>NC_141698.1:96834307-98034307 GCF_964263255.1 Lissotriton vulgaris
AACGTCTGTGGTGTGACAGTACATGGATAATGATACAAAACATCTTCATGAAAGGGGTAGAAGCATACTTTTTACCCTATTTAAAAAGAGTTGTTGTTTCTTGCAGCAGGCAAACGCCACTGCCCAGCTGCCCAAGCATGTCTAGGGCACGCATCGCTGTGCTATCCTCCACATCTGGCTGATTTACTCATGCTTTGGGGCACCATCACGTGCTTCCCACCACTTTTTGAGCACCCCCCTCCCCCGAAACCCACACATAAAGACCCGTCCCACAAGGATGTGACAGGGATCTGTCCCACAAAGACACGTCACATATTCCTCAAACTATAAACCCCCCCCTGTACCAACCGTGCACAAGGAACAGGGTAATATCTTACTCGCCCACCGGAAGCGTACTGGGGGGACGAGGCGCTATGCAAATACCGCAATACTTCAAAACCACACCGGAAAGCAAAAACACAAACATTAACTATAGAGTCAAGAACCAGTTGTCTGACCCAGTTTACTAGTGCCTAGATGTGAAATAGCATCCATTAGCGTGAACTGAAGTTAAGGGCACTTATTTCATCCTCCCCCTAAAGATAAAAGGCTGTGCCCCGCCACCATTAGAGTGCACTATGTCCTATTGCTGGGGCAGACATCTCTTCAGCAGGCTCATTAACTAGCTGTGCGTGCCGGACCTAAGGACAGAGTTGGCAGCGGGCACTGCCCATGAGACGGCTTCAACGTGAGGAGCAGGGCCGCATCCGTTCCGATGAAACTGGTCACTCAACGCAGCAGAAACACACCCACATTTACCACGAAAATCAAAATGGGCGTTTTAAATAAAACTCATTTAAACAGTAAAAAAAAATGCTCCTCAGATTAAAAAAGCTGTTAGGAAAACAAGCAGCTGAAACAAGTAGCGGGTGTTCACATAAAGATATAGGGCAGCGGTTTAATGCCTGGGAAACGGTAAAACATAACCTGTGTAAAGAAAACGACAACCCAACTCTGTAGCACGCCTGCTTGATAAGCGAGGCCAGACCTCCTCTCTCCTTCTCGCCATGAAATCTAAGGCGGAAACAGCAAATTTCGCGGGCTTTTGCCCAAATATCGCGGCACTTCCACAGATCGGCCGATTTCGTGATTTTTTTGCAAATCGCGAAATCGCGATAAGCTGGAGGGTCTGACTATTCCCACTCCAACCTGTGCAATAGTAGATAAAGCGTTGGACTTCGGAGGTGCAAAGGTAGGGAAAGTGTTGGTCTTAGGAGTGGCTAATTTTACTATTCCTGCTCCACTCTAAGCAGCAGTAGGTAAACTACTTCACTTCAAACACATTATATATTTTAATAACTATATTAATTTAAAAAAATATACAACTCTGAATATAAACATTATGATAACATAAAATATATATACATATATATTTTTTAAAAACCAACAATTAACCAATTTACAAAATTCATAAACAATTTATTAATTCATTTTCATTTAAAGAATACTGATTATTTAATTATTATTTAATTAACTTTCCACCCAATACTCCTACAAACCTATCAACCCACACCTAAAATATAACTAAAAAAATAAGTATAACACAATTTACATATTTGATAAACAATTACATAATTAATTACCAACTAATAATTAATGGTTAATTAACTATCATTTAATTAACTTCTAACCCTATGTCTCTACAAACCCAGCAGCACACACCCAAATATAACTAAATTATATGATTATTACACAGTTTACATAACCTATGAACATTTAAATAATTAATAATACATTAAAAATTAATTGTTAATTCATTATTACCTAATTAGGTTCCCACCCTATTCCTCTAAAAACATAGCAATCTGTACCTAAATTATAATTAAAATAAATCAGTATTACATAATATACATATTTAATATCATTCACATACTTGCTTAAAAAATAAGGTGCAAACTCCGGGAGTCAAATGCACTTCTCTTAGTGGACTTTTAGAAGGCGTTCGACACTGTCGATTTGTCCTATCTCATGGCGGTGCTGAGTGGGATGGACTTTGGGCCCTGCTTCCGGCAACTGGTGGGGCTGTTGTATTTAATTAGTGTTAAAGGGGTGCTCTCTGACACCTTCCCTTTAGGGAGAGGGACTAGGAAGGGTTGCCCCTTGTCCCCATTCCAAATCGCCCTAGCTTTTGAATCCCTGGCGAGACTCATCCGATACAATGCCAAGATTTTGGGATGGAAATGGAGGAGTGGAAAAGAAGACTGCATTGCTCTTTATGCTGATGATGTGCTATTGTACTTGGCACAGCCGCAGGAATTTGGTCCCCAGGCACAGCGCATCCTGGAACTCTTCAATGAGGCCTCCGGCCTGTACCCCAATTGGTCAAAGTTGCTTTTGGTGCCGGTTAGCCCGGGCACTGCGATGGGACATTAGAGTACAAATGTCCAAATAGGGTCTTTATTTCCTTGGAGCCGAACCTGACCTAGAACCTCAATCTGCAGCCATTGGTGGCAAGGACTAGAGAGGATATATGGTGATGGACCGTGCTCCCACTCTTGATGAAGGACTGGGTAGTAATTTTTAAGAAGAAGACCCAACCCCGTCTCTCATATCCCCCCAAAATCTTCACCTTCGGATCCCAGATGCATCATTCTGAACCCTTACAACTATGATTCAGACTACTCTATGGAAAGAGAGCCACCCCTGCATTTCCTTAAAAAAATGCTGTCATCCAACATATGACGGGGGTCTCGTCATTTTCAGACATTAAGATGTACTATTAGGCATTCCATCTGAAAGTTATTAAGGATTGGCTTAAGGGAGGATGGGAAGACCCAGCTTATATCACTGAAGTAACATTACTTGGTCTAGATAACACCATGCACATATTTTACTGGGGCCAACTCACCACACCCTGCCGACCCTGCGATCCTCTGACCAGCACCTTCTGTGCGTTCCTCGCATAAAACTCTGCCGCATGGGCGGCCGCTCCTTTAGGGTTCTGGGAGCCAAACTATGGAACGATCTGCCACAAAATATCCGCTCCATAGAAAGTCTACCTGCCTTCCGAAAAGCTATTAAAATGCACCTATTCCCCTCCCCCTAACTCTCCTCTCCACCTTCAACTCTCAGGCCAGGGTCTGTGGTTTCTCTAGCGCCGGGACGCCTCTTCGCTGGGGCAGCTGTTTGCGCTGTTTTAGTCCTGATGATGATCCCGTAGAATCTTGAGCAAGGGATCGAAACGTCAACTTTCTCAAGTGGTTTCACAATTGACCATTGTGTATAAATTGTTGTGTTTCCCACTTTGACTAGACTTGCGGAAACATTTGACATACTGATTTACAAGTGGCCATATCGCTCTGTCTTTGCCTGTAACTTCCTATTTGTTGTCTGTCCTTTCACTTTTATTTCCCCTCACAGTATGGTACAGGACTGTGCCCTTCTACAACTGATGTTGTTCTGATATTCTTGAATATATCCTGTGAATATACTAACAATAAAAATCCATGTCCGGCTGGACATTGGAATTATATAGTAGCCTATTGTGGTCTATATGCTATTCCTCACCTATTCTTCTAAATTGCTTAGGACCGTTGTTCTTTCAAAGCCATTTTAGTTAACCATGTGCTCGCCATGTGCTTTCTCCCTCTTCACTGTTGCCTGCCCTTGTTTTCTGCTTGAGTCATCAATTACAGTTAACTCCTTCAGCATTGAGCCAGAGCGCTGCATATGCTCAGAAAGACCTGTAGCTGCCAGAATGCACCTGCTCTTAGAGTAACTGGCTATTTTAACTAATGTCAGCAACTCTCTTACTCCTCCTACTTTGTTGACTAAGTATTTTCTGTTAGTCCATATATGAAAAATAGCTATCCTTGTGTATACTTGTACCGCCTCTTTTCGAGTCTTCATGCTAACCTCAGCAATAAACTGCCCATACAAGGCCTATGGTTTCTGTACTCCTTGGACTGCCTCATACATTGGCCTGAGGGTACCGCATTGACGCAGACTCCCTCATGTGAGGTTAATAAAGTTATTCTCTTTAATATTACAGCTTTGGTGCGAATTTCTTCTTTGTTGGTTTAAGGACCGGTGCATCGGTGAGCCCCTAAAAAGGCTTTTTATTCCACAAATTGTCGCCCGAATGTGGAACTCAAAAGGTGACGCGGCCATCCAAGAGTGCAGTAGTAAGGCAGAAATCTACTGAGGAAGGTACCCTGCATGAGGTGACCCTTTGTCTTTGTAGACCGATGTGTTCTCCAGTTTTCCTGATCTGACCCTCTAGGTGATGGGCGATCCCGACTGAGGTCTTCTTTGGCGTGAGTATTTCAAAACAACCGTTAGGTCACCCAGAACTTGGCAGTTGGAAGCTGGAGACTTTTGTTTGGTAAGGTCGCGATGCAACACTTTTGTATAGCTTGGCCAATATTTTGGTTTGTTTATTTGTTTGCTGCAGCAAATAAAGGCAGGCAATGTGGAGATTTTTCTCTAATTTTTGAATTCTTGAACGGTACAATATTTGCGTTAAGTACTACTTTGTTATAATATTATATATACTATAATATTTCTGGCATGCCTGTTTCAAGCACACTTCATAGAAAATGTTGCTGTCTTGGAGTTACCAATATGGATTTAGAAAGTACTCAGCTGACTGCCCTGAGAGGGGATACCTAAATAGGTTTATGTACATTAAATATGGTATTTCTTCCATTATGTACAGTACACTGTGGAACAAATATATATAAAAAAAAGATCCTATCAGGTAGCGTGGGTAATTTTGTACTTTTGAGAAGACACCCCGGTCCGGCCCATGGAGGGCACACCACAAGGTGCCCCCTCCCCCGCCCCATTGGGGCGAACACTGAGGTACTATGGTGCCTGATGTTCTTCTTTGTTTTTTGGGGGGGGGGAGAAAACCGGGGGGTTTTGTTGCGGGAGTGGGGAGGGGGGTAGTTGGGGACAGGGCTGGGACTGAACTCGGGGGTGGTGGCGACCGATGTGTGCTGTCTGTGAGAACCGTTGTTTTTGGAAGTATGATACATGTGCTCCTTGATAGCCAGGACCTGGGCTATGGTGCACACTGGGTCTTTGATGCTGATAGAGACGTCCTAGTGCTGCTGTTGGGATGGCTTACGATGGGACCTGAGGATTGGTTCTGGTGGATGATTGGGTGGGAGGCGAGACTTGCTGGCGGGATGCGGAGTGGGGATGGGGGGCGGAGGGGGGTCTGGCTGCCTGGGGTGGGGAGGGGGCTGGGGCCTATTGACGAGGTGTAAGCAACGCGGTTGGAACTAATGTTTTGTTATGCCACTTAGTATTGGCACGTGGAATGTGAAGGGCCTGAACTCCACACAAAAGCACCAGAAAATTTGGAAATACCTGAATGACCATCAATTAGATGTGGTGGGCCTCCAGGAGACCCACTTAGTGCGCAAAGATGAGCTCCGGCACAAACACTTCCCCCTCATTTACAGGTCATCTGCCTCCACAAAACACAGAGGGGTGGCTCTTCTGTTTCGGGCGTCCCTTCACTTTCAGCCTATGGGAGTGTGTTGTGATAAGGAGGGCCGCTGGTTGATGGTCAAAGGATTGCTGTATGGCAGGTTATGCACTTTTGTGGTGGTGTACGTCCCCAATGCCGGGCAGAATAGCTTTCTCCAGGGGCTCCTGGATAAGGTTGGGAACTTTGTGGAAGGGCACCTGTTTCTAATGGAGGATTTCAATTTGGTTTGGGACAAGGACCTGGATGGCTCCCGCACTCAGAGAGCAGATGCAGGCGTTTTTTCCAATGAAACGCAGCGCCTTGTGGGTGACTTGGGTTTGATTGACGGCTGGCGTTCTTTGCACCCCCAATATCGAGACTACACCTTCTTTTCCCATGTCCACCATTCCTATTCCCGCCTAGACCACATCTTTTTGATCCACGCCCTCAGGGGAGATGTCTGCGACTCCAGCATTTTTCCACTCTCCGTGTCTGATCACAGCCTGTTGGTCCTTGGGTTGCATTGTTCGGTGAGAGGGGACGGACTGCGGAAATGGTACTTCCCGGCTGCGCTTGTCCGGGACGACACGTCCTGTAAGGAGCTACGGAAAGCCATCAGGGACTTTCTGGCCCTCAACCCGGTCTTGGACACGTCCGTGTTCAATAACTGGGATGCGTGCAAAGCCTCGCTGCGGGGCACCTGCCTAGCCCTCAACGCGAACCTTAACAAATTGAGGAGGAAGTAGCGGGAAGAACTGGAGGCGGAACTTGTTATTCTGGAACAGGCAAACAAATCGAACCCGTCCAGGCTGACCCTCCGGCCGTTGACGGCTGTGAGGGGGAAACTAAAGGCCCATTACAATAATCGAGCTGAATTCACTCTTCTGAGGCTACGGCGCCTCTCATATTCACAGGGGAAGAAGGTGGGAAAGCACTTGGCCCGCCAACTTCGGGACAAGAGGGAGAGGGAATACATCGGGGGGATCCAAGACTCGACGGGGACCCTGCAACACCGGGATGAGGACAAGTCGGACCTTTTTGGCCGCTTTTATGCAGCACTTTACACAGGAGACTCTCTTGACCAGGAGGCCCAGAGGAGGTACCTGACTGATCTCCCCATACCGCAGGTCTCTAAGGAATGGAATGACCTCCTGGCTGCTCCCATCTCCAGAATAGAAGTGTTGGATGCTATTAAGGCCCTGAAACTCCATAAAGCACCGGGACCAGACTGCTACACCGCTCTTTTCTATCAGTCGTTTGCAACGGAGCTGTGCGACTATCTGGCCTCCCTCTTTAATGAAATGGCTGTCACCGGACAAACCTCGGGGTCTATGGCCGAAGCCGTGATCTCCGTTATCCCCAAACCAGAGAAAGACCTGTCCAAATGCTCGTCATATCGCCCGATAGCCCTCCTTAATATTGATGCTAAATTATACTCCTCTATCATTGCACGCAGGCTCCAGGACTTAATGCCGGCTCTCATACACCCGGACCAGTCCGGGTTCATCAAGGGCCGGCAGACCCACGACAACATGAGGCGGGTGATTCACCTGATAGAAAAGGCCACTAGGTTTCGCATCCCGGCGGTGCTGGTGGGCCTTGACGCGGAAAAAGCTTTCGATCGCCTAGACTGGGGATTCATGTTCCACACCCTGGTCGCCTTTGGCTTCCCGGCTCAGTTCATATCAATGATAAGTGCAAACTACAGCAACCCCCACTCTAGAGTGATGATTAATGGACATCATTCCACCTATTTCACACACTCCAGGGGTACTAGACAGGGCTGTCCCCTCTCCCCCCTCCTCATCGCCCTGAGCATTGAGCCACTGGCACTAGCGGTGCGGGAGCATGAGCAGATCAAGGGTCTCCCCTTTACTGGTGAGCAGCATAAAATTTCTCTATTTGCGGATGATGTATTATTATCGGAGGGGGAACCGGCTCACTCACTACCGCATATCCAAGCAGTGCTATCTGACTTTGAAGGGGTGGCCGGTTTCAAGGTTAACTTTGATAAATCGTAAATCCTCAATCTCACTCTTCCTCCAGCAGTAGTGGAGCGGGTGCGGCTGCTCACGCCTCTGTCATGGGCGTCCGACTCTCTCTTATACCTAGGGGTCCGACTGACACCCTCCATAGGGTCGCTGTTCTCCGCGAACTTCCCCCCAATGCTGGTGGCGGTGCGAGCAGACTTGGACTGATGGAAGCCAAAGTATATCTCGTGGCTGGGCAGGATCCATGCTCTTAAGATGGTCCTCCTCTCCCCAAGTTTTTATATCTCTTCCAGGCCCTTCCCATTCCAATAGACATGGACTTCTTCCGGCGCCTTAAGACCTTGATGCTGCGCTTCATCTGGCAGGGAGGGCGGGCGCGGTTCTCCTTCGCAACTCTGCTTCGACCGCGGAAGGAGGGGGGAGTGGGCTTCCCCGATATGCACCTGTACTATAAGGCCGTGCAGCTACGGGTCCTGGTGGAATGGTCCCAACAACTCTCAGAAAAACACTGGCTGCACATGGACAGGAGTGTAACTGGGAGATCGATCTGGGACCTGGCTTGGAAGCCCAAGGTGGATAGGCCCAAGAATGCCTACATCAGCACACCCACTGGCACAGTCCTGAAAGTTTGGGACACAGTCTCTGGTGACGACTGCTGGACTACGTTCCCATCCCCCTTTACACCTATACACTTCAACCCGGCCTTTCCACCGGCGATGCAGGAAGGCCCTTTTCAACTATGGAGGGAGGGAGGATGCAGGACTCTTACACACTTGTTCCATGGGTCTGCACCACTCACTTTTACCAATTGCATGAGAGATTATGGGTTCCCGGCCTCTGAACGATTCCGCCACATCCAACTCCTTCACTGGGCCACCTCACCGGGAGTGGGAGATGCAGCTACAAGACCGCCATCCCCATTTTAGGCCTTTACCCTACGTACTTCCACCATGAAAGGCGCGATCTCCTTCATGTACAATCTGCTGCTTACCACTGCCGTGGCTCCCCGTCCCCGCTACATGGGGCAATGGGAGGAGCTTCTAGACCGGGATATTACAAATGAGGAATGGAAGGGTCTCTGGCGGGACATCGCGGCGCACAATTATTCGGTGGATCTGAGAGATGCCCACCTAAAGACCCTTATGGATTGGTACTTGTACCCATCCAAACTGCATCACATATTTCCGGCCTCCTCAGACAGATGTTGGAGGGGCTGTGGTCTGCTGGGGGACTTCCACCACATTTGGTGGGACTGCCTGATCATCCGCCCATACTGGGAAGAGATTCTGTCCCATATCAAAGACATCCTTGGCTATCCGATACCTGATTCCATAGCTCATGTCCTACTGGGTCTCCGTGATCCGGTTCTCGAACATCAAACAATAGCGGACAAACAAATCCTGTGGCTCTGCCTCGGTGCCGCCAAACTCACCTTGGCTGCAGCCTGGAAGAAGCCGGATGCCCCGGCGATATCCCTGTGGCCCGAGACTATGGAGACTACTAAGCATGGAGCGAGTTGCGGATATCTTCCTGTGCAACTTCAAGAATTTCCTGTTTCGCTGGGGCCCCCTAGTCGGCTTCCTTTCATGAGGCCTACCTTCTGCGGTCTGCCAATCCGCGGTGCGCGCTCTCCACCTCTTCCAGATCTAATCAAGGATGTATGAATGTGGGAATGATTGTGAATTGATGTCGCCACCACCAGGGGGGTGGGTAGGGAGGGGAGGTTTGGGGGGGGGAAAGTTGGTTAAGTTACTTGTTGCGACGCCCTCAGGGTATATGGAGGCTGCCAGAATTTTCCTTTCTTTTTGCTGCATTGAATCCCTCACCTTGGCTCCACCACCCTTCTTCGCAGGGCTGCTACCCTTCTGAGATTCTGGAGGGGGATTGATTTTGATTTCCTATGTAATTGCCATCGCACACTGATTCCTCGAACTGCACTGTGATAGCTTTCCATATTGCCCCCCTTTTGCCTTTTATTTTGCCTCTTCAACTGCCCCCTGCATGGGGAACATTGCGAGACTGTCGCTTGTCTTCTTTTTTTCTTTTCCCTGTTATTTTCTGCACAATAAAATAAAAATTTAACAAAAAAAAAAAAAAAAAGGATCCTGATCTGCGCACTTAATAAAATTCATGAGTGGTGATACGGAGCACATTTGCGTGGTCTGCCAGCCCAACTGGTAATTTGGTGTATTTTCGAAAAAGGTCTGAGGCTCGGGCCTGTCTTTTTTCAATCAATCAATCAATCAAAGACATTTGTAGAGCGCACTACTTACCCGGAGGGTCTCAAGGTGCTTGGGGGGGGGGGGGGGGTGCTGCTACTGCTCGAACAGCCAGGTCTTGAGCTTCTTCCTGAAGGAGAGGTGGTCTTGGGTCAGGCGCAGGTCGGGAGGGAGGGAGTTCCAGGTCTTGGCGGCCAGGTAGGAGAAGGACCTTCCTCCTGTTGTCGCTCTTCGGATGCGGGGTACAGCGGCGAGGGCGTGGTTGGTCGATCGGAGGTGGCGTTTGGGAGCGTAGAAGTTGAGGCGGTTGTTGAGGTAGCTCGGGCCTTGGTCGTGTAGGGCTTTGTGTGCGTGGGTGAGGCGACGGAAGGTGATTCTCTTGTTGACGGGGAGCCAGTGCAGGTCTCTCAGATGTCCGGAGATGTGGCTGCGTCGGGGGATGTCGAGGATGAGTCTGGCTGAGGCGTTCTGGATCCGCTGGAGTCTCTTCTGGAGCTTGGCGGTGGTTCCGGCGTAGAGGGCGTTGCCGTAGTCCAGACGGCTGGTGACGAGGGCCTGGGTGACCGTCTTCCTGGTCTCGGTGGGGATCCACCGGAAGATCTTCCGTAGCATGCGCAGGATGTTAAAACAGGACGCGGAGACGGCGTTGACTTGTCTGGTCATGGAGAGGGAGGAGTCCAGGATGAAGCCCAGGTTGCGTGCGTGGTCTGTCGGTTTGGGTGCGGTGCCCAGGGCGGGGGGCCACCAGGAGTCGTCCCAGGCGGAGGGCGAGGAGCCCAGGATGAGGACTTCCGTCTTGTCTGAGTTCAGTTTCAGGCGGCTGGTCGTCATCCACTCGGCTACGTCTTTCATCCCTTCGTGAAGGTTGGCTCTGGCGGCGGCGGGGTCGTTGGTCAGGGAGAGGATCAGCTGGGTGTCGTCAGCGTAGGAGATGATGTTGAGGTTGTGTTGGCGTGCGATGGCCGCGAGGGGGCTCATGTAGACGTTGAAGAGGGTGGGGCTCAGCGAGGATCCTTGAGGGACGCCGCAGATGACTTCGGTGGCCTCTGACTTGTACGGTGGTAGACGGACTCTCTGTGTTCTTCCGTCGAGGAAGGAGATGATCCATTCCAGTGCCTTCTCCTGGATTCCGACGTTGCTGAGGCGCTGCACTAGGGTGCGGTGGCAGACAGTGTTGAATGCCGCGAAGAGGTCTAGGAGGATGAGGGCCGCTGTTTCTCCGTTGTCCATCAGGGCTCGGATGTCATCGGTGGCAGCGATGAGGGCGGTCTCGGTGCTGTGGTTGGCTCGGAAGCCAGACTGTGAGGGGTCGAGGGATCCATTCGTCTCGAGGAAGGCGGCCAGCTGTTTGTTTACAGTCTTCTCGATGACTTTGGCTGGAAACGGGAGGAGCGAGATGGGGCGGTAATTCTTGAGTTCGGTGGGGTCCGCTGTAGGTTTCTTGAGTAGGGCGCTGAGTTCGGCGTGTTTCCAGCTCTCCGGGAAGGTGGCGGTGTCGAAGGATGTAATGATGATGTCCCGCAGGTAGGGTGCGATGACAGCGTCGGCTTTGTTGAAGACGTGGTGAGGGCAGGGGTCGGTTGGAGATCCGGAGTGGATGGAGTTCATCATGCGGACGGTGTCTTCGGTGCTGATCGGAGTCCAGGCGCGGAGGGTGGTGGTGGGGGGCGGTGGTTCGGTCGTGGCGTGCGTCGGTTGAGTGCTGAAGCTGTTGTGTATGTCCGCGATCTTGTTGTGGAAGTAGGAGGCGAGGGAGTTGCAGAGGTCTTGCGATGGGGTGATGTCGTTGTTTCCGGCGTTGGGGTTGGAGAGCTCTTTCACGATGTTGAAGAGTTCCTTGCAGTTGTGTGCGTTGTTGTCCAGCCGGTCCTTGAATGCAGTTTTCTTGGTGGCGCGGATCAGTTGGTGGTGCTTCCGGGTGGCAAGCTTGAGGGTGGTCATGTTGTCCGGTGTTGGTTCCCTTCTCCAGGCTTTCTCGAGGGCTCGGCAGTTCTTCTTGGAGCTCTTGAGTTCGTCGGTGAACCATGGGGCCTTCTTGCTGCCGGGTCTGCTGGGCGGGGTCCTCAGTGGGGCGAGTTCGTCCGCGCAGTTGCTGATCCACTTCGTGAGGTTGTCAGCGGCCTGGCTGGGGTTCGCTGAGCTGGCGGGAGGGTGCTGGCTCAGGGAAGCGGCGAGCTGGTCGGCTGTGATCTTGTTCCAGCTTCTTCGAGCAACCTGTTGCTGGTGGTGGTGGATCGTCGTTCTTTTGAAGGTGAAGTGGACGCAGCTGTGGTCCGTCCAGTGGAGTCCGGTGGCGTGGCTGAAGGCGATGTCTTTGCTGGATGAGAAGACGCGTCGAGTGTGTGTCCGGCGAGGTGGGTGGGGGTGGACACCAGCTGCTTGAGACCGAGGTTGGCGAGGTTGTCTAGCAGGGTGATGGTGTTGCGGTCGTTGTTGTTCTCCAGGTGGAAGTTGATGTCTCCCAGGAGGATGTAGTCAGCGGAGGGGAGGGCATGCGGGCTGATGAAGTCGGCGATGTCCTCGCTGAATTGAGTGCGTGGTCCCGGGGGTCGGTAGATCAGGGTGCCTCTGAGGGTGGTTTTGGGGTCCGTGTGGATCTGGAAGTGCAGGTGTTCGGCGGTTGTCAGGATGTCGTCGGTGTTGGTCGTGATGCGGATGGTGTCCCTGTAGATGATGGCGATGCCTCCTCCTGTGTTGTTGATGCGGTCCCTTCGGGTGATCTTGTAGCCCTCCGGGATGGCGATGGCGATGTCGGGCGCTGAGGAGTCGTTCATCCAGGTTTCCGTGAGGAAGGCGACGTCAGGGGCTGTGGTGTCGAGGAGGTTCCAGAGTTCGATGGCGTGTCTGTGGACGGAGCGGGTGTTGAGGAGGATGCACTTCAGGTGGTTGCTGCTGGTGTTCGGCTTGGCGGGTGTTGGTGCGGGACAGGTCCGGATGCAGGTGAACTTGCAGGAGTGGCAGCTGAAGGGTCCGTGGGTTCGTCTCGGGGTGGCTCGGTAGCATCCCGGGATTCAGCCGGTGTTGAGTGCGTTGAGGGTGGCGGCGGCGTAGGTCCGGCGGGTGGGCTGGTGTCTGCGGGGGCCAGGGGTCCTGGCGCTGGGCGCGGTCCAGGTGCGGACGGGCGCAGACGGGCTTACCTTTGGCACACCTTCGGCGCTCAATCGGTGCTCCCGCTGCGCGCGGTCGCTCTGGGGGCGTCATAAGAAGGGAGCCGTGAGGGAGGGTCAGCTGGGGGCGGGAGCGTCTTAGCCAATCGGCTGGCGGGGGGCGGGTCTGCAGGCAGGCAGCGGCGGCAGGAAAACCGGGTGCGGGCTTCTCTGGCGGCCCTGCGGCGGCTGGGGCGCCGGGAGCAGGCGTCGATGGAGATCGGGCGTCACAGGCAGCAGGAGGGCACAGGAGCAGGAGCGGGGATCGTGGGGCGACCAGGCCGGTAAGGGCTCAGTGGTAGCTCCTGAGCGGGAGTAGAGGGTCCCCTTAAGAAGGGAGCCGTGAGGGAGGGTCAGCTGGGGGCGGGAGCGTCTTAGCCAATCGGCTGGCGGGGGGGGGCGGGTCTGCAGGCAGGCAGCGGTGGCGGGAAAACCGTGTGCGGGCTTCTCTGGCGGCCCTGCGGCGGCTGGGGCGCCGGGAGCAGGCGTCGATGGAGATCGGGCGTCACAGGCAGCAGGAGGGCACAGGAGCAGGAGCGGGGATCGTGGGGCGACCAGGCCGGTAAGGGCGCAGTGGTAGCTCCTGAGCGGGAGTAGAGGGTCCCCTTAAGAAGGGAGCCGTGAGGGAGGGTCAGCTGGGGGCGGGAGCGTCTTAGCCAATCGGCTGGCGGGGGGGCGGGTCTGCAGGCAGGCAGCGGCGGCGGGAAAACCGGGTGCGGGCTTCTCTGGCGGCCCTGCGGCGGCTGGGGGCCGGGAGCAGGCGTCGATGGAGATCGGGCGTCACAGGCAGCAGGAGGGCACAGGAGCAGGAGCGGGGATCGTGGGGCGACCAGGCCGGTAAGGGCGCAGTGGTAGTGGACATGGCAGTCTTTCGGCTGTCTCTATACTATTTTCTGAGAGTCCTTTTGTTTGTAAATATGACTGACAATTGGTATTTACAAATGGTTTGGTTTGAGTACAGTCTGTGGGCTGTCTCGTGCTTTTGTCTTAAGTGTTGATTTGTGATTTACTTGTTTTTTTGGAGTGTCTATGTGGTTTGTGGACTGACACCGGTGGTGATGCTTGTGAAGTACTTGTTTGAGTGAGTAGTGGTTGTGTTTTTTGTGTGGGAATGGCTTGCCTTAACAAAGAGTGTTGTGTGTTCTGAGTGTATGGCCCCCTTCTTGAAAATGTCTGGAATGAGCTCAATTTGGTTTGTTGTCGTAATTCTGTTCTGCAAATGTCATTGAAAGAATTACAAGTTAAAATTCAAGGAATTAATTATATAACATACTATCAGCCCGTCACCCGACGTTGTCCGGGTATGAATTGCTGCCGGCCAGTAGTATATTGTTTTGTAGGATTTCGTTTAGATAGCATTTCTTATCTGTGACAGGCCTGTGAAACGCTCTGATTCACAGTGCACTGCTGATGCACTTAAGAGTGCGCGTTCAGTAGTGTGTGAACTCGAGTTTCCCTACTTTATTTTTCCTTGCAATATTATATAGCACGAACTCGACAACATGGCATGAGCACAACTTACATTACAGAAGAACACATTCATTTGTGGTAGGCACGGGGAGACAAAGCGATTTGCCTGGAATCACAGGATGTTGAGCTGATGCCGAGATTCGAACGTAGCTCCCCAGCTCTAAAGTTCACAATTCTAGAACTTGTGGCGGGAGGTGTATGTCGGTGCTGGCCATCAATGAGAGAGACCTGCGCATTTTTCAAATGGGTGGTTAAAAATATGAGTATGTTGCTGGAGATGTGGGCCGCCGTGCCACCAATGTACTTACCGGGGGAGGGTAAACACCCATTATTCCGCAACTTTCTTTCCGCATACTATCACTCCGCATACTTTCATTACGAAAGTACCATGACTCCGCAATGCCATTATAACGCATGGCATTACATTTTATATGCTTTTACCATGCATACATTTACAACGAAATTCGTTGTAAATGCATGAATGGTAAAAACATGTTTTTTTAATGTTTGGATAAGGTAAGTATGGGTATAGGTGTATATGTTTTGGGGTACTGAGGTATATGTTTTGAGGTGTTTGGGTATTTTAAGGGTTCAGATATAGTTTTGGGTTATGGGGTACAGGGGTAGTTTTAGGGTTTAGGGATAGGTATGGGTTTTGGGGTACAGGGGTATTTTTAGGGTTCAGGGCTAGGTTTGGGTTTTGGGGTATAGGGGTATTTTTAGGGTTCAGGGGTAGGTTTGGGTTTTGGGGTACAGTGGTATTTTAAGGGTTCAGGGCCAGGTTTGGGTTTTGAGGTACAGGGGTATTTTTAGGGTTCAGGGCTAGGTTTGGGTTTTGGGGTACAGGGTTATTTTTAGGGTTCAGGGCTAGGTTTGGGTTTTGGTGTACAGGGGTATTTTAAGGGTTCAGGGCTAGGTTTGGGTTTTGGGGTACAGGGGTATTTTAGGGTTCAGGGGTAGGTTTAGGTTTTGGGGTACATGGGTATTTTTAGGGTTCAGGGGTAGGTTTGGGTTTTGAGGTACAGGGGTATTTATAGGGTTCAGGGCTAGGTTTGGGTTTTGGGGTACAGGGATATTTTAAGGGTTTAGGGATAGGTTTGGGTTTTTGGGTACAGGGTATATTTATAGGGTTAAGATGGGTTAGTGTTTAAGGGTGTTGGGGTATTTTAAGGAGTAAGGGTGGGTTATGATTATGGGGTGCAGAGGTATTTAAAGGGAGCAGGGTGAGATTAGCACACGATATGAGACATGGCATGAAGGGCGGAACGTACAACACGCCCCCAGCTTTTGTCACGCCCCCAGCACACGCCCACAGCCCAATGCTGACACGCCCACAAGGGACTACTTTGCTGGCACGGTTCTTTTACCTTTTAAATGTATATGGTGGGCGTCTGCATAGCCTATGTCCTTCTGCTGCAACTGCCCTTTCCAATGCTGTTTTGGGTGTTGTGATTCGTGCTGTGGTTCCTGTTATTACCCGCCTCAAAGGTTTGGGCTCTCTCTTTATTATATTAGTATATGGATCCTAAACAGCTACACACTACCATTAGAAGTAAAACAGTAACAAAGTATAGATGTGTGAATATTGCCACATTGGTAAAGAAACATTAGAATTAACACTCAATAGGAAAAATGGGCCTCATAGAAAGAAAAAAAAACGAATTTGTGTGCTTTACATAACTAGGATTCAATAGAAAATGTTACAGCATTATCCTTAGATATTAATATTAGAAGGCATTCACATCATCTGAGTAATTGGTTGCTGTTGCAATACAAGCACCTTTTTTTCACATTGCGAAAAGATAGATTTGTACTGTCTTGGAATGCCTGGGTTTTAGATAGACTGAAATGTGCTCAATTCCCGGCGCAAGAAAAATAGCTTTTAAACAGCTGTTCAAAGCTGTCTGTCAGAAGGACGCTGTCTGTCAGAATAAACAGAGGTAATGAATGGGTTATCATCTTTTTGGGGTTTGTGTGTGGACATTACAATGCAGCAAGGCCTTTTTCTCCTGAAAAAGTTTAAGAAGTTAACACCTGCTGGTTGTAAAGCACAGCTGAGTAAACAACACATGGCTATGCCCGGCCACAAGCTACAGATCAAGCTGTGGGAACTAGGTTTTAAATTAGTACAGCATGGTATGAAGGCACATCCGTTAAAGATTACTGATTTTAAAAGTTAGAAATACAGCTTCATTATTTTGGATAAAAGAGAAAGGATTAAAAGTAAGGACTTTCTTTCTTGTTGCTTTTCTAAATAAGCATATCTGTGGATTTGATGGTAAATAATGACTGCCCTTCAAAAAGTGACACAAACTTTTTATGTTTCAGTAAAGCTTCTGTTCTTAATGTTATAAATAGATGAATTTAAAGGCAAAAGGAAAGGAATGAGGCTTGCTTTTCATATGTGAAAACATCAAAAGGGTTAGTGATCATTATTAAAAAAAAATTGCTACATGAAAGAAATTGTTAAAAATCGTTGTATTACAATTGTTTTTGCACTATTAGGATTTTTATAATGTCTAATACCACTATTGTGAAAATTCAATAATATTTTGCACTACAGAAAATTACCTTGTGCAAAGTCTGTGTCAAGATTTCAATGTCTAAATGGTTAAAATATACTAAGCATCAAAATTAAAAAGGTGAATATTAGTTTCTCTAGGAATGACAATATTACTGAATCGTAGGGCACTTACAAAGTTATGAGTAGCTGTACAGACATGAGAATTACACAAGAATTCTGGACGCACTATGGCATTCAGAAGGCTGAAGTTTTTAGCAAGTTCTTTAGGTGCCAGAACACACATTTCACAGGAATAAAAACAAAAATAAGACAGCAAAAAGTGCATCCTGCCTTTAAAATTATCAAGCAAACAAGCTGCTTTTAAACTGTGCATTCTCCAGAGTTACTTTGAATTGTAAAAGCTGCATGGAAATAGCCTTTCTCAGACAGGGGGCAACAGGTTTAAGGGTCAGAGGCCAAGTTCTGAATTTAGAACTGACCAGTACTACTGAACGTGTAATGTCCACGCAGGGAGCCACTGACAATGTGTGATTTCTACATTACACTATGAAAGCTTGTAATGTTGAAGAGTAGTTTAACAACTTAATTCATTTTTATTAAATACATTTCCTGATTGTAGGGTAAAACACCACAGGTAATGTAAATTATGATTCTGTTAGTAGCACATGGGGATATCACTGTTTTCTTGAGAAATAATACAAGTGTAGGAGATATGCAGGTGGGGTTTATCCTATTGAATAACATTATCAAGGGATAGCTGCGTCTGTAGGCCATGTGCAGAAAATAGCTCTGCCATGCCATGCATGCAGAAATACTGGTTTTCACTCAAAATTGTTGTGCTAGGGCCAGATCAAGTCAAGTCAAAATATATGTTTATTACGACCATAGTCTTTAAACAAATGCAAGAGACAGTATCACAGAATAAAATATTCACATAAAAAGCAGTAAAACCTTGTAAAAATTGATCCAATATAATTTCTTACACACCCTTATACGGTTACTAAACGCCAATAAAATTACATTTGCGTTAAAACTTAATATTACATTTAAAACACATTCCTTTCATTTACTACAAAATGTAGTTTCATTAGTTTAAAAATTCATACAGTACTACAGATTATTCCTGATTTCTTAGTGCACTCAGGGCCACCTTTATATATTTCCCAAGGGCAATTGCAATGTCAATAGTGGGGATTCCAGTTAATAGGGCCAGATCAAAAGGCTATGAAATAAAGTTAGCATTAATGTGCTAATGTGTTACACAGCTTGTGCCCTGCTACCAAAAAGAAGGTTAAATATTGTCAACAGGAGGTCACCTGTTTCGGTTACCTACTGTTGAATGGGGGAGGAGATTAGCTCCTGGGCATATTAAGGGTAACTAAAATTAAGTAACACATTGTCATTTTTCTTGATTTATGTGCTCTCTCCCTCTCTCTTCTAGCAATTTTTCTCACTCTCTCTTGAGCCTGTCTAAGCTGTCCAGGAAAGGCCATGATACGTCTAATTGGCTATTCAGTAATACTGTTTTTAAATTGTTAAGATTAATAAAATGAATTAAAAAATACACCATGTTACATAGTCCAGATTGTGAAAAGTAGAATGCACAAGAGTTCACAATGGCAGGAAAGATGCCTGTGTGATCCTCAGCAAACATTTTGAAGGAAAATATTGCTTTATATGAGTTTGTTTGCCACAACAGGTTCTGCTGGAGAAATTCATGTACCCACTATGTTGAGGTTTTGTTAGTTATTTAAGTAATAAGGATCCCTGTTAAATTAGCAGTTTTTAGATTTTCCCACCGTTTTTTCAACTCTCAGATAGATGAAGTGGTTCGTGGGTGCCTTGCTGATGTATGTGGCGCCCCAAGCCTAAAGAAGTTTTCTGAAATAGAGCATCATCTCTGTTGATAGATTATTTGTATGCCTTGTCTAAAGATTTTTGGTCTGACCACCAATAGATATCTGTTGCCCTACAACCATTGCCAGAGGGGCCCGGACATCAGATTCAGCCTGGGGAGTCCAGCTTGGAGTCGAGGTAAAAGGAACCAGCACAAGAATTGCTGGCAACTAGGACCACAGTGAAGGTAGAAGGCCGGAAGCACTGGGTCCTGTAACAAAACGGTGAAGTGTGTACCCCTGCTACGGTCTTGGACAAAAGATGGGGTCACAAATCAGGATGGAGGATTCTTTGCGTGGATCCACTTTTTGATATCCAGCTGAGAGAGTCACACACCAACAAGGACGGCAAGGAGGCTTTCCTTGAGGTGATCCCCTTTGAAACAAGGGTTGCTTCAGATACTTCAGCATCAGGCCTCTGAGTCCTGGTCCCCAAGTGAATGCAAGTTTGCACCTCTGTTTGTTGATCAAGAGGTGCCTGGGCATACTGGGTACAATCTGTGGCCCGACAAAAGAGCAGTGCATTTAGTAGTCTTAAATTAGGATTTTGGCTTAAGTTTGGATTTTGTCTTAAGTTAGGATTTTGTCTTAAGTTAAACTTAAGTTTAATTTAAGTTTGTCTTAAATTTAATTTAAGACAAAATCCTAATTTAGGACAAAATCCTAATTTAAGGCAAAATCCTAATTTAGGACAAAATCCTAATTTAAGACAAAATCCTAGTTTAAGACTACTAAATACCTTCTGTGAATACCAAAAGTAGTAAGTTTAGGATTTTGTCGTAAGTTAGTTCTGTGAATCGGCACCAACAGGCCTATTTGAACTTGCCTGCAGGCGGGTTTGTGCAGTGAGATTGTACCTCTCTGTTTGGTGTATATACTAACATTTCATGCAAGTGAAATTGCTGCGCTTCTTTGTGTGACAGGGAGCGAGCAGAACAGCGCTATATTTTAAAACATATGGCACAGTTCTGCTCTTTCTAGCGCTGGTGCACTTGTGGCTGGCAAGCACCAATGGAGGCACCCTTGCATCATGGCGCATGGGTGTCTGCATTGTGATCAGGATCATTTGTGTGCAGGAAAGGACACCATCCTGCACAAATACTACCTTTGGGGGCATTTAGCAAACAGCACACATGCAAAAGAGGAAATAACGAGGAGAAATAAAGATATTTTCCTTTTTTTCGTAGGAGTACCATTTTGAGGCAAACCCAAATTTACAAGTGTTTGTAAATATGGGTTTGCCTCATAATACATAGGTGGGTACTCGGTAACACCCATGAAATGCTTACCTGACGCAAGCTAAAGCAAGGCAGCACAAAGCCACGCACACCAGGAGTTTTATGGCTATGTCAATCCCAAAATGGAAATACGCGACGCAACCCCAATGCAGAATCTTATTAAATCTGGGCCTGTGTGTATGTGGCTTTCTCAGGCCTTGCTTGTTTGATTTCTATTCTGCAGTACTGCATGTGACATCAATGAGTGAAAATGTTTTTCTTCGTTTTTGCAGATTTTTACATGCTGTGCAAACACTTTGATATAAAGTGGGTGAATTGCTTGCATTAGCATCTCAGTCGATAGCTGTACCACGTCTTGTGGTTTTAACTTGCGCTGACTTTAGTCTACATATACAAATCATTTTCCAAGCAAAGTTTACTTAAAGTGCTCATTAGAACTGCATTCACGCGCCATTTTTTCATCGGCACCCTGTCTGCAGGGCACGCGTCAGACTAATTTCATCAGTTATTGCTTTTCTTTTTCAAATTAAATAAAGTCTGCAAGTACGGGCAGCAAACACCGCGTCGCTGCCACGAACTGAAAATGCTAATATCCACACACCGGTCAGAACAGTGCCGGCCAATATCAGGATTCATTGTTTATTTATTTGTTCGCAAGGTTTATTGTGTGCTTAGCCTCAAGAAACACTTGAGATCATGAACAGGGCACCATTAAGGAGGAAATAATTTAATGTTGTATTGCGTATAGCAAATAGGAATTGTTTTTAGTGGAAGAGCAAAGCATTATATTTTGAGAACGAAACTGTCAATCAAGGTTAGGTTAGGGAGGGAGTCAGTGCTAAATTTGTAAAACAAATAAGTGCAAGGGCTCCAGTCGTGAAGCCTCTGCAGCTTGAACCACCCATCGCCCCTGCCAGCGTTGCCAATGACAGTACCTACACAACTACTAACCAGCACACTGCTACAAGTGTGACAATTCAGACTATTCCACACCCCAAAGGCAATATAAAGAGCTTGGGCAGCAGGTATTATTTGTTTTTAATGCATAATGAATAAGTAATTTCTGGTCTGTTCATCTCTAAATTATACAAACAGCTCCACCATGTGGCAGCTGTCATAAGTGCCAATGCCCACAATTAAATGCTGGTGCTGAGCATCGGAAACTACTGGCTCAAATTAAGCACTGGAGGGAGTTAGATCTTAGTACAGCACAAACTGCTCAACCTGATTGCTTCCAGGATCTTGAGAGAGTTCTTAGGGGTAGATTTACAAACAATACAAATAGCGATTACCAAATAGCGATTTTTTTGTGTATTGCTATTTGGTCATCGCTATCACTAATGTACAAAGGGATTATTTTGCCCGTATTCCTAAAATAGCGATTCGCAGTGGCTCGCAAATAGACCTACCTCATGAATATTAATGAGGTAGGTTGCACTTTGTGATCCCTACAATTTTCTGCCTACAGGGATAGTGGCCTGATGGGGTCAGCAGACCACCATTACTGTGATTGCTTTTTAATAAAGCAATCTTTTTTTTTTAAATGTTGCCTGTTTTCCTGATAGGAAAATGTGATGTGTTTAAAAAGAAAAAAATGAAATGTTTAAGTTTCATTTTTTAAGAGCAGGCAGTAGTCCCGTGGTCCACTGCCTGCTCTTAAAAACATGTTTTCAACCTTTCTCAAAGAGAAAGGGCTCCCTTGGTGACTTTTTTCCATTTGCGAATGAGTTACCAGTAACCTTGAGTTGCCAGTAAAGTGCAAATGTTTTGCGACCACATTTTAGTCGCAAAACATTCATACATACCAATGTGAATCAGTATTTGGAAAAGGCGCCCTAAACATGCCCCTTCCAAATATAGATTTGCAAACCCTAACTGCGATTTAGTAACAGGTTACCGAATCGCAATTAGGGCTTTGTACATTTGAAAATGCCTTTTTGGGCTCGCAAAAGGGCCCATTTCTGCGAATCAGCTCGTTTGCAACCAAAAACAGGCTTTTTACATCTAGACCTTAGTGTTCTGGGTACAAAGATTGGCCAAGTACTATGGGAGGTGGGTGGAAACAGCAATCACAGTAACATCCAGAGAACTAAGAAGTTGAATTTTCAGTACAGCAGTTAAAATGCCATTGAAGCATAATCCAGAAACCTGGAGTAGAAAATAAATAAATAAATGCAGTCATTGCTGGTGTGGATGGAGTAGAACTACGGTTGTTGTATTAGGGTCCGCGGGTGTGAGGGTTGTCTACTCTGTGGCGGGGTGATGAACTATGCCCCAGTGGAGTGGCTGTAAGCAAGGTGGAAGATTGTGCAAACTTGGAAAAGAAGTGTTTTGTGTTTCTATAGATTGGGGTTCTAACACAGCAAATCTTTTGTCATCTGTGTCTTGTCCTTGGTGTGAAGAGGAGGTTATCTCTTGAGAAACTGAGTGCTCAAAATTTTTATTTTTTTATTTTGCTGGGGATATTTTTTAAAAGAGCCTTCTATGTATCTGCAGGTCATTCACAAAATTGTAAATTAGATTTTTGTCTGTAATAAGAGCTTTCTAGTTGGGCCACCACGTTTGGCAATGTTTAGCTCCAATATGAGGCAATCAGCTGCATTTGGGGAGTTTTGCAGAATTAGAAGTATACCAGTGTTCGTATAAACATGGCTATAGTGGTTTGCATAGGATGTTTATTGAGTGGCTTGATTTGGAAAAATGTATGACTCTACTACCACTTTGTGAAAGTTATGGCTGAGGTCAGCGTCCAAAATGTCTTCAAGGAATGTTTTGGATGTGATGGTGAGAGTTTGACCAAAGAGTGTTGGAGGGCATAGGGAGTCCATTTAATCATGTACTAAGGAACATTGAGAGGAGCAGTAGTGTTTAAGACATTACAGTTGAGTCTTCTGTGGACCCCACAGGTTTCTATGGCTTGCAGTCCTTTTGCTGTAAGAGAGAACTGACAGTAGGTTTGTGACACCTTTAGGTTGATTAAAGTGTTATCTGCATTGGATTGGAAGTGGTGGTGCTGTGTGCGCATGATGCGGAGGGGTTTGATATGAACTTTGAACAGAAGCAGAGAAAAGGGGGAGACTTATGAAATGATGCAAATAACTGGGCTTACTGTCGAGGAGAGGTCTCCAAGTCGGCTGTAACTGAACAAGAAGAAGTTGAACCATTAGAACTCTTCTCCTGATAAATGGGCAATTGATGGTGCCTTGGAAGAAGTACTTTGTGGGCTAGTGTTGAAGGCAGCTGACCGGTCGCGGAGGATGAGCTTGATCAGTGCATCATGGTCTGATGCTTCTAGGATGTCTTTCTAGGCTATGAATTCCAGAAGGTTGTTCTCTTCTCTATGAGCTTGAATTTGGGCTGTTATAACCTTTTGTATCACTTTAAACATCCACACTAGCTGAGCAATAACTTGATAGTTATTGATGTCCAAAAAAGTAAAAGCTGGCTTTTTGAGGAGGGGGTTCACCTGTATTTGGTTCAAGTGCAGAGATATTTTTCTACTGTTAAGAGCTGTTTATGACGGTCGTCTCTGATGCGCCTAGTGTTTCGTACTCGGTGACAGCAATAGCAGATGGACATGGGGCACCTGAATTCTTTCTGAGTCGGATGATTTTAAATAAAGATTAGATTTCCGGGATTTAGATAAAATTAATGTGAACGATTTGACTGCTTGCTTTCGTGGCAGAAGGGGTGGAGGCAACAGGGAGTATGCCGGTGATGTTCAATCAAATTTTCAGTACTTTATTATAAAATAAATATTTACGTGTATTGTACATGTACTGGGTGTGTAGCTTGACCACTGAGGTGCAATGGGGAAGATGTATACCACTTTGAAAAGTTTTCAGAATCTATTTGTGATGTTGTGAACCTCTTCATTTTGGAATTTTGGAGGGGGGACACCTGCTTAGATCTCCTTAGTCAAAAGGCGTGATGCTTGCTTCACCTCCTGCAGAAGATACTAGAGCAGGCAAGTGTCACTCACTCTTTCCTGTGATGAGTAGGTTCTTCTAGAGTCAGAGGGTAATGAGTCAGACAACCCTGCCAGAGAAACTCTTATTTGTTAGGGTTATTTGACGATGCATGAACCCTTGCCTTGGACTCACACAGCTGTTTGTATTTTACAGTAAAAGAATCTGTATTATGTACAATTAGTATTTAAATCTTATGTAGAAGAATAATAGTAATTACTATGGTAATCTCAGCAGTCACATCAAATAAAATGAACATTAGAAAAACTTAAAGCATTTTATATCACACATCCATACTAGTTGTAACAAATTAGTCTAATTCTTACCTTACACCTATAATGTTTTGTTATTAACCTCATGATTATTCTTATGTTGGAGAAATAATTAGTAATAATTTCACAAATTATTTAATGCCAAGGCACGTACTCATGCATGCTTACCTCAGAAAGCTATTGGGCCTGCAATCAGATAATGACACTCAAGCATCTCTCCTCGAGCAGCCAGTCTTCCTGTCAGCTCCTCCCAAATCCTCAGGTCTCTTTATACCTTTTTCTCCAATTATGGTCTTTGTAAAGGGGAGGGGTAGCTGCTATGCAGCTTTATATACGCACTGTGCAGAACAACCAATACCTCGGGCAGAGGCATGTCCGAAAGGCAAGCAAGAGTGTAAGTATATTTAACCTTGCTTCCTTCCAAATTTTCCTATGCATGGCCAGATGGGCTTGCAATGTTAATCGCTTACACATAGTTCGCTAGACCACACAAAGGAAGCTTCCTAACTGCAGCATTTATTTTATTATTGTTAGCACAACTAATGTCAATCCACTACTAAAATAATATGCCTTCTTGCATGCTTTGTTATCATTCCTATTCAATATATTAGTTCTCTAGGCCCTAAGTCTCACACATACACTCTGAAGGGTTAGTGCCTCATGTTTGTCATACAATTAGTCTGGTTTCTGTGTAAAATGTATGAATTATCAGGAAAACCATGCAACGTACGTCAGTGTCTTGTGTTGTCCTTTCATTGGACAATTTATTTTGGGCTTCAGGGTTTTTTGTTATGTAGCCTTTCTTGTTGGATGGTGTTTGGGCATTTACACCATGTGTACTCTTTTTCTTGGCATTCTTTTTTGAGAGCTCTGAGTGTGTCTGTGGGCCAAAGATTGTTCCATGTAAAATGCTTTACCTTTTGGTGTGGTGCAAATGTGTCCAGCATTATGCATGTGACTTTCCTAAAGACGGCAAGAGAGGTTCAGATTAATAGGTTTATGTCGGGGAAGTTTATTATTAGAATGGGTTTAAATTTATGAGTGGTCATTCTTTTTGTTGAGCAGAAAAGTATAGGTGGCCCTTTTCGTGTTATGGTGTTTATTTTGGAGAGCAATGGTCAATGGGAGTGATTTGTATTCATATCAGGTGACTGGCCTAGGGGTAATGTCACTGACATGAAGGTTGAATGGTGGTGTCCACCTAGTTTTTATATCTTGACAACATGACTATCTGGGGCTAGCACCAAGTTCAAAGAATTACTTTATAAGTTGAAATCACACACTATACCTGTCACTAAACACTAGCCAATCCCAGACTTTGTTCCTGATCCTCTGGAATTACCTTATATCCTGCTAAACTCCAGAGACAGCACAGTCTTTGACATTGTTTCTAGCACACATAGTTACACTCAAGGTGCATACAATTATATGTTAGTTTTGATTTCCTTCATTTCTTATCATTTACTTAAAGCCATCAATATTTGCAAATGAATGTATTGGTATCACAGAGCACTATGGGCCACCAACATGTAGGCAATAGTGTGAGAGATAGCCCAAGGCTCTGTGCGAGTAGACTTTACCTGTTGGCCAGGAACATTCTGCATGACTAGTAAGTGGCTCCTCAGTGCTTTTATGACTATTCAATGAGGTGTACGGTTTGAAAATGTGATAGTTGGACAGTGTTCTCTGTAGGTATTCAAGGGCTTAGTGTTGCACCATGTGGGTAGTGTGAGTGTACAGTCCATGATGGCCCTCAATGCCCTGCATACATAGTCAATAGCCTGTCTGTGGCTTTATGACTATTCAATGGCCTGTCAGTGTTCAGTTTGAAAAGCAATGGCCTGGTAGTGGTCTGATATAGTTCACAGTGGCCTGGCCATTTTCTGTGTGAGTACTGCTATAACGAGGACACACAGCGAAAGTTGAGAGAGGAAAGAGTTTAATATGTAGCTCTGGGAAATAAGCAACCACCAACAGCTTCCAGCGTCCTCTCCCTTGCGTCCCACGCTCCTCGTCCGCTTTAGAATGCTTAACAAATCAACATTCCAAGACAGCACAAGAAGCACAAGGGCAGAGAATACACAGAGATAACACACCTTCCCTCTTAATAACTATACACAAAAGTCATTATAATGAACAATAGTGTAGCATTAATAGAGTGAATCATACAAAAGAGAAAAGCATAGAATGAACATAATACCGATCCAACTAAATAAATAGAGAGAGTAAACGCATTCATGAGTAATGTAAACTGAACCAGCAAAATTGCAATATTATCCTATGGCAAAATCCTTAAACTTTTCACAAATTGCAACCCCACTTCCTCTCCATTCATTCTTTGCAAAGAACACCTCTCTTTTGAAAGCCCAGAGACCTTGGCAACACAAGCCACATTCAATGATTGCCCATTATTGAATCTTACTGCACGTCCTTCCTGACTTACTTCAACAACTTGACATGGTTTGCCACACTTCACCTTGCCTTTCACAATGTTGGCATCTGGTAATCTGATGCGAACCCAAACCCCCTTTACAAAGGGAACAATCTTCATATACACATAATTCCTGACCTTACTTTTAATATGCATCTGCTCAATTCTTGAACGCATCTCATCAATGTGTTGCTTGACATCAAAATCAGACTTATTCTTAGGCAAGTTATTCAGCCATGCAGTTAAAAAAAATCCTGAGAGGACCTCCTCCTCAAAACCTGAAATGACGACACACCTATAGTGCTATGAGGTGTGTACTTATGAGTCAATCAAGTATTGAGGTTAGAAACACTAGCCTCCAGACTGGGCGCCAAATTCACAACAAAAACGTTGTTTTCTCTTTGAAATTCAGATATGTTTATTCAGTTCATCCAATATATATTTTTTGAATCAATTCATTTATGCAACATTACATTGTCTTCCTTGCCAACATAATCGTCTTCTTATGTGGCAATGTTATTAGTACAGTAATCCACTTAATCGTGACACCCAATGCATTTCGGGTCAAACAAAACCATGACCCTTCGTCAGGGGTCTGCAAATGGAAATCAAACAGGACCAAATTAGTCTCCCTCGATAATCCACAACTGTACAATGCTCTATGCCGTAATATCATTAACAAAAAACGGAAAGGAAAAGGAAAATAGAGTGCTGTTTAAAAATTTCCAAATCACCAAAAGCAAACTACACATTATAAACATTTCACTGAGCAGAAGCGTACTACACCCTAATGATAAGTGAACCCGTTATATTATAATGGCGCTTACTCCCCTCCCAACTGCATTGCTAACCAATGACCCACATGAAAACAACTTACGAGCATTCAAACGCTTCCGCGCCTCCGTGGATTCTAAAGTTTTACCCACATAGTAACTTCAACAGTTCTAATAGGATGGAGACTAAGTCACATGATCGCGACCACAACCAATGGTGTTGCGGCACCCCGGTCATGTGAGATGAGTGCTATAGCTTCATAACAAACGTCATGCTCACGTTACGAATGGAGATTGACACGCAAATAATAACAAAGAGAATTCCTCGTTTTTAGCGACACGCTAAAAAATACACTTAAATAGAAAGCAACGATGCATGAGCATTAATACTAAATGTGCAATACGAACAATATACAAGCCGAAACTTGCCCTCATTTAAACCATACTATGACAAAATAACTGGGGAACAGGATTTGCCAAAGTCAATGCTGTAGATCAGTGCATTATAAAACCCACGCATGTTCAATACGATCATTCAAACCCACAGGATGGGTAGAGTTTAGTTTTTTGATCCAATAGAACTCCGCTTTCAGTCTCTGTTTTATAGGATCCATGTCAGGGCGCTGGTGGATTGACTCGATCACCATGAGTTTCAGCTGCGAAATTTGGTGATTCATCTCTTTCCAATGACTCGCCACAGATGACTTTAGATTATTGAGTCTAATGTTACTCTTGTGCTCCGTTATGCGGACCTTCAATTTACGTTCAGTTTGCCCAATGTATATCTTGCCACATGGGCACTTGATCAAGTAAACACAATTCGCGGTGTCACAAGTGCTTGAGTGTTGTAATTCAATAGGAAAACCTTTGGTTGGATGCATCAATGTTTTTCCACAAATGACATTATTGCAGTGAGTGCAATTAAAGCATTTAGACATTCCTTTCCATATTGTCTTCTCCTTAACAGGAGTGTTGAGGAGTTCTTTGAGATTTTTCGATCTTTGGTAAGCGAACGTGATACGGTCATTGTATAAACCTTTCAGGTTGGGTTCAGATTGTACCAGATGCCAATGTTTGTTAATTGTTCTTTTGATTTTTTCTGCATCTGATGAGTATTTTAATACGCACACTGTTTTTTGTGTGGTCTGTTTGATTTTGGGTTCCAGTAGATCAATCCTCTTGATTTTATCTGTTTTCATCATGGCTTGTTGTAGAATGTCGCCAGGATAACCTCTCTGTTTATACTTCACGGTTTGTTGCATGATAGACTTTTTGACTTCCTCTTCATCAGATGTGATTCTCTTGAGTCGTATATATTGTGACAAAGGCAAATGTTTCTTGAGTGGCTCAGGATGAAAACTCTGGAATAGAAGACACGAATTTCTGTCAGTCGGCTTCTGAAACACTTTCGTACTGATCTTATGGTCACTTATGGTAATTTGCACATCAAGAAATGATATGGTCTCATTGGAAATTGTGTGTGTGAATTTGATCCTTTCGTTTCGACAATTGAGCACCTTAATGTTGTCTTCCAATTCTTCTTTGGATCCACGCCAAATCACAAAAATGTCATCAATGAACCGCTTAAACATGATCAGACCTTCTACCCATGTTTGATTTTCCAAAATGTGGTCCCTTTCAAATTTCTGCATAAAAATGTTAGCGTATGAGGGGGCCCCCCCAAAACCCATCGATGTTCCATTGGATTGATTAAAAAATTGTCCTTTCCACTCAAAATAACTGTGGTATAGTGCATACTGCATTAATTCCAATGTCAAAATTCTTTGATGCTCCTCAAGGTCACTGTGCAATAAGCTCCATTTGAGTGCTTCAATACCTTCCCTATGAGCGATGGAAGTATATAACGAAACGACGTCAATGGTACATAACCAATACATCTCTCCCTGCAACAATGTTACATTGTCTAACATGTTTAAGAAAGCTGTTGTGTCCTTAATGTATGTCTCACTTTTTTGGACGAGAGGTTGCAAAAACTTATCTACAAATTTACCCACTGGTTCCGAGATAGATCCACAGGCCGAGACAATGGGTCTGAATGGTGGTCTAATGGGGTCCTTATGTATCTTGGGCAACATGTATAGTTGCGGTCTTCTTGGGTATTTTAAATGAAAGAAAGCATGTGTTTTCTGACTGATCCATTTCATTGTGAGAGCATGGTCCAAAATCTGATATAGAACCTTTTGATATTCTAGTGTGGGATCTGAGGTTAATGGCAGATAAATTTCTTGATTTTGAACATGATTGTTGACACTCGAATTGTAGAACTCCATATCCATTACTATCAGGGCACCGCCCTTGTCTGCTTTCTGGAAGGTCAAGTTTTTGCAACCTCTCGTCCAAAAAAGTGATCTACTGGAACCCAAAATCAAACAGACCACACAAAAAACAGTGTGCGTATTAAAATACTCTTCAGATGCAGAAAAAATCAAAAGAACAATTAACAAACATTGGCATCTGGTACAATCTGAACCCGACCTGAAAGGTTTATACAATGACCGTATCACGTTCGCTTACCAAAGATCGAAAAATCTCAAAGAACTCCTCAACACTCCTGTTAAGGAGAAGACAATATGGAAAGGAATGTCTAAATGCTTTAATTGCACTCACTGCAATAATGTCATTTGTGGAAAAACATTGATGCATCCAACCAAAGGTTTTCCTATTGAATTACAACACTCAAGCACTTGTGACACCGCAAATTGTGTTTACTTGATCAAGTGCCCATGTGGCAAGATATACATTGGGCAAACTGAACGTAAATTGAAGGTCCGCATAACGGAGCACAAGAGTAACATTAGACTCAATAATCTAAAGTCATCTGTGGCGAGTCATTGGAAAGAGATGAATCACCAAATTTTGCAGCTGAAATTCATGGTGATCGAGTCAATCCACCAGCGCCCTGACATGGATCCTATAAAACAGAGACTGAGAGCGGAGTTCTATTGGATCAAAAAACTAAACTCTACCCATCCTGTGGGTTTGAATGATCATATTGAACATGCGTGGGTTTTATAATGCACTGATCTACAGCATTGACTTTGGCAAATCCTGTTCCCCAGTTATTTTGTCATAGTATGGTTTAAATGAGGGCAAGTTTTGGCTTGTATATTGTTCGTATTGCACATTTAGTATTAATGCTCATGCATCGTTGCTTTCTTTTTGAGTGTATTTTTTAGCGTGTCGCTAAAAACGAGGAATTCTCTTTGTTATTATTTGCGTGTCAATCTCCATTCGTAACGTGAGCATGACGTTTGTTATGAAGCTATATCACTCATCTCACATGACCGGGGTGCCGCAACACCATTGGTTGTGGTCGCGATCATGTGACTTAGTCTCCATCCTATTAGAACTGTCGAAGTTACTATGTGGGTAAAACTTTAGAATCCACGGAGGCGCGGAAGCGTTTGAATGCTCGTAAGTTGTTTTCATGTGGGTCATTGGTTAGCAATGCAGTTGGGAGGGGAGTAAGCGCCATTATAATATAACGGGTTCACTTATCATTAGGGTGTAGTACGCTTCTGCTCAGTGAAATGTTTATAATGTGTATTTTGCTTTTGGTGATTTGGAAATTTTTAAACAGCACTCTATTTTCCTTTTCCTTTCCGTTTTTTGTTAATGATATTACGGCATAGAGCATTGTACAGTTGTGGATTATCGAGGGTGACTAATTTGGTCCTGTTTGATTTCCATTTGCAGACCCCTGACGAAGGGTCATGGTTTTGTTTGACCCGAAATGCATTGGGTGTCACGATTAAGTGGATTACTGTACTAATAACATTGCCACATAAGAAGACGATTATGTTGGCAAGGAAGACAATGTAATGTTGCATAAATGAATTGATTCAAAAAATATATTGGATGAAATGAATAAACATATCTGAATTTCAAAGAGAAAACAACGTTTTCGTTGTGAATTTGGCGCCCAGTCTGGAGGCTAGTGTTTCTAACCTCAATACTTGATTGATTTGTAAAGGCACGTTTTGGCTACGTGCGGCGACGAGGGCACCTTCCTGTAAATTTCTAAACTTGGATGAATATGGTTTAAAGAGTGCTCAGGTTAACATTGTTTTTTGTGTGTACTTATGAGACCATAAAATAACACAGACAGCATGTACAGCATCTGCTCCTTCAATAATTGCTCCTTTCACACATTCACTTACCAATCTATTGGCTCTTTCCACATGACCATTACTTTAACGATGATAGAGACTACATGTTTTGTGTTTAATACCAGCATCTCTCAAACCCTCACCTTCGCTACCAAAACAAATTGCACACCATGAACTGAAATAGCTTCAGATGGAAAACCTTCTCTCGAAATCATATCTGTTATATAGGCAATAACATTTTTTGTGTTAGCATCACTTACAAATCTAACTTCCATTGACTTGGATAAATGATCAATAAGTACTATAGCAAAATAGTGACCATTGAGATGTCAAGGGAAGGGACCAAGAAAGTCTAGACTCACTTTACTCCACAATCTTACTGGACTACCAACTTCCACCATGGGTGGTGTCACACACTTTAGACTATTGTCATTTTGCAAGCACACAGAACATTTTCAACATAACTCTCCACATCCTTGTCCATACTTGGCCACCAATATGTTTTTCTAAGCCAATTCTTATTGAGAGTCATTCCCAAATGACCTTCATGACTCAACTGTAATCATTTATATCTAATATTGTTTTGTGGAATAAATTTGTCTCCTCTGAATAACAAACCCGCTTCAACTGACAACTCTGATTGCAGTTTACCATATGGTTGCAATGTGACTGATCAATTGCTTTCTTTCAGCACCCTTTTCTCATGTATTCCACAACTTTCTTCAAAATAAAATCCTGATCAAATTCCCTTCTCCGTTCATCTTTATTGAAGCACTTGGTCTCCCCCACACATCATTCGCCACCAAATAATCTTCATACTGTTGATCATTGAACACCCCCTCCAGATGACTATATGACCATGGAAGACAAGACAGTCTGCTTTTTTGTTTTTGCCACCAGGAATGTATTCCACATCAAAGTGATATTCCAGAGGTTTTACACTTAACCTAACCAATCTGGCAGTATCCTTTGTAGAAAGAACATTAGAGTTATTGATGACTGGTACCAATAGCTTGTGATCAGTACATTGCAGAAATGTGATTTCCCATTCATAGATCCTAAACTTCTGCACCACTCACACACAAGTCAATATTTCATGCTCAATGAATAGAGGCGTTCATGTGCTTCAAATGTGTGTGATGAAAAAGTAATGATACATTGAGAATTATCTTTCCCTTGGGGTAGAACCGTCCCCAGACCTACACTGCTTGCATCAACTGTAATACACGAGGAGTTTCCTGTGTTGCAAGGAGACAATAAAGGGGCATTAATAAGTTCCCTCTTGATCGCTTGAAAAGTAGCATACTGAGACTCACCCCATACACATTTTGAGCTCATTTTTTGTTAACTTAATAAGGGGTTCTGCTAAAGTTGCAAAATTATGAATAGATTTTGCATAAAATTCACACATTTTTTTATTTTATTTATTTTAAAGGTTTTATATAGCGCTGGCTAGACCCGGAGCTATCAGAGCGCTTTACATGAACGTCAGATCATAGTTACAGGTTACATCGTTACAAAGATTACACAGTTATTAGAGCATGGCAACATAGTTACTTGTAAGGTCGAGATAAACAAAAAGCACAAATACGTGAGGGGAAAATCAGGCAAGGGGAAAGATTCAGGGGAGAGGGGTAGGCGCAGGGGAAGTAGACAGGTAATGAAGGCGGGAAAGAGAAGGGGAGGGTGAAGGACACATCATGGAAGGAGGAGGGGAAGGGCGATGGGGACACAAACCGGTAGACGAGTCAAAGCAACGTCAAAAGTCCAGTTAGCTGTGATTCCAGGGGAAGTGGTATCACTTCCCTATCTCTGTTGCGGGAGGCTCCCTTTACGCAGTGAACTCTCTCAGAAGGGTCTCTGAGACTCCAAGGCCTACATACTGGATCCTTCCCCAAAAAGGGGAGAGGGCGTGCTTTGGCAAGGGGTGCCATACCATACCTCAGCTGTGAGTGGCTCCCTTGGCGCAGTGGACTCCCTCAGCGGGTTTGCTGAGAGTCCAGAGTATAAATATTGGATCTTTCCCCAACATGGGGAGAAGGAGTGCTTAGTCAAAGGGCACAAAGGACAGGGGGCTAGGCAGACTAGCAGGCAAGGTGAGAGATTCAGGGGGGAGGGGATAGGAGCTAGGAAAATAGACAAAGTAAGAAAGAGTACTAAATGGGAACATATTTAATTAATGAGATATCATATCGCGCTGGCTAGACCCGAAGGAAACAGAGCGCTTTACATGAGGACCAATAATGTTGCAATTTACATCAGTTAAAAGTTACATAAGTATCAAGAAAAGCATTCAAAGAACATAGGGGACAAGGTGAATGGCGCAAGGAAGGGTAAGGGGATAGGGTGAAGGGGTAGGTGGAAGATAAGACGTAGAGACGAGGGGAAAATCTGCCCAAAGTCTGGCTGGGTAGGTGATGGTGGGGGGGGGGGGAGTCCACAACCCATCTCCTCTTTAACTATATGGTAGCTCCACCGGGCATCAGCCAAATCGCTTGGCCTCTACAGTCTGGGGTAAAGTTCCGCAGGTTCCAAATCCTGATGTGTAAGCAGGTTAGGGGATAGGTTTAAGGTCTGGTCACTGTCCAATTGATTGCCCCAGAGAAGTAAAACAACGTGGAGGGGACCACTATGGAAGCCATCTTGGGGTCAGGCAGGGGACTGTACTGTACACTGGTACACTGGTGGCCATCCTAAGGTCAGGCATCTGGAAGTTAGAGTCAATATCCAGGACAGTGGCTGCCAGAGAAAAACAAATCCAGCGTACAAACACCATCACACGCACGAACAAGCACAGGCACCCACAAATGTGAGCACACACTCTCATATGTGCACATACGCACACATACAAGCACATATACAGAAACATCTAAAAACACAAGCACACATACAATCCCATGCTCAAGAAAAGCCTGGAGCTGTTCACTATCAGCCGGTGTTGGAACTTCCTCAATCGCTTTAAGCAGACTAGAGCGTGGGGAAATTCTATCCCAACACAACATGACCGAGACTAAATTTTGTTCACACAAAAATTACATTTATCCCTTCTTAGTCTAAACCCTCTAATCTTGAGCGCAGAAAGGACTGCATTGAGTCTCATGCCATGCTTATTGCAAACCTCATCATATACCAAAATGGCATCAAAGAAAACCAAGACTCCCACTAGTCCTTTCAGCACTTCCCCTATGACTCACTTAATAAATAAATTTACTTTAGTTACTTTCCACCTTCTATAACCCCACAAAACTCAAAATCTACTCCTAAAATTTTACTTTAAAAAGCAAAATATTTACACTGTTAATGTAAATGTTTATTAACAAACTAATTATCATTAATTAAGTATTCATTATTAATGAATGTACTTCCCACAATGTCCCCCGACAAAGCACAGAACCCACTCATACAGTTTAACGGAAAATTATTTACACAAGTACCATAATTAATTATCAATTTGATAAGTATTATTATTTTAAAAATGTATTATTAATTACTTAAAGTTAATTTACATACCCTCCCATACCCCTAAAAGGCCACAACCCACATCTAATATCCCCCAAAAAATGAATTGCACAATTAACATAATTAATTATCAGTTAAACAGATATTAATAATTAAAAATGAAATATTATTTCATTAAAATGAATTACCTTCCCATCCCTTACCCCTATCGCCTCACAACCCACACCTAAGATTAGTCTTAAACAAAAATTAACTACACAATTAAAATAATTAATTGTCAATTAAATCATTATTAGTATTTAGCAACTAATAATTATTTGTTTTTAATTAATTTTCTCCCTACCCTTTACCCCTATCAACCCCACAACCTGCACCCTAAAAAAATTATTAAACAATTAACATAATTATCAATGAATTAATATTAATAACTAATTATTAATTCATTAGAAATAAATAACTTCCCACCCTTTACCCCATAAACCCCACAAACCTCAACTAAAAAAAGAAAAAGACACAATTAACACAATTAATTATCAATTAATTCATATTTATTAACAACTAATTATTAAATAATTTAAAAAAATTACTTCTCTCCCAAGCCTTGTAAAAACCACAACCCGCACATTAAATGTACATTAAAAATAATAATAGCACAATAACATAATTAAATATCAATTAAGTAAATAATATATTTTTTTAAATAATCATTAATGTATTATCATTAAATTACTTCCCACCCTATACACCTATAAACCCACAATCTGCTATGGCACTAACATTCACAAAAAATGTATTGCATTTAATTTAATAACTACTAAAAAAAATATATATATATATTAAAAAGCATAACCAATAATTGTACAAAATATTTACATCATATACATTTCAAATACATACTAAAATACATAGCAATAATTAAACAGTGGTATTTTAAACAGCTATATTTTTGCAAAGGATATTTTAAAAATCAATATTACTTACCTTAAAATTGATATTCTTGACAATGATATTCTTGTTGACAATATTTCCATTTCACAATATTTTGGACACGTTATTTTTGTATGGCGATATTTTTACTTCATTTTTTGTCTGAATTCTGGGTAAGTGATGTCCATCCACCCAAATGGCTTTATTTAAACTCCTAAGGTCAATGCACATCCTTAGTTCATTCTTCTTATTCTGGGCAACAAGAGAGGGATAACCATAAAGATTACACAATTGGATCAATGACACCATCTTGACACAATTGGGAAAGATGTTCATCCAAATTGCTTCTAATTCTCAATGGAACAAATCTGAGCTTACGTTTAACAGGTACAGTAACATAATTGATTTTGATGCTCAAATTCATTGAGTTCACCAAGCCTTTCCTGAAAGATTTCACTGTGCTCCAATAATACCCATTTCACTACACAACCCTTAATAGATACACTATCCCCTTCCACAGATATCAATTTGTCTGTTCTACCTGGCCTCAGCAATATCCCCAAACATCCCTGGGTAAACCAACCCAAGAATTCAAGTCCATGGTGAGAAAAATAAAACTTACCTTGAACTTGTCCATTGAATTGTATTACTGAATCCCAAAAAACGTCCAAATCAATGTTCTTGCATTATAACCTAAGGGGTTTATGTCCAGCAAGTCTAATTAATATGCAAGGCCTTTACTCTGAAAAGCATCTTTCTAAATAATTGTTACTTTTGAACCTGAATCTGTCAACAAAGGTACCGCTTTGTCCCCAGTGAGAAAAATATTTATATGATCTCAACATTTTGGAAACTCATTCTCATGAATACTTACACATAAAAGCATATTGTCCATACTATGAGATAATTCTGTTTCAGTGTCCTCACTCCCAACATTTGCAGCATTTTTTCGTAGTTGAGAATGAGAAACTCTAGCAAAATGTCCAGGTGTTCCACACTTGAGACATCCTTTGCCTACTGCCGGCACTACTTAAATGTAGCAATGTGAAACTTGGAGCCACAACGATAACAGATGCAATTACCACTTTGGTTCTTTTTATTATCAACCCATTTGTTAGAAACAGATTTGGTTCGTTTGACAAAAAGAACAGTTTCCTCTATATCCTTGTTGAGTTCTTTGGCCAACTTTTTGAATCATGCATGCTGTTGGCAATATCCACTACTTCATTGTGATGGGTTCTTGCATGATAGTAGCCTTTCCTGGATCTTTTTATTGTAACACCATGCAACAAGTTGATCTTTGATAAGCTGGTCTGTGAAAGTTCCTAATTCAGATTTAGCCACCAAAACTCATAAAGAGGCAACATATGCTTCAATTGACTACTGTAGACTGTTCTCTTGAGAAGAATTTATGTCTTCTGCCAATTAAATTGTAAGGTTTGCAAAAATTATTATCCATGTTACAAAATGGTCAATGCAAAGGACATACAGACATGATAAAGAATTTATGTACATACCAGTTGTAAAGAATTGTATAACTTGGGTTACCTCTCTATTTTTGTATCAGAAATTTGAATAGAACAGAACAGACGTTCAAGGTTAACTTCCTCCAGTGAAGAAGAGGAACAGGAAGTGAAGTCACCTATTGTTATACATTGGAATATGCTATGATTGGGATATTGTTATGGAGACTCATTCCCCAGTGGTTCATAGGATATGTAGTCTTGACTGTTTTTTCTTTACATATGTTCTTTGAAGGCTTCTGATTTAATAAAGTGAAGATGTAATGCATAATCCTGACATAGAATTGGAAATAAATGTGGTTGCTAAGCAGTGCAGTAGACCAGACAAAATGTGGTTGCTTATGTGGTCTCTCATGGTGCTCTACGTGGTAAGGAGGCAATCTGCATAGGCAACGGTGCGCAGGCTGCAATGCACAGCAATTGATGAACTATTAACACTCATCACTTGGCAGCAGGTATTATGCGAGCTCGGTGCCAGTGTTATGAGGACATCAGTGAGAGTTGAGAGAGAAAAAAAGAGTTTACTATGTAGCTCTACTAAATAAGCAACCCCTAATGGCTTCCAGAGTTCTCCGCTCCTAGTTAATCATGGAACACCTACTGAATGTATATATTTTTTTTTTTGCAGTTTATTATAGTGCAGACTCGACCCGAAGCTATTAGAGTGCTTTACATGAACACCAGTTTCATCACCCAAGGACACATTCATTTTTGGTAGGCACGGGGAGATTAAGTGATTTGCCCTGTATCACAGGATGTTGAGCTGCTGCAGAGACTAGAACCTGGTTCCCAAGATCCAAAGTCGGCCACTCTGGCCCTTCGGCCACATCCTCACAGCCTTTTTTGTTCGGCCACGCACTGCTTGCGGTCAGAGCTCCAGTCGCTGCCCGCCGTCCCACCATAATCCCTATTTAACGGACGAGGAGCAGACGTGCAGCACCTGTAAGGTTCCTACTTTATAAACTTGCAATTGTTTTTATTACATACTATGGGAATTGTTTTAGAACCACTGGGGGGGCTTTTAAAATTGCGTACTGTGGGAATTGCTTTGAGTACTACTTGGGGGCTTTTAAAATTGTAAAATTGTGTTCTTGCTGCTACATTTTCTGTGTACTTGGAGTGTGTTATACTTCTTAGTCTTAGCGGGACTCGTTTGTTCCCAGGCCGCCATTTTTGTTCGGCCACGCGCTGCTTGCGGTCAGCGCTGCAGTCGCTGCCCGCCGTCCCGCCATAATCCCTATTTAATGGCCACTGATTAGACGTAAAGAGGACGCGCGCTGATGGCGCGCCGAAGGTGCGCCTAATGCAATTCTGTCTGCGCCCTTCCCTGCCCAACCGGGACCATGGGGCCACAACCCCTGCTCAAATTCAGGTAACTTGGCTTACTTACTCCACAAGACAACTCTTAGAGCTCCACAGACGTCAGTACGATGACTGCTTGCAAGTGTATCTTGATACTACTGAGAATTTGCAGCATAGTTGCGACAAATGTAGCTTGAGACTGGAACTTCAGGCCCAAAAAGTTCAAACTACCCTTGTTAATCCTCCGTACCATAATAAAGCTCGGGATTTAGTTGCCCTCACTCTAATAGCTCTGTTTTTATGTTTTTTAATATTAATTGCTGCTCGCTTCCCAAACACAGAGCAGACATATTTGATCTTTTGGCCAGTACACACCCAGACGCCATTTTCTTAACCGGGACATGGCTTCACAGGAGTTCTGGCCCTGATGTAGCGGCTGCGCTGCCAGCTGATTATTCCATTGTAAGATGCGACCGTGAAGATAGAATGGGTGGTGGGCTTGCTATTATTTTTAATAACCGGTACACATGCAAATCTGTTAAATTAACCCTTAAGGGATGCAAGGCTATGTCTTTCCAACTAGCCTTGACCCCCCATTTCACCCTCTCAGGAATGCTTTACCGTCCACCCGGGCCGGCTGCCCTCTGGGCCACTTCCCTGCCCGATCTGATCACCTCTCATTTGCTTGGAGCAGCTAATTTTACGATTGTGGGGGACTTAAATCTTCATTTTGACGATCCCACGTTACTGATTTGGCTGCCATGAATATTTTGCTTCAAAATAAATGTCCTACTCATGTGGCAGGTCATTTTTTGGATCCTATTTTCTCAACCCTTCTTAATGTATGCTGTTCTCCTGCTCTCCCTGTCCTCTGGTCAGATCATTTCTTAGTCGGCTTCATGGTCACGACAGATTTGAGCAACTCTTTTACTCCTGCTGTAGGCAATAAGTTTAACTCTAGAAATTGGGGGAAACTAGACAAGAGGTTTTTTAATACTCTTGTAACTAATAATATCCCTACCATCAACCAGGTCTCTATGACAGACTTGGATACGATTACAAATTGGATCTCTAACTCAGTTGATACCTGCCTTCCCCCTTTTACCCAGAAGGTGAAAAATCATCGCCCTCCTGCCCCTTGGTTTTCACAAAACCTTAAAATAGAAAAAAGTAAATGTAAAGTGCTGGAAAGGCGTTGGAAGAAGTATTATGCATCTGAGTCTAAAACTGCTTACAAACAAGCAATTAGAAATTATCATTCCCTTTCCAATACTGCCCTGGCGGATTACGTGCGCTCCACTATCACTAACGCCCAGAATTGTCAAAAAATCCTTTCAAATTGGTGAAGGAACTTTCCGGAGCAGGAAATCAAGCCCCCCCTCTGATTCTTACAGAATCACAATGTGAGGACCCTGCACTGTTTTTTTAAACAAAGTATAGAAAATGTACGCTGCTTTAAATACCACACGCGTGACTATAACACTGCTAGCTTCGGCTGCTCCCCTACCATCAAAGTCTGACCTTCAGCCAAAGGTTATACAGGAAAACTGTTTGAGTAAATTAGAGCATTGGCTTCCACTTGATATCATTTCTTTTGGTCAGGTTTTAGGGAGCCTGAATTCTGGTACTCCTTTAGACCCAATTCCTGTCACTGTGTTACAGAAAATCGAGCCACCTGCCATGAGGTTGATCATGGGGCTACTGAATGCTTCCCTGCAAGAAGCGGTGATTCCATCTGAGTGGAAACACGCTATGATTCTTCCACTGTTGAAGAAAGCAAGTGCTGATCCAACACTGCCATCTAACTTCTGCCCCATCTCTTTGCTTCCAATTTTTTCAAAAATTTTGGAAAAACTTGTGAACCAGCAATTAACTCAGTTTGTTTAGTACCTACATCCCTCTCAGTCAGGTTTTCGGGAAGGCTTTTCAACGGAAACCACGCTTCTAGGAGTTACTGAGATGCTGCGCAGTCGTTTAGATTCAGGTGACACTGTGGCACTCATATTATTAGATTTGAGTGCCGCTTTTGACACTGTATCTCACAATGTGCTATTGCAAGCATTACGATCAATTGGTGTGGTTAGGCCCGCCCTGAAATGGCTGGAGGATTTCTTGGAGGATCGTAGGTATCAGGTTTTCTCCTCATGTGCAACGTCCGAAACCCATACGTCCCCCTACGGCAGAGGTCTTCAAACTTTTGTAGGTTGAGCCCCCCCAGCTGAATTTTTTTAGATGTTGGGCCCCCCCACCACCTGACAGAAATTTCTGGAACGGTATTTACATGAATCTGTTTCGGAAGTTTTCCAGGCCATCAGGGCAAAAACAGAGCTGCCTCCATCACGGGCCCCCCGAAAGGCGCCTTTATGCTCACTTTATGAGTCATTTTAGAGGAGCTTTGTTGGTGTCTTTCTGTCTCTTGCGCTGGGTCAAAATCTGATGGTGAAAAATAAGTGCAAGCCCCCCAAAATTAGTGAGGTACCCACCGCCTGCAAGCCTATACTTCACGTTAGACTGCAATATTGAAAATCTCTGAAAATGGGTAAGACACTACTTTTGATGCCTGTAGCCAGACGAATAGTCATTTTTTGCTGAGTGCTACGGGCAAAAACAAGGTCTTGATAAAGATATGTCAACAACTCAGGACAGGATCGCTGTATCCCTAGTGAGATGTTGTGATGTAGTTACCTTTTACATTCACCAAAATGTGTAAAAAAAGATGTGTATCATGCAGTTTAGAAAGTAGTCAGATAACTACAAGACAACAGGACAACTCTCCAGTTCAGGGCTTTCATTCTCCAAGTGTAGAACTTTCCTGGGACGTAAAAAAAGGCACTTAAGCCCCTATGACAGATCTCAAGATTCTCAATTTCATGTGCGAGACCTATTGGCTAGGCCAATGCTTGTTCTTTTTGCAACTTGAAGCCCTTTTAGCCCCGTGGCAGATGTGCACCTGTTTGCGTTCTTTTTAAAGAAACTTTGCCTCCTTTTTGCTAAGAGCTAACCCTCCCCGGACGGGGTTAAATTGGAAGAGCTGAAATGGTTCTGCTGCAGTCAGAGGCAGGATGTCTCCTCTGGTAAAACTGAAAGAAAGGAACAGACAGTCATTTTAGCTGCAGTGGAAGGCAAGGAGTCTCCTCTGCTTTGAAATCGAACGCAAAGGTACAGGAGGACTGTCAGGACTGTCTCGTCCTTTGCTTTCGGTTTTAGCAAAGCAGACGTCCTGCCTCCCACTGCAGCTAAAGCAGTTCGCTCTTCCAATTAACCCCCTCCTGGGACTTGAACTGTTACTTAGCAGACAAAAGCATGGGCACATCGTGCCTAATGATTTCCCCTCCCCTGCCCCCCCCCCCCCCCAACACTCTGTTCCCGGAGTTCTTCAATTAACAGAAATTCTCATTCCAAATGGCTGAAGATTTACGACGCGGGGGTGGGGGAGACAGTGAAAGATATCAAAGTTAAGATTTTAAGGTCAAGTGCGCGCCCCCCCTGAGATGGTGTCGAGCCCCCCTGGGGGGGCGCGCCCCACAGTTTGAAGAACACTGCCCTACGGGGTACCTCAGGGCTCTATACTTAGCCCCTTATTATTTATTATATATGTGAAACCTTTGGCTGACATCGCCACCAAGGCAGGGTTGGCGATCTTTTCTTATGCTGACGACACCCAAATAATCTTCTCCCTTTCTGCTGAAGGAGGGTCTAGGTTCTCACCCCTTCAAGCAGGGCTGTGTAAAATTGCATGGTGGATGCAAGCAAATTCATGAAAACGTAATGGGGAGAAGACTGAGGTGCTGATACTGGGTAAGAATACAGAGCTATGGGGTCCCCAACACTGGCCTTCTGAATTGGGTGCCCTTCCTCAGCCCGTCCAACAAACTCGCAATCTAGGTTTTATCATGGATGATCGGCTTTCTATGAAGCATCAGGTGGTAACAGTGGCTGCAACCTGTTTTGGCATTCCTAAATGGCTCAGGAACATTTTGTCGATGGTGCCAGTCTCTACACAAAGAACTGTAGTCCAGGCTCTTGTCATCTCACGCTTGGACTATGGCAACATCCTCAGTTTCAGGTTGTACAAAATGCTGCAGCCCGCCTACTTTGCCACATTCCGAAATTTGACCCCATTGCTAGCTCTTTACGCAAACTTCACTGGCTCAAGGTTGAAAACCGTATCAAATTTAAGGCTTTAACCTATATGTTCAAAATCAAAACTGGCAAGGCCCGTGAATACTTAAATACTACTGTCCATCAATATGCCCTATCTCGTTCTCTCCGCTAATCCACTCAATTGAGATTCACGGTGCCTATGCATAGATTGTCTCGTATAGGCGGCAGATCCTTCTCCTGTCGGGGCCCTACTCTGTGGAACTGCCTTCCTCTGTCGCTAAAGCAAGAGACTACTTCTGTCCATTTTCGTAAGTCACTGAAATAGTGGCTATTCAACCAATAAGCTTTCTCCTGCTTTCCTTTCTTTGGTCCCTTCAGGCGGCACCGGGAAACCCTTGGGTAGCTGTGGGCCTTACACATTCAAAATAATAATAAAAAAAATAATAATGAAAACCACAAACACAAGGGCACAGGGCCCAAACACACAGATATAAAAGTACTTCCTGGATGGACCATGTGCTGTATGAGTGGACTATGGCTTAGTATTTATGTGCACGAGTAGGGTGAGTGTACGACAGACGAATAACCTAGCAATGCTCAGTGCGAATAGTCAGTGGTCTGGCAATGTTCTGTTTGACTATTCAGTGGCCTAGCTGTGTTCTGTGCTTGCATTTGATAGCCTCTCCAAACTCTGAGGGAATTTGGAATGGCCTGACAGTGTTCTGAGTAATAGCTAGATTCATCACAGTCCCGTTTTGCGAGTCCTTAATAGCGATTATTAAGGAATCGCTATTAAGGACTTGCAAAACGGGATTCATGTAGGAATCGCTAAATAAATTGCGATTCCTACACATTCCTTTCTTGCGATTAGCAAATTGCTAATCGCAAATAAGGATGCGATTTCAAGGGTGCCAGAGGTGTCCAAAGGACACCCTGTAGCACCCCTGAAATGTAATCTACATTGGTGTTGCGCACACACATATCCAAAGGACATGTGTGTGTGTAACATGCAACTTAGAAAAATGCATTTAAATGCATTTTTCTAAGTTTTCGCTATTTACCACGAGGTTTGACCTCGCGGTAAATAGCGGCCCAAAATTGCATTTAAGGAATCTCAAATAGAGATTCTTAAATGCAATTCCTCGCAAATGTGCGAATTCTTTATTAGCGAATTTTGCATTTGGGATGATGAATCCCAAATGCAAAAATTGCACTCGCAAAGGGCCAGATTCTCAGAATCTAGCCCTTTGCGAGCGCAATTAAGCTTGATGAATCTGGCCGTAAAAGTTCTCAATAGCCTCTTCACTCCCTGAGTATCCCAAAGGCTGGCAATGTTTTGGAGGGTATTGTGAGAAAACAAAACACAGGTGTTCGATGGAGTACACTGGGCACATAGCAATAAACGTGGTTGAGCTCAGCGCTTACATCATGCGAGTTGGAATTAATTAGCAGTTTCAAGATTCTATTCTCTTCCCCGAATTGACAGTGTGTCTGATCGTCAGGAACCTGTGCCACCTAATTGCCTCATATAAATCAAATGTAATTGGTTATTGATTGGAAACTGTCTCTCGAGGTGGGACGTGCTATAACATGAATGAGATTGATTAACTGATTCATTGATCGGTCTTATTGAGTGTCTAATGTAGCTAATATGAGAGCAGATTCCACGTTTAGACATTTGACTTTTGAATTTCATCAGATACCTGAATCTTTGAATATGTTCATATTTAACAAAGTAATTTGCACAGCTAAGTGGAATTTAGGTGCACAAAAAATCACTTTACAAATGTGTGATCCTATTTCTGCCCGACTCGTTCAGAATGTTATGGTATTTTATGCTCGGAAAATGTTTGGGAATGGGGAGAGAACATAGTTAAAGTGTACTGAAAGTTATAAAAGCCAAAGGCAGTTTGTATCACCTTTACCCAGCCACATTTTAAACCAGGTAGAACATCTGTATGAATAAATGTTACGCCTTGCAGCAGCACTACGTTAAATGTAGACTCTTGGAAACCTAACAAGTCAGAAATCTGTCCAAATGTAAGCGTAAACCGATAAAAGCAGATTTTTTTACTTTTATCCCTGGCTTTGTCCGTTGACTCAATCAAAATTCAAAAATAAAAAAGTAAATACCTCAGTTGAAGGTTGCATAAATATTTGAAAAGGAATCTGTACGTCAAAAGACCCCCACCCTTCAGTCTCATGATGAACTGTATGCCGGTTTTGGCCACATATTCCTGGGAGCTGCTTTCATCCACTGGTCAACCTCCAGAGTCGGGAATTGTATCAGGACATCAAAAACATCAAGCCATGAGCGGTGCACACAGCAGAGGTGTGTCCCATGTTTGGTACCTCTCTCCTCCAGAGAGAGACCCAACCAATGGAAATCCTGTGTTGATGGGAGTTGGTGCAGCTTCCTTCTGAATGATTGGATGCCTTTGCCCTTCTTGTTAAAGGGCAGCAGGGAGTGTTCAGCGTCAGACGTCAGGGGGAGGGCACAGCAGGATAGGGCAATGCCCCGGAAGTGTTATGTGCTCCCCCTATCATGCAGGCAAGAGTGAGGTGGGCAGGGCAAGGCTGTGCCTGTTCTAAAGGGTAACAACCTTTACAATGCAGTCATTACACTGCGATACCTTTACAATGCGGTTGTTACAACAACCGGCTGTTACAACGCAGTACCATTACAACGCAAGTCATTACAACGACTTGCTCTAAATGGCGCTCAAAAACTAAGGAATAGTATAATTTACTATTCCAACACCTTCCCTACTGTTGCACACACTGGAGTTGGAATAGTAAATGATACTATTCCTATCCTAAGTCCAACGCGCTATCTAGAGCAAGTTGTTGTAACGGCTTGCGTTGTAATGGTACTAGTCATTGTGTAAAAGCATGCGATGTAATGACTCGCGTTGTAAAGAGTCATATTCATTCTAACAGACCTTGAATGGAATCATCCGAGGTTTCCCTGGGTGCAAATTGGCACACAGTAAAACCAGGTAAGGTGTTTCCAGACCCAGGATTACCAAGGCCCAGATACACCAGGACACTTGTAGATCCCCAGAGACTTAAGCCTGTTGATAATCTGCTTGGGAGTCTCACGTCATGCCTATGAAAACATATTCTTCCAGGTATGTTGTTCCAGGTATAGAAACTGGGGACTTGATCATAGGATCCCAGGAAATGTGATGTTCGAACTAGCATGAACTATTGTTGTTAATATCACACATGGGGTGAACCTAAAGCGTTCCCTGCATCTGACCCTGGATAAGCAGCAGTCGCATTAACTTCTTTTTTCCTCGTTTTACGTCTTCCGTCCTGAAGTGTGTTCACACCCAGTTGAGGAGCAGTCAGCTGCCTACGTAAATGAAAAAAATATAAACTCCTCCCAGTTCAGGTAGTCCTATACAGTACCCCCTCTACACAGAAGCCTCCTGTGTTGACTACCAAAGCCGGCCAACTGACTGAAATCTAAGGTGGGGACACAGCATTGAGGGTGGGCGGTTCATGAAGGCTGGGAAGAAGAAAAAGAATTGGAATAATTGGATTACTGGTAAGTAGCTGAAGCATTACCTCTTCATCACTTCCTTGTCCCAGTCTTTACCAAAGCAGGCAGGACCTGCATCCATTTTCCACTGTGATAGTCAGAAAGGGAAAAAGTCTAGACAGAACTGAGGAAGAACCAAACTTAGAAGGCTGACAAAGCCCAAGATCCAGTGCCAAATCAATGAAACAGGACCTAGAAGCTCAAAAGTCAGAGGGCACAACCAGTGCACTCAGATTAACAGGGACCCAAACTTAGAAAACAACTGCAATAGCAAGCACAAGACGCAACAAGAGAGTTTAGGAGCCGAAAGCATCAAGAATAATCCAGAGCTAAAGATGCTGGGAAAGAGTGGAAAGAGACCAAAAAACTTCAGCATAAAGATCATCCATCACGGGAAACAACCTTTACAATGCAACTTTTACAACGCACTACCATTACAACGAAACTTTTACAACGCAACATCCATTACAACGCATGCCATTACAACGCAACCATTACAACGCATGACACTACAACGCATACCACTACAACACATGTCATTACAACGCAGTCATTCCAACGCATACCATTACAACTCATACCATTACAACGCATAGTACCCTCACACTATCCAACACTTACCTTACTTTAGCACCCCCTGGAGTTAGAATAGTAATTTTTACCCCTACACTATCCAACACTTACCCTACTGTTGCACCCCCTGGAGTTAGAATAGTAATTTTTACCCCTACACTGTCCAACACTTACCCTACTGTTGCACCCCCTGGAGTTAGAATAGTAATTTTTACCCCTACACTGTCCAATACTTACCCTACTGTTGCACCCCCTGGAGTTAGAATAGTACATTTTACCCCTACACTATCCAATACTTACCATATATGCTATGTAATGGTATGCGTTGTAATGGTAGTCGTTGTAAAGGTAGTATGCGTTGTAATGGAATGCGTTGTAATGGTAGTTTTGTGAAATGCGTTGTAATGGCATGCCTTGTAATGGAATGCGTTGTAATGGATGTTGCGTTGTAAAAGTTTTGTTGTAATTGCATGCGTTGTAAAAGTATGCGTTGTAGTGACATACATCCATCCAGCACAGTAGGCATTCCTCAGTTCAAGCAAAAATGGTGGCTCATAGACGCGAATACCACCAAACCTCACTACTGTGAGTGGAGGGATAGGGATGAGGAAGGGGTAAAGGGGTTGGCGGGAAGAGTAACGCCAAATGAGAAGGCCTAAATCATAGCCAGGAGACACAGGTGCCCAAAAGCTAGCCCCAAGCACCCTTGAGTCCTGGGGGTTGTGGGTGGGGGGTGGGCAGCAACAGGCACTACAACTCCACTGCTCCCACAGACTTTTACTTTCCCTCTTGGTGAACCTTACTAAAATTTTGGTGAACAATCAGTATCTGGAGCCAAACTGCTGAGGTTCCCTGAATTTCTACAACAATGTTGTGGTAGAAGGCCCCCACGCTCCTATTCATCTTTTCACTGAATGCCAATCTGCTACTAGACACAGTTATAATAAACCTGATGACCCAAGAACTTATGAAATACTTGGGAAGTTAGCCCATAGTCAAACATCTGGATAACTTTTTGTCTAGTAGGTAAACATTTGATTTTATATGAGTTTGAGAACTAACAACAGACCAAATTAAGAAACTGGCGCTTTTGACTGAGTTCATAGTCTTTGCTGTTTGACCTTATAAAGCGCCATGCGTCTTTTGAACGCTCTTTGTGGCACTCTCCATCTAGACTAGAGGGTGAACTGTAGGCCTTTGATTATAACCACATTCTTTTTGTTCTTGATTATACTATTGTGGTTGTGGGTACAGCTAGGCTCACGCTGCTTTTCGCTCCTTTAGTTCCTTTGCTTTAAGTATTCTGGAACATTATATTAATGTGTAGCTTCTCTGGTAGCCCTTACCCTAAATAATTTGGTTCCTGGGACCATCAGATGCGGTTTCACTGTTTTACGTTTTACCAAAGCCACACGTTTTAAGATAAGATCCCATAACATTTCCACTAGCATGGAGGTACCATTGAAAAGCCAACCACAATCAGCAAGTTCTGATTTACTGGCTGCCTTTGTCTCATAGGAAGTCCAAACAAGTCCATTCATTAGCAGGAATTATCACCCAGATCAGGAATCACAAGTAGTGCATGCAGTATTACTGCACCAGGTATTCCCAGCGACCACAATCCTGCATGTGTTTTTTAACCCCTCCCCTGCTGATGACGTAACCGCTCTGTCATCAGCTGCGGTGGCGCTGTGCTGATGACGGAGCAGTTCCGTCATGGCCCGCCCGATGCTCCTGCGCGGCGCAAATTCCGTGCCTGCACTGAGCGTTCTATTGAGCGGGCAGGGCCATGACGGAACCGCTCCGTCATAAGCAGTGAACCAGGGTTTATTGTCTGAAGGTTATTATTAAACTTCAAGGCAAAATATCTGTACAAAAACAATGAATAATCATAAAACACAGGGTGCATACGTGGATATACAATAAGGATATTCAAGGCCTTGGTTACTTTTCCTTGGACATATCCAAATTAAAGTCCAGACTGCTGCGTCACAGTGGTTGATTGTTTTTGTACAGATATTTTGCCTTGAAGTTTAATAATAACCTTCAGACAATAAACCCTGGTTCCTTGTTTTATTGAGCATTCATGCTCTATCGTGATGTTAGTGTGGTAACATCCTATGCTTATTGTAATTGAATTTAACAGCCACGGATTGAATTCTTGCTTAGGTACTGTGATTAAATAACAAGTCCTAAAGGTGCTGTAAAGATCTTAAAAAACAAAATCCCTTGCTGGCCATTTTTTCTATAAACCCTGCCCAAGCCCGCAAGGGTATATTGGGTTGCTCACCCTTTTGTATACCGTCATAAGCAGAGCGCAACCGACGCTGGTGACGGGGCGGTTCCGTCACCAGCATGCGCCCGCCGCATTTCCGCCTCGCCCCCTTAGCACTGCGGCGGAATAGCCGCCGCAGTGAAGGGGTTAACAGAGACAAAATCCTCCAGGATATTCTTGTAGGACTTTGACCTCTGTAAAAGATGAACATTACAAGCTCAAAGGCAGGATTCAGTGAACAAACTCAGATTCCTGTGTGTTCTGGGCAAAGGGGGATCAATTTGTGATCCCCAGAATGCCTTTTATTACCACCCATATTTCAGCCCCACCTGTAATGGGCCTCTTTGCCTAAATTCATTCTCCCCTCTGCCCGTATATCATCCCTGCTTCTAGGCACACTACAAACTCTTGATACAGCCAGACACTCTACAGTAGAGTAATAGAAAAAGTGACCATATCTAGGAACACCTAATTAATTGATGAAGTCACAAAGACTGTTTAATGCTGAAAAACGAAGCAGATCAATAACACAGAGCACAAATAACTACAGTTATTGACATCTGCGCATTTTAGGCCTAATTGCAGCCATATGCACCTTCTGTGGGCACCGCACCTTCTAATGGCCCCCGGGAGATTAAGGGGTTAATTGATGCATCTGTTTACAGCCAGCCACGTGGCATGACTGGACCTCCCAGGAGAGCGCTGTTAAAGGGAAGTGTTTCACGCATGGTACATTTTCATCTTTTAAAACCTTTCGATGTCCATGTTATGTTAAGTAAAAACTTGGGGAAAAACATCCGCTGTAATAACAGGCTGTGGAAAAAAATCCAACAGACGTGATGCACGAACACATCACGTAGGCACCCTGCAGGTCAAACACCCTCATTTTACCAAACATGCCTGGTGCTAATGAGTTAATGAAAGTATTTCCCGAGACACCTGATTCATCTCTGGTGTAATTGCAGATTTAGGGCAACGAGGCCCATTTGTACTAACGCATTTTCCCATAGACACAGAATGGAAAAATCCCTTTCTCTCATCAGGTCGAGAGCCCTCTGGTAAGATGGATAGAGCCCAGGGTGTGGGATGGAGTAAAGAAAGTGCTTATGGTGGAGGAGTTTGGGATGAGCTTGGGCACGATAATGAAGAATTTTAGAATTTATTTTTTCAATCCTTTCATGTTTGGGTTTTTACTGTAATGACACGGCTGATAAAGAGAGCTCAAATTGTGAATGCTGGGTTGTGTTAACCCACCTGGGGCCTCATTTATAAGGCCTTGCGTCAGTTTTGCACTTCTGATGCGTCACTTTTTGTGACGCATCGGCGGCGTAAAACATGCCTCCTGTTGCACACTATTTACAAAGTGACGCATCTAAGCAGATGCGTCACTTTGTAAACTCCTGCGCTACATTATACCTGCTTCAGGTACAATGTATGCAGGGGGGGGAGTTCCCCCGCAAAAAGCTTCGTAAAAGTGACGCAGTGAAATCAATAAGATTTCACTGCGTCACTTCCAGGACGCGGTTGCGTCAAAATCTTGCGCCTGCCTCACAGCAGGCGTAAGACTCACACAGGCCCTTTCACATGGGGCTTGCCCCATGTGAAAGGACGCATTGCTGGAGTTGCGTCACTTTTGTGACACACTCCAGCAATGCGTCACTTTTGCGCTTACAGATACGTCAGAAATACTGGCGTATCTGTAACTCCTTGCGACATGATGCATCATACATTAAATATGACGCATCATGTATGTCACAAGGAGTGCGCACTGAGAAGTGACGCATCGCTGCTTTCACGCAGCGATGCATCATTTCTCATAAATGAGGCCCCCGGAGTATAACAGGAGTGTACCAACAGATCACTCTAAAGGGGTATTTACCCGCAAATATTGCAATAGGTAACCCACAGGTTGAACACAATTAGCCTCAACAGGCAAATTAGCCATCTATTGAATCACAGTGGAATCTGGACCCCTGATGTACAGTTTACACATAGATCTCTGCAAGGGATGGTTTAACCCACATTTCTATTTATGATACTGATCTCCTCTGGGCCTAAAATACTTTTCTCACAGGGATCAGAGTATGTGATCTACAGGTTTCTCACATAAATCTAACATAGGTGTATTGTCCCACTGATTAATCTCGGTAGGATTGATAGTGCTGACCTGAATATTACACACACATTTTTACAGTTGAGTCAATAACTTGAAATTGTGCATACATCTACGCAGAAGGTGCACTAACCCTCTGAGGTGTTTTACTCATATTTTAACCTTTGGAGGCAGACCGCATACATTTTACGCTATGTTTCGTTCACTCAAATCCATTTTTTACTTTTTCCTCTTTCCAAGCTTTTGTCACTTTATGGGTCTTGCTTGATAACACCGCTGTATTCATACCTTTTGCTTACAATAAACATAGTAGACCTTGGGTCAACCCACTTACACCATTAGTATATTTGGATTATCCTCACACACCATTTGCTTTGAGACATTGACAGTCACATCTTAGATCAGCCCAGAGCAATATTTATCTCTCATTATCTTGTCATTGATGGTCTGGTGTATCATTTTGCATATCTATAGAGTGCTTGCTTTCCAAAGCATGAGGGACTATTTTATATCCAAAAGCATGACATGAATAAATGAAGCTAACCTGATCTACTCTGAGTATTCATTATAAAAGAACACTCAACCAGTACATGTTTCATCACATTAGTTTCTTTATCTCATACTTTGATACAGTACAGACAGCATTTTTTTGTACTGCGGTAGGCATTTTTAGATGTTTTTGTAATGATATGCGTATCGGCCTGACCCTAACATGACCTCCTACTTGCTTCCTGCTATCACATGAGATGGCCAAATTGGGATCAGGGTGACCTGATATTAGAAACAAAAAGCAAGTAGGAGGTATGTGAACCAGTTGCATACATGTGGCACTTGATAAAAAAAAACCACAAATAATACAACTAAATACATCACAAATACCACACAACAACCAATTTCACGAACACAACTGCTAATACCACCTCCAAATACAACCACAATCTATATCACAACCAATACCACCACCACCAACACCACCACCAATGAAACAAACCATCAATATCACACTAACAATGCCACCCCAACACCACAGCACCGCCAATACTGCCACTACACACCATCAGTGCAACTAACATCACCAATACCACCACCAATACAACTTCCAACATCCACCCACCTATCCATCATTACTCCATCCATCTTTTCTCCTTCTGTCCATCTGTCATCCATTGTTTCATCAGTCCTTCCATCCTTTCAGCCATCAATCAGCCTTCTCTCCATCCATCAAGCTATACTGTTCTCCTTCCCCCAAGACATCACTCGCTCATCCCTTCTTTTCTTTCTTTCCCTCCTCTGTTGTTCCATTTGCTCTACAATTCCATCATACTATTCTCTTACAGCAGTATTTAAGAGCCTCTGGTTGAAGACCAGCGTTTCCAGCTTCTCTCTCAAAGGTTTTATGTTGCATACAAATCCCAGTGACACAAATCCCCACTCAAGCTGCTTCGGAGGGGAGAGGGAGGGGGTTCATGAGCCCATAGCTAAAGAACAAAATACTTTGATGCTAGGAGCTGTGCATAAGTACAAGGACAATCAATTATGCAGTCGTTTTGGATTCACCCAAATGTTTTAACTCAACTCTCAGCGTCAAAAGCCTGTCTTCTGTCTCAGCCAAGCAAGAAGTCTTCTTGAGTCCAGGTCTGGAAACATAGTTTCTATCAACCCCAATTCTAACCTTTAAATTCATACAAAACCAATGAGCAGCAGCTATTTGGATCTGGAGCAATATAGCCTATGTCTGAGTGTTCCTGTGTGGTTCATATTGGCTGAACGACTCATGGACAAGTGTTCAAGAGAGTTGAGACAACTACTTGTTGACTTCCAAGAAGTTGCTCCCTAACAGCTCTCCTAAGTTGCTGATCAGGGAAAACAGTAGGCTAGTTTTAAAGTAGCCAGGAGAAGAGTCTCCAGGGGTAGAATCAGAACTCTGAAAAGAATGACATTAGCAAGTTCCAGGGCTCCCAGATCAGTCAGAAGTCCCTCAGTCATGGTGATACCGGTAACATAGGCAGGGAAACAACATCCCTTCTGATCATGGTGATTGCTTTAGGTATGTCACCAGTGACAATCAAAAGGGCTTGTCTAGACAGGGTACTATCCCTAATTGTCCAGTGGTCAGATTGTTTTTCCATGCTGAAAAGGACTACAAGAAGGATGAAAATGAAATCACACAAAACCTTAGGTGCATGTGCTTGAAGGGGACGGGCCTGTGTAAAGAATAACCTGTACGTGGATTAGCTTCTCAGGAAGGACTTGAGGTGTTGGAGATAGCAAACACAGAAGTAAGACAATGTTAAGCTCCCTGACTTGGACACATTCAAGTGGAGGAGGTCTCTGAAGATAAACACCCTCAGACTGCATTCATCATACTAAAGTCTCAAGATGCCCAGTTCAGTACTCAAATAGCCTCATTCAGACAGATGGGGGTGTGAGCACCCTATGGTGGCTATGTAGTTGAGTCAAGGAACCAAGTGCTGGATGTTGTGTTAAGGAGATCTGTCAGGGTCAATATGTGATGCTCTGGTGCACTTGAACCAGATATCCCGGTGCCACCAAGAGGCTAAGTACAACCCCAGGTGCAGCACAAGTTATTTTAGTTGTTGGCCCACCAGATTAAGCATATTGCTTGCTCCATCCAGCGCAGTACTCTCATAACCCTTTGCCACGAGCCAATCAGTTTAGCTGGTACCAGTCTATTCGCAAATGTATGTCCGCTGTCAATGTATTTTTTGGGCCCTTTTTTTTAAGAACCTCACATTTGAGGCAGAACCTTTTCTGTAATTGACAGAAAAGATTGATGTGATAGCTTTACCTCTACTAATATGCTATGGTAATTTCCAAAGGTCCATGCAAGTTCAGTCATCTCTAATTCCTAGAGACCAGAGATGCCAAGGAGTGACTAGCTACACCTTCAAAAGTTACAAATACAAACACAACTACTGTATCATATTTCATTGCAGGTTCATATTCAGTGGACTTTGAATTAAAAAATATTCCGTACACACGTTTTGGGGAATGCATATTTATCTGTTTGAGTTTGGATTTGATCTGACAATGACTGCAGTCTCACGTGTGCAGTTTGTGAATATGGGCAAGGGAGGCGCAGTGGAATACCCATGACCCAGGTGAATCACTTACATCTGCCTTGTCTGGGTCTCAACCATGGCAGTGGTAGGAATGCTCAGAAGCCAGGCATGACCACCATTTTACTGTAAAGGGAAGAATTAAAATACCTATGTCATTACATATACACATTGGGTCATATTTATGACCCATTTGCATTGCTCTTGCACATTGCAACGTGGTGCAAGAGTGACACAAACCATAAATCAGATTTTTGAAGCCATGCTAAAGCCACTTTGCGTGGCTCAAAAAGTCTGGAGTAACGCAATGTGTTGCATTACTCTGCCCCGGGTAGGCGTTCCATGGGCATTGTTAGGGTGTTCCTATGGTTTTTGACTCATTCCCATATTTTCAAAACCTTAGAACCCTGGGAATGCACCAAAGCGATAGCCCTCTGCAGCACGCATAGAACGAGGAAAAAGCCTCTCAGAATTGTTTTTGTGCAGGAAGGTGCTCCGCGCCACAACATTCATAAATACGGCCTCTTGTCTACAAGATTATATTCTTTTGAGAGTAGTTGATCTTTCCCTACTTTATTCTCATCCTGCCACACTTACATTCTTGTGAATCTTTTGGGGGAGAGTCTTGTACAGAGGTGTGCATGGGAAGAAGCTCAACACAGATAAATTAGCTCCATAGAATCAAGCACACTCTACTCTGTCTGCTTTAACCCCTCCCCTGCTGGTGATGGAACCACTCCGTCATCAGCCGCGGTCGCGCTGTGCTGATGACGGAGCGGTTCCGTCACGGCTCGCTCGGAACGCCTGCGCGAATTCCGTGCCTGCGCTGAACGTTCTATTGAGCAGGCGGGGCCGTGACGGAACCGCTCCGTCATGAGCACAGCGCAACCGCGGCTGGTGACGGAGCGGTTCCATCACCAGCATGCGCCCGCCGCTCTTCCGCCCCGCCCCCTTAGCACTGCGGCGGAATAGCCGCCGCAGTGAAGGGGTTAAGGTAGCCGTTGGTGATGACTGAGTGGCGAGCTGGAACTATTCGAAGGGACGGCCTTGACACCACAACTGAGGTCATATGGAAAACTGCATTCTAAATGCCAGTGAGTCCTTACGAATTCACAGTTATGCCTGGTGGCCTGGGATTCTGTGTTGCCGGTGGCTGAAAAGGTGACAACAACGGCGACGGTGGAAGGGACACTTTGTTCATGTATAAATATTGCCAGCCTAAGAAGCCGCTAAGACCTACTTGATTACAGAGGTGTAGTGTCAAGGGATGGGCGGGTCAAGGGGGGTGTTACAGTCCCCAGATAAATGCATTCTTGGCTTGTTAGATGGCTTTGGGAGCCTTTTGTCAGGTCAGCTATCTCTTTGTAAGTTTTTCTAGTTTTGAGCCAAGAATGAAATACAAGACAATGACCTTTAATGTAAAGGGGAGAGGGAGAAAAGAGATAGAGATACCCATCTGGTGGCTGAATTTCAATATGTGAAACCAGATAACCTGTTATGATTCCAACTTCTCTGCTTGTCCAAATAGTGTGATCCTAGGCAAATATTTCATTTCACAGAGCCTCCATTTTCTTTATTATCACATATGAGCACACTTTTAAAGTCAGGTTGTGCCTTGTAGAAGCATCTCTTGTGTTTGATTTAATAAACTATAATGTTGCTCCATCTATAAAAAGAATTTAGGTTACGTTTAGGGTTTACATGACTACTGACTTGTGTCTTAGAATACTAATAGTATTGTAGTTAGAGGGGAGCCTTGAATGATTCTAAAAACTATCACTTTAATAAGTGTATTTCTACACAGTGATATATTCTGATGCACTAATGAGAAACTCTCCCATACACTAAAACATACACATTTTTGAGTTTTAAAGATATTGTATCATATTTCGACATTATGTTTGTTGCACAACATACATGCCGCATATTTTCATGGCTCGGCTCGTGCACGGATTCTTAGAGATAACCCAGATCCATGGCTCTGCTCTGGCTCGGCTCGTCACAATAATTTGCCAGTGCACCTTCCTCTATTTGCAACTCCAGCTTAGTACATGGAGTTGTTACTGATTTGATAACATTATTTGTGAAAGGCCAGGACTAGAAACATGAAGTCTTGCTTGCATGCACTGACTTGAAAACTCTACCATCAAAGATTTCTTTTAGCAAAGACAAAAAAGAGTGCATGCAGTGAAAATACATTTAAAATAAGTGATCCCAGGGCAGGGACTTCAGGCTGTTGTGTTGTATGTGACCATAGTCATGAGTCCCAGGACAAACTACGAGGCCCAGGTGGGCCGGGCAGGGGCGTAGCTTCAGCGAGGTGTTGGGGTGTGTCATCCTTCAACTGCATTCTTGGTTTGGTATTGCGGTCTGGGTATCCTGAGTCAGATCTGCTATGTCGGTGTTGGATTTTCTTGTCATTCTCATTTTACTAAGAGTTTTTAACCTGTTCAGTTTCTAATGCAGGTGTTCGAGAGCAGTCGTTATCAGAGGGCTGTCGTTCGAGTAGATTTGCTGCAGTTCAAGTTGATTTTCTACTTGAGCGGCATTAAAATCAACGCGAATGGCTGTGCTCTCTTGCGCAACACATGGTGCCGTTCACACAAATTTTTCCGTGCAGCTTGCGCTACCGGCGCTAAATTGCAGTGGGAGCTGCATATTTTCTTCAGAATTTGTGCATCTCCGCAGAATTTGGCAGAGTGGAACTCCGCAAGTTCCTCCCAGCCTTACAAAAAAGGCCCTTTTATCCTACTCTCATCATTGAACAAAGTAGTGATAGCATCAGCAATCGCAACCTTTTACCACACTTATTCCAGAAAACGTTTAACAAGCAGTGTGAGTGAATATAATGCCTTGAGAAACTTCAAAGCATAGGGGTATTTCATTATTCAAATTTTACATTTTGGTGTATGTTTTTTCAGGAAAGCACTGAACAACTTATGGGTCATCTCTTCTGTCTCTATTGAGTGTTCATAATTTAGGGATTGTTCTGTGACCTAGTTTGTCAAAAACAGTAGAATGTTCAAAGGGGCAGGGACATTGATTTGCAGCAGATTTTCTTTGAAGATTGGATTTAATCACAGGCTGTAGCTAACCAATGAAAATATTATTTTGAAACAAAATTCTATTTTAATTCCATGTTTTCATATTCTTCACATCTAAAAAATGCATAAACAATATCAAGAGCTAGTTCAGTAAGTCCAGTTCAGATAATTTATAAAGAACCTAAAACATCTGATGTCAAGTCACGTCAAAGCACTCCAACTAGACATAGATGCTGATAAACAGGTGTGCCTTTTGCTTTTCCCAAAAACACCTTCACTTTGAGATTTCTTGATGGCAGATGGAAGGAGAAAGTGGAAGGAAATTCTGCTTATGGGCATCAGCTCCTGCAGCCTTTTACATCCCAAAGTACACCCAGAGAGTCAGGGATGCTCAGAAATGGTCTTGATTTTTCCCAGAGCTCAATCAATGGGGACTGTCCATGAAATATTTGTATTTAACGTATGGACCATCTAGTTAAGGGTCTTGAAAGTTGCTGCAAGGCTTTAACATTCTTTCATAGATGCTAAAGCTAGCCAGTGTAAACTCCTTGGGGTGGGGGTATTGTGGGAAGTACAATGGAGTACCTACTCCGGCAACATGGGTCTGTAACTTTAGGGGTCTCAGCAAGTCAAGTCTTGGTTTCAGACTCCCTATAAAAAGGAGTTACAATGATGTATATCAAACCCAACAATGACTCTTGGGATGGATGCCATCCCTTTTTCTTTCAGAAAGGGTCTGATTTTAACACAATTCTTTAACCCCTTGGGCGCAGCCAAGATTCTGCGCCTGTGCATCACATTCCGAGTGTGGGTGTGGTCATGACGGCCGGGAGCCGTCATCAGCACACGAGCACTGTGTGCCATGACGGCTCCCGGCCGTCATCAGCATGGAAGTGGTTAAATGTTATGTTATGTTAATGGATTTGTAGAGTGTGGCCTATCACCTGTGGGGGTATGAAGGCAATAGGGAGGTGAAAATGGAGTCTAGCAGTGGTTGGACGTGGGACTAGAGTGCCAGTTGAAGAGCCAGGTCTTTAGTTTGTTTTGGAATTCCAGCAGCGACATGGAGATCCTCATGCGGACAGGGAGGCTGTTCCAAGACTTTGCCTCTGGCCCTGCTGCTGCGTATGCCGAGTACTTGAGCGAGAGAGAGAGAGAGAGAGCAGGGCAGAGCGAAGGTATCTGGTGGTTTGATGGAAGTGGAGGCAGTGGTTGAGGTAGGAGGGCCTGGTGTGGTGCAGAGCCTTGAATGCATGTGTGAGGAGCTTGAACTGGCAACGTTTCTGGACGGATGCCAGTGCAGTTGCCTTAGGTGGGGAGTGGATGCAAAAGACCTTTTGGTTGGGTGATTTACTTGGTCTTCACACTAAGAATAGGAATAGAGCAAAACTCCAAGAAGGTTTCCCTTCCTATCGGGCGGATGTTCATGTTTCAGTTGCAGTTCGTGCAAGATGTACAGCGAGTAGGAGGAGGGCAGCCCGGCAGCGACGGCTCGTGGAGGGAGTTACGGTGGGGCAGGAGGGCGGGGAGGGGGAGGGGCAGGGTGGAGGTTGCTAAAAACCGGCATATGGATAATTGCAGGTAAGTAAACAATTTAATTAATAAAACGAATTTCGTAGTGCGCCTTGCATCGCAAAATGCAATGCAGTGCGAGCTACGAAATTCGTTTTATTAATTAAATTGTTTACTTACCTGCAATTATCCATATGCCGGTTTTTAGCAACCTCCGCCCTGCCCCTCCCCCTCCCCGCCCTCCTGCCCCACGGTAACTCCCTCCACAAGCCGTCGCTGCAGCCCGGGGACGCTGCAATACAGGTAAGTGACTTTTTTCTTTTAAATTAGGTTGTCACTATTATTTTATTAGGGGGGTGCAGGCGGGGGACAATTTAGCGGGGGTGGCTAACTCCTCTCTGCTGCGGAGAGCGAAGTAGATAAATCTCTGCATACTCCACTGGCGGAGCGGAGTTCTCCGCCCGCGCCTACTCTTTACCTAAGCACTAGATAACATTACACACTGTCAGGTTTGTGTTTTTTCAGGTTTGATAAGATTGAGGGGCAGATGTATCATCCGTTTTTTTGTCGCAAACGCTGTCATTCGCAAAAAAGCAGCGTTTGCACCAAAAAAATCGGCAAATGCGATGTATGAAAAAATCGCATCGCAAAATTTGCGATTCCTTAATTTTGCCCAAGCATTTAAGGAATCGCAAAAAGCGATTCCTTAAATGCGATTTAAGAAACAATGATGTTTTGCGATTTCACACTAAGAAATCGCAAATCACCACCAACTTGTAGTTGGTGGTAATTTGCGAATTCTTTTACAAATGCAGTTTTTGGCATTTGTAAAGGTGCCATGTGGCGCTCATACATGCCCTTAGGGCATGTATGTGCGCCATATGCGCACACATGTAAATTTCAGGGGTGCAGCAGGGTGTCCTTAAGACACCCTTGCACTCTTGAAATTATTCTCAATTTGCGATTAGCAAATTGCAAATCGCAAATTGAGAATAACCTCTCATTCCTTCCTATGGGCCTCCTGGCCCATAGAAATAAATGGGAAGTTATTCCTTAATTGCGATTAGCAATTTGCTAATCGCAATTAAGGAATTTTAAGAAATTGCTAAAAAATAGCGATTTTCTACATACATCCCAAATTGCAATTCTCAAATAGCGATTTCTAAAAAATCGCTATTTGAGAATCGCAAATGATGGTGATGATACATCTGCCCCTAAGTGATTTATTCAGAACCAAAGGATGTTGAGTGGATGTTGGGACTCAAACCTGGCTCCCCAGTTCCAAGGTTGGTAATTCTATTCATTGAGCCACAGCTCCTCCTATATGTTGAGACTCCTGGTGTGGACTTGGAAGGCAGCCGGTTCCATGCTCTGCCTGTCGTGAGTACACTGTCTGACAGTGAGCGATAGCAATAGCGTAACTAGTAAGTGCTAGGCCCTAGTGCAGGGAAGGAAATGGGTCCCCTGGCTGCTGCTTGAATGATAAAATTCAGCAATAATCAGGGTTCAGTGAGCCCCTCAACCCTCTGGGCCCAAGTGCCACTGCATCTGCTGCACCAATGGATGCTGTGCCCCACAGCGATAATGTACCTCTTTGGCGAGGCAGCCATAATCTGTGTTCTATAAGTTCTGAAATAACAACAATCTCTTAGAGATGTATTGGACTATTTTGTATTGGACTAAAATGAGTCCGTCTGTAGGTACTGTGGTCAAAATGTCGCGAACAAGTGGGAGTAAACCTATATCACCTTCACTGGAAATTTACAAGACTCAATATATTTCCCCTGCAGCTTATGGTGCAGGGCTGTTGGAGCATAATAATTGATTCTGCACTCCAGGTGCAAGAGAACAGATTTTGTAGGTGGCTCCTTGCTGTGCCGCCATCCACATCTTACAATATATGCCATGAGGAGCAGGATCGTCCACATATCGAAGAATTTGGGGAATGATTTCCTATCTCTCTGTGGATATTTGTCTAGCTCAATCCTGGAGCAACAGTAAATCAATACATAATTAAAGTCTGCCTTTATTGTGAACATGGGTTTAAAATACCATGGCTCACCTATGTTCAGCAATGTTTATAACTGGATAGGGCAACCTTCACACTTTGACACACCATCAGCTGTTTGTGCAGCAGACAAAAATATGGTCTAGTAATTGCTCTTTCAAAGATGTCGTGGTCAGTGGCGTAGCAAGGGGGGGTGGTTAGTCACGGGCGGTGCAAGTTTTGGAGGCGGCGGCATTCCCCCGCTCTTACATACGGCCGCCGTAGGGCAGCAAATGCAGGAGCCGCCACGGGTGGCCAAACAAAGGTTAGCTACGCCATGGGTGGTGGTACATGGGAAAATGGAGAGCTACACAACATTACTGTTAGGTCCTACATCCCTCTTAAACCTATTTATGGATGGAACCTCACCTCCAGAACATTTCAGGACAATGAGAAATGTCTTCCCTATTTATAGCAAGCATTGTTCATCAGTAGCTCAGCTTCACCTCAGGGCTACATGGCAATGCTCTTAGCACCTGTATTTGCCCATGTGATGTGTCGACTCAGAATCTCTTACACATTACCTTTTTTTTGTAAATGTTATATTACTTTTACAAAGCAATTTTTAATGTACATTTTTAAAAAGCAAAAACTGACACAGTGCACAGTTGCTCTCAATTTTGTGCAATTGTTAAGTGAAGAGGTTGACTGTTTTAGAGTAAGCGGAATGATTCCTCAAATATGCTGTGGGCAGCCGGAAATCGATGATTTTCTAAAAGAATACTTCGCACATTACCTTGCTTTTTGCACACTGTAGTTAGCAATTTGTGATTTTGAAGTTTATGGCTTGTTTTGTTTAATGATGATCTTTGGCACTTTTATGTATGTCTCTGACATTCAAATAAAGATGATTTGGATTGAATTTATTCAGGAAAGCGTAACATGGGTGTGAAATACACTCACAAAAACAGTGACTAAAGAGATTCCATTGATCAGGGGCATAAGCCCCACCAAGACCAGGCCTGAGAGCCATAGATGAGTCACAAGAACATTAAATCAGGAAACCCTCTCACGTGCAATCACCCTGGCCCAACTAGCCTATCAGACAGGAGAGGTTAAGGATTACAGGAGCTAAATGAGATGGATTTCCTTCAGTTATATCTCACAAAGAACTATCCTGAGACTGTGAACCCCGGAACCTGCAGGCCGGGGAATATCCAAACATAAGGGGAATGCAAACAACATATTGGCACACAGCACATGATCCTAGGTATTCTGGGTAGCTGCCTATGCATGGGGACTTTTCCAACCATGACATATTTGGTGCCTGCTTTTTCAATACTTTCATAGAGTATTCCTTGATAGTCTGGTAAGGGGAGAGAGACATTTAGGAAATACAGGATACTATCTCCCTAATTAATAAGTATCACTTAAAGGTACCCCGTAACCCTCAAAGTTGGATATTATAGTTGGAGACTCTAAGCCTTAATCAACAAAACTAAATGAGTTTTTTTTTTCTTTTGACCCTCACACACTCAATTAGTGTCATGCTTCATCATTGGTCTCATCTCATTGTGGTCCATAAAAAGCAGGATGGGCGCAACCATATTCCCGGGTGCACTTCTGATATTTATCTGATGGGGTGCACTAGGATTAATAAAAAAGCAGGAGGGCACCCCAGTATAATTTTAATGTTGGGTGCCTGCCTCCAGTATGACTAAATGAAGGTAATTCAGGTGTTTTAGAGGATAAAGTGCCCTTACTCCCTAACATACGTCAACATGTTTCAGCCCTCGTTGATAGGCAGCTTAAGGTCCAGGGCTTTCCATAAGACCTATAGGCATGCTCTGTGCAGTGCAATATGTTCCTCCTGTTCCTACTAGTCTGGATCTGTAGGAGAACATGCACCATGAAACACATAAACATGCCTACTTGCCTGTTTTCTTTTGAGTGCTACGGAAACAAATGATGGACAGAATGCTGAATGAATCATACATTCACCCCCAGTTAAAAGATCTGGATTAAATCCATTGTTCTTTTGCTCACCATGCCACCCCAGTATAGACCCAGCCATATGCAAATCAGTCTTGAACCTGTGCATCATGGGAACAGTCCAGACCGAACTGAGTGAAAGTAAAACGCTGTCATGCTGTGGGGGTACGTTTATTCCTCGTTTCAGCACTGAGCATCAGGCAGCTCCAGCCTATCTAGGGATACAGCATAATTCACCTTCGAACATTATTGCATGCATTCCAATCCTCGAAGCATGAGGATTCGAACGTAGACAAGTCCCCTACATATCCCCCACCTCTCTACAAGTATACCCATAAAAGAAGAAACAAGATACAACACTATCATGTATTATAACGTGTACAAAATGTACAACAAAAAAGGAAAAACAATTACATGAAATAAAAATACTCCTAAGAAAATATCTTACAAAAAGCATGAAACACACTACATCACCAAATCATATATACAAAATAAAAAAAAGCTAACATAAGGTAAGAAACATTCTTCGTTACTAAATAATTGACTAAAACATTATATACAAAACAACGAAAGCTCTGACATAAGGTAAGAAACACTCTACATTACTAAATATTGACACTCTTTCTACATTACTAAATATTGACACTCGAAGAAGGAAATTTTGTTAAACCATCTACATTACAAAATCGTTCAATTTCTGAGCCAAATATCTTCTTTGCATTGAACCAGAACAAACTTAATGAACAATCAATGGATCCCATTGATCTCTTAGGTCACTCAGTACTCATATTTTCACATACATACTCAGCTTTTGCCCTCAGTACCACAACCACCTAACTCTTGTTCCAGATCTTGCCATCATGGACGTCCTTTGGGAGTAGTTAGGCTGCAACCTCTAGCTTGCTCCCTGCTACTCCTGGTGACCCCCGGCCTAAGAGGGGGCAAAACCTTTGCCTCCTCTGAGGTCAGAGGTCACAAAGGAAGTGCCAGGAGTAGCAGGGAGCAAGTTAGAGGTTGCAGCTGCGACCCCTAACTACTCCCAAATGTTGTCCATGCTTGCCATTCTCCAGAATCACAACACAATCTCTCACTTCCTTCACTAAATGCGGTGGCGAAAACCTAGAATGACCCTTGCAAACATTGCGAGGAAAAAGTACCCTCTCAAGGTCACCGGCTTGAACCATATGCTTCTTCTTTTCACCCCCTTTAGAAACATACTTTTCTTGTACACAGCTTTACACATTCAAAATACTACTCATCTTCTCTACATCTAGGTTCTTTCTATTCAATCATTCCCTGTTCAAACGCATAAGGGCAACTCTACCCCTTAGCAAGGAAAAGGGAGATACCTCTGTACTAATATGTGGGGTGGTTCTCATGGCCCACAACGTCCTTCACAGCTTTCTCCCAATTTAAACCGTTAACTAGGGCCAACTGAAGTTTGACCTAGACTACAGGATTCACTCTCTTGACAAGGCAATTGCTGTGTGGATGATACAATGACGTCCTTATATGTTTGAGTCCACTAGATTTAAAGAAATCACATATCTCGTTGGACACCAATTGGCTACCGTTGTCTGCCACTAATGCTTCCGGAAAACGTTCCCTGATGAAAATGTCTTGGAAAAAATCAATGACTTCCTTTGAATTAACACTATTGACTTGGACATATAGTTGATTAATTCTAAGGCAGACTTAGGCGAACTGTCCAAAACCCCAAAAGAACACGATACATCGCATGATAGTGTGTGCCATGGCACCCCATTACTGACTACAGGTGTAACAGGAGATGGTAAAGTGACCTGCGGGTTGTATCTTAAAATGCATGCACCACAGCTCCTCATACAATGTTCAACTGCTTTGTCTATTCCAGGCCAACAAAAGTACTCTCTGACACAGCGCTTCATTGCACGCAGGCCCACATGCCAATCGTGTGCCAATTAGGGGACCTTCGATCTAATCTCCATGGAACCACCAAAAGTTTTCAATGTAACAAAATGCCATTAATGATGGACAACTCGTTGACAGAGCTCCAAAATGGAACCAACTCATCATTCATGTCACACGCACCTGGCCCTTGATCTGTGACGCACTTCATCGCTTCCATCAACACTTTATTCTTGCAGGCCGCTGCACGCCATTCTTCTTCAAACAACATACCAGAAGTAAACACGCTCACAGCACATACAAATTCCACATCATCTTCCTCTTCTTTTTCATGTCTTCCACCCTTCCCTATAGGTAAGCTGCACTCCTGGAACAAAATACAACTTGTATTGGTATTATGGCATGTAACATTGCCATTTTACAATAGGAGGGGTAGTCCTTCCACCATTGCTAGTACTAAATAATTCCACTAAAGGTTTATGATGGGTGCAAATAAAATTCCTAGAATGCTGCACCCACCATAAAGCCTTTTTCCCAATGATGGAATATGTGGGTACTGCATCGCAGAGTGCTCAGGGTGCAAAGGCAATGATTTCTTCTTTACAGTTCTCTCTGTTTTGCATCAAGACCGCTCCAAAACCATGGTTGCTTGCATCGGCCGTGATGATACATTGATTTTGTGTGTTGAATGGTTTCAGGGGTTTGGAAGAGACTATCAGCCTGATTCATGATCGGGCCGTTTTGCGAGGCTCAAATAGCGAATCATAAGGAATCGCTATTTGAGACTCGCAAAACGGTAATCATGTAGGAATCGCAATATTAATTGCGATTCCCACTGATTCCTTATTTGCGATTAGCTAATTGCTAATCGCAAATAAGGAATAACTCCCCATGCATTCCTATGGGCCAAAAGGCCCATAGGAATGCATGGGGAGTATTCCTTATTTGCGATTAGCAATTTGCTACTCGCAAATAAGATAGCGATTTAAAGGGTGCCAGGGGTGTCCAAAGGACACCCTGTAGCACCCCTTAAATGCAAATTGAAACAGGTGTTGCGCACACACATGTCCAAAGGACATGTGTGTGTGCAACATGCAACTTAGAAAAATGCTTTTAAAAGCATTTTTCTTAGTTTTTGCTATTTACCGAGAGGTCTGACCTCTCGGTAAATAGCGGCCCAAAATTGCATTTTCGCAATTTTCAAATGCTTCATGAATTGCATTTAAGGAATCTCAAATAGAGATTCCTTAAATGTAATTCCTCGCAATTTGGCGATTTAGCAATTACCGATTTTTGCATTTGGGATGCTGAATCCCAAATGCAAAAATCGCACTCGCAAAGGGCCGGATTCTCAGAATCCGGCCCTTTGCAAGCCGCTTTAGCCTTCATGAATAAGGCTGTATATCCATTTTAATTGACTCAAACTCTATGTTACATTCATCACTCTACACGTACCTCACATTTTTTTAACAGATCATGCAAACCCACAATTTTGGATGCAAAATTCTTCACAAATCTATCATTGTACTCAATCAATCTCAGAAAAGACCTGAGTTGATTCTTCTTGCTGGGCGCAGGTGGCACCTCAACTTCTTTCAGAATTTACATTTTATGTTCAATACCTTTGCTAGACACATGGTGCCCCAAGTAATACACCCCTCACAGTGAAACCTGCACCTTCCTTTAAAGTCAAACCTGAACTTCTGAAAATATCCAGCACTCTCACAAGCCTCTCATTTTGTTCACAGCTATGCCTCCCATAAATCAATACATCATCTTGGAAACATAACACCACAGGCCACCCCCATAACAGATTGTTCATTAATCTCTGAAAAACCGAGGACACTGAAGTTAACTCAATTGGCATAGGTTTATAGCGGAATGCCCCCACAGGGGTCACAAATAAAGTTAGGGGTCCTGACTCCTTACACAGCTCTATTTGATGGTACGCTGCCAACATGTTGAGTGTAGTGAACATGACGGCTCCCTCTAAGGTGGATAATAACTCATTAATATTAAGGAGTGGTTGACAATGGACCCAAATGTTGGAACTAAGCTCTTGCAATTCAACACATAAATATAAAGACTTGTCAGATTTGCGTGTCAACACAACTGGGCCCAAACACTCTGGACCTTTGATGTGTTCAATGATACCTAGATTGCACAGTTTTTCTAGTTCTGACTTAAGCTCCTTCCTCAAATTAATAGGACCATGCCATACTTTATGTACTCTTTGCTTGGCATTCTCCTTTAAAATGATGTGATGTTTGAAACCCTTCAACCTCAAAAGGTAATCCCTAAAAACGTTATGATATCTAATGGCCCATTTGTATCCATCCACATTGAATACCTCCCCATTTCATGTCTCTAAGAGGCATTGTGTGGATAATACCAGCTGAGGATGATTAGGATTTAGAATTATGTCCAGATCCCCTTGCTCGTTCCACCCTAATAAGTTGGACCTACCTTTGGCCACATATATGGTGCCTTTGGATGTTTTGTTGTCGAAGCCCAGAATGGCATCAAATTGTCCTATCACCTCCACTTTTTTCCAACCATAAGCAAAAAATATTGATATGTGAAGCCTTGAGATGGTGAATGTTCAACCTTATAAGCTCTGATTCACCAATCAAAGTGAAAGGCAAGCCAGAAATTGCCATATCCTTCACCTTAGCACTGTTAATAGTATTATCACACAAAGGAGGTTTACTCTTTCTAACATCACAAATGGATCCCACTTGGTTGGTACCCTCTTCCTTGTAGGGTGGTGACTACATCAATATCACATTTTCATCATCATCAGGCATAGCTTCTTCAATGGACTTTACAATAGGATTTTTGTGATTTTTTTAACCTTTGAATGATTTGCTTATCCTAGAAAAAGTATCCTTTTTTCCAAACGTGAACCATGTTTGATTGATGCTGGATAACTTTTGTATGAGCTTACATGCAACCTTCTCCCACACCTGAAATACAGCATTTCATTATTGTCATTCTGCACTTTAGCACTGCCATGACTGGTAACAGTGTGTGACTTGTCAACAGAAGGTTGACATTCATACTCAAATCTTTCATACAGTGTTTGAAATGTTCTATACTTCCAGAAATAGTTAATGCTGTTTCTAAACTGGATCTTCTGTAGCCAATAACTTTTCCTGAACTTTTCTATATGGATTTCTTCAATCAACTGATCCTTTATTATTTCCTCCTTTAGGTAGCGATAATTGCATGTAATGGCTAACATACTTAGGGCCAGATGTATCAAGGCTTTTGCGACTCGCAAAGGCCGAAATTCGCAGAATTTCGGCCGTTGCGACTCTCAAACGGCCGATTTGCGATTTTTGATATGTAGCAAAAAATCGCAATTTAAGGAATCACAATTATTTGCGATTCCTCATTTTGCCATAGCATTTAAGGAATCGCAAATTTTGCGACTCCTTAAATGATATGTATGACACATTTTTGGTTTGCGAATTTGTATTAAGAAATCGCAATTTACCACCAACTTGTAGTTGGTGGTAATATGCGATTTCTTTTAAAAATGCCCTAATTGGAATTTGTAAGGGTGGCATTTGACACTCATACATGCCCATAGGCCATGTATGTGTGCCACATGCACACACATGTAGATTTGAGGGGTGCAGCAGGGTGTCTTTGAGACACCCCTGCACCCTTGAAATAATTCTCAAATTGCGATTAGCAAATTGCGAATTCGCAATTTGAGAATTATTGCACTATCATTCCTATGGGCCTCCTGGCCCATAGGAATGCATTGGAAATTATTCTTTATTTACGAATTCGCAAAATGCGAATTCGCAAATAAAGAATAATAAGGAATCGCAAAAAAATTGCGATTTTGTACATACATACCGTTTTGCGAATTCTAAATAGCGATTTGCAAAAAATCGCTATTTAGGATTCGCAAAACGGTATCTTCATACATCTGGCCCTAAGTGCAGCTGCAAAGTCATCTATGGGTTCTAAGACCACATTCCTTTTAGGATTGAATCTTTTTTGGAAAGTGTTTGAAAGAGAAGAATATTCATCCACCAACTCACAGTCTCCATCTTCCCCAGCACATACCCGTTGCCTAACAGTTTCCAAGGGGAGCGTTTTCAGTATGCCTCTGTCCTCAGAACCTAGGTTATATGTTAATAAGGCTTTCCTCTTCTTTGACGTAAAAGTGGCACCATCAATGACCTCCTAGTATGCTTCGAACGCTTCATGCCATTGCTCTCAACTAACCGGGGGGTGCCAGGGACTTCCAAAAATGGCGATGGTGCTACAATTCTTTCTGTAATGCCTAACAAATATTACAGTATGTCAGAGTTGCTGCCCGAAAAGGTCCACAATATAAAAATAGACCCCACAGGCAAAGAACATTCTCACTGCTGATCCAAATTGTATATTATTTGCAGGAGCCACTGCTAACACACAGGAGGAATGCCAATCACCACTGTGGCTCAGCGAGGAAAAACTAGGCAGAATAACTGATGCTGTTAAAAACTTTGATCAAAATAACTGATGCTATTTGAGTTGAGAAGAATGTGACGCTGCCCCGGGCCCACGAAGGGAGCCCTCCTATGAGTTCGGCCACCCTTAGTGCCACAAGATGGCACATTCGCCAGCATTGTAGTGTTTGGGGACCCGAGTGGGTCCCCCTGTGATGTCACTTCCGGGAGGAGGGGGGAGAGGTACTTATACCTCTCCCGCCCTCCGAACGCCCTCTTTGCCTGTTGCTGGTCGGCAGTGCCCCATTGTCCGGGCTGCCCGGAAGCAGTTTTGCGCTGCTTTTGGGGGTCCTGGAATCCTTCCTTGCGATGAGTCCTCATCATTGCCCCTTCCCCTTCCGCCCCTCCATCTCCTCGTGTGCGACAGCATACCGGCCATTGCCTGGTTGAGGTTGCATGGAGGGGAGGGGGCGAGGCTCCCGGCCGTTGCGTTGTGTGCTTCGATGTCAAACATTGCCTAAAATCACGCTGGCCACCATTGCTGCCAAAATAAATTAAAATAGTCAGGGACTGCCCATTATCAGGATGGCCACTGGTGCAGAGATGCGTTGCAGGTGGGATGACAGGGGCTGCCCACACCCAAAATGGCCACCATTTATTACGTGCATTGTGCATCGAAAGCGTCACAGCTATGCAGTGAGGTTTCACAAAAGATTTAGGATTCCGGCACCTCCAATTCTGGCATGAACTGTGGAGAAGAAAAAAATGTACCTGCTATGATTTATGCCAAGATGTGTTGAGAAGCTCCAGTGACGGATAGAAGAAGGATACTTTGGTGAAGCATCATGCAGGGGAAGAAACTGAAAGAATGGAGTTCAGCACATTACGAGGATGGCCTCATGCTGGGTTCCTCAGTGCTGAAATCATTGCCACTGAAAGGGAGACGCTGTCATGATGTGGGAGGTAAGTTTATTCCTTGTTTCGGCACTGAGCATCAGGCAGCAACCGCTGATCTTGGAATACCACTCGATTCGCCTTTGAACATTCGGACATGCATTCCAATCCTTGAGGCATGAGGACTGGAACAAAGGCAAGTCCCCAACACTGAGGTGGCATGGTAGAGCAAAGAACTATGGGTTGGAATCCTACTCAAGAAATTCCCAAAGGTTAGACTTAATGCTAGCATTTCTTCCAGTGGCAGCTCCTCCGTTAATGCGGAGAAGCGTCACCCCACTGCTTCAGCTGCAAACTGAGTAAAAAAAAAGAAAATGATAATAACGTTTGTTATTATCACTTTGTTTTTTGTATTAAGCTTGCAGCTGAAGCCGGGCAGATGGAGCTGGGCTACCCGCATCACAGGGGGAGGAGCGGTGGCAGCCCCTAAAGTGCGCATGACGCTTATGCCGGACGTTTCGGGCCTGCCAAAGCGGCATGCGCACTCTGCATGTTCGCCATGCAGGCTGTTTTAAAGCCTGGGTGGAGAACATGCACAACCTGCCAACACCTGTCGGATCACCGAACCAGGTGCTCAGGCCAATCACAAAGCTGCTAAGGCAGCGTTGTGATTGGTCAGGGGATTCTGGGAGGCTGTGTGCTTATTGACGAGAGGAGGACGGAGAAAGAAGAGACAGCGGCCGAAGGTAAAGAGGTAAGTGGTATTTTTTTTATTCCCCCACTCCCTTGTTCTCCCTCAACCCCTCCCCGCTCCACCTCCCCGATCGGTAGCAGCCGCTACTGATTTCTTCTGTCACCTTTTGTGTGTTTGAGATCAGAGAATTGAATCTGTGCAAGGATGATTCAGAATTTTATCTTTCTCAAGGACAAAAGGTGTACTGTTGAATTCCAAAACACTAACACCTATTAGCGCAATTGCAGAGGAGTAATTTACCTTTCAGGTAACACACAGGTCTCTGCAGCAGTGCACCACCCAAAGAAATCAAGTTTATTTTATGTTATCAGTATCTGTAACATGAGCATCTCGCCCATAAGGGTGTCATGGTGCGGAGCAGAAAGTTATTGCTTGGAAGTTGGAAAACTAAATACTTACAGATTCGCTCGACAAGTCATGGTGATCCTTGTCAAGGCCTGAAATTGAAACTGTATTTTCTGTATGGAGCAATGTCCCGGAAACATTGGTGTCTTTGATCCTTCTGCTGACAGCACAAACAAATAGATTAGATCTATCTGCAAGACAAATATTTCAAACTGAGGGGCATATTTATCAGTCTTTCATGCCGCACAACACAACAAGCCACCTTGCTGTGCTGCATGAAAGGGAAAGGGTAGGAATGCACTGTATTTAACACTGTACAACGCATTACTGTCCTTTCCTAGGACTGGCACGCTTTTGGCTGCCGAGCGCCAACGTAGGCACCATTGCGTCATGGTGCGCGGGTGCCTGCATTGTAGGCTGGATTGTTTTTGTGCAGGAAGGGTCACCTTCCTCAACAAAATCAATCCTGAGAGGCATTTTCCTCTTTCTATGTGTTCTGCCGAATGCAGCACACGTAGAGGAAAAAACAAGGAGACATATAGATATTTCTCCTCTTTATGCCTCATCTGGGAAGGTGTAGCATTTTTTTCAATTCCGAGGCCTACCACGAATAGTAAATCTGGGAATGCGCCAAAATCCATGGGTGGATGCATAGGAACACCCACGTTTCGCCCATTGAACTCCACCCTGCCGCAGAGTAATGCAAGGAAGCAGTTTGAGCTGCCTTGCATTATTCTAGATTTAGCAAGCCATGCAGGAACATGCAAGGTGGCCTTGCGAGGCTTGCGAAATGAATGAATGTTGGATTTATAGAGCGTGTGGTTACCCTGGAGCGTCCCAGCGCTGTACCACTGGGGAACCCGTCCTGGCTTTCCCTGTGAGATGGTTCCTTTACTGGGCATCCCCAAGGTGCAGCCAGGCATCCCTGGCGGTGATGGGGCCGGAGTGGAGACTAAGCAAGCTATTGCCCAGGGTTGCAGCGTGGGACCCATGGTTAGAGTGGCACCGAGGCGAGATTTATCGGGCCCGCTGACATTGGTCCTGCACCCGGCCGCGTCGGGAATTGAACCCTGGTCCCGGGCCGACCTCTGCCTCTGGGTCTGCCGCCTCTAACCGTTGAGACACACTTCTCCTTAAGTTTTGCGTCGCGCTTGCAGGACCAGGCAAAACCTTGATAAATCTAGCCCTTAATTTCAGATTATTTGCATGTATCCCTGTCCCTAGAATTGGCAAAAAATCAAGTGTTCAGTTTCTCTGAACCAATTTTCATAAGTTTAACAGACACTAAAAGACAAATCAGATTCTGCACCATTCGCCGCTCACCTATTGTAAAGTGGCGACCTATACTTTGAAGTGTCAGTCACAATTTTGATGCTCCAGTCTTTACTGAGAAATCTTTAAGTGATATAGATTTAAATACATGAAATGTTGGCTCGATACAACTATATTTCAAATGGAGAAAGGCGTTGTACAAATGCTACACGGTTTCTTCCATTGTTGCCCATTGTAAAACGTTTATACTAGGCCACTCTGCAGTAACAATAGAAGGTATATACTCTCTAAAGGTGCTTCAACGTCTCTTCAGGGGTAGTAAGCAGTGGCGTAGCAAGGTCAGGTGGCACCAGGTGCAGAACATTTCTTGTCACCACCGGCTTGACAAAATGGCAAAAATATGTGTTTAAAACACATATTTTGCCATTTTTAAAACACATATTTTGCCATTTTTAAAACACATATTTTGCCATTTTTAAAACACATATTTTGCCATTTTTAAAACACATATTTTTGCCATTTTGGCACCCCCCTCAGTGATGACACCCGGGTCGGCACCCACCCACCACACCCTCTTCCTACGCCACTGGTAGTAAGCACTATATAAATGAAATATCTACAGTACAGAACATTTTCAGAGCCATGAAAATAACATATTTGCCCATCTGGAATAAATGCAACATGTTCTTCAATAGTTAGGGCCTCATCCCAAGTAAAAGCAGATCTGTAATGAAATAGTGATATTATAATTTTGCTGCACCTTGAAAAGGTCATACATACAACCACAAGATGTACAGTACCGATACACCAAGCAATGGATTGCGATAAACCTAGAAACATGGCATCCCATGGAGGTATCCTGGAGGGATAAAAGAATGTGCAAAATACTATAACACTCTTAATGAGTGAATAGTGTTTTTCTAAGTGAGACACTGAATTAAAGAAACAATATCAGTCTTCTGTCTCTCCTATAATTAGGTGCAAAAATGCCTACAGAATTGATTTGTGACTGTGAGAATGTGAGATGGCAGTCCCTAGACTAGCTGCAAAAAAAAGATTTTACAGGAAAATAAGAATTTCTACTAGATTTATCCTGAACATAAATTAGGGTAATACTGAAAAGGGAGATAAAAATAGGTGCACATGTGTCAGGGAATATCATAGATTTTCTGTATACTTAAGAATAGATTTACTTGATGTGATTATGTATTACTAGGCAATACAGATCAGAAAGGGTCTAGATCTAAGGTCTGCAGTGCCACATAAATCATCTTAATTTCCACTATGGCCACGTTCATTCAACCCCCATCTCTCATTGATGTGATACATCCCTTGCCTGTGTTAAGTAAAAGCAAGACTAGCAGGTGCATCCTATAAACTACTTATGGACATGCTTGACCATCCTCGCATGCTTGTTTTTCTATATAGGTGCATCTTATCAACATATCAACCTGTGCACCAGGGGCCATTTTATAGATACAGCATTTTTTTCCTTAATCGCCCCGGGCACACCTTTTCAAATGCATGTCTGGTGCAATTAAGGAAAGTGCGACGTATTAGTGTGAATGTTCTTCCCCCAGGACAGCCGAAAACTAGCACTGCCACTAGGGCAGCGCGTTCGGGTGAAAAATGGACGTAAGCAAAGACAATGCAGTGGAATAGATACAACAGTCTTTCACAATAAACTCAATGGAAACTTTAGCTATTCCACTGATGAGAAATCCTTCTCAATGCAACCAACTATTTTATTTAAGAACCACACTCACATCAGGTTGTGGATTTCATGTAAATCATTATACATCCAATTTTTTATATATATCTCTCTTGTTTTTTCATGTATTTTCAACGTATAAACAATACACATTTATTTACAATAACGTACACAAATATATATACACATATACACACAAAGCATCAGTACATTTATATGTCTAAGAACAACACAGAATCCCGGAGCCTGAATACTAATGGGGCTGCGAAATAAATTTTAGAAAACAAAACAATATACAGTTCGCAGTTCACGTTAAAGATAACCCTTGTATCAACACCTTTGAGGCATATACCATTAAGCCCTATGAAACTATACGCCGGTGTTGGCAATTTTTTAAATTTCTTATTTATTTATTTATTTATTTATTTTTTAATGAATTCCACTAGATAAGGGTTTCTTTTTATGTGTGGTCGACACGTTTCAGCCCATTTAATTTGGGCCTCATCAGGACTGTAGGCCAAAGGAAACCTTGCCGTAGAAGCTGTCTCTGCACTTATATCGCGGCCTCAGACTTCAATTGGGTTGAGTGCACAGAGTATGGGAAATGGAAAACGACCTTTAATAGGAACGTGGGGCAGGGACGCCGGGCCGTGGGACACTAAACCAATCTCGTTAGTTCTAGGCGTCATGTCGAGTTAAGCATGTCCTCACTATGGAAATCAAGGACTCCACTGCATTATCTTTGCTTCTGTCAGTTTCTTTCGCCCAGATGCAGTTGGAGTATTAGGGCTACCCCCTTGTTTTGATAAACAGGTTGAAAAACGGAGCGGCTGCTTTGAAGCCGGTCCGTGTTTTCACAGTGCAGGTAGAACCAGCCTGCACTTTTAAAGGGGATTAGTGATCGCCTTGCAGGGTTCCGTGAGTGACTGTACCCGCCTACAAGGCGATGTTTGGAGAGGTCCTGGGATCCTCTTTCCCCCCACCAGGGGAATGCAATCAGGGGACGCACGGACAGTGCGCCACCTTCTAGGTGATGCACTATCAGTGTGCCACATTAGACCATCTTTGCTTCTGCGCTGTGTCTGTGACACGGCGCAGGCTCAGAGGCAAAGGGATGCCCTCATTTGCATGGGGTCATGCCTCCATGCAAATGAGGGAAAGCCCTCTTGAGGAAGCGCTGGTGCTGTATGTGCTCCATGGTTTTCAGTATTACAGAAGGAAATGTACAAGTGTCTGCACCCCCTTCTGAAATACCAAAGTGCCCCAGGAGCAGGTATAGCAGGCACAAACAACTGTTGCGCCCACTGGGCACTTCTATAAAACAGCCCCAGGTATCGGAGAGGGCTACATGGCCAAAGGCAAAGATACAGTCAACAAGTGATTAAAGGGGTAGATGGGTTTTGTAGAGCAAATTTGTACTGATACTGCATGTGATGTGGCGTCCTTTAACCCCTTCGACGCTCATGACGCAGCGGTTCCGTCATGAGCGTCAGTTGGGCTGTGCTCATGACGGAACCGTTCCGTCACGACCACGCCTGTTATTTAGAACCTTCAACACAGCGCGAAAATTCGCGCCGCGCTGAAGGTGTTAAAGAGGTGCTCCTGCAACTTTTTCCTAAACTAGAACAGGGTTGCTGCAGTCCCGATGCACACCATTTTGGGGTCATCAGTGCTCACAAATATAACCTCCAGCCAACTAGTACCTACCCAAACGCCACCCTTTTATTTCCTAATTATTGTATAGAAACTTCATTGGTGTGTGTATATATGTATGGTCGTCATTTGGGATCATCAGAGGTCATATGTATGACCTCTAGCAAAACCCTAGGTGGCCATCTAGGTCCACCTGCATACCAGGGACACATAGACAAGCCTCACCCTCTTATTCTACAATTATTACACTCAATCTTGGATTGCCTCTATTTAACCTCAATGAGCTGGGATGTCAGCATAACATGACCGCAAGAACCCCAACCCGGCTCCAGTTTGGCCTACTGTGGCGATGGACACAGAGGAAGCTGAAACTGTTCGCTGAGGACTCTTCTCTCCCTTCAACAGTAGCATTTCAGAACTCCTGCCTCGTGACCTAGTGTTAAAGACACAGACAAGAGTGGAGATCAGCCAGGAACAAAATTTACATTGTCATATCATATCAACCAATTAATCAGGAGAGTTGTAAGTGCACTACTCACCCATGAGGGTCCCAAGGTGCTGGGGGGGTCTGCAGATTCGTCTAGCCAAAGAGCCAGGTCTTAAGTGTCTTCCTGAAGGTGTTCAGGAAGGGGGCGCGTCCGATGCCTGCAGGCAGCTCGTTCCAGGTCTTGGCTGCGATGTGAGAGAAGGATCTTCAGCCTGCTCTGGCTCTGTGTATGCGCAGGGTTTTGGCCAGTGTGAGGTTGGAAGATCGGAGATTTCTTTTGGGTACGTGGATTCTGTCATTGAGGTATTTGGGTCCGTTGTTGTGTAGTCATTTGTAGGTGTGAGTAAGGATCTTGAAGGTCACTCTTTTCTTCATGGGGAGCCAGTGGAGTCTTCGTAGGTAATGGCTGATGTGTTTGTGACGGGGGATGCCGAGGACGAGTCTAGCAACATGAAGTTGTGTTCAGATATTTGTCTGCCCTTGATAAACCAAAAGGGTTTTATCAAGGACAGCCAAATGTCTGAACTATCTCATGAATTTATAGCTACTATAGACATCGCGACCCAACATAATATTCCTTTGGCAGTCATAACATTTGACGCTGCCAAAGCTTTTGACAGGGTCAGTTGGCCATTCCTGAGTGCCACTCTGGCTAAGTTTGATCTAGGGAATAATTTTGAAAATGCGGTGAAGAACATCTATAAAAATCCATCAGCTAGAATATTGGTAAATGAGGCACTTACAGAAAGCTTCCAAATAAAAAGAGGAACCAGACAGGGTTGTCCCTTGTCCCCCCTATTATTTAATTTCTACATAGAACCCTTAGCTTGTCTCTTAAGAAGTAATGAAGAGATTATTCCTTTCACATATCAAGGATGGGAGAAGAGAGTTGCATTATTTGCAGATGACCTAATGATATTTACAGGAAACCTAACCACCTCCCTTCCAAAGATAGAAAATATCATAAGTAAATATGGGGCGGTCTCTGGCTACCAGGTAAATCAATTAAAATCTGAAATAATTGGAGTGGAATGGTGAGTCTGGGAACCCTCTTGTAAAGAACAAAATAAAGTATCTGGGAATTGAGTATATCAAAAACCTTGAAGGAATAGCTAGTTTAAATTTCAAGAGAATACATAAGGAAATAAGCATTCTCTTAAAGGCTTGGTCGGGCCTTAATCTCTCTTTCCTAGGTAAATCCAACCTAATAAAAATGACAGTATTGCCGAAATGTACGTATCTGTTTAACTCACTCCCCCTAGAGTTTAACAAGGTAAAGATCAAGAAGCTGCAAGGGGAGATATTTGGTTTCATATGGGCCTCAAAAGGAGTAAGGATAAGCTGGAAAAAATTGAGAAGAAGTCAAATGCAAGGTGGCATAGCCAGCCCTGACATATTGGAGTACTATAAAGCCTTCCAGTTCAAAAATATAAGGATCCTACTAGGCAAAAGTGAAAAGTGGCCTATGCACTGGAGAGTTTTAATCGGATCTGGAAAAGAATAGATCACTACCTATACAAATTTGGTCATCCCAAATACTTTAAAAAAATCAAACTAAAAATGATAAGATCAGCAGCAAGAACCTTGTACGATATAAGAAATACCCTGGCAATACCTTATTATAGTAAATCTTCCCCAATCTGGGAATCCCCAGGCACACCGGAATGTCTAAAAGACAGCTTAATAAACCCTCTAAAGGAAGCCAACATAAACTTCTGGGGCCAATTGATAAAAGGCAACGAGATCATTGACTGGGGGATCCTAGATAGAGAAACCCAGGGGAAACTATCTAGATTTAAATACTACCAATTAAGCAGATGGTTAAAAGGAGAAAAGAAGATTTACAAGGAGATGAAATCATCGAACAAAAGCTCTTGAACACGGAACCATTCAAAAAAGAGATATCTTACTGGTATTGGGCTCTGATAAGATCAGGCGAGGAAGATTACAAAGTACCTCAAGAAATCTGGGAAAAATCAATGCCAGACCTTGACATTGCAAACCTTTGGGAATCCTCGAACATCATTGCTAGCAGAGTGGTAAAATCTGCTCCACTTAAAAAAAAGCACTTGTTCACAATACACAGAGCGTATTGGACCCCAAAAAAGCTGTCAAAATTTAAAAACAGTACAGTAAAGAAGTGTCCGAAGTGTGGAACAGAGAAAGTAGATGACTTACATATGTTCAAAGAGTGCGTGATGTTGGAGGATTACTGGGATCAGATCGGTAAGACTCTTTCTGAGGTACTAAAACAACACATCGAGGTAAGCATTGACTTAATTATATTTGGGGCCAGAAATAACCTGCATAATATCACAATGTCCAAGGGCCATGAAAATATCCTTTTTATATTTATACTCTTAGCCAGGAGGGAAATATGTATAAATTGGATAAAACAAACACCTCCATGTCATTCTGAATGGTTAAACTCAATTTTAAGGGTATACAAACTGGATAAACAAGGGAGGCAGAGCAAGAAAAACAAGTTATGGAGTATTTGGGAAGCATACAATTCGGCAACCGAAAGGGGGTCCAATGATTAAGGCAAAGGCAACATTGATTTCAAGCAGAGTCTTGAACAGAGTAGTCATAATGAATAGCTCCCCCCGACAATCATGTGCCTAGATATGGACAAAAGGGGGCACCGGGAAAACAAGTTAACCCCCCCCCCCCCCCCCCCGAGAGAAGAATGGGTCAAAAACAGAAACGGGACCTCTGACTCCTCCATAATCCAAATCTTTTTTGCTTGATGAGGACTTAAAAAAAACAACAAATAAAACAAAAAAAACATGAAGTTGTGTTTTTGATAGTTGGGTACTACTATGTCCCACCAAAGTCAAATCATGAGGTAGATCGGGGTCGAGTTAAGTTCAACTTCAAACACTACAGTGATACATAAGACCATATTAAAAATTACCCAGAATAATCCCCATTATATTCTGACCCTGCAAATCACCATTGCCAGGGGTCCCGGTAATTCCAGTGTCATGAAAGTTACAGTGGTTACATTTATTGGTTGTTGGCTGGTGCTTCACATAGAGATTACATCTGCTACTAGCTGAAACAATAATCTCTGAACGGATTAAGTGCCAGAGCCATGGTGCAGTACTTTTACTCCCGCCATCATGACGGTACTCTGCCCGCTAAATTTAGAGATGTCCGCTGACTCAGAGTACATCATGTGCATTCATAGGAACTGTTGTCACAGCGGTTGCTGTAAATGCATTAAAAGTTTGACGGACAGCTCTGTCACCATGATGGAGCAACCGTCACACTTTCAATGTTTTATTTTTATTTTGAAAAAACAAAATCCCAAAGCACCATTTTGTTTTGTAAAATAAAAAAAAGAATAGCCCCCTTGTCATGGGGGTTTTCTCTTATGGCGTGGAGGTCATTTAGCAGCTTGCACTGCCCCTTACTGACAGATTTTACCTGGTGCTAAAGGTCAATGAAAACTGGCCACATGTTCACTCACTCCAAATAGGGCAAATGAACACATGGCCGAACATCTGACAGCCCTTACTCTGTTGGAAGTGTATTAAAGCGGCGGAGACAGAGTAGTCACCGCCATCTAAATACTGATGGTCTGCCCGACTCTAAAGGAGGCAGGTGGAACTTTGCTTTGGCGAAGAAGGTACTCCGTTGCACTGTCTATTTAATTACTATGCATCTCTGTGTAAGATAAAGTTTTAGTTTCTACTTGATTCTTGCAGAGCTGCAAGGTAACGAACAATGATTATATTCTGTTATTTCCTAGTTCTGGCAACTTGTATGTTGATACTCAGTAGCGGCATGGAGGGAGTTACGTGGGGTGATGAGGCGGGCGGCGATGGGGCAGGGTCTGGGGGTAGTAAACACCGGAATATGGATGAACGGAGGTAAGTAAACAATTAAATAAATAGAACTTATTTTGTTGCCCGCGCTGCATCGCATTTTGCGATGCATCTTGGGTTTGGTGGTCGGACCCCTACAACCGCTGAGGATCCGTGATCTCTTGGTGGTGTTTCAGCTGTGTGAGGCCGCAATATGTTTGCTGCTGCGGCACCGACAAGCATATTATGAGATTCCTTAACGTGACCCTTTTCATGGTGGTGATCCTGCCATGAAAAGGGTGGCGTGAGGAAACTGAGGTGGCCCTAAGGGCCCCGGTTGTCTTTGAACCTGGGGGTGCATGCAGAAGGGGACCATGGTGCGCACCCCCTGTTCCTGCAGGGAATGGACTGCACTGTCCATTACGTGCAAATAAGATTGCGATTTGAAGGGTGCCAGGGGTGTCCAAAGGACACCCTGTAGCACCCCTCAAATGACTTTTGACACAGGTGTTTCACACACACATGTCCAAAGGACATGTGTGTGTGTAACATGCAACTCAGAAAAATGCATTTAAATGCATTTTTCTGAGTTTTCGCAATTTACCGCGAGGTTTGACCTCGCGGTAAATTGCGGCCAGAAATTCCGAATTCGCAAAAGAAATGTGGATGATGAATTACATTTAAGGAATCTCAAATAGAGATTCCTTAAATGTAATTCCTCGCAAAATTGCAGATCGCAATCAGCGATTTTTGCATTTGGGATGGTGAATCCCAAATGTAATAATCGCACTCGCAAAGGGCCAGATTCTCAGAATCTGGCCCTTTGCGAGCCGATTTGGCCTTGATGAATAAGGCTGGAAATCCTGAATATGAACACATGGTTTAAAGCTTTGGTCTGGGATTTGTATTATTCCATCAATTTCTAAGTTATTATCCTCCTATTTAGATTGGTTTGCTTATCTTTATCTTGATCAAGGTGAACGAGAAGGGAGTCTCTACGTGGTGGGCCTAGTGGCCTCACTTAGGTTCTTGTGTCTCTAGGGCGCCAGTGTTGGAGATGATAAACCTAGACTCAGACATGTTAAACTGCATCCCTAGTCGTTTCTGCTTGGTTAACGGAGATCGAAAGAGGTTGGCATTTTACATTAAAAAACATAGAATTGTCATAATTAAATTTACCAATATTTACCATTATTAGTGTCCAATAGAGTTTTTTCATTGATCAAATAGTTTCATATATATATATATATATATATATATATATATATATATATATATATATATATATATATATATATATATATATATATATATATATATATATATATATGGCTAAACCAATATAATTTCCATAGCTTAGCTGTTAGCAGTCCTGCGCTGAAGTAATATTAATGTTTGGAATTCGTCACGTGACTCAACTACGACTGTGCGTTTGGTCATCCATTATGTGAATTCTAGTAGGTATAGTGTCATTTTAAAGTGGGAACACCCACTTAATAAACATTCCCTCCCAGCAACTCATGCAACCAGATTATTTCTTTCACGGCGTGTGGTCCCAGGGAGCGGAATTGCACATTTGAAGATGCCTATGAACACAGCTACTTAGAAGCTATGTCTTCTGGCAAGGGAGATGTTTTCCCTCAACTCAGACGCTGCAAATTGAGGTTAGTCACAGACAGTAATCTTTGGCAAAGAGAGTTCAGCTACCCTACCCCGTCTAGCAACTTAAGGCCTGCTGTACAGAGCGTTTTATTGGTCACACACCCATCAATTTGCTAAATAAGAGGGGTTATGTTGTATTCCTGCTGCTCAGCCTGGAATGTTTGGTGTGAGAGCTAGTTAGAATGTGGAGTGTGATAGACTGTCAGTTGGATGAAGGGCTCAGCGACAGGAGGCTGGTCCTGGTGGGGTTTTCCTCTTCTTCTAAACTTACCATCTTCTAACTTGGAATAAAGTACTTACAAAAAGCTTTAAGGACTACGTTACCTTTATTTACAACAATTTACCACCAGTAAAAAACGTTTCTGATGTACTAACCCCATTTAGCATTTCACACAGGTTTTAAAATTTGCTTTTCCCAAGCAATGAATGGTACCCTGCTATATCAGTGGTTTGCTACCTTAACTCCAGTCACAAACTATTGACCATTTTATTGACTCCCAAGTTGGGGTGGTAACTAATTCCCAATGGATCCACTTTGGACCCCTTCCCCTTTGTCAATTGGGGTGGCAGTCTGCTCTCGAAAACCTTTTTTAAAATGCACACTGGGTTCTTTAAGAAACTCTGCCTGCTTTGAAAAAAGGTTTCCCTTTTGGAAAGTAATCACAGGGACTGTGGTCTGCTGTCCCTTTCAGGCCACCATCCCTGTGATTGTTGCCACCAGCATGGGTTCACAATTTGCAACCTACCTAATGAATATCAATTAGACAGGTGTCTTTCTGCAACACCCTGTGATTCTGCATTTTGTGAAATTACCTATAAGTACAAAGGTTGGTTCACAAAATCAGATTCAATTTGCACAAAGCCAGTGAGCAGTTTACAGCCACTTTTAGTGAATGTCATCTTGTTACATCAGACCCTTACTCCTATTGGCTGGTGCGAAACTCTGCCTTTATGAGTGGCACTACACTAATGGAGAGGGGTCTGCTTTCCATATGGGCATAATGTTTCTATGATTATCTTGTCAAAAATGTTGCCCATCTCATTATTTGCCAGATGTCATCTCATCTTCTTTTTGGTGTTAAATTTGTAATTTCCAGTGCACTGATTTGCAGTTGTATTGATTTCCTGACAAATTAGCTACATTGCTTCCACAATCTCTTTTCGTTTAAGGCTGTCGTCTTGATAGTTTCTGTCTTCATGTTTTCCTTCTAGAGTAAGCCTAATCGTGAAAATCACTCGCTGGTGATGACATGGCCACCATAATCCTTGCAGTGACTTATGTTTGTTGAAAATCTGGGATCTGCATGAAGAAGATCTATGTTGGATGGTCATGCGCTGACCTAAAAAAAAGCACCAATCAATTCAAGAGAATGCACCTTTGAGGTGAAGTGTTATGTTTTCCATGCCTCTTGCAAACATTGAATATATTACGCTCTTTAACGAAGCAGGTAATGCATATTTTGAAATTAACTGTGAAGAATGATGCTCTGTTCATACACAGCTCATTTTCAGAGGCAGTAAGCAGCCAAAGTCCATTAAAAGGTGTGAAAACGCCCCAGGATATCAACGACAGCCTTGATGACCCTTTGTTTTTTTTTTCATTTGGGAGAGGGGATGGTGAGGGGCAGAGTACCTCTGAGTTAGCTCTCAGCACCAGGCCCCACCCCCTCCAAGGCCCCACCCCCTACTCAAACGTTGAAATTATTATGTAAGTTGGCAGGCATGCATCATGCCCTCAGTCTCTTAACAGTACTACAGCAATTCATTAGCTGGTAACGTTATGGTGCAAAAACAAACTCTCCTTTGAATATGGTATCTAATATTTAGAACTAAACTATACAGCACGCAGACAGCACAAAAGTTGAATGATCAGTAGAACTACTACCACAACGACAGCATTGAACAAGGAAAATCAACTTCAAATCCTGAGAAAAAACATTATCAGCGCCACATAAGAATGTGGAAACGTTGATAAAAGATGGCATCACAAAGTATCAAATTGAAATTGGATGCCAGTAGTGGAGCAGAGCTATGTCATCTGGTTAATTTTGATATAGAGTTGTATGACATTGTTACAATTATATCACGGAACAGAATATCGGCCAAAAACAGGTAAGAATATGATTTTTTAAATATATATTGTTTTGAAGTAATATATTTTTAATTTGCTAACAATCAATAAATATGTGATTGGTTGTAGGCTGTAATTTAATTTGTGTGTGTGTGTATATATGTGTGTGTATATATATATATATATATATATATTACCTACTGGCGGTAGCCAGTAGGTAGTTATAGTTAGGACCTAGTTTCCATAGGAAATCCGCAACATTCTATTGGGAATAACTTTGGCGCCGGTGGATGAATCTCCACAAATTTCTCAAAGAAGATGGCTCGCTACGCTCCGCTCCTTCCCTGAAAATCTCGGGAAGATTCGTCAAGCGGGGGCCGAGAAAAAAGGGGGGTCCCAAAACGTGTTTTCCCCATGTTAATTTCCATAGGACGTTTAGACACGGCTACAGCCCGAACCGCTGAACGGAATTACACCAAATTTGGGAAAATGGTAGGGTCTGGTACGCAGATCACGCTTTTGTTTAAATGGTGTAAATCCCTCCAGTAGTTGCTGAGAAAATGAAAGTTAAAATCAATTATATATCTATAAGCGCGCACTGGTGCGTGCACCGTGCGCGCACCTTGCTGTGCACGAGCTTCATGCTGATTGGCTGCCACTGTCTGTCAACACTCTAAAACAGAAATTGTTGGCAGCCATCTTGTGCCTCGGTAGACTGAGGCACAGGAAAGCAGAAAAACCAAGGTGTAGAACTCAAAAAGGGGGCAGGGTAGAAGCACCCTGACCCCCTAGGCCTGCTCAGGGGGTCCCACTGGGACCCCCAAGGCAAAAAAAATCCTCAAACCCCTTCCCTCACCTTCTTTCCATTTCTTTTACCTTCATTCCCCTTACCCTACTCAATGTATCTCTCTTTGTCCCTTACTCTCCTTACATATGTCCATCCTCACTCCCCTTCTGTCACTCCTTCTCCTTTATTTTCTTTTCCATACTGCTCTTCCCATATTTTTAATTTCCCTTAACTCACTACCCTACCTTTAGACACCTTGGGGCAGATTTACAAGCCCTTTACACCTGTTTTGCGCTGCCGTTGCATCACTTTTGTGACGCAGCGGCGGTGCAAAAGATGCGCCATGGTGCGGGCTATTTACAACGTGACGCATCTGGTTCCGTCATGGCGCCGCCCGTTCTTCAGATCATCAGCGCAGGCGCGAATCTCTTTGTCCCTTACTCTCCTTACTTATGTCCATCCTCACTCCCCTTCTGTCACTCCTCCTCCATTACTTTCTTTTCCATACTGCTCTTCCCATAATTTTTAATTTCCCTTAACTCACTACCCTACCTTTAGACACCTTGGGGCAGATTTAAAAGCCCCTTACACCTGTTTTGCGCCGCCGTTGCGTCACTTTTGTGACGCAGCGGCGGTGCAAAAGATGCGCCATGGTGTGGGCTATTTACAATGTGACGCATCTGGTTCCGTTATGGTCCCGCCCGTTCTTCAGAACGTCAGCGCAGGCGCGAACTCAGCGCCGCGCAGGCGTGCTCGGCAGGCCATTACGGAACCACTCCGTCACCAGCGCAGCCCACCCGAGGGCTATGACGGAGCGGTTCCCTCATAAGCGTGGGAGGGGTTAAAGGATTGTTGTACATCAAACAGCCGACGTCCATCGTATATCAAGAGAGATGAAACCATGCACACATTCGACCACAATTGTACAACACACGGTATAGTTAAGAATTAGCATTTACAAAACCTTTGAAATTCACTGAAAAAAACATAGGTTTTAAACCCGTTATAGTTAGGAAGTAGCATTCAAAAAACCTATGAAATTCACTGAAAAAACCATAGGTTTTAAACATGTTATAGTTAGGAAGTTGCATTTAAAAAACCTATGAAATTCACTGAAAAAACCATAGGTTTTACACACGTTATAGTTAGGAAGTAGCATTTACAAAACCTATGAAATTCACTGAAAAAACCATAGGTTTGACACATGTTATAGTTAGCTGGATATTTTACTCATATAAAACCAATGAAATTCCCCCGTTATAGTTACTTCAGCTAACTATAACTCGCGCGCCCGCAATGCACTGCTGATGACTTCACATATTACATCACTCGTGACATGGTCAGTGACATCAAACCTATGGTTTTTTCAGTGAATTTCATAGGTTTTGTAAATGCTACTTCCTAACTATAACGTGTGTAAAACCTATGTTTTTTTCAGTGAATTTCATAGGTTTTTTAAATGCAACTTCCTAACTATAACGTGTTTAAAACCTATGGTTTTTTCAGTGAATATATATATATATATATATATATATATATATATATAATATATATATATATGTCTATATACATGCATATATATAGACATATATATCTATATATATGTGTGTGTATGTATGTACACATATTTAAAAAACATAATCAGCATTAATTAAACAATTTGTATAAGAATTTAAAGTAAATATTTTGAAAATATCGATACATGTCAAAAATACTATAAGATTGTAACAATAAGAATAAATTATAAAAACTGTGACTGTAAAAAGAAAAGCATATTAAAAATATAATAATTAAATACATTCACATAGTAAATATTACAAAATACATTGAAATACAACACGACTATGGAAAAAAAATAAACATTCCAAAATAAACAAATAAAAAATTGATATTACACAATAATATTACAAATAATTAACATACAATCAGTATATGCAATAGGTGTTTGACTTCCAAGGGATTATATTTACTATTCCCACTGAAGTCTGAGCAACAATAGGTAACATGTTGGACTTTGGAGGGGCTAGATTTATTTCCCTACTCCAACCTAAGCAAAAGTAGGGACAGTGTTGGTCTGCCAATGGGTTAGATATACTATTCAGTGAACAGGTACTAAATCAGATAATCATCAATGTAAAGATTAAATACAATCATAAATTAATTTAAACATATCATTTCAATACCTTCCCACCCTAGCTGCACTACTAGAATAATTAAAATTTGTTTAAAAATATAATAATGATTAAAATAAAATATACTTTCAAATTACAAAATTAAAATCAAATATATAAAATAACAACTAAATCTCTCTGGTTGTTTTGTTTAAAGACACATGTTATTGTTGTCTGATCTAGATCTTTGTGTTTATGAATATTGTTTCCACGACTTGGTACATTTTTGTGTTATGCACCCTTTGAAAAATAATAAATAAAGTTAAAAAAAAACAAATAATCAATTAAACGAATTATGAATCAATCAAATGCATAATTATATTATAAAACTAAAGGACAATAACATTGAAATAATTATATTTTAAGTAACTTCCCACTTAAATACCCTAAAAAACCAACAGCCTGCTTCTAAAATATAACTTACTCAAACAAAAGTATACATTTAAATTCACTCTGAAACAAATTAAACTTAAATATGTAATATTAAAATGAATCTATTACATGATTTACACAAATATTAATCAATGTAATATTTAACCTACAAATAAAAAATAATTAACAATAAAATGTAATTTATTATATTTTAACTAACTTCCCACCCTAATATCCTACAAACCCAACAACCTGATACTAAATTGTAATTTACATTTTAAACTACAAAATAATTTATTACGAAAATGACACATTTAAAATGCAAAATATATTTAAAACAATTAAAACAATTATGAAAACAATACTAACAGCTACATTTTCAAGTAACTAATACATAATAAACTGAATAAAAAAGACTTTTTTACAAGTATATTAAAGTAAACAATAATAAATACATTATTTAAAAAAATATTATATAGCAAAAAAAATAATATTCAGCTTCAATATTCTGTTCCACAATATCTTTGTAGTCAAAATGTTTTTCTGATGACATTAAGGAATTGCAATATTTTACTCCTAAATGTATGTAATTCACCGCATATACACAAATACTTATTTATGCCATGGCAGTGAAAATAAATGGGTCTCAATAGCACGTTATTTAGAGCAATTGTAGTAGTAAATGAACATTCACATATTTATTGCTACAGTGCACTGATCAAATTCGAGTTTATTAGCACAGCTTATTAGCACAATACAGCAAAACTGACAGGACAAAAACACTGTTTACTGAATCACAGATCCCAGATAATAATTACTTAAATAGGGAAGCAACTCTCCTAATAGTCATGATACTTTTACAAAATGGTTTTATCGTAGAGCACAAATGTAACCCCTTGCATCCTGGTTTGGGTGAAATACATTTTGCTAAAGCAAATGCACATGGAAATTGCTGTAGCATAAACCATATATGCACGTGCACAGAGTATATTATGCTTTTTATTTCCATTGTTCCTGTGGAAGATGCTTCATAACCGATTTGAGCCTTCGCCACTCACTAATCATGGCCCTTCCCCACCCAAAAGAAAGGTAAAAAAATAGCATATTAGACTCTGCACACACACACTCACACACACACCTATACACTGAAAAAGACGTAGCATCCAAATTAGGATACCCCATTTCTCAGGGAACCTTTAGAGACCCTCCCACTATAGGTATGTAATTTCTCATCTAATTTCACTCATTTTTGGTGCAAAACTACCAATGCAGCATTGCCAGAAAGTTTGAAGTGTTGCCCATTCTTTTTATTGCTTTTTTATAATGAGGACATCAGTATAAGCAGGAACACACAGGAGGAAGCCAGCAGGAGCAGACACAGAGGTCTATAGTTATAAAGTAGTGCTTCAGGCTGTTCAGGCAAGCACTTGCGCGGAGGCAGATGCATGCAATCACACATTCAACAGCTTAAGGTAAGAGATGAAGGGGTATATTTACTAAGATTTTACACCGTATTTGCATCACCAAAGTGATGCAAATAAACACAAAATCTTTTTTTACCTATTTACTTTTCAGGGCACTTTCACTTGAAAGTAATGCAAAGCAATACTGCTTTGTATTACTTAGCACCAAGGGGACGTTTCATGGGTGGTGCATGGGAGTTCCAGTGGCGTAACAAAGGCCCCCGCAGTGAGGGGACCCGAGCTCTAGGGAGCCCCCTCAGCACAGTACCCCGGCCTGAGCACTCCTGAGTAGGTCCGGAGGGCGGCCTCTCCATGTACTTTGCAGGGGGCCCCCACAAGTTTTGCTACGCCACTGGGGAGTTCCCATGCAACCACCCAAGAATTTTGATGGAAAACCCTATTTACTTAAAATAGTAGAAAGGCTTTTGCAGAAAAAACTGTGCCCATTTCAAATAGGTGCTATGAAGAAGAAATGCTTTCATTTCTCCTTCCTTTTCCGGCTTTGCATGTCTCCGGCACTAAACAGCACACATACAAAGCGGGAAAAGGTTTAAAGTTAGTCTAAGCATAGTATTTTGTTTTGGAAGGGCATCCTTCCAGACAATAAACCTATGCTAGACTCACGGAGACACCCTGGACCTATAGTGCAAAGGTGTGTCCGTGCTGTATGGCAGCACATTTCTGCATCAGCGATAGGGAAGCAGAGTGCCATATTTCTTTAAATACAGCACTCTTCTGCTCATTCCTTCTCGTGCAGCACAGCATTTGTGGCTGCTGCACTGTGCTGCGGGATAATCTAGTTAATCTTGGCCCAATACTCCACTGGCCTGAGCCAAGAAGTGATTGATAAAATCTCAACTTAATGGCTGAAAAAAACTGGTCAGTGGTTGAAAGGAGCAGACCCAAAGTCCACTCTATATACATTGTTAGCAATAGGGCTGTATGATAGCTGTGTTGTCAAAACACAGACCTAATGAGTTCAGTCTAAATTTACCCAGTGCTCATGTCTAATTCAACATAACAAGGGATTTTGGTGGCCTCTGCTACACCTCTGTTACTCTCATTCTAATGGCACCTTTATGGAACATCTAGGGCCCGATGTAGGTAATTCCTAATTACCTACTCTTGAATACCGAATCATACCGATTCGGTATTTAAGAGTAGGTAAATAGGAAGTAGGCAGATGTAGGTAATTCTTATTTTAGAATTACCGAATCTGTAAGATTCTGTATTTACCGATTTGGTAAATACTGAATCGGTATTTCCTATTGATTCCTATGGGCCTTGAAGCCCATAGGAATCAATGGGAAATACTGATTCGGTATTTACCGAATTGGTAAATACCGAATCCTGCAAGGGTGAACGGGGTGTCACTTTGACAACCTGTAGTACCCCATTTCCAGGCTTGTGTGCCATGTGGCACACATACATGCCCTAAGGGCATGTCGGTGTGTCACAAGGCACATGTGTACATGCACAGATTTGCATGTACACCTGAATTTGGTATTTTACCACCCAATTGTATTGGGTGATAAAATACCGAATTCTGAAGGCCCGTAGCACTGTAAACAGTGCTACCTACATCTGGGATTTACCGAATCGGTAAAATTACCGATTTGGTATTTTACAGAATCAGTAAATTTACCGATTCGGTAAATTTACCGATTCTGTAAAATAATGGCCCCTACATCTCAATCACCAAATACCGGTCGGTAACGGCCGAATTCGGTTGTTACCGACCAGTATTTGGTGACCTACATCGGGCCCCTAGTCTTGTTATTTTAAATACACCTAGATTTGAATGCACAATGCTGCTAACAATAGTATCAAACTTCTCATGGCCTAGCATAAAGTATGGGAAAAGCTGAAATAAATGTACTATTTTTACATGAGAAATCCTCAGATCAGCTTTCTTTCTGATTGAAATTGTCCATGCCTCATTTAAAAAAAATGAGGAACCTTATCTGCAGTCAACTAATCAACATAATAGGCTCGGATTGATGTACCTACAGTGTGACTCCAACTGCACCTACAGTGTGACGTCAACTGCGAAGATACTTTGCCAGGCCTGGCTTTTGATTTGTTAACAATCCCCATGTACGCAAGCACCAGGCGGCTGCGTGCCTGGCATTGTACTCAATTGACCACTGACATGCTATTGGTCTTCAGCACCATTGACCATTCCTAAAGACCAATAAAGTCTATGAGAGTATTCAGAAATTTGGCTCCAGTGATCAGCCACGGCCCATGCAGGTAAGAGCGGTGGAGTGGTGAGGCCGAGTGGGGGGGAATTTCGACAGACAATGACAAGGGAAAATTAAATAAATCATTGATTTTCCCTTGTCTTCGTCTATCGGAATTGCCCTACCCGGCCTCACCGCTGTTACCTGCACGGGCCACGGCTGCCTGTGATTTGGTAAAGTTCTGGGATTTTTATGAAGTCAACCTTCATGGGTCCCTCCGGCGGGTGCAGCTTTATGTTGTTATTAGGAGTTGTGTGGACGGCAGGGGATCTCTGCTGTTGGAACCTGGAAAAGGTCAATGTTTGTCAGCTGGTGTTTTTGTCCAATGTGCACAAACGTTGGAACTCTGCATCTTCTGAACGATGATGTAGGGGGTTAGCAATGCTATGCAGGGCCCACAGCATAAGAGTGGAGGCTGTAGAGTTGTGGGTCCTAGGCCCACATACTTAGTAAATAGTGACACAGGCACAGTGTGTATGGTACGTAGAACTGGCCATGAGCACGTGCACTCGAGCCCTTTTATTAACAGGTCCACGTCACTCACGGCATCTGTGTTGAATGGGTGTGGGGTGGGTGTATGGCCAGCCCTCAAAGGAGTGGCTGGTAAAACTGGTGCCCGCTGAGATACCAGAGCATGTCCAGCAGAACACTACATTGGTCACATACCTCTTCTGGATAATCCAAGTCAATTAGGACGTGTTCAGAAAAGTGAGACGCTACTAAACAAACTCAGAGCATCAGTTCCCACACTGCTCTGTGGTTGTCAGCATGTGGATACCACTTGTGCGGAATCCTGAAGACCCCAATGAGATCGGATACGGTAACATATTGCACCAATCCTCAGCAGGGGTTTTAGAACCCTCCATAAGGATCATTATGCAAGGTACCTTTAGGGAGATACTGACACACAGTCAGGGGAAGATTTACTACTTATTCACACAAAGTAGCGCAGCAGCCTGACTAACTGTAAGGAGTTGCATAAGGGTGAAAACAGTGCATAGCGATATAAACAAAGACTGCCCTACTGCCATCCCCTACGCAGTTGTTCTAACAAGGCTGCCTTGTTTCAGTGCTTAATTTGTGCTGGTGGTTTCCTGTGCTGAGCACTGGCACTTAATAGTGAACACCGGCTCTTATGGCAGTCGGACACTTGGGGCACTGTTTGCTACTTTAGAAATGAGCATAACAGTTATTAAATATGCATTTACAATGACAAATACCTGCTGCCCGAGCCATTTCTATAGCTTTTAGTGGCCCGGAATAGTCATTACTGTCACACTTTTAGGGGTGAGATGTTTAGCTGTTGTACTGGTGCAGTCATTGGCAGTGCCGACAGAGGCAATGGGCAATGCAAGCTGCTTTGGCCTCCTGACGAGGGCCCTGGTACTTTGTTTTTTACAAATTAAGCGCTGCCTTGTGTGATGCACAGCCGCTCACCAAGGTGCAGAGATGAACTTGTGGTGTCTAGCATAGGATTTGCACTAGAAGCCTACCCTTTATTACAAATGTCTAAGCCTAAACACACCCGGAAAGAACCAGTTGCGGCCGGCATGACTTGCGGGTGGGGGAGGTGAGTCACGTAGGTAGGGGGGGTCGCACGCGGTGGTTTAATTTAATAATAAAAGAAATGTAACTTACTTTCCCGCCTGCCGGGTCCCGCGTTGCCTCTGCTCCTCTCCTGCTCTCCTGCCTCCGGCAGGAACAGGAAGCAGGCAGCCAGGCTCCCACTCATACACCGATCACAATGCTGGCAGCAGCGTTGTGATTGATCGGGCGACGCCCAGCCAGGGGCTAATGGCCCAGCCATGTTCTCCATGTAGGCTGCATTGCAGGCCTCTGGGGCGACCAAACCAGGCATATGCACTCAGGAATGGGCACACCACTCCACCCCTTCCCAGCCCTGCTTGGAGAGCAGCCCGCAACTAAACCCTTCTGCTTTCTCGCAGTGCGAGAAGCAGAAACACAAAATGGTAGTTATTACCATTTTATGTTTCTGCTTCTCACACTGCGAGAAAGCAGTGAGGCAATGCTCCTCCGCCCTAGTGGAGGAACCGCCCCTGGGAAGGACCCTACACACTAGACATGTGCTATGTGCTATGCACTGCAGCACACATGCAATGTGTATGTTTTTGAGACATGAACACATTTTTGCTTGTATACACCAGTTTCAAGCAGCCATTCGTTTTGACACCAAACCCAGAGTAGCTATCTTGGTAGATAAAGTTGTGTGTCAACATCTGTGAGTGTTTGCTTTGATCTGTCCTAATTATGCCCCTTTGATGCTATAATGTATAACCCTTGAACTTATAAGGGGTGTACTCGCTTCCCTTGGGCAAATCCCACAGTTCAAATTTAGCAATACCTAATTGGAGTGTTCCCCAGCTGCAGAAATCAGGAGTGTGATGGGTATTACTGAAGGGCCTGCGGTACCTTCTGCAATACCAAACAGCGCCTCCTGCCGAGCAGAGTAGGTATTTAACAGATTGTGGCCTAAAGAAACTGCAAAGTACTCGGAGGGGGACGTGCTCCCTGGCCCACCACCTAGCACTTTTGCCCGGGCGGGGGAGGGGGGGGGGGGGGGGCTGGAGTTTGTGGAACCCTCCGCACTGCTGGGGGAGCGGGGGCTTCTGTTACGCCAATGGAGCGTGGAATAAGGCCGTCTTTCCAGGTGTGGCGGTAACACCGACAGGAAGTAAATAACAATACTGCATAGTGACAATGTCCTCCGGTACGGATTTAGCTCCCCAAAATAAATCCAACTGGACCGAATGACCAATAACGCACAATTATCGCACGTTTTTTCAAACCTTGGGGCATATTACAAAGCAATAGCGATACTTATCGCTATTGCTTGGTTAGAGACAAAAATTTACCGCTGAGCGGCGGCGATTTTTACCGCAAATAAACCTTGGCATTACCAAGGTTTATCGCAAATGCGATAAAAATCGCCGCAATGTATGAATATCGCTGAAAAGTCAGCGATATTCATGCATTACCGAGCTAATGCTCTTAGCCATGTTATCCACCTCCCATTGGATAACATGGCTAAGAACTGCTCAGGGCAGGTGTTAGCTTTTGGAGATATTCGCGCTTAGCGCGAATATCTCCAAAAGTTGGTAATAGGAGATAGCGATGTTAGCGACAGTTTTCAGTCGCTAATATCTTGGCACGCCCACTTTGCATGTCATTAGTGATAAATATCACTGACATGCAAAGTGGGGCCCAAGATGGTCGCTATCTCCTACTAGCTGTCGCTAACTGGTGTTAGCGACAGCTAGGTAATAGGGAGATAATTTTATCTCCGCTTTCTTGGCTTTTAAAGCCAAAAAAGCGGAGATAAAACCCCTTGATAATATGCCCCCTTGTATTCTCTTCCTGCGCAAACTCCGCGTTTTACCTTCCAAATGTGTGAGGAAAAATTTAAGTGTCTGTGGGAATATGTGCATAAATTACAATTCGGAATTAAGAGGCACTTGGAGTGAGGCAATAAATAATGTGGCCTTGTTTCTATGTGAGCAAGCAGAGTATATGAGCAAGGTGCGCAAATAACGTAAATTCGAGCGCTTAGCAGCCTGCTCGGTGGTATGAGGCGCTATCAGTGCTTTAAATGCGCCAGTACTCGCTGGCACTCACCGGCACTTCCGCATTTTTTTGCCGTCAGCACCGGCACAAGATTCCAGCAGCGCCCATTTGAATGGGCCAAACTGCAGGAGGTTGATAGGGCTTGTTGTCACGCTGACAGGGTCTCTAGACAGACCCTGCACTGTGAATCAGGTGCGAGCGACCATTCGGGTGAAAGTGCCATCATGACTTTTATTTTGTGTAAAGAGTGAATCTGTGTTTTTTTTTTTATAGAAACACACTTCTCGTGTGTTTTAATATGTGGTGCAACTGGTACAGAAGTAATTATGTATGATCATATTTTGCCCGTAGCCCCGCCAACTTACCACACCTCTATTTTAATGAGTACCTGCACTTATTTTTACCCATTTAAAGCACTGGGCGCTATAGAAATGGCACACAACCGGCTAACGTGCCAGCGTGCACGTCATCTGTGCACAGAGAGTCATTTACAGTGTTAATTGAAATAGAAACAGAGCCGTGCAGTCTTACTGTTAGTGTTATTTGAATGTTTGGCTGGCATGAGGTTTAAAGTTTTTTAGCTGAGTAGTTTGGGAGGCTGACCAAGTGCCTGGAAGGCTTTAAAACTAGCGTAATTGCCATTGTCACTCACCCCTAAACGACTCCCTCCCTCTTTTGCAAATCCAAAGCAACACTGGCTTGTAAATGGACACAAAATGCCTCTTCCAGCGGAAGTTTCTGTCCATTATAGGCAATAAAAGCGAAGTATTAAATTTAATATATTTGGTTTGGGAAATCATTTTTGTCCCCTGTAATCGGCTGCATGGGCTAATCAGAGCCATTAAGCAGTAAATGGAAGGCTCTCGAGCTCTGTGGAATAACTCGACTTTCCTTTCATCAGCTGATAATGAACAGCAGAGACTGCCTCTTAGAACTCAATCTAGCAAAGGAGTTTGAAGATGAAAGCTGGGAGCCCTCATCTCTGTGTAACCAATCACGAGCGGGCTCGGGGAGGTGCCTTCCGGTGCAATGGAAGACATTCTGCTGGGAAAGGAGTGAAAGAGGGAAGGCGTTTGATCTATGAACACAGAGAGAGCCCGGCAGCCCAGGCCTGCTTTACCTAGTCAGACCCAGTCCAAATTGGTGGTGTACTGGTATTTATATAGTGTTTTCCTACTATTTGACAGACAGAAGGCCCTTGAAAACCTAGAACATTTGAGGAAAATATAAGTGAATAGAACATGTATGCTGCAATCAGCTGGTCGACCACAAGGGGGTGCAGTAGGATTATCTGCTTAGACTACATTGTCCAGTAGAGGGTGCTATTCCATCAACAAGCAGTAGATTTAGGGCCTGATCTAGAACACAGATATCCTGTCCGCCCATGTACCAATTCAATTATGTTCTACGGGATTTATATTTCTGCGGACGGGATATCCGTCACCGTTGTCACAGAGTAACCTGTCCACTGAGATCTAAATCAGGCTCTTAGCCACTATGATCCTGTCAGATAATGTCACATATGGTGAACATCCTTTACAACGCAACTTTTACAACGAAGTGCCTTTACGACGCAACTTTTACAACGCAAACCATTACAACGCATTGCGCTGGGGGGGCGCTCTAGGATAGGGAATAGGTTTGATTTACTATCCAACACCTTCCCTACTATCGACGGGGACTGGAGTTGGAATAGTAAATTAAACTATTCACTATCCAGCGCCCCAAAGCACTATGCGTTGTAAAGGCATGCGTTGTAAAAACCGCGTTGTAAAGGCATGTGTGGTAAAAGTATGCGTTGTAACGTCATACATCCGTCACATACAGCAAGAGCTGCTCCCTCCTCCCTAAAAAAATTGAAGTCTATAAAAGCGAAACAAGCACAGCTAGTTAACAGTTTTTTAAAAACTATTTCTTTGCTAAATAGGAAACAGTGATGATGCAGTAATTTCTGAACCAAGATATCAACCCCTTTAAATTTGACCCATCCCCCACCCAGTGCACAGCTCTTTTTTGTATACATCACGAATACGTGCAATTGAGCTCCAAATGGGCCTGCTTCCACGCCTTTAACTCCTCCTGGAACCCGCTGTAATGGGTGACATGGGTTGAATCCATCGTAACACCCCTTACAAGGCTTCAAAGTGCTTTGTAATGTGTAACAAGCTACTCCGGACCCCAAGATTAGTGGATAATCCAGTGGTTATTGGTTATTGCTGGTTATGTGGATCAACCTTGTACTCGCAATTAATTCAGTGTGAGCTATGAAATTAGGTGTGGGAAATTTGCAGAGATGCAGCATTACAGAATAAGTCAGACAAACATGCAACTTGGAGGAGGCGGCACTAGAAGGTAAGGAGAGGGTCAGTCGACAGATATAAAGGAGAGGAAAACAATCAATAGCTTTAGGTCAGGAGCTATTTTTCAAGCAGGATATTAGGAATTTAGTGTGATTTTTTTTCAGATATCATGTAATCTGAGGATGTAAAACTGTAGAGAGAAACACTATTTGCATCTTAGATAATGCTTGGCAGAACTATGATGGATGAGGAAGTCTGAGACTTAGGCAACATTTTGTGTAATCGTTTTTAGTCTGCTGGTCGCACTGGTTAGATCTGCAGGTCAATTTGTTTTGGTGGTAATCTCTTTTTTTCTGTCCTCAATCCCATTTTCTATGCAGGCTCAAACAAGAGGCCTTCCAATGTATGATCCTATGGATCTAGCAAGGTAATAGTGACAGAGAAGGAGTGAGTGTGAATCAAAGATCTGCTGGGATACACTGCATTAGTGTCCTACTTTACACAATGAGATGCTGTGTAGGGAGAGGCACTGTGTTATAAAACACAATGTACGATATAGGTGCTCAGGGTATGAAACTATTTGGTACCTGTAAGGATGGACTATGTTAGAGTCTTCGGGTGACCATTGTGGGTGCAGAGAACCACTAAAACTTTACACACTAAAACACTAACTCAACAGAAAGCCAGTGTTAAACCTCAATTTCATGAGCCGATTTATCCCAAAGATAAGACGCCTCACAACATATCAAAGTACAGTTGGTTAAGTAAGGACACACTCAATAATTGAGACCTAGGTAAAAAATAGAAACATTAATGATTTGTTACAGAATTCAAAAGGTGCGGTACAGAAAATTGTAAATATAAAAGCATAATGGCATTGAAATGAAGGCTCTAAGTAAATAGAGCAATACAACATGAAGTGCAACATAGAAAAATATTAAGCCTCAAATGAGCAGCAAAATCTATAAGGAAAGGGACAGCATCCCTAGTAGTTCCCAAGAGAATCAAGAAAGTCTTCTGTTTGACCCCCAAATATGCATTGAAAATCATTTTTCAACAAGATTGATATGGTATGGGCAAAAGAATTACACTCTCAGCAAATCAGAGCATGATTCTATTAAACGTCATATTGTCTTGCCATCTAAGTACTTTCCCACCACACGCAGGGACAGACTGGCCATAGCGGGCATCAGGTGATTCCCTGGCAGGCTGGAGGTGGGGGTGTGCACGAAGGACCGTCAGAAAAACTACAGATACCGGCTCCCATCTCCTGGTTAGAGGACATAGGTTACTATCCTCTGGAGCCATGTAAAAACAATCCTCACCCTGAGCTTGCAAATGGGGATTTGTACCAAGGCATGCTAGTCCCTTTGGGAAACAACCTTTACAACGCGGACATCACATCGCGTTACCTTTACAACGCTGTCATTACAACAACCCCATTGTTACAACGAAGTACCATTACAACGCAAGTCATTACAACAAATTGCTCTAGATGGCGCTCAAAACTAAGGAATAGTATACTTTACTATTCCATCACCTTCCCTACTGTTGCCCACACTGGAGTTGGAATAGTAAATTATACTATTCGGAAGTCCAGCTCATTCAGTGACCTAGATCAAATGGAACCCTTAATGCTAACACTTAGGGGAAATAGATCCAATAGGAGAACACCTAGTTAGAGGACCTAGATCCAATGGGTGTCTTAACCTTGGTGAATAGATGGCTTGGCTCCATTGGGAACCCCTGGCGTCGCAGACTGGTAGCGCTACTTCTAGGCCACATGTGACCACCAGGAAATATGTTTACCAAGTGATGCCCTTTTGCTGGAAAACCCTACTCAGATTGGAAGGTACAGGGAGGAAAATGGGTGATGTTGATTCACATCTGAAGCAAATGATCAAATTAATAATTTAATAAAATAATTTTTAACACAATGCAATCTACAAAAAAAAAATCAGTCAAAAATCAAAGGTCTGTGGTAGTGCAATGAGAATGAAGCTTGTTTTACGCATACCTGCTTTCTCTGGGTTGGGCAGGCAAAGTTAGAAGATGAGTCCTCTGCAGCACAGCATGACATCAAACTAGGACCTCCAGAGCTTCCAATTTTTTGCACCCTGTGGAAAGATGGTGATTATGTGATCTGGTTGCAGTGGCTACAAATTATCTGCCAAGGCTGGAGGAATCGATTACATTTTTCCCAAATGGTGGAGGGCTATTTACCTCCTTAACACTGACTCAGGTCGGGGCCTGGTAAGCGATGAACACAAGTGGCTGACATGTTTTGTGACCATAAATACTTCCCAGATGACATCACTTACATCAAAATAGGTTATTGAATATTTTATCATTGTATAATAGATATGTACTATTGTCATATTTTTTAACATTGATTTATATTTTTAACTATTTTAAATGTTAATTTAACTGAATATTATTTCCTATGGGGTTTTATTTTAAGTCCATACCTCCATAATTTTCTATAGCAGGGCGTTCCAGTACCAGTGGTTGGCCATGTGTAGTGCTGAACTTACTACAAAAGTGTATGTTACTACAAAAGTGCAGTTTGTGAATACCGAAAAGTAGTAAGCTTACTCAAAAGTGTAAACGTACACAAATGTGCAGTTTGTGAATCAGGCCCTATATATTCCGAATGTTTTGGCTGATGAAATTGAAGGACAGCTTCAAATGAAATGGCAGAGAAGTAGTATGTAGTTTATGGTGAGAGGGTCCTTGGAAAAACACAATGCATGCAAACGTTTTGGTTAAGGGTCACACTACTGATTCCATTTCATAAATGTTTCTTATTAAAAACTTTATATCAAAGAAATGTGGAAAACACCTGCAAGCTGCTTCTTCAACCCATATACTGTATGAGATGGACAACCCCTTCCTTCAACCTCATCAAAATGATGAGCTTGCCACTTGATGGTAAAGTCTACCTATTGAAATTTGCTCAGCGACTCCACTCTCAGCCCTCCCCTCGCGTTCTATAAAGGGTGATACCTTGATTTAAACTCCTGAGATTCTTATTAATAATTTCCTATGTTAAAATTGGTTCCTATGTAAATAGTATGTGCCCTCGTTACAAAAGACGTGAAAAAACAAAAATTAACTCGATTTCCAAAGTGAAAAAGCTACCTGTCTGTGTATGAGTGATGCTTGTCCTGCTTCATGTGCTGTACCTGTTCTGTGTGTGAGAAAATCTTGCACCATTGCTGTCTGTGCTGCAGCTGTGTATGTGAGGGAATACTGCAGCACTACTCACATGCTGCACACGTGTGTGAAGAAAACATGCACTACTGCTGCCTGTGATTTGCCACTGGGCCTTTGTGTGCATGTGTTTTCATGCACGTCTGTGTGTGTGCCTGTGTGTGTGTCTGTGAGAGGGAATCTTGCACCACTGGTAATCAGGCACCAACATATGAGCAATTCCAGGTTCTTATCATCCTAATGATTCACAGAGAACTTTCACCCAAACTAATGAAATGGCAGTGACACCGGAAGTTCCATCTGAATGATAAGCCTCCAATGTGGAGATGGAGAAGGGCAGACACTGCTTAAGATGCTTCAATTGAAGTACTTGCAATTTACTAACATACAATAAATTGCAAAAACTCATGCTGACTTTCATAAGTTTTTTATTTATTTATGTAGGCAGCATAAATATATGCAAAAAATTGACATTGCCTAGCTCTTAAAGTCTAACAGGCACATGCATCAAGCTAGGATTTTGCGAGTCCTTAATTGAGAATATTAAGGAATCGCAATTATGGACTCGCAAAATCCTATGCATGTAGGAATCACTATAATAAAAGCGATTTCTACACATTCCTTATTTGCGACTCGCAAATAGCGAGTGGCAAACAAGAAATAGCTTCCCTTTCATTCCTATGGGCCTAGGAATGAATGGGAAATTGCAAGCGCAATTTACGAGTACCAATTGGTACTCGCAAATTGCTAATGCAATTTCAAGGGTGCAAGGGTGTCAAAAGGACACCCTGTTGCACCCCTGAAATTGATCTGTGCACAAATGTTGTGCACACACATGTCCCAAGGACATGTGTGTGTCTGTAACCTAGTGCATTTTCAAAGTTTTTGCAAATTGCCATGAAGTTCAACTTCATGGTATTGAGCCGCCTAGTAGCAAAATCGCTACTTCAAAGTGGTTCTTGCATTGCATTTAAGGAATCGCAAAATGCGATTCCTTAAATGCAATCGCAATTTGAGAACTCGCAATTAATTGCGAATTCTCAAATTGCGCGGGCCTTGACCCGTGATGCATCACAAAAGCTAATTTTGCAATCGCAAACGGCCGATTTTTGTGAATCGCGCCACTTGCGATCGCAATAAGCGTTGATGCATGTGCCAATAAGTTTTTTTTTAACTTTTGTGTAAACATATCTATTCAACCGGCTATCCATCCGCATATTTTAAAACACCAAACCAGTGTACTGTCTTAATTCTGGCACCAGAGTTGTTTCTAATGCCAGCCTTTCCTTAAATGAAATAGCCAGCATTTCTTCATCCCCTAAGGCCCATCATTTGATTAATTCAAGTGTGCATATTTTATTAGTAATATGTTAGATATGAGCCCTTAATCACTTCATAATTGATGCGCATTAGGAGAGTCTCTGGGATGAAAAGGTCTTTCTTTTTACCTGCTCATTCAGCAGCCTCTCTTCAACACCATGGTCATATCCCCCCCGAGCATCATTCTAGGCAAGTAAGCAATGAACTTGTTCTCCATTTCCATTGCATTCAATTGCCAATTCTGTAGGTCTGTGACTAAAATCATAGGGGCATATTTACAAGAAAGTGATGCAGCGCAGTACCGCAAGCCATTTGTCTGCGCTGTGATGCGTCACTTTCAAAGCACAGGGATCCATCATATTTAAAACAATATGTCGCATCCTTGTGCTTTCCTCTGCGCTGGCGCACAATTTGCTGCCATGCGTCAACGCAGGCACCCTTGCTCCATGGTGCAAGGCTGTCTGCATTTTAGGGGAGATTGTTTTTGTGCAGGAAGGGACAAAAAGGCACGCAAACAATCATGAGAGGGGTTTTCCTCTTTAAGTAGTTCTCCTCGTTGCGCCTCCTTACACCTCCCCTGGGGAGGCGTAGGATTCTCACGCATTCCTACGTTTACAAAATGTTGTAAATCTGGCAATACGGCAGAATCCATGGGTGTTGTGTGGGAACACCCACAGCAACACCCATGGCATGGCCCTTTCACGCAAAGTGCTGCATGAAAACGGGCAGTATTTACAACACCACAAAAAGCCAAGGAGGGTGACTTTAAGTGGCCTTGTAAATATGGAGCACCACAGTACGCTGCCAGTGCTTAAAAAAAAGTGAGGCACCAGTGGCCCAATGGTCTTGTAAATATGCCCTATAGGTTTCAGTATGTCTCTGATAATTCTTTGGATAAAAAATGCATGTTTGTATTTAAAAGTGAGAATCATGTGGTAACCTGGACTGGATGGAAGAAGGAATTGTGTAGCTGTTATTTCTTTGAAGACTCGTTGTCCCCCTGCAGTGATTTTCTGCAGCAGTCTGCATTCAAACATGTACATAATTTATTCTGTTTGTAGTTAAATATTCTCATCTACACCTCTCATCACACCCTCAGCAGCTCAACAGGTCTTTAAAGACAATTCTCGCTCAAAGTGATAGTTCACCATTTATTGCACTGGGTTAGGCTTTTAACACTTATCTTTTTGTAAGAAAGGAGAGTTGATAGCGAGGTGTCCTTATTTCAAGAGCGTAAAGGACAGAAACAAGCTTAATGTATTCAAAGGGGCAGATCACAGCTCAATCCTTCAAATCTAAAGTTTGTGTGAGAAATTTCACATCACAATGAAATTCAGCACACAGACCTTTAAAATGGTAAGTAAATTAAGGCAAACTTTTGAATCACATTGGCTCATTCGAGCGGCCACTAAAAACATGTGAGCCTTCAAGCGCTCCTCACCCAGTGATGTCCAATACAGATCAAAGAGGACAGTCGCGGACCGTGCAGGTCAGAGCGGTGGGGCAGTGTGTCCGGGTGCGGAGGGGGGGGTTTCACAGACAATGATGAGCCAAAATGAATTATTTATCTAATTTTCCCTTGTTGTCATCTGTCGAAATCCCCCCCCCCCCGCCCAGCCAGCCCCCCCCCCCCCCGCTTTTACCTGCAGGGGTCACGGCTGAAAGAGGAGTAGACCTATGACACATTTTCAAGTTAACCATTGGCTGTGCAAACATGCTTCATTAAGACTCATTGTATGTAAAGGTATCTTATGTGGATATTCTAAATATCTGCCATGCATCCATCCATCATTTCTGGACCTTGTTTTGGTCACCCCTGACTTTTCACACCCAGTCAACTCCTCACTCACATTTTAGTAGAAGTAATAATTAATAAAAGCATACTCTATAAATGTAAAACTCTCAGTACAACTACATACATATGTACACATGGAACTACAAATCAGTTACAAGCCCTACCCTCAAGAATGCAGTGAACAGCAAGATAATCCCACTCCCCGACTCTACTCATCCTGATTATTCTGTTGACACCCCAACGCCACCACAAAATACTACAACGATTGCTACTGAACCAAATTCTCCACACACACCCATTGACTTCTACCCCCATGTCACATCGGTCTCAACCACACCGGGGTTCCCTGGCATAGGAGGGTCAGGGATACTCTTAGCTCCCGGTCACCCCGTTGATGTCCATGATGTCCAAGGGAGAATCCACCTACAGCAATTCCACCCACGATATACTCCTCCCCCCACCTTCAACTAAATTGGCATGCAAAGTGCCCCATGTCTTACCGCCTACCAAGATACCTGATCGGCTCCCAACTCCCTTGATACTCACTCCGCGCATCCAAACTCTCCACTCTACATCCATACCCGGAGCGCATGCATCAGTCCCCATCATGCTGCCACATTTCAAGGCTATATCCCCCACAATGATTCGGACCTTTAAACAATCCTCCATGATCAACTAACCCCATCGATCCCCATTAAGGATATCCCCAGGCAACCTGATAGCGAGATCACGCAACCAATTTTTTCTTGCGGACCTCCTCCTATAATAGACCACACAAAAATACACGCAACTAATTATCCCAATACTGATTAGACTGCACGTTTCAATGAGCTAGCCACTGGCCTATCTCATCTCAAGATCGAGTTGCAAAACCTTTCAAGCATTACCTAGGAAATCCTAAACGCACACAGAGCCACTAGTGCCACAGTAAACCGTATTAGTCACCAAACTAGAAGATACATCGCTAAGAAATCACACAGTGAGGACACTAGGCAGAGTAAGATTCCCTCCCCCAACGACCGACCCATCCAGTCCTAGGAGGGCAACTGCTGATCTATCTGACAATGACCTAGATGACCTCCTCCTATCCTATGCCAGTCCAAATGTCAACAGTATGCCCAGATGTAGCGCTATCCAATCCACACAAACCAACCCTTTCAGAGAACCCACTCACAACTTCAGATCCATTAATAGAGAAAACCTCACTAATATCAACCTAGTGCAGACTACTCTATCCCATTCATCTAGCAAAATGAAGTGTGCACTCATCAATTGCAGATCTGCCTGCAAACATGCTCCTGACATCTACGACCTCATCCTTGAGAATGATCTAGACATTATCGTCCTCACAGAACCATGGCTAAATAGCTCCTCCTCTCCCATCCTAGACCTACTGGTACCCTCTAGTCATGATATAATTTGTCTGGACAGAAACGTGAACCCTGGCGGTGGACTGGCCTGCATTTATTGTAACACAATCACAGTCAATCAAGTAGACCCCCTCTCTCTATCCTCTTCTGAATACCTCGGAATCAATATCTCCGATGACAAGCGCATCGCCAGCAAACTTCACATAATTTACCACCCCCCTGGGGACAATTTGTCGTTCATCGATGAGCTAATGGAAGTCATTACATCCAACGACAACTCACAAGTACCACAGATCTTCCTGCGCTACTTCAATCTCTGCTAGAATAACTCAAACGATCAAGTTGTAAGCTGTCTCAAATCTTTTCTGTCAGATCAGGATCTCTCTCAATTCTATGACAGTCCAACCCACAACAAGGGAGAGACACTAGACCTCATCATAGTGAAAAAGAACTCTGTATCACTAGAATCCATCACCCCATGTGATTGGACGGACCATTACAATATTCTCTTCTTCATCAATACTGAGGTAGCTACAAAAAGGGGTCAACCCTCAAAAATAAAACATTGGAAAAGGAATATTCAAAATATGAACCCCACCGACCTAGTAAACCAATGCATCTCTGCCCTAACCCCCAAGACAGACTTGGTTGACGTCCATGACCTCACGATCTTTTACAATTCCACTATACTTGAAATTCTTGACTCTACAGCACCCCTCCAAGAAAAAAATGTTTCCTCCCAGAACTCCAAACCATGGTTCAACGAGAATCTGAACTCTGACCGTCAAAAGCTAAGATCAGCTGAGAGATTATGGAAATCAGCACCCTCCACTGATCATCTATATCACCTTGGAGTGCTGAGGAATGCATACAACAGGAAGATCCTTAAGGATAAGGCAGACTTTTTCAAAACTCAGTTGAACCAATCCATAAACCGCCCCAAGAAACTTTTTGAAATAGTCAAACAAAAAGCGAGCAATACGCCTAAAGATGTGGAACTAACCAATCCGGCTATTCCTAACTGCGATCAACTTGCCAATTTCTTCCTTGAAAAAACAAAATCCATTGAACTTGACATCCAATCCAAGAAGGTCCTTCCACAACCTACTGCTCAGGACACTAAATGTTACGCTCAGATTGTGGCCCGTTCTAGTACTCTGATGGAAACCCCCAAAACAATGTCTCTTGGAGATCCTTCTTGCCCATCCCTGAACAAGAAATCTACAACACTCTTCTAGAGATTAACCCCTCCAATAATTTCTCTACCCTCTACCTCCTTCTCTATTCAAAATGAGCAAAACCTCTATCATACCCCTATGGTCGAAGATTGCAAACGCCTCTCTGAGTCAAGGCTCCATACCGGACTGTCTTAAAATAGGGCAGGTCACACCTATACTAAAGAAATCTGACTCCCTCCCCTCAGATCTTAACAACTACCGCCTGATAACCAACATCCCTATGCTAGCGAAACTACTGGAAAAATGTGTACAACTACAACTATGTAATCACATCGAGAATTTCAACCTCCTAGACATACACCAATCCGGCTTTCGGCAAGGTCATAGCACAGAATCTGCTCTCACCCACATATTGGATGACATACTAAAAATGCTAGACCACAACGAATCCTGCCTATTGATACTTCTTGACTTATCCTCTGCTTTCGATAGGGTCAAGCACAACAACCTACTATCCCTACTGGAACGAAGGATGGGCCTTACGAGACCAGTATTTCACCTCCTTCCTTAACAATAGAACACAAAGAATCAAGATGAAACATTCACTTTCTCAACCCTCCCGGGTCACCATAGGGGTCCCACAGGGCTCAGCACTCTCTCCCATTCTCTTTAATCTATTCATGGAGCCCTTGGAAAACGTATTGAACTCTGCGAACATCCAATATCACCTTTACACTGACGACACCCAACTGTATATGAAAATCTCTTCACCAGAAGACTTCATCTCTCTCAACGCTATTCTACAGAACCCTCAAAGTTGGTTCACCGACAACCACCTTATGCTAAACACCAAAAAACCAGAATTCCTTCTCATCTCCCCATCTAAACACACAGCCAAGATAGACCTTTGGTTAAGACATCTAACTTCCTTTGACTGTTTTCTCCCCACATCATTGACTGCGAAATCCTTGGCAGTCACCATAGACGAACAGCTGAACATGCAAGCGCAAATCACTAATGCCACCAACGGAGTCAATCCCCAGTTGAGTATACTAAGGAAACTTAAACCCTTCCTCCCTCAGACTGACTTAAAAATGGTGGTACAAGCCCTTGTGTTACCAAAATTGGATTACGGAAGCGCCACTCTATGCCGTCTCCCTAAATACAAGTTGGTCCCGCTGAGGGCTTCGCTCAACGCTGCGGCCAGACTGGTCTCAGGGATTAAAAGAAACAACCACATCTCTACAACCTTGAAAGCTATGAACTGGTTGCCCTACCAGGTAAGAATACACCTAAAGGTTGCCTGCATGACCCACAACGCCCTGCATATCAATTCCCCCTCTTACTTAGCATTAAAGTTGGAGTGGTCGGGAGGATGTAGACAATTGAGAAGTGCAAGTTCACTACTACTGAAACCACAATCCTTCCATAAAAAGAGAACTTGACAACTTCTGTAGCCTCTCAAGCTGTCACAGGCTCTCAACCAACAACGGGTTTGACTAATCTTGAGCCTGAAGGAGATAGGATTGGCTCCCTATTTCAATCTCTTAGGGAGGACCTCTTGGGCAAATTTGAAGTATCGGAGAGTAATCAAAAAAGCCTTTATGACCGATTCGACCATCTGGAGACAAAATTAGAGGACATATGTACTCGCACAAGCGCTCTGGAGTCTAAGGTTTCTCTGTTATCTGAGTCTATGCTAGGAAATACTAAGGACATAGCTTCCTTAAAAGTACAAAATCGGTCACTAATGATGGAGGTAGAAAAGTTGGAGATGCACACATGTAGGAACAACCTCAGAATCCTGAAAATTCCAGAAGGGGAGGAAGTTGAGGACATTAAAGCTTTTGTGTGCAGACTGTTACGAGAGGGGGTTTTGAAGGATCGGCCAGACATTGATTTGGAATCAGAGATTCAGAGGGTGCACAGAGACCCTTTTAGGTTACATCCAGATCGGAAGGCACCCAGGAAAATTCTTGTTAATTTTCAAACTTACAGCGTTAAGGAATTGATTCTAAGTAGGTGTATTTCGCAGTCCTCCTTACATCATCGAGCCAACCCATACCTAATTCGATCTGATTTCGGTGGCCGGACAGCACAGATGCAGTGGGAATTAGGCTCTAGAATGCCAGAACTTAGGTCATTCGGGGCACAGGTTCAGATGAAGTTCCCCGCACTGTTAAAGGTGATGTGGAACAATAAGATGCATAATTGTAACCATCCAGAGGAGGTAGATGAGCTCCTGTCCCAGATGAGGAAGTAGTTTGGTCTCTGAGTACTTCAGCTTGATGTAACTGGCGTTCTAAAGAGGGAGATTTAGTTGGACAGTCTCCGAAGTAAAGAAATAGCTAACACGGGGAAGAAAAAAAAGGGAGACAAACGAAATAAAATTTAAAATATATATATATATATATATATATATATATATACACACACTTATAAAATATAAAAGTACGTTTAACAATAGTAAGCAAGTTAAAAAATCCAACTACTCAAAAAAAAAAACTATATATAAAATATACCGAGGTCCTGCAAAAGCTGAATATGGGTAATGCAGTGCCGCTGGAGCAGGGGGTTCCCTACAGGCGAGACCAGCGCCTAGTAGGACGGGAGGGTTGCCCGGGGGAGCGTTAGGGAGGGGTCAAGGGGGGGAGGGAATAAAAAAAAATCCTCATATACTGCAAAACCAGTAAGTCTGTCAATGCATTGGAAGGTGGGAATGTTATTTGTGAAGGCTTATTATGGCTGTCAGCAGGATCAATGGTAATAAAATTCTCTCTTGGAATCTCAATGGTATCGGGGGTGTGAGGAAACAGACAAGGGTCTGTGAATTCTTAAAAAATTCAGAAGCATCTGTATATCTATTACAGGAAACTCATCTAGAGGCTAAGTCATGTAAACAAGTCTTTAGTAAACTAGGCTGGGTACAGGAGGTACTTTGCTCTAGGCAGATGGGGGTATCAAGGAGGGTAGCGATTATCATCAGAGCGAACAAAGGGATTATAGTCCAGAAATGGGATACTGACCAGTCTGCCAGATGGCTTGTGGCAGCCCTGTTAATACATAACGCCCCTTACACGTGTGTGGTGTACTATGGCCCCAACGAGGATAACTCCAACTTTCTTCTGAAATTAGAGGGTAGCTTATTACAGCATAATGCGCCAGTAATAATGGGAGGTGACTTCAACTTAGTCTTCGATAATCAGCTAGATCGCACCTCTAGAGCGAAGTATTCTCCCCCAAAAAACTCTTTCCTAGCTCTAAGGAATATAATGAAAGATTTTAATATCCAGGATGCATGGAGGGCCAAGTATGGTGCTGCTAGAGAATATTCTTTTTATAGCAAGAAATATAAGCAGTATTCAAGAATAGATTACTTTTTGGTAGACCGTACCTTAATGCCTGACATAGTGTCGGTAACCCATATTCCTGTAGGCCTTTCGGATCATTCAGCGATAGAGCTTGTATTAAACTTCAGGACCAAGCCTAAAGTTGTCAGATGGACCCTAGACAGAACACTCCTGTTGGAGAATCAGACTAAGTCTAAGGTTAAAGAAAGTATATCTGAGTTATTTCTTTTCAATATAGGTTCAGGTACAGAAAACTGGTTTGGGAATCATTTAAGGCCTATTTAAGAGGTATACTGAGATCTCTGATGTCCTTTAAAAGAAGATCATCATAGATAAGAGATATTGAAGACCTTGAAGTAATTAAGAAGAAAGAACTGGAATTGCAGTTAGCGCTCCTGGCAGATAGAGACAGTATCCCGAAGCTATAAAAAGATCTTCTGGAACTTCAATCTTCATTCCAAGCAAGAAGTGATAAAGTCATTAAGGATAAGTGGGAGGTTAGCAGAATGAAGAACTTCGAGTACGGGGAAAAATGTGGGGCCCTCCTAACCTGGAAGGCGAGGGTAGAGAGGAGTAGGAATAATATAGATTCGCTAATTCAGCGAGTCTCAGGGACTTTGATAACAGGGGAAGATGAGATCAGGGAGGAAGCCAGGGGGTTCTTCGAGGGGCTATACCAAGAGGATGGCTGTATCGAAGTTGAGGAAGTAACAACCTGGCTAAGTTTGAGAGATCTGCCCCAACTACCCGAGGAGGAAAAGAGCTTGTTGGCCAGCAAAATTACAGAAGGTGAGATAAGGGCGCAAGTAAAGAAGATGAGCCGTGGGAAAGCGGCGGGCCCTGATGGCTTGCCAACAGAAGTATATGAGGACAACCTCGATGAAACTCTACCTGCGCTTGTCTCACTTTTTAATAGAATTCTTCTACATGGAGAAAGTATTCCTACCTCTTGGTTGGAGGCCACTATTGTCTTAATAGCAAAACCAAATAAACACCCTCAGAAGATAGAATCGTATAGGCCGATCTCCCTCCTAAACTCCGATCTGAAAATATTTTCTGGTTTACTAGCCTCTAGGTTAGCAAAAGGTATTAAATCAATCATCCATCCAGATCAGAGGGGTTTTATACCAGGTGTTGGGGGCTATAGATGTAGCAGAAGAAAGAAGACTCCCACTAACCAAAGTAGCGATAGATGCCGCTAAGGCGTTCGATCAGGTTAACTGGGTGTTTCTCTGGGAGACAATTACTAGGTTTGGGTTCCCCCTCATTTTTGTTGAGAGTATAAAATCACTATATAAGAATCCCCGGGCCAGAGTCCTGATTAATGGGGGTATGACAGACTGGTTTAACATCTCCAGAGGTACAAGGCAGGGCAGTCCCCTGTCCCCCCTATTGTTCGATCTATACATCGAGCCCTTGGTATGTTCCTTGAGATCGGATTCTGCTATTCTACCTTTTAAAATGGGGGAGCTAGAACTCAAAACGGCATTATATGCAGACGATCTTCTCCTTTATACCACTAACCCTCTTGAAGATATCCCCACATTGTTTAAACTATCCGAAGACTTTGGCAGGATATCGGGATACAAAATTAACAAAGAGTAGACCGAAATCATGAGTTGGAATAGTACTTCCCCAGTACAGGGTGCTAAACAAAAAATGAGATATCTGGGAATACACCTCACACAGAAATTAGCAGATACCACCAAGACCAGCTGGCAGACAGTAGTAAAGGAAGTCAGTAAGTTATTATCTAAGTGGGCAGGTCTTCCCTTGAACATATATGGAAGAGTGAACTTAATTAAAATGACTATCCTCCCCAAAATAACTTTTTTGTTTAATAACATACCCCTATCATTTGACCATAAAGATATTGCCAACCTACAAGGGAAGATTGGTTCATTTATTTGGGCCACAAAATCTCCCAGGATAGCTTGGAGGAAGTTGAGAAGGGGGCTGAAGTTGGGAGGCCTTGCGTTACCTGATCTTTTGTTGTATTGTTACGCCTTCCAGCTTAACAATTTTAGAATCTTGGCGTACAGGCTTGATTCCTCCTCGCATGGTCGTCTATTTCAGGCACTGTTATCAGACCAGTCACTAAGCTCTGAATTTTTTCTCTATAAATTCGGCCATCAAAAAATTTATAAAAAGGGACGCCTGAAAATTCCACAGGCAGCACTAAGAACTTGGCTGTACCTTCAGAAAGTTCTGGAGATCCCTTATTACAATATGTACGCCCCCATATGGGCCTCCCCTGGTACCCCGACTGTTTCTTAGACAGGTTGGAAATTCCATTGAGAGAGGCGGGATTAGTAAAATGGGCGGACCTTAGTATTAACTCCAGTCTGTTAGACTGGGAATCTTTAGTAAATCTTACTGGGGGGTCCCTAACAAGATTCAAGTACTACCAATTGTCAACATGGTGGGGAGACAATGTTGGGGGATTCAGGAGGAGTCCCATATTTTAGACCTTATCGATAGAGGTAGTGGTTGGAAGCGGGAGGTTGCCTTTTGGTATAGCACTCTGCTAGGGGCAAAAGACACGTTAACTTCTGAAATATCCTCACTCTGGAGTGACGATCTAACAGAAAATTCGGAGGAGATAAGGAAAATCTGGTCTGATGCATTTGCAATATCACAAAAGACAATCAAACCAGCCATTCTCAGAAGGAATCATTTATTTACAGCATACAGAGTGTACTGGACTCCGGCTCAACTCTCTAGGATATCAGCCGAGAGATATTACTGCCCAAAATGTAAGCTGGTGGCAGCTGATGATTTGCACATGTTTTTTGAGTGCCCTCAAATTACTAGTTACTGGAGACAGGTGTGTGGCTTTCTAGAAGAGGTTTTATTAACATCTATCACTTGCTGCCTCAGACTGATCATCTTCGGCCTCCCTCAAGTGTACTCGATGAACAATCCAGCTACACAATTCCTTTTCTATGTTATTGTCATCGCAAGGAGGGAAATATGTAGAGAGTGGAAGTCGGAGGCCGCCCCAAAATTTACAGAGTGCCTGAGGAACATTATGATGATAAATCAGTCGGACATGGCGTGTGGTGGAGAAAGTGCCATTAAGGTGTGGTCAGCTTTAAAAACTTCGGTATAAAAATAACTGAAGTCCAATGATTATGCCAGAGGTTTATGGTCTGGTCCTCCAGGGTAACGCTGCGATTTGGAGTTGGACAAGGAAACAGCCTACCTCTGAGTGAACTCTGTATGCTCCACACACTCCTTAAGGGCGGAATCCAAGAAGACTTAGTGTGTAAGAGGCTCGGAGTGGTCCCACTTACAGAATATATTTTCTGGTGGCATGTATGAGGACAAAAAATAAAATAAATAAATAAATAAAAAGAGAACTGGTTGCAGAGCTTTTTCAGGGATCGCACCGAAGATTTGGAACTCCCTGCCTCCATTGGTACGTGGAATCTCATCTTATACCGCCTTCAAAAAAGAAGTAAAAATGCTCCTAATGAACAAAGTGACAACCTAAGGCTTAATTTGATGTTGACTAATAGTTACCTATGATATCCTGATATTTCTGTCTACCTCTTTTGGATTATATGGAAATTACTGAATGTATGTATATTCGACTTCAACCTCCTAATGTCTAATAACTGTGTATTGTGAAGTGCTCTGATGTCCTTGTGGATCATTCTTTGTTGTCTTCTAGTCACCTATGCTATTCATATAATATTATATACCTCTTTTGTACTGAATAGAGAATACCAAATGTCTGTTTACCACATCAACCATCTAATGTTTAATAACTGTATCTTGTAAAGCGCTCTGATACCCTTGTGGGTCACGTCTGCGCTATATAAAACTTTATATAAATAAATATAAAGGTGGTAAAATCGATACAAGCTCTTACTAAACACTTCTGACAGGGGTAGATGCAAAAAATGTATGAATGATCTTGTGGCTTATTAAATTACATAAAGAACATATTTATAATCGAGAGGACTGAACCCTAGCAAATTCATAAAATTATCACTGAATTCAAAAAAAGTTTAAGAGCGAGGAAGGAGGCTATGAAGCAGATGATAAGAAAGGCACGTGACAATTATACAAAAACACTATATCTGTAAGGTATGTTACATAAAGGATCAAGTGCTCCTAAATATATATATATATATATATGTATATATATATATATATATATATATATATATATATATATATATATATATATATATATAAGGTATCCTAGTCATAACTACATTAAAAATGATACAATTTAGCTCATTCTTAGAGATTATCAACAGTACTTTGTTAAAAAAAATCCCAATAGGGCTAAGGGCTTGATTATGACATTGGCAATGTGGGAGCGGACCGCCATGCTGGCGGCCTGCTCCCGCACAGCCAAACCAGTGGTCGCACTCCCTGCCAGATTATGAGTTTCCTCACCTATAAAGAAGGGGGACCCCCACAGTGATAGAGACAGGTAGGCAAGGGAAATAATGAACAACCAGAAGGAGGTAAATACCTGCCAACAGAATTAAAGTGAGGCCCTAGAAAAGGATCCTAAAATACATACATTAACATAGGAGCAACCAAGGACAAGGTCAGAAGATCAAATCACAAGTTGCATATAATATTATATTTTCAAAGTCAATTCTTTATTCATATATAAAAATTATAAATATCAGATCATGTCAAGATTCTTTTACTTTAAAATAAAAAAATATATTTCATAAACTCAAGTCCCACACAAACAATTCATACCCAACAATCATACCGTCACGCATTCCACAGTTAGACACAACTCAAACATCAAGCGCACAAATAGACACAATGGTACATAGGCGCCACAGAATGATAAGATGACAAGATGGAAATAAATCATCAATGGGGGAAGAGATATAGATGGAACCAATACAGCTGCCCCTGCACAAACAACACCGACGCTCGTTTCGGGGCGGAGATGTACAACGGAGTGGTGGACACAAAATCTTCAGACATAAAAAAGCACATATATATAATAACAATACAATACATGTTGATATCAATTCAGTATTTTTACTCAAGAGTTTTAACAACATGCTGAAATGGAAGCTCCTGACCAAAGATAATTGTAAATACAATTTCAATAAAATATCCATATAAGGAATAGAGAACCTGGAATAAACTGCTTATTCAGAGGTGAAAAAGAAACAAGAATGAATGAAAACATTCAGATCATCTCAATGCACTCAGACCAAAAAGAGTGAAGATACAGTATCATAGCAAGTCCCCCTCATTCCCAGAAAGATTTGTCATGCATAAGTGTCCAGAAAAGACCAAAGTAATAAGGCAACCAACTGCCATAGTGATAAATGAACAGTAGTGTGATATAAAAAGTTGCAAGAAAACATTCAAGATCATAACCCACAGAAATTAAAGACAACGAAAGTGTCTGCGTTATTCCTACCCGGTATCGCAATCCAATAGGAGCATGGACCAGAGGGATGATGTAGCCTCAGTCCCGTTACAGGTGAAAATCGCAGTAGAACAGATATTTTATATATATATAAATCCCAGAAGTATTCTAAAGATAGAAAAAATATAAGAACGAGAAAATGAGTCCATCCCACTTTATCATAAAAAGGGTCATGTGGCTACAGCCCCGTTAGCGCTCGCCCCCACTCAGGTAGGGAATCGTAAAAAGACTTACCAGAGATAAATCTGTTGATGTTCAAAAAGAGGCCAGAAGAGATGAGCCACAGTCGCTCCTCACATGGGTCATGAAGAGATGTCCTCAATGGAAAGCGGAGGGCCACCCTCAATATCTCAGAATGGAACCCCTAGTTACTCGGGTGCTGCAATCAGTAGCTCTAAAAAAATGAATCAGCAGATTTACTTTCACTTTCAGAGAGGGTTGCGAGATTTTTTAGCTTAACCATGAGATGAAATTCAAGGGAAACCGCCTACTCGCGATAGTATCTTCATATAGGCAAAGTGACGCCTCCGCGCCCGTTAGAGGGCAGGAGTGTAGACAGGAGAATACTGTTCCTATAAATGGCAGTGACAACATGCTCGAGCAGAATAGTATAAATTTGTCGTCCCCTCATGTCTGGTGGTCTGTGGTGGTGCCTCTGAAAATGGGCAAAGCAATGGGAACACCAAAAACAGTTCCTTCACGGCATGGACTATAAAGTCCCTGCCTTGCAGGAACTGTGGTGCACATGTTGTGCCCCCCGCATGCATCTCCATGCACAAGGGCAACAGCCAGCCCTGTAGGGACCCCTTTGTTTCAGGACTGCCAGCCTCTTCATGGACAAAAGACCTCCATGAAACAGCTGGTGGTCATGAAACTTGTAATATGCATGGCAGTGCCACACCGACACCACCAGCATTTTGCTTAGCCCCTGACTGCCGTGCCACTGCCAGGGAACACCATCTCCATAATGCCTGCAGCGGTGTAATGGCGTCCGACCACCAAATTTGCAACAAGGCGATTGGACCGCTGGTGTGACAGTGGCTGGATTGCCACCGTCCGACCCAGCGTGTATGCCGGTCCTCGGACTGCCAGTCCGAGGACCCTTAGAGAATTTGAGAATTTGGCCCTTAGTCTTTAAAAATCTAGGGGGCGCAGATAAAAATATTCAGATGTCCTAGGGGACCACCAACTGAAAAAAAAGTGCAGTCATGTAATAAATTGGCTCTGTATATACTGAACCAAAGTAAGGTACAGTGTGTACAGAGTCCACAGTTCCCAGAGGTTTGGCAGAGGCTAAAGTTAGATATAACCTTACTCTCTAAAGTGGTAGCTTGGTCGAGCAGTAAGGCAGTATCAGAGGACAGTGTAAAGCATTTGTTATGCACACTCAGTCAGCAAATGGTCTCACACACTCAAGAACTGAACTCTGGGCCAATTGTTTTGTATCAAAATATAGAGTTGTTTTATTTTAGAACCAACAAGGTATCAAAATATGCTTTCCCAGAATGAGTTACTTTAGTTAAATACTTTCACAATAGGCAATAGACTTTTTGATTACAATAGTTATAGTTGTTACAATAGGCAACACAATTTCAAACACACTGCAACATTGAGCTCAATGGGAATTTCTAGATAAATGCAATTAGTTACTTCAGGGATTACTTTTCTAACAACAGGACTGGATCCTAGATTCTGTCCTGGGACATCTCCTGTAAACAGTTAATTAAAAGTGTTTGGTTACAGTAGTGATTTTTAAGGAATAATATTGTATTTTAAAAGTTGAGGAAACTTTTTCACATAGAATCACCAATGTTATCCTATGGGAGGAAATTCACTTAGCAGGTAAGTAGTGTTATTGTTACTTTGTCTTACTCAGGGTTGGATTCTGGGTCCAGCCCTGGTGCATCTCCTGTGAACAATTGAAAGAATGTGTTTAAGTCATACAGGCGATTTTTAAGGAATATTTGTAGTTTCTGAAAATCGACACAAACTTTTCTGGTGAAAATCACACAATGGATTTCTATGGAAGGAAATTCAAGTTACTGGTAAGTACGATTGAAATTGTTTTCAGGGTCAGTGCTTGGATAAAAGATGCAGCACCGGGTTCTCTCCTGATAACAGGTGAGTAAATCGGAATTTGTCGTTCGGCTGATGTTAGATGAATATTTTAACGTTTCAAAACTCCACACTTTGAAGAATTTTGAAGCGAAGCTAGTCAATGTTACCCTATGGAAGAAAAGTGAGTTATCTGCTTTTAGCTACGTACTCGACTGGCAGAGTTAAGGTTCTGGGCATAGACTCAGGGGTCTCCCAGGGTCAGGTAGGTACAGTTGGTACACCCTCAGTGGCACAGGGGCAGCCTGGTGCAGAGGTAGTTAGCCTCAATGTTATCTAATGAGAGGCGGGGGCCTTCGGTTGGTGGCTGCTGGAAAACAGGCCACGCGGCTGTGGGAGCTGGGCTCGTGGTCACTTGCTCAGGGAAAATGGGGGATTAGATTATGAGACAAAGGTTGCACTACCAGGGGCACTCTGGTGGCTGGGTGCAGGGTGCTTTTGAGCCGTCGGGCGCTCAATGTTATTCAATGGAGATCTTGGGAGATGAACAAAGGCTGCAGGCTCGGGGACGGAGATTCTTCAGGAGCTACCAATACTTCGAGAGGTAAGTTGGGATGTTGTAGGGTGGGTAGGCACCCAGGAGTTAGGCACAGGGGCCGTGGGGCGCCGGGTGCCAGGGTGTCTTTTGACATCAGGAAATCTTACCTTCTGCTGGTCGCGGTTAGAGGGGTCCCTTGCTGTGAGGCTGCAGGCATCGTCTGGGTCTTCGAGGAGGATCCCTGGGTACTGGATTCCAGGTCACAATCGCCGGGGGGACGTCTTCAGGGTCTTTGTCCACTCAGGCGCAGGCCGGGTGTTGTGAGTAAATCCAATATCATGACAAGGTAGTAAGGATGAATAAAAGGTATATTATCATTAAGTTCAGACAGCAACTGACAGGGTTGAGAACATCCACACACAACTGGAATGTGGAATGCACTAACACAGTGCTCCTCACTCCATAATGAACATAGAAGATCATAACACCGGGCTCGGCAAGTGCAGAGTGTGCTGGATTTGCGGTTCCTGGCTGGCACCAGGGGTATTGTTATTTGAACAGAACCACTGCTCATGGAAGTCCCAGTCTTTAAGAGGTTCAAGGCAGGCAGGTCCTCTGGGGTTTTCAATGTTGCTGTCGCAGGAGACGCCGGGATTTAGCAGAAGCTGGTTCGAGGATCAACAGGCCTGTAGAGCTGGGGCCAAGTCAGTTGGTGTCGTCCTCTTGTCAGCAGCTGCACAGCAGGTCTTCTTCTTCTTGATCTTCTTTCTTGTTTTTGAATCTGGATCTGAGGAAGGTAGGTTCAGGGTGCCCCTAAATCCTAAATTTAGGGACGTTACAGGGAGCGCAAGGGCAGGGCAGGGACCTATGGGTCCCTGCCCTGGGGTGAGTACACCCCCTCTCCTGCTCCTCTCCTGTGGGAGGGGGGGCAGGGGCCTATCTCTGATTGGTCAGGGCTCCCCATCCTCAAGATGGCGAGAGCCCCGAGTTGTGCTTTACCTCACCTCCCCCACCTGAGAGGTGGGGTCGGCAGAGGCTGGCACTCCCCCTTCCCTTCCTTTGTTTTTCCCGCCTGTCTTCCTGCCAGAGTGGGGGTCAGAACCGGTGGGGGCTAGTTGCTGAGTACAGCAAGTGGCCTAGAGAAGCTCACAAAGGCGGCATGTCTTTGAAGCTCCCCCTGCCCATCCTGGGGGAGGAGACCTAGCACCTTGTCCCAGGATGTACATTGTTGCAGGCCCAGGAGAGCGGATGGCTCTCTATCCAGGGGTCCAGCAACATGTCTGCTTTGTGGCAGCCTAGGCAACCTCTCAGTCAGGACACTGGTAGTTGGTTAGGTTTCACTGGGCATCTCTAAGATGCGCTCTGTGGTGCATTTTACATTAAATCCCACATTGGCATCAGTGTGGGTTTAATGTGCTGAGAAGTTTGATAACAAACTTCTCAGTGTTCAGTGTAGCCATTGTGGTGCTGTAGAGTTTGTAATGACAACCTCTCAGCACCATATACTCTTAATGGCATCGCTGCACTTACAGTGCCCAGGAATGACCCTGGGTACTGTAGGGGCATAGGGCTCATGCACCTGTGCCCACACCACTGGCATAGTGCACCCAGCTAGAGGGGTGACTGAGGTATGCCAGGGTAGTGTGTTTGTGGACATGGCACACAGGGATGTGTGCCATGTCGACTCTCTGTTTAGTTCTGCACCAAGACACTCAGCCTGCAAAGGCAGTGTGTGTGTGTCAGGGTACAGGGCCCCTAAGGGTGGCACAATAAGTGCTGCAGCTCTTAGTAGTATTTTCTGGTCACAGTGCCCTGGGTACCTAGGGTACAATTTACCAGGGGGCTACCTGTGGCCTGAGATGCCAATTGGGTTTAGGTGTTTAGGTTTCGGCACAGTTTTAGGGAAGGAACACAGGCCCTGGGCACCTGATTAGCAGGAACCCAGAGCACACTCAGTCAAAGTGCATCAGTTATCAGGCAAAAAGTGTGTGTGTGGGGGGGGGGGGTTACTGCAACAGAAACCCACTTCCTTACAAGTCATAATAATTTTTATGGGGGAATATGATTCCTTCCCTTACTGTCAGCAATTCCCCTATGGAGCCACAGGAATCTGGCTGTTCAATGGCACAGAAGTGACGGCTTCCAGAATCTTAGAGTTATTCAATATGACTGTAACACAGTTCAAGAATTGTAAGAATATTGTCATCAATTGACATGAATCACTCTTTATGCAGGTTTCTATTGCCTTAGAGCAGTACCTTGCTGATGGAACATCAAGAGATGCCAGTAAGCCGTTTAGGCCCACAAGTTCCTGCAAATGCAAACCACGTGCACTAAAGACTCCTGGGCCAATCCACAGAGGAGGAGTTCCTGACCTGTACTACCACTTAGGTGGCCATAATGATAAACCTTGAGGGGTATTCAGCTAAACCTAAGCCAAACCAATTGCCCTTTTACAGCCAAGGTAAAGGGTTGACTTACATAAAGTGGTCAATTTGAAAAATCGTATAAATGTACCATTAATTTTACGTGGGCTAACCTACGAAGTTCCAATATGTCACCTTCTATAGATATCATTCTTGCCCGTTTCATCAGAACCTTCAAAGCTGCTTGATAGGGAAGTTGCTTTCCCATAGCTCTTGTGTTTCGAAACACCAAATTGCTTCTTGTAGATGGGTGTTCCTGGGTACATTGCTTTTTTTAGACTCTCCGATAAATGATGTTTCAGGGTGCCTTCCCAGGATACTTTGAACTTCTTGCAAAAGACCACAATTGTAGCATGTAGCGTTATATCTTGCCTTGTTAAATTGCATTTGAGGTGTCACTGTGGAATCTGAAAGTGAAAACATCTGCATTGAACTCTGTCTATCCAGCAGCTGAACTTGGTTCTGAAGACCAAAGTTCCAAAGAGTATTGACAATGTACTCATTATTTTGACGCATTACCAGCTTTACAAATCTTTGTGAATCTGGGAATAAGAGCCTAATTTGATCTAGTGGTTTACGGTGCTCAGCACCGATACTTAACCATCAATACCAGTGCTTTTTATGAGCACCAGTAAAGGACACATTCATTTACAGGGAGATGGAGTGATTTGCCCAGAATCATAGGATGCTGAGCCGACGCCGAGACTCAAACCTGGTTTCCTAGCTCCGAAGTCAGCAGCTCTGGCCATTACACCCCATCCTCTCCCCACTTACATGGTTAGTAGTTGGTTCTGTTTTGGGCGGCTCTAACAGGAGAAACGGGCTGGTGCAAACTGCCTCCTGGCGACAGGCCTGACACGTACTTTTTTTTTACAAATTAAAAACTGTTGGGAAAGCACCAAAATCCATCGGGGATGCATGGGAATGTCCATGCTCTACCCCTGAAACGCCATCCAAGTAGAAATGTAACATATCACGGCACAAACAGCTGCCTTGCTTTACATTTCCTTACAAAGGCACGAAGGACCGCACAAATCAGGCCTTGCATGGCTTTGTAAATATCACAGAAGCCTTTGAGTTGCCCTTGCACTGTCTTGCGTGATGGAAGGGCAACGCAAATTCTTCATAAATATGGGCCCAAGTGCCCTATCTGGAAGATAGAAAAACCAAAGAAAATGATGGACGGAGCGTTGACAATACAAGCACTCACCCCCAGTCAACTGATCTGGGTTTAATCCATCACCGTTCTTTAGCCCACTCTGCCACCCCAGTTCAGACATGGCCATATGCAAATCAGTCTGACCCTGTGCCTCATGGGAACAGTCCAGCCCGAATTGCCAAGCCATGCCTTCCCTGGACCGGAAACAAGCTACAGAGGACCGGTTTCTGGCATTCCAGCCGTCTTCAGCCCGGCTTACTTGGATCCAGTGGCAAAGTGAGCAAGGGACTCACGTCTGAGCATACCCTGCCAACTTATGGCAAACAAAGAAAAACCAAAGGAAATTATGGATGGACTGTTGACAATACAAGCACTCACCCCCAGTCAACTGATCTGGGTTTAATCCATTACCGTTCTTTAGCCCACACTTGGTTTTCTTTTCTATCTGGAAGATAAACAGAAATGACCTTCTGATTCATTAGCAAATGTAAGACTGTTGAGCAATAGGTGGAGATCATATTCTAAGATTGCTTGAATTTATTTTGCCTTTGTGGTGGCAGTCATTTGTTAAGTTATTATTCATTCAATAAAGGATTAGGAGGCTCTGACAGTTGTTGACGCACTCAAGTAAATTCAACAATAATCTGATGGCTAGTGTGGACAAGAGTGTGTCAGGTGCGTGTGTGTATGCCAGAAAAATTATTTTTAGGATGACAACACTGGAGTCGGTGGTGATACCTTGACACTAGCTTTCTTGCCTATGTACAAGGGCAACACTAATAATGTATTAGTTATGTTATTCTTGTTAAATGCCAGCCACCTATAGAACTGCTGTGGGTACCATTGTCAAGTACTCATAAATTCATACATGACACGCAAGAACTCTGTTTACTTGCATTTGCTATGTTGCTTATGTCTGCCTAAAGTCACAGTTGTACACTTGTGAGGAAAGGATCTCATGCGGCTTGTCTTGCCTATCCAATGCTCTGTATGGATTACTGGTCCAGAATTGTGGATGTCATTTCAAAGGTCTGAGCCCCTTCTTGAAACTTCTCAATTTGTGAGACGCTGGGCTGGATTTTATGTTTCTCCACAATTTGATCTGAGGTGCTTGTTTTTGTTTACTGCACATTAAAAAAATTCTGGTGACATAAACCCTTCTCTTTTTCCTGCAAGGGCATATGAAAATAAATGCCCTCACCTATAAAAACCAGAGACTGATTCTTGGCTCCATGTTTTATGTCAGACTATAAAAAACAGAAATATCCTAAGACATAAATATTGTGTCCTAAATATTATTTACAAAAATATCATTCCAATTGGTGTAGATTTTCTAGTATTAACTCCAAAATATTCTGACAATGATATTCCGGTGGTGAGTGTCTCTAAGTTTCAGCGCTCCGTCCATCATCTCCTTGTGTTTGCTTGTTTTCGGTCCAGGGAAGACCTGGCTTGGCGGTTCAGGCTGGACTGTTCACATGAGGGACAGGGTCAAGACTGATTTGCATATTGCTGGGTCTGAACTGGGTTGGAGAAGTGAGCTAAAGAACGATGATGGATTCAACCCAGATCTGTGACTAGAGTTGAGAATCTGATAAGTTTCAGTGCTCCGTCCATCATCTCCTTGTGTTTGCAATATTCTGGTACCACACCTCTGCTCCAAGAACAGTCTTCCTGCTTTCTTGCCACTGAGATCTGAATTGTGTGCCCATACCAATCTCCTACTCTAGAATTAATTTCCTCTGCTTGTCCTCTGATCACATTGTGGGCGCCAGCAGTCTCACTGGTGCATCTGCTGCTACTAATCGTGTGCGTGTTTCGGTGCCATGTTGGGGTGATATTTGGTAGTCCAATTAACATAGGTAGAAGATTTCCACCCTTACAGGCACATTCACAGACAAGCATGAAAGCATGTGCACACATAGGCCAAAGGGATGTAGAAAAGGCAGCATTGGTGCAAGCCCCCCTCTCACTCATATAAGTACAGCATGTGATTTATACTGAAGTCTTCTCTCACGTAAACCATTTTAGCACATGCAGCAAAAGTGCATGATTCACACAGATACAGAACATGTACAGCCATGGAAGCGGGAATCATTCACTCTCATAGACAAGTTATCTCACAGGCTGCCATAGCACAAGTTTCCTTCACACACAGAACAGCAGAGGATGCAGGAGAAGCATTGCTCACTACAGAGACAAGTTACAGCAGTGGCAGCAGCAGTGCAAGCTTTCTTTGTGCTGAAGTGGAAGTCTTACTCTTTGGTTCCTGACTGTGAGGAGTGAGGGTATCCTCTTCAGTGCTGGTCCTTGTATCCCTGTGTTATGTAGGGCCCGATTCACAGAACTAACTTAAGACAAAATATTAAACTTACTACTTTTGGTATTCACAGAAGTTAGGATTTTGTCTTAAGTTTGTCTTAAGACAGACTTAAGACAGACTTAAGTTAGGATTGTGTCTTAAGTCTGTCTTAAGACAAAATCCTAACTTCTGTGAATACCAAAAGTAGTACGTTTAGGATTTTGTCTTAAGTTAGTTCTGTGAATCGGGCCCGTAGTTTTTTCATGAGGGTGTAGTGAGAAATGGAGTTGAAGGCCGCAGAGAGGTAGAGTAGGATGGGTGCTGTGGTTTCTCCTTGGTTAAGGATGGTCCGGATGTCGTCTGTGCCCGCGATGAGGTCTGTTTCAATTCTGTGATTGCTGAGGAAGCCTGAACGTGTGGTGTCAAGAAATGTGTGGAGTTCGAAGTATCTGGAGAATTACTTGTTGATGGCTTTCTCTATGACTTTGGCAGGGAACGGTATCAGTAAGATGGGCCGATAGTTGCTGAGCTCGCTTGGGTCTGCGGTTGGCTTCTTAAGAAGGGTGTTGACCTCTGCTTGGTTCCAGCTGTTCGGGAAGGTTGAGGTTTGGATCGAGGATTCGATGATCGATGAGAGTGTAGGTTTGATTGGGGTTCTTCTCAGACTGCATTTGTAGTGTGGGCAGGGGTCCGTAGGAGCCACTGAGTGGATTGACTCTATGATAGAGGCTGTATCTTTGTTGGAAAGTGGGCTCCAATTGGTTAGGTGTTTGTATTTGCTAGAGTTGGTGGTCTGCTGGCTGATCAAGTCCTCTGGTTGGGACTAGGGATCGAATTTTGACGTGGAAGGAGTCAAAGAGGGATTTGAAGAGTTCATAAGAAGGGGTGATGGTGTTGGTTGGAGAATCCTTTGACGATTATGGATAGTTACTTGCAGTTGTTGGAGCTGGCTTCTATTCTCAGCGTCAGGGCCCTTTTCTTTGTTTCTCTCAGATGGTGGTGGTAATGCCTGAGTGCTCCCTTGTAGGTGATTCCGACAGTGGCTTCTCAGCAGGTTTTCCATTTCTTCTCCAGTTGTTTGCAGTAGGAGTGTTGTACCATCTGGCTTGCTTGTATGTTTTTCTTTGTGTTTGTTGTTCTCGATGGGAGTGAGGGTATTAGGACAGTCTGAGATCCAATCATTTAATATTCTTACGTAGTCTTCTGGTTATTGGTGATGTTGGGTTGGTTGGTACTGAGGGTGCTGAGCCAGTCTGCTTTTGTTATTTTGTTCCAGCTGCTACCCGGTGAGCTGGGTCTTTCCAGTGTAGTGGTTTGCGTTGCGCAGATGGGGAAATGAACAATAGAGTGATCTAGCTATGTCAGTGGATGAAACTGATCCTATCACTGGATCCCTGGGGTGATGCAGGGGTTAAGTAGGCGGGGCTAGGAACAGCGGGAAGAAGACACAGGAAGAAGCAAGAAGACGCAGGAGACCAAGAGACCAAGTAGCAAGGATTGACAGTGTGCATGTGTCTGTCCTGAGGCGCAAAGCCGGGATTTGTGTGTGAGCGTGAGCATAGTGACTGTTAATATTTTTAAAATACTGCACTTTGCGACCGTACTTTGGCAGTCACTTTTGTTTTAAAAATGTTGTTATTGCGCTCTAGTTGCGGGCACTGACCTGCTTAATTTCCTTAACTGCCCACCTTGCTTTTTGCTTGCTCACCCCCACCGCAGAGGATTAGGTGCTGCCTGGGGTCCAGCCCTCTAGCCGCCATCTTGGGTGAGGAGCAGGGCGAGCGGATCAGTGCTCGGCCCCTCCCGCCCTCGCCGGCATAAAATACTCTGATACCCTCGCGTGACAGTGTGCATGTGTCTGTCCTGTGGCGAAAAGCCGGGATTTGTGTGTGAGCGTGAGCATAGTGACTGTTACTATTTTTAAAATACTGCACTTTGCGACCGTACTTTGGCACTCACTTTGGTTTTAAAAATGTTGTTATTGCGCTCTAGTTGCGGGCACTGACCTGCTTAATTTCCTTAACTGCCCACCTTGCTTTTTGCTTGCTCGCCCCCACCGCAGCCGATTAGGTGCTGCCTGGGGTCCAGCCCTCAAGCCGCCATCTTGGGTGAGGAGCAGGGCGAGCAGACCAGTGCTCAGCTCCTCCCGCCCTCGCCGGCATAAAATGGCTCCCTCGCCTCGAAAGTGCAGTGGACGAGCGCAGGGGCGCGCCGGCGGTGCGCCAAAGGCGCGCCAAAGGCAAGCCCGTCTGTGCCCGTCCGCGACCGGCCGGGACCTGGGGCAACAAGCCCTGCCCCACCTGCCACTCACTTGGACGAAACACCAAGACTTACATACTCTAGAAAGGACCTCATGAGACTTAACATAAAATCCTCACATTGTCTCCCCCTATGTGCCAAAATCGGGCCGCTAAACACCATGGGCCCCGTTTGCTGCCGGACCTGTAGGTGGGCTAGCAATCCCACGTACCGCCCCATGCAAAGAAACCCCTCAAAGCTCGAGATTAACTACATCTACCTCAATGCGAGATCACTCCCCAAACACTCCATTGAAATATGGGATACCCTAAACGAAATCAAGCCAGACCTAGTCTTTCTTATTGAGACGTGGCTCGACCATCATAGCACTGCAGATATTGCAACGGCACTTCCCACTGGGTATAAAATCCTAAACCAGAGCAGAGAAAATAAGAGAGGGGGAGGGGTGGCCATACTATTTAAAGAAACTTTCACCTGTCTTCAAGAAGCTACCACACAAATTGGTAAATATGAAGCCCTGATATTCTCACTCACCATAAACACACAAGCAATACTCGGCGGCGTAATCATCTACAATCCCCCTGGGAGCACGGCAGAATTCAGCACCCAGGTCCTCTCACAAGTCCTTCCCTTCTGTCTCAAAAACAAAAATGTCCTAATTTTAGGTGACTTCAACGTCCACTATAATAACAACAACAACCCCCTAACTAAACACTTAACAGAGGACATGAAAATACTGCAACCGACACAGAAAATTGAACTACCCACGCATAGAGCAGGACATATGTTGGACCTTATCTTTACCAATATAGAAAGTACCATCATTAAAGACATAAAGCCATTGACATGGACTGACCCTCACATGATCGAATTCACCATGAATCTACCCATAAAGCACATGAGACCATTACTCCAGACCGCAGGGAAAACAAGAAGCTGGAAGAATTTCTCTGTGGAGAAATTCCAACATCATTTTCACCATAAAACATCCCTGTTTCCTCCAGTGATCATGGAATTCAACACCTGCAATACAGCATCATGAATGCACTAGAATTTTGCTCAACACCATGCAAAAATAGCAAATCCAGATGAATGTTCTCAGAGAAATGGTACTGCCTGGAATTAAAAATCCTAAAAGAAAATGTACCTCACTGGAACACAAATGGAGATTAACTAAAGCACCCAGTGACAGACTCACCTATAAAAATGAACTCAAAACCTATAACACAGCTTTAAGGAAAGCAAAAAAAGACTATTTTACGCTACGAATCTCCGACAACAGAAACTCCGCTAAAGAGATTTTTAAAATAGTCAAGGAACTTTGCAGCCCTCCAAGCCTTATGCTAAACATGACCCCATCACAAGAGGGGTGCAGGGCCGGCTTTAGGCATGTGCAAGCTGTGCACCTGCACAGGGCCACCAAACCCCAGGGGCCACCACTCCAATATATATCCTTAATATAATAATCCTCTGAGGATGGATACATATTTGCTGGCAGGGATTTGGCGGCCTCTAGCTCTGTTCCACTTCCAAACACCCTCACCCCCCCTCTTCACTGGCCTCCGCGCTCCGCTCCGCCCTGCCCGGACCCCCTCTTCTGGGGCCCCCTACCTAGGTTCCCTGCCCAGGGCCTCCTTGAGCCTAGAGCCGCCCCTGAGGGGTGCGACAAAATAAGTAACTATTTCTGTGAAAAATTTGAGAAAATCTACACCTCCACCTATATACTTCCCTAATAATCTCCAGGAACAAACTGAGCAACATACATATCCCATGCCATCGGCAAGTTGCTCGACCTTTGCCCCTATTATGAGGAGGAAGTGAGCAAGGCCATGCTGGAGAATAAATCAGGTTCCCCTTTGGACCCATGTCCACACCATATTTTCTCACAACTAACCCCCGTAATCTGCCCGGCAGTCACACAAGCACTAAATCTCTCTCTTGACCAAGCAAAATTTCCATTAATTCGGAAAAATGCAGTGGTCATTCACTATTAAAAAAAGCTGTTGCAGACATAAACAACCCTGCCAACTACCGACCGATTTCACAGCTACCATACCTATCAAAAGTCCTTGGAAAACTGGTAAACAGACAGTTGTCCAACTTCCTGGAAACCAACAACCTGCTGGATTTCTCCCAGACATGCTTTAGGGCTAACAACAACACCGAGACAACCCTTCTGGCAGTGCTTGACGACATTAGAACACTGGTAGATCAAGGCAAGACCGTCGCCTTGATACTTTTAGACCTGTCGGCGGCGTTCGACACTGTGTCACACAACCTCTTACTAAAAACCCTCGCCTCGAAAGGCATACAGGCAAAAGCCCTACTCTGGCTCGAATCTTTCCTGTCAGACAGATCGCAATCGGTACGCCTAGGCAATTTCTCATCTACCCCCCGGAAGATCAAATACGGTGTCCCACAGGGGGCATCACTGAGACCGACATTATTTAATGTCTACGTATCATCTTTGGCAACCATTGGTAAAAAGTGGGGTATCAACATCTGCTCTTATGCAGATGATACTTAACTAATGGTAACCCTAAACGGCAAGGATGACACCAAAAATAGGCTGCTCGACTGCCTAACCGACTTGTCCAACTGGATGTACAATCACTGCTTAAAGCTAAACGCTGACAAATCGGAGATCCTCCTATTCGGAGGATCCCAACAGCTTTGGGATAATACCTGGTGGTCAGCTGACCTAGGCGCTCCTCCCACTCCAACACAGACCGCCAGAAACCTAGGAGTCCTTATCGATAATACCCTGTCCATGAAAAACCACGTCACAAGCCTATGTGGCAAAAGCTTTGCACTGCTAAAAATGTTAAGAAGAGTCTTCCAATGGATTCCCGTAGAATGCAGAAAAATACTAGTCCAGTCACTGCTGACAAGCAAACTGGACTATGGGAACTCCCTATTCGTCGGCATGGCAGACTACCTATTTACAAAACTGCAGCTGGTCCAGAATGCGGCAGCAAAGGCAGTCTGCAACAGAAAAAAGTATGACTCAGCCAAAACTTGTATGAGAACTCTACATTGGCTTCCAATGAGGCAAATAGCCTCCTTCAAAATGTTATGCATTAATCACAGGTCACTGCATAACACTGGCCCAAATATCCTAAAAAACAGGATCAAGTTTTATGTACCTAAACGGAATCTCCGCTCACAATAAACAGCAAGAGCAGCCACCTCACGAGTAAAGAGAACTAGAATGAGCGGTCGCTCCTTCTCCCATTTGGCCGCGAACATTTGGAATGACTTACCTACAGATCTCAGGCTCACAGACAGCCACCTCACCTTCAGGAAAAAACTGAAACACTTACTCTTCCCCAAATTTGACAAATCCCTCTAAAACCTCTTAATAATACCGACATTTATAAAGCGCGAACAGCTACCTCACAAGGAGGTGTCCCGGCGCTGAGTGATCATTTTTCCAGGTAGGAATGGGCGGAGAAAGGGGAGAGAGTGTTTAGTTATTCTGGGAAAAGAGCCAGGTCTTTAGCTGCCTCTTAAAACTGGCTTCCGTTGGAGCCAGTTGGATGTTGACCGGTAGGGCGTTCCAGAGTGTCGCCGTGCAGGCAGAGAAAGATCTGCCTCCGAGTCTGGCTCTCTTGGCGCGGGGGATGGAGAGCAGGTTTCGTGAATTAGAGCGCAAGCATCTCTCCTGATAGTATCTGGGGAGTCTAAGCTTTAAATAGAAGGGGCAGGTCCCCTTTTGGGCTCTAAACGCCAGAGTTAGAGCTTTAAACTTACCATCGGGTCACTGACTCTAGCAATCTTAGCACCGTGATATCCTACCCAGGATGAATGTTGCGCTTTACAAGCACAAAATACAATACAATACAATACAATACAAGTAGCAGGGGAGGCAGGGGGTGGAAAAAGCGTGGGAAAGAGATGGGGCTGTAGAGGGCTGAAGTAGGAGTTGCAGGGAGCACGAGAATGGAGAGGATGAAAAGATCACAAGGAAAAAAAAACGGACAGAAGGAGGCACAACGTAAAAGACTGGAAAAGCACAAGAGTAGGAGTTAGAATAAAGGCACAGGGGTGAGAGTACGGAAAAGTCACCAAAGTGAAAGTTTGAAAAGAGGCACATGAGTACTAGTTCAATAAAAGCAAACGTCACAAGAGGAAAAGTTAAGTGAAAGACACAAGAGAGGAAAGCACGCAGAGAAGGGAAAATGCAGATGAAAGGCACAAATGGGAGAAGGAGTGAGCGGAGAGTAGAGGCTATGGAGAGTGGAGGCTCTGGAGAGTGGAGGCTGTGGAGAGTGGAGTCTGTGGAGAGTGGAGAAAGTGGAGAGTGGAGTCTGTGGAGAGTGGAGGATGTGGAGAGAGGAGGCTGTGGAGAGAGGAGACTGTGGAGAGTGGAGGCTGTGGAGAGTGGAGAATGTGGAGAGAGGAGGCTGTGGAGAGAGGAGGCTGTGGAGAGAGGAGGCTGTGGAAAGAGGAGGCTGCAGCAGTAGCGAGGTGGAGCCTCGATGCACAAGGCCGGTCGGAGAGGGCCTAGACTAGTCACTATTACTGATAAGGCAGCTTCTGGAGTATTATCTCCAGATCCTTCTGGAGTCTTGACATGGATTATTGTGCCCAGTTCTGAAGGCTTAATCCGGAGTATTTTGTTCAGTTCTGGTTGCTTCATCTGGAGCCATGTGTCAGGTGCATACTGTGCATCTGTGAATTTGTTTCCAGCAACCAATGCTTTAACTGGATTATTTCTGCTGTTATTAATGGCTAAGTATGCAGGAAAACTTGGCATGGAGTTGATTGTATATTTAGAAACCCTTCACTATATTGTTTCCGTAGTAAAATTAGTTCATTATTCTAGAGTACTTCCATATAATAAACAATCTTTAGTTTCCTTTAGAAATTCTTCAAATAGACACCGTTTTTCTGTGCATGGATTTTTTGCTTCATATGGAATCTTCTTGCAGAGTAGTGAAAACATCAGCCAGCACGTGTTTCGCTCCCTAGGGCAGAGTATGCCTGAGGCTTTCTCAAGGGTTGTTGTGGGCTCACACACTCGAAATTATCTGAGTGGGTATTGATGTTAAGAACTATAGTGTGCAGTTCCTGTAAGGGGATGCGAGGAAGACAGGTATTTTTTCGTGATGCCCTCACACACCCCAAGAGGTGTCATGCATCATCATTGGGTTTTTGCCCCTCGTCAGGCCGGCGCTGCAATGCCTGACGGGCTCCCGAAACCAGGGCTCTTTGGCGGGATCTTTTGAACAAGAAGCCGTAAGGTGCGCATGGGTGTGGGGGCTCGGTAGTGCACAAGGGAGTGAGATAGTTAAAATAGGTAAGGAGCAGTCCTATTGGGTAAAATTTTAATAAGTTAGGCAGCTCCCGCCTAATTAAAAACTCTGTGTGTGGGGCGGAGCTTGCTGGCGTCCATGCAAGACGTGTGAGTGCTGAGCTCCTCGCCTGAGCCCCTTTAATATCCATCAAACTGATCCTTTTTGGCACCTCGCGGTCTCCAGCGAGAGCGGAATTTGCTTCTACGACCCCTGGAGCTGCTGGGGGCACCTTTCCTGATCGAAATCGGTGGTGGCATCGATCACCGGACCGGCGGTGTTTGGAGTTGCGGACCAGGCCGCAATCCGCGGACTATCCTTGGGGGCTGCCTGCCCTGCGTAACGCGACGTGCGGCGTGAGGTTCCTGCGTGGCCCCGTCCTGCCGGACGACCCACTACCCTGTGCGGTTTCTGGACCGGTCATCACCAGTGCCAGTTCACTGTGGCCCCTCTGCCTCGTGTGTGTTTGCTGCGACCCCTTGGTGGAGACCTGGGGCTCCCTGAAGTGACCTACTGGCTGGACCGCGGGAAGTAGCGCCCTACTGCTGCCGGTTGACGGGCTCCACCGCAACTCGGATTGCCCCGAGGACTGGAAAGACACTGGTATTGGGCCGTGTGCTTCTGTGTGTACTGGCGCTTCTCGACACCCCGCGGTGTGCCCTGCACCGTAGTGTGACACTGGAGTTTGGGCTTCTCCCCTTGGACTAGTCTGTGCCACGAGGCTCGCGGCCGCCATCTTTGGCCGTCGTCCCCTGCTTTGCTCCGGACTGCTTCGCGGAGTTTGCTCCCCTGGCTCTTCTCCTACGTCGAGCCACCTCTTGCTCTTTGCTTGCCATATCTTCTGGGACCTCTGCCATGGTGAAGGGAGACAGAAATCAACCGAAGCTCACGTTCGACCAGCGGAGGCCGAAGGGCGCGGAGAATGCTCCTCCGGAAACATCAGCGCAGGCGGCGGAGGGCTCGCTCTGTGCGGACATTCGTGAGATGCTAGGCGCCATGGAGAAAGGCCTGCAGGACAGTATGTCGGCGATCGGCTCGAAAATCGACGCCTTATCATTCCGTATGGACCGGATGTCCGAAAGGGTGGACAAACATGCGGAACGTTTGGACATGGCGGAGCGTAGGCTGACGGAGGCAGAGGAGGCCCAAACGGAGTGGGATAGGGACCGTAAGCACTTCGGCCGTCTTCTCCAGGTCATACAAGACAAAACGGAGGATTTGGAAGCGCGCTCGCGGCGCTCCAACATCCGCATCACGGGGGTTGCGGAATCCACCAACACCGGTAAGATGGAACTGTTTGTCGAGAAGCTGCTTCACAAGCTCCTGGGGGAGGACGTCTTCTCCCCCATGTTTATTGTTGAACGGGCACATCGCACTCTCGGACCCCAGCCGCAGCCTGGCCTCCCGCCGAGACCAATCATCGCAAAACTTTTGAATTACAGGGACCGCGACCTGGCCCTCCGTCTGGCGCGAGAGAAGGGGGAATTGCAGTTTGAAGGAATGAACATCTCCCTCTATCCTGACTTCACTGCTAGGGTGCAGGAGGAGCGAAAGCGGTTCGCTCCCTACAAGAAACAGATGCGAGACATGGGGCTCGACTACGCCATGCTATACCCGGCGAGACTTCGGATAAATAAACAAGGACATTCGCATTTTTTCACCGACCCGGCTGATCTGAAAAAGTCGCTTAAGGAATGGGCCAAAGAACAGCGCAACAACCCGAGGGGTCAGCGTCCGGAGGATGAGGAGGCTAGATCTTCGGAGGGCCAAGGCTGAACTGTCTCACGCTGCGTGGCTTGGCTTGGCTATTTTACTGTCACTGTATGTATTGGATTCCAGTTTTTGATATGACTCTCCTTTGCCTTCACGACATGTTGGTTTGTGCCCCTTAATCTGCCTGGTTCGGGGTGGTGCCACATAATGGGGCTCGAACTTTTGCTGTTCTTCCTTGGTTGTCGGAAGGGTGCCCCCGATGGTATGTAGGGACTGATTATTCGCCACTCTGCTTGTTCTATTGCTGGGGCGTGGGTGGGGTGCCGAACGCTATGGGGGTAGGGCTGGGAGCACCGACTGTTTCTGGCCTTTGTTGGAGTATATTGTTGTCTGGCCAGTACCTCTGCCCCTGCGCTTTCGGCTTTTCGACCCTCTAGGGGGTCCTGGGTTTGTAGTGGGGTGTTTCGGGTGGGTTCAGGGTGGGTAGTGCTAAGCTCTGTCTGACCGGGTTGGGGTTGGTCGGCTGTGGGTGGGTGGCTGTTGGTTGTGCTTGTGTATTCTTGCTGCCATGCTGTTTGGGGTTCAGGGTTTGCCGGGTGGGGGGTATGTTTTTGCCGACTACTGCACTGTGTCTGCCACGCTGTCTGCTCTGCAACATTTTCCTTCTAATCTACCATGTCGACTGTTGAATCATTGAATGCGGAGTGCTCCCCGAGCTCCCTGCGATTACTGTCCTGGAATGTAAGGGGGCTCAACGATTTCCGCAAGCTCAGGAAGGTCTTAGCCTATTTGCATCGACATCACATTGACCTTGCGTTACTGCAGGAAACACATTTGCCACTATCCAGCCCTATGTTACAGGTGAGGGGCCTTGGCCCCGCTTGTGTCGCTGCGGGGTTCACGACACACGCTAGGGGGGTGCTCATATGGGCTAATCCCAAATCCCGTTTGTCACTGACCCGACTGGCGGTAGACCCTGAAGGGAGGTTTGTGGTTGCGCGCTGTGTTGGAAAGGATCATGATCTTCTGCTGGTGAATGTGTATGGCCCAAATTACGACTCCCCGGAGTTCTATGCTTCGCTTGCTGACAGTTGCAGGCAGTTTGTGGGCGCTAGAATGCTGTGGGGGGGGGGACTTTAACTTAGTGCTGAACCCGGACCTTGACAGATCTGCGGGCCCCCCTAGGTCCCCTGCTGCTTCTGCGTCCCTCCTTTTGTCGGAATGTGTGAAACTTGATTTGCTTGATGTGTGGCGACATAGACACTCGGGGCGGGGTGGGTTCACTCACTACTCGGCCTATCACAACATTCACACACGTATAGATTATTGGTTTGTTTCCCGCTCTTTGCTAGATATGGTGAAAGCCTGCACGGTTTTCCCGCGCACGCTGTCTGATCACTCGCCCTTGCTCTTGCAACTGGTGGCTCCTCCCAGGAGGATCCCCCCCTTCACGTGGAGGTTCCCCCCGTACTCCCTCTTAGATGAGGTTTTCAGAGGGGAACTCGCCGAAGACATAGAGACCTATTTCGCGACCAATGTGGGCTCAGTGGACAGCGTCCAAGTTCTCTGGGACGCTTTTAAAGTTTTCATCAGAGGGATGACTATGGCGAAACACTCTGGGGTGCTCAAGGCTATCAGGCGACGCCTGCAAGTGCTCGAGACTCAGCTCTCTAGCCTGGATAATCAGGCGGTAGACACGGGGGACGCAGCCAATATGGTCACGCTTAAGTCCCTGCTAGATGAATTTCAGGAGGAGGCGGACAGGGAAATTAAGCATATGGGCAAATACGCGACGGCGCGTGTGTATGGGGAACGGGAGCGGCCTGGTGCACTCCTAGCCAAACTTATGCGCAACAGTAGGCCCCCATTGGTTATCGAGGAGTTGGAGACGGCTACTGGGGCGGTGGTTACGGAGGAGCAGGACATCTTGGCGGAATTTCATGCCTACTACACTGCCCTCTACTCCTCGAGGGACGCACGCCTTGAGGACGAAATAGACGACTACTTGAGCTACATCCGAATGCCCTTCCTAGCTGACTGGCAGAGGGAGTTTCTAATGGCCCCCATTCAGAAAGAGGAGATAACGGAAGCGCTGGAGGGCATGAAATCTGGTAGCGCTCCTGGTGCGGACGGTCTCACGGTGTCCTTCTATAAGGCCTTCCAGGAGCAACTGGTCCCGTACTTGATGCTCTTGTTCGATGACATCTGCCAGCAGGGCAGCATGTCGAAATCCATGAGAGAGGCGTTGCTTATTACCATCCCGAAACCTGGCAAGCCCCCGAATCAGTGTGGCTCCTACCGGCCGCTATCGCTGATAAATGTGGACGCGAAGCTGTATGCTAAAGTTCTTGCGACTCGTTTGGCGTTGCTGGTTCCGGATCTGGTTGCCCCGGAGCAGGCGGGATTTGTCCCCTCACGCAATCTCACTTATAATATTCGCACGGTCCTGGGCACAATCCAGCATGTCAAACACGAACACAAAGCGGTGGCCATCTTCTTGGATATGGAGAAGGCCTTTGACTCCGTTGAGTGGCCGTTTATGCTGAGAGTCCTCCGTAAATTTGGCCTAGGAGAGCCGTTTTTGCAAATGTTGAGCGCCCTATACTACAAACCTACTGCGAGGCTAAAGATAGGTAGCCTGGTCACTGCTCCCATCGATATTGGGAGGGGCACACGTCAAGGCTGCCCCCTCTCTCCCCTGCTGTATGCCTTGGTAGCGGAGCCGCTCGCCTGCGCTATACGAGAGTACCACCGGTTTGAAGGGATCAACTTCCCGACGTACCAGATCGGTATCTCCACTTATGCGGACGACACTCTGCTATATGTTCGGGACCCGGAGACTAATCTCTCTGCGGTGCTACGGGAGGTGGTTAGGTTCGGGGCTCTTTCTGGTCTTCGCGTCAACTGGAATAAGTCAGTAGCGTTGCCCCTGACGCCGGTGACGCTCCCTTTCGACTCGGAGTACCCCTTGCAATGGACCACGGATGCTATCCGCTATTTGGGGATACGCATACATACGGACCCGGAAGTCCTGATACGCGAGAACTATGGTGTGGCCTACTCCAAACTGGTAGACGACGTCGAAGTGTGGTCTAGGCTCCCGCTTTCGCTCATGGGCAGGATTGCGCTCATGAAAATGGTGGTACTCCCCAGGTTCCTCTTCCTCTTTGTGAATATTCCAGTAGTCCTCTCCAAGGCTTTCTTCCGGCAACTCACCCAAACACTCGTCCGCCTGGCGTGGGGGGGCAAACAGCCGCGGGTGCAGTGGCAAACACTCACCCTTCCGTACGACCAGGGAGGCCTTGGGGCACCGGATCTGGAGCGATACTACAGACTTGCTCAGGGCGCACACCTGCATACTTGGATTCATGGGGACCCGGGTATCCCTCATGTGAAACTGGAGAGACTCTTTGCAGACCCGGTCCCGCTTCCGGCGACAGTGTGTTATCCACCTGATAGAAGGGTCGGCAATCTGGACTCTATAGCCACCACGAATCATGCTTGGCATGCACTGATTGGCTCCCGGGATTGCAAGCTGCTGTATTCACCTTTGCTCCGGGTAGAATGGGCGGCCTGGCTGGCTCCGCTGACTGAGAAGGGCGTCCTGAAGGCACTCCGTGACCTAGGCATTCTTACCATGGGTGATCTCTTCTTAAACGGCACTCTGAAAACGCTGCAGCAGGTCCTTCACTCCTGCCCCGGGTCAACGCTGCTTCATAGTTTTCAATATCACAGGGTTCGTAGAGCGGCCCTTGCCGTTTTAGGCCCGGACCTGGCTGAGCCGCCGGAGGTCCCGGAACTCACCTATGTCATCAAGACCCCCTCCGCTCGCAAACTGATCACGGCCCTTCGCTCACTGGGTGACAGGCAACGGAAATATCCCCCCTCCAAGGCCCGTTTGGCCTGGCAGGCTGACCTCCAATCTCCCATCTCAGACGACATGTGGCGTTATTGTGCGACTAATACCAAGAAAATCTCGCTCAATGGTAGGCACCGTCTGGTGCATTTTAAATTCCTACAGCGTGTCTACTATACGCCCGAGAGGCTGCATAGGTATGGCCTTAGAGAGTCAGCGGAGTGTGAGCGTTGCCACTTTCACACAGCAGACTTTCTCCATATGGCCTGGACCTGTCCTGCCATACATAAGTACTGGGTTGAGGTCTTTGCGGGCCTCAGTGCTATCCTCGGTGACACGATCTTGCCTAACCCGGCGCTCGCCTTACTTAGTTTTTCAAAACCACTTCCTGTGGCTATGCGGCGACTAGCGGACATGGCGTTATTGACGGCAAAGCGACTGGTGGCGTTATGCTGGATGCGGGGACCAGTCCCGACTAGAAAACGGTGGGAAACAGACTTGCTTTACTGCTGCACGCAATCAGAGGTGTATAGCGAACTCCTACCTCCAAAGAGTAGGCCCAAAAACTTTTGGGGTTTGTTTCGAGCGTTTCAAAGTGCGAAAGAGGATGGTGAGTCGGATCCTGAGAGTGTGGAGGCAGATTTGTTGCAGGAGGAGGGGGCTGAGTCAGCGGTGGTTGAGGAGTGTGCCGGCTGAAGATCTTACAGTTGTGACAGTGTGGTGATTCGTGCCTGACTGTTTGAGATGTTTCTGCGTTAAGAGTTGCTTGTGACAGCTGTTCTGGTTTATGGCGACCTCTGTCCCCTTCCCAGGGCGTAATCCCGCCCTAGCGGGCGCTTGCTGATCTCCCTTGGTCTGTCTGAGGGACACATGGTTGAGGTACGGGGCGGGTGGTGGGTAGTGGGCACGGGTTTCGGTAGTCTGGCTTGTTCTTTCTTGGGGTGGGTGGGTTTGCTATTGTTTGGGGGGTCCCCTTCCCTTTATTCACCATTCCCTGAATACTTGTTGCTGTTCCCCTAGATTCTGGGTTTCTACGCAGTTCTTCACAGGTGGCTATTTTGATCCTGCCAATCTGGCGCGTCCTGCTCCCCTGGGGTCTGATATTGTTGGTGCGGTGGGGTGTGCATCCTGCTTATGAGTTGCGGTCATCCAATAGTAGATGCTACGATCGATTGCTTCTGTACACCTGTTCAACACCTGCAGTTTCGCCGCCAGGCCCTTAGGCTGTTGGTCTTTATGGCTGTGTAACTTACCCGCACCCGGGGATTGGAGAATGGTTTTTTTCTTTGTTGCCGCCGGCCCCCGGGTTGTAGGCGATGTCGGCTGTGTATGTAACTTGGAAGTGCAATAAAGTATAAATTTAATAAAAAAAAAAAAACTCTGTGTGTGCCCCTGTGTGGAAAATAATGTTCCTCAAGGGTCAAGTTATGTGTAAATGGTCAACATGTTTCGTGGGTATTGATGTTGTCGGAGGGCAGAAAAGATCCAATGAACGATCCTCGGAGTTCTGTGTGATTTGCCATCTCTGTAGAGCGGTCCCTCTGTGTCTTGATGACACTGCACTTCAAAGTAGTGCCGTCTTAACGCATGGCCACGCTGGGCAGTTGTCCGGGGGCCCCATGAGTATTTAGGCCCCATACAGACCAGAATTTAACACTAATTTTCCATTTAACATTTTTATTCCTGTGAGTGGTTGTGTAGGCAGGCCCAGTGCACGGCTTTGCCCAGGGGCCTTGTAAAGAAATCCATTAGACACAATAAATATAATTAATTAATATATCTTTAACGGAGCTTGTAAATCAGCTTCCATATTGTTGTGTATTCAATGCACGAGTAAGCGCGAGTAAGCGCGAGTATACGCTCGCGCATTCACTCCTTGTGACTCGCGCCGGTGTTTTCTTTCAAGTGTATATCTCGTGACATGTTATTTCTTGAATGTGCATGCCTCGCTACCCTGTACAGTTGTTCATGTTGTATTCTATGCCTTAACTGTTAATGTCGAGTCAGTTACCGCTGACTACTTGGAGCCTTCAGTTGTATGCAGGGAGTGCTTCTTAATCTTCCAATAAACTTATTCTTTTCATCAAGACTTCTGTGGATAATTACTCTACAATTTGGCGACGAGGATGGGATGATTTCCAGATTGCCATGATTCATGATGAGGGTCCTATTTCTATTGATCAGACTCTGTGGAGGGAGAAATTTGAAGATGATGAGATTTTAAAGAATGTAGCTAATTACATCACTAGTGCTTGGCCTGACAAAAAGTGTTTGAACTCAGAGTTGAGAAGTTTCTGGGAAGTGAGATCAGAACTTTCATGTTGTGAGAACATCATTAAAAGAGGTGAACGTATTGTTCCACCAGTGGGTGTGAGGAAAGTTATAGTTTTACAAGGCCATGAAGGTCATAGTGGCATGGTTAGAACCAAACAACAAGTTAAGCATTTATTTGGTGGCCAGGTATGGATATGTTTATTGAACGACTAGTTAGGAATTGTGTTGTGTGTGCAAATTCTGATAAGTCTTTAGTTACTCTTAAACCAAATATGAGTGCGCATACCATTCCTAACAATCCATGGGAAACCATCGCTATAGACATTATGGGTCCCATTGGTTGTGAATCTAAGTATGTCATTGCAGCCATTGACATTTTCTCTAAATGGCCAATTATCAAAATTGTTCAAAAAATAGATACTGATTCCGTGCTATGTTTTCTAGATAAAGTTTTTATCGAAGAAGGACTACCTGTAAGAATTATATCTGACAATGGTGTACAATTCAATTCAAAGAAAGCCAATGATTATTTTTCAAGGCTTGGCATTACCCATTCCACTACTTCTTTATATAACCCTAGTGGGAATGGAGTAATAGAGAGATTCAATAGGGTTCTGAAGGGTGCCATACAGTTTACTGGTAATGATGACAAGAAATGGGAAGTTGAAATTTTTAGGAAAGTCTGGATGTACAGGACAACCATGAATTCTATGACTGGGTATTCTCCTTTTGAGATCATGAGGGGAAGAATTCCTAGAACTAAGGTGAATCCATCGTGGTTGGTCAAATCTACTTCTTCAAATGTGGATCTGGGTAAAGTTAAAGAAAATCTTATTCACACCCATTGCACTAATAAAAAGTACTTTGATGAGAAATTTGGTTCAAAAAAGGATCCGAGAGTGGAAGTTGGCATGATGGTGAAGGTTAAAAAACCGTGGAAGGTCAAGAAAGGTGAAAGTTTGTTTATGGGTCCTTTTGAAGTTTTAGAGGTATTAAAAAACTCTGTGAGATTATCAAACAATAAAGTTTGGAATCTCAGTAGGATTGCTATTCTCAAGGCTGATAAGAATGTTTATTGTAAAGAACCTATTTCTGAACATCCTGATCTATCTTATTTGGATGAGGATTTAGGTGAGGGTGTAGTTTGTGATGATACAGCTGCTATACCTTGTTGTTCAGGCAGTTGTTATACCAATCAAAATACAGCTGCAGTACCCTGTTGTTCTAGTAATAGTATTACAAATCAAGATGTTGCTGTTCAACATAGTGTTTCTTTACCCAAAAGAACTACAAGAAAACCCAAGTGGTTGTCAGATTTTGTTGCTTACATGACAAGAAAAATGTAGTTCTCAGTTTGTTTGTTTTTTTTTGTTTTTTTCTTTTTGTTTCATTTTATAAGGAGGGAAGGTGTGTTGTGTATTCAATGCACGAGTAAGCGCGAGTAAGCGCGAGTATACGCTCGCGCATTCACTCCTTGTGACTCGCGCCGGTGTTTTCTTTCAAGTGTATATCTCGTGACATGTTATTTCTTGAATGTGCATGCCTCGCTACCCTGTACAGTTGTTCATGTTGTATTCTATGCCTTAACTGTTAATGTCGAGTCAGTTACCGCTGACTACTTGGAGCCTTCAGTTGTATGCAGGGAGTGCTTCTTAATCTTCCAATAAACTTATTCTTTTCATCAAGACTTCTGTGGATAATTACTCTACACATATCTGTCCTGGTATGTCCCATGAATGTTCCCTCAATATTCTAGACATTCTTTTACATCTCACATTATGATGTCATTTATACATCATTACAGTCTCCCCCTCCCCCCTAAAATAAGTGAAATAATTTAAATAAATAAATAGATTAACATTGTTCAATATTAACATTGTTCAATTAGTCTCTCGGGTCTTTTTGAAATTCTTCCTGATCTCCTTTGTATCCACTCATCTTGTTGATCATTTGGTTGTATGTTTCTCTGTACATTGCCTGTTGCAACTTTCCTAAAGAAAGACTTGTTTCTTGTAATTGTTCTGCTATCATTTTCTGCAGTCACTGCTGTTCCATGTATTTTTGTAATTCTCCCTTCGTCGCCAATGTAAAGAAATCCATTAGACACAATAAATATAATTAATTAATATATCTTTAATGGAGCTTGTAAATCAGCTTCCATATCTGTCCTGGTATGTCCCATGAATGTTCCCTCAACATTCTTTATTCTTGACATTCTTTTACATCTCACATTATGATGTCATTTATACATCATTACAGGCCTATAATGCTGTTAAGACTGCCCTGCTTCACAGTAAGAATGGTCTATTTATTATACTATATTTCCTGCTAGAAGAAAAACTCAGTTACGGTCCCTTCCTACTCGTACATTGAAAATGGATTTTGCCCTGCCCTCCACACTATTAAAAATCTGTCCTTTAACAGGAACTGGGAGAGAATCCCTGGTGAATATCCACAAAGTAGCAGATTTTTGGGTGTTCACAAACTTTCTATGGCATCTCCACTCTGAAACATCCTTTCTCCACCAATGAGAGCAACGTGTAGGTGTGTGGCTGATGATTTGTTCAAGTGAATTTGTTTAACAAGTCTAAGGCGTCCCGAATTACAAACACAGGTGTGAATACGATCTGGGCAAAAACTAATTTAAATCAACTTTATATTGATATTACATTACAAGAGGAACAGTACGTCAGCAAACACGAACTAATAAAAACCAAAGGATATGATATATACGAGAAAACTTATGGTGGTGTCTCAAGCTTAGTCGATATCCAGTTGCGACTTGCAAGTAGACCTAAAACAGGCTCCTTGAAAGGCTTTTTTATTTTATTTTATATTAAACAATACGGTGGCTCCAACGAAGGTCTTCATATCTTGAGTATTTTTCTCATCGGTGTATACCTTGGGTGAGATTTTAATGAAACCTTACCTCAACCTCATTATGCCTACATTGTTCTAATTCCAAACTGGCAGTAGGCATAGCCCTTTGGCAAAAAAAGAAAACTGTCCTGAAGAAGGTGAACATCCTTCGAATCACCGAAACGCAGCGTTGACTCTGTTTTCTTAAGTGTAATCATGAAATGTTTTTATGTATGAATTGTTTTTAAACTTTGTGAATGTAATAAATTGAAAAAATCCTTTTTATATATCATATCCTTTGGTTTTTATTATTTAGTGTTTGCTGACGTACAGTTCCTCTTCTGATGTAATGTCATTATAAAGTTGATTTAAATTAGTTTTTCCCAGATCGTATTCACACCTTTGTTTGTAATTCGGGACGCCTTAGACTTGTTAATTGTATCTACCCTGTCCCTATTTTCAATAGTAGGGTACCTCCCTCCTTTTGTGAACATTAAGTGAATTTGTGACTGAACAGATGGGTGAATGAATGGGTGATTTAATTGATTTGCAAGTGGGTATATGCAAGGTGAATGTTGGTGGTAGGATGGGTGACAATATGTTTCATTTTAGAAAGCTGAAGTATTGCGTAAACCTGTGTGGTATTTGGTTGATGGGTGTGGTATGAGTTTGGGCATCTATGTCTGTCGTCTGTGTGCCTGTCGGTTTAGTAAATGAATGGATGGGTGAGTGAATGAAAGATTGGACGTGTGAGCGAGTGGATATATGGGTGAGTATGGATGTTTTGTGGTGATTCGATGATCACAGGTGACCAGTGGTTGGGTTGATGAATGGGCAAATTTAGTGGCTCCTGATAATCAAAGATATCATGGGACACTAGTATCATGAACAAAATATTGAGGGACAAAATATCAAGAGGTGCGCATACATTTTCAATACCTATCTCTGCATATATGTACCTTGACAATCTACATATTTTCAAACCACATAGATATGGAGTTAGGAATAGCAAATCAATACTTCCCTCTGTGCATTTACCTAACAGTATTTTGCCCCTTTATATTTTGTTTAAGATATTGGTGTACCAGGATAATGTTATACTCAAAATTCAAGAATACAATCATTAGTGGGTGTATGAGTGAGTGGATGGGTGAGAGGGCGTTTAAAGGAGTGAGTGGGTCAGTAGATGACTTCTCTGTTTTGGTAAGACTGCACCGAGACAATAGGTTGCTTCCAAAGCATTGTGCCTTGATCACATGGCTGTTTCTAGAAGTCTCCCCATATATTTCAAGGGTAAGCTATACTGGTGCCTGTTACTATGCCTGCTTCTCTTTCAGGACCAACATCCTGTAACAGTGCAGAGATTCGACAAAACAATTAAGAAGACAGGATACATTTCCATGATGAGGTCAATACTGTAAAGTTAGAAGCATTCTATATCTCTCTTGTATCGATGACCATAGGCTCTGCACCTACTTTACTACCGATCAATGTTAATGACTATCAATTTCTTCCCCTAACATGTTGAGCTCTTTGTCAAGACACGTTTCATTCAGCACCATGTGATATCTTCACTAATAATATGGAAAGCGGACAGGAAATTAAGACGTGAATAGCAATAGAGCATGTACAAAACCACCAGTTGTGGTCCTCTGGGTAGGGAATATCAAATCCCAAATATTGATGGGTCACAATATCATGACCACAATATCGAGGGACAAAACTCCAAAGAGGTAGGTACACAGAGGGAGGTAAGGATTTACTGCTCTTAACTCCATATAAATATACCTTGAAGATACATTTATCAAAAAAGTGTGTATATGTTGAGTTAGATATATAAAATTTAGCGAAACTTACCTTTCGATTTTGTGTCCCTCAATATTGTGCTTATGATATTGTGACCCTTCCATATATGGGCTTCGATATTTCCAGCCTACACCCATTCCAAGCATACCTGGGTCTGTGAATGGGATATCAAACACACACAAGGTGATGGGAGAATGCTTGCAATTTGACTAACCACTATCAATCACATAGGGTAGCATTTTAACCCATTGTTCTTTTGCTCACTATGCCACCTCAGTTTGGACCCATAGATATGCAAATCAGTCTTTAGCCTGCTCCAATAGGAATAGTCCAGCCCGACCTGCCAGGCCAGGTCCTTCTTGAACTGGACTGCTTGCAATTCAAGACAGTTTTTGCCCTGATAAGGGCTCATCAGTTGTGTATAGCTTGGTTCCCGTACTCACTGTTCCACTGGAACCAAGTTATATCTGATTCATGAGCTCTAATCAGGGTGAAACTGGTTTTGGGTTGCTCGTGTTCTGGTTCGGGGAGGACCTGGCCTGACAGTTCGGGCTGGACTGTTCGTATTGGAGCAGGAAGAATGCTGACTTGGATATGGGTGTGTCCAAACTGAAATGGCATGGCGCGCAAAAAAATGATGGGTTGGAATACTACCTCAAGTGATAGCCAATGGTTAGACACATTTCAAACTTTCATTCTATCACCATATGTGGATTTGATGTATGCCCTAAGTGACAAGGATATGACCAGACATGGGTCCTGTGCTCACTGCTCCACTGGAACTTAGGCATACCTAACAGATGAGCCCTAATCAGGGCGAACCCAGTCTTGGGTTGCATGTGTTCTGGTTTGGGGAGGACCTGGCCAGCAGTTCAGGTTGGACTGTTTCTATTGGAGCAGGGTTAAGACTGATTTGCATATAGCTAGATTCAAACTGAAATAAAATTGTGAACAAAAAAACAATCGGTTGGGATGCCAACACACATAATTGCCAGTAGTTAAACAAATTGCATGCCTTCCTCCAATCACCTTTTGTGTGTCTATGAATGGTAGGGTAGATCTAATGGGGTGATTTGTTGTGTTCGCTGTTTAGAAGTTATGATCAGGAAAATAAGCACAGTTTGTGAGTATTCAAAGTTATTTAACAATGAAGGTGGCAAAGTACCCCCAGGTTGATAATGCAATAGATTCTCTAGTCTTGCAGGTTACAGAATCAACATAAAGGTAAGTCTATCCTATTATTACCTAATTTTAAGGTACTATATGTATCAACCCTGTGAGGATAAAGGGCTAAGCAGGTCGTGACAGCCTTTGAACACGTGGTGTTCAGGTCCTCATTGAGGTCAGCAGCTTAACTCACAGAACCGCTGCAGTGTCCTAAAATAAATATATATATATATATATATATATATATATATTTATATATATATATATATATATATATATACACATATATATATATATATATACATATATATATATATATATATATATATATATATATATATATATATATATATATATATATATATATATATATATATATATGCAATACCTCGCAGCGCTCCACCCCTCAGGTGAAATACAAGACATGAAACAACTTTGTTGCAGCATACAGTTTATTTCCCAAATAAACAGGTAGTCATGACGCGTTTCGACCGTCCCTGCGGCCTTGGTCACATCATATATATATCACAGCTCAAATCCTCTTACTTAAAAAAAGACGCCAGCACTCTTGAGAGATGTTTCCAAGTTGCGTTTATTCCAAGTTAAACAGACGCGTTTCGGTGATGCCTTCCTCAATAAACACCGAGGAAGGCATCGCCGAAACACGTCTGTTTAACTTGGAATAAACGCAACTTGGAAACGTCTCTCAAGAGTGCTGGCGTCTTCTTTTAAGTAAGAGGATTTGAGCTGTGAGATATCGTGGTACGCACCGCCACGTCCACGCACCCACCCATGAGTGACTTCGCAGTAGGTGTCGAAGGGAGCTGTAATATATATACATATATACATATATATATATATATATGTTACACCACTCCTTCCAAGGAAGAAGAAGAGACCACAGGTGGGGAATCTTGGAGGCATTTATTGTCCGGGGCTACAACATGGCAAATGCATTTCGGCTTTCAACAGCCTTCTTCAGTGCCGGAGGTGTTCGCAGTCAATAGGCGCATTTTGCGGATTCAAATATCCCGCCCTGACCTGTGGCTCGTCACTCGCCCCGCCCTCAGGTAAGTTTGTATGCGGCTCGGTGGGGTGGGCCTGGAAATCCCAGAGTGCATCATTCAGGCTCTGCAAGGAATCACTGAGGGGGGGGTTCTTTGACGCCACCTGTAATGGACCCTCGATGAAATGTTAATAGCCTCTGACAGCCGATGTCTCCTTGTCTCCCCAAAACCACATCACCCCCAATCCAACAGGATCCTCTTCGGCGGGGGCTCGGTAGAACTCCACCTTGCCCGGCATGCAGCTGAATGGCGGCAACACTGCTTCAATTTCTCCCAGGACCAGGGGGGACCATGGCAATTCTAGTACCCTGGAGACACAACAATCCGCCGAAATGGTGAGCCAGCAGTTCCGTGGTCAGCTTCGCGATGTGGGGGTCTCCAAAGCGTGTTACTGGCAAAACACGCAACAATATGTTACACCAATCCTCCCAAGGAAGAAGAAGAGACCACAGGCGGGGAATCTTGGAGGCATTTATTGTCCGGGGCTACAACATGGCAAATGCATTTAGGCTTTCAACAGCCTTCTTCAGTGCTGGAGGTGTTCGCAGTCAAAAGGCGCATTTTGCGGATTCAAATATCCCGCCCTGACCTATGGCTCGTCACTCGCCCCGCCCTCAGGTAAGTTTGTATGCGGCTCGGTGTGGTGGGCCTGCAAATCCCAGAGTGCATCATTCAGGCTCTGCAAGGAATCACTGGGGGGGGGGTTCTTTGATGCCACCTATAATGGACCCTAGATGAAATGTTAATAGCCTCTGACAGCCGATGTCTCCTCGTCTCCCCAAAACCACATCACCCACAATCCAACAGGATACTCTTCGGCGGGGGCTCGGTAGAATTTCACCTTGCCCAGCGTGCAGCTGAATGGCGGCAACACCGCTTCAATTTCTCCCAGGACCAGGGGGGACCACGGCAATTCCAGTACCCTGGAGACAACAATCCGCCGAAACTGTGAGCCAGCAGTTCCGTGGTCAGCTTCGCGATGTGGGGGTCTCCAAAGCGTGCTACTGGCAAAACACGCAACAATATGTTATACCACTCCTCCCAAGGAAGAAGAAGAGACCACAGGCGGGGAATTTTGGAGGCATTTATTGTCCGGGGCTACAACATGGCAAATGCATTTCGGCTTTCAACAGCCTTCTTCAGTGCCCGAGGTGTTCGCAGTCAATAGGCGCATTTTGCGGATTCAAATATCCCGCCCTGACCTGTGGCTCGTCACTCGCCCCGCCCTCAGGTAAGTTTGTATGCGGCTCGGTGTGGTGGGCCTGCAAATCCCAGAGTGCATCATTCAGGCTCTGCAAGGAATCACTGGGAGGGGGGTTCTTTGACGCCACCTGTAATGGACCCTCGATGAAATGTTAATAGCCTCTGACAGCCGATGTCTCCTCGTCTCCCCAAAACCACATCACCCCCAATCCAACGGGATCCTCTTCGGTGGGGGCTCGGTAGAACTCCACCTTGCCCGGCGTGCAGCTGAATGGCGGCAACACCGCTTCAATTTCTCCCAGGACCAGGGGGGACCACGGCAATTCATGGTACCCGGGAAAAACAACAATCCGGCAAAACGGTGAGCCAGCAGTTCCGTGGTCAGCTTTGCGATGTGGGGGTCTCCAAAGCGTGTTACTGGCAAAACACGCAACAATGTGTTACTGGCAAAACACGCAACAATATGTTACACCACTTCTCCCAAGGTAGAAGAAGAGACCACAGGCGGGGAATCTTGGAGGCATTTATTGTCCGGGGCTACAACATGGCAAATGCATTTAGGCTTTCAACAGCCTTCTTCAGTGCCGGAGGTGTTCGCAGTCAAAAGGCGCATTTTGCGGATTCAAATATCCCGCCCTGACCTGTGGCTCGTCACTCGCCCCGCCCTCAGGTAAGTTTGTATGCGGCTCGGTGTGGTGGGCCTGCAAATCCCAGAGTGCATCATTCAGGCTCTGCAAGGAATCACTGGGGGGGGGGGGTTCTTTGATGCCACCTATAATGGACCCTAGATGAAATGTTAATAGCCTCTGACAGCCGATGTCTCCTCGTCTCCCCAAAACCACATCACCCCCAATCCAACGGGATCCTCTTCGGCGGGGGCTCGGTAGAACTCCACCTTGCCTGGCGTGCAGCTGAATGGCGGCAACACCGCTTCAAGTTCTCCTAGGACCAGGGGGCCCACGGCAATTCCAGTACCCTGGAGACACAACAATCCGCCGAAACGGTGAGCCAGCAGTTCCGTGGTCAGCTTCGCGATGTGGGAGTCTGCAAAGCGTGTTACTGGCAAAACACGCAACAATATGTTACACCACTCCTCCCAAGGTAGAAGAAGAGACCACAGGCGGGGAATCTTGGAGGCATTTATTGTCCGGGGCTACAACATGGCAAATGCATTTCGTCTTTCAACAGCCTTCTTCAGTGCCGGAGGTGTTCGCAGTCAATAGGCGCATTTTGCGGATTCAAATATCCCGCCCTGACCTGTGGCTCGTCACTCACCCCGCCCTCAGGTAAGTTTGTATGCGGCTCGGTGTGGTGGGCCTGGAAATCCCAGTGTGCATCATTCAGGCTCTGCAAGGAATCACTGGGGGGGGTTTCTTTGGCGCCACCTGTAATGGACCCTCGATGTAATGTTAATAGCCTCTGACAGCCGATGTCTCCTCGTCTCCCCAAAACCACATCACCCCCAATCCAACGGGATCCTCTTCGGCGGGGGCTCGGTAGAACTCCACCTTGCTCGGCGTGCAGCTGAATGGCGGCAACACTGCTTCAAGTTCTCCCAGGACCAGGGGGGACCATGGCAATTCCAGTACCCTGGAGACACAACAATCCGCCGAAACGGTGAGCCAGCAGTTCCGTGGTCAGCTTCGCGATGTGGGGGTCTCCAAAGCGTGTCACTGGCAAAACATGCAACAATATGTTACACCACTCCTCCCAAGGAAGAAGAAGAGACCACAGGCGGGGAATCTTGGAGGCATTTATTGTCCGGGGCTACAACATGGCAAATGCATTTCGGCTTTCAACAGCCTTCTTCAGTGCCCGAGGTGTTCGCAGTCAATAGGCGCATTTTGCGGATTCAAATATCCCGCCCTGACCTGTGGCTCGTCACTCACCCCGACCTCAGGTAAGTTTGTATGCGGCTCGGTGTGGTGGGCCTGGAAATCCCAGAGTGCATCATTCAGGCTCTGCAAGGAATCACTGGGGGGGGGGGGTTCTTTGACGCCACCTGTAATGGACCCTCGATGTAATGTTAATAGCCTCTGACAGCCGATGTCTCCTCGTCTCCCCAAAACCACATCACCCCCAATCCAACGGGATCCTCTTCGGCGGGGGCTCGGTAGAACTCCACCTTGCCCGGCGTGCAGCTGAATGGCGGCAACACCGCTTCAAGTTCTCCCAGGACCAGGGGGGACCACGGCAATTCCAGTACCCTGGAGACACAACAATCCGCCGAAACGGTGAGCCAGCAGTTCCGTGGTCAGCTTTGCGATGTGGGAGTCTCCAAAGCGTGTTACTGGCAAAACACGCAACAATATGTTACAGCACTGCTCCCAAGGAAGAAGAAGAGACCACAGGCGGGGAACCTTGGAGGCATTTATTGTCCGGGGCTACAACATGGCAAATGCATTTCGGCTTTCAACAGCCTTCTTCAGTGCCTGAGGTGTTCGCAGTCAATAGGCGCATTTTGCGGATTCAAATAGCCCGCCCTGACCTGTGGCTCGTCACTCGCCCCGCCCTCAGGTAAATTTGTATGCGGCTCGGTGTGGTGGGCCTGCAAATCTCAGAGTGCATCATTCAGGCTCTGCAAGGAATCACTGGGGGGGGGGTTTCTTTGACGCCACCTGTAATGGACCCTCGATGAAATGTTAATAGCCTATGACAGCCGATGTCTCCTTGTCTCCCCAAAACCACATAACCCCCAATCCAACGGGATCCTCTTCGGCGGGGGCTCGGTAGAACTCCACCTTGTCCGGCGTGCAGCTGAATGGCGGCAACACCGCTTCAATTTCTCCCAGGACCATGGGGGACCACGGCAATTCCAGTACCCTGGAGACACAACAATCCGCCGAAACGGTGAGCCAGCAGTTCCGTGGTCAGCTTCGCGATGTGGGGGTCTTTAAAGCGTGTTACTGGCAAAACACGCAACAATATGTTACACCACTCCTCCCAAGGAAGAAGAAGATATATATATATATATATATATATATATATATATATATATATATATATATATATATATATATATATATATATATACACACACACACACACACACACACACACACACACACACACACACACACACACATATATATGTGTGTGTAAATATCTCTGCAATTCCGTGTTTCTCAGTTGGAATGGGGCATAACATTAATCTCCAAGTAAATATCGGCAGGTTTGACGTGCCAGTGTTTACCTGTTTACGTTACTCCGAGGGATCGCAAAAATCAGACCCACGTGCGACAGGGAGTTGTAATGGGGGCCAAAACATGCATCCCTCGTACAATGACGCGCCATGCATGATGCCGGATGGGGGTGGGGGACTGGAAACGTCCTCGACTGATCAGGACAGGAGGGGGGGTGAGTGCCTGAGCAGCAGGGGCCCCCACCGCCAAGGACACAGCTTGGGAGCCCCTCTCATCACACAACACTTCATGTGACACAGCGTGATGACATTTCAAGCAACATGTCACTCCGATTAACTCCATCTAATCAAGGAAAGAGGCCGGGTGGCTCTAAACCGCGGAATGTTTTATTCATTCAAAGACGCCGACTTCCGTGCTGGGCCTCGTGACACAAAGATGCCCAGAAGGAAATGTTTTTTAGCCAGCCTGACCGCTTTTACCCTATTTACTCTCCCTTTTTTTCCTCCTTTCGCTCTCCCCTTTCCTTGCAGCCTGACAATTTAGCGATTCTGATGGAAAATTCATTAGTCGCCTCTAAGTTTTTTTTCCCCTTCATTTTCCGAGTCAGCTTCGCGCCTGATCTGTCAGCCTCTTCCATCCTGATTATCTGGAGACGCCAATTTCAAAGAGACATCTTAATAGTGATGTCAACGAATTAATTAGATGTGTTAATGAGCTAAAAGCAACCCAAATTAAATTAATGCAGTAATAAGCACAGACAGCAAAATTAGCTCCAATTTCTGTAAATGATTCTGAACTGTACACAACATATCATCCTGCTAGAACATTACCACCCCCCAAAGCTAATCAAGGACTCCAGTGCAATTAACTGCTTAATTACAAAACACACACACAGGCGCGCGCACAGCCCCGAGATCCAGCGGCAAGCGCGAGGCACCAGCAGGGCTGTACGTTACCCTGCAAAGGAGACGTCTCAGGAACGCATCTGAAATTATATATTCCCCTGCCGCCCGTTTAACGACTATTTCACTGCGAGGGTTTCATACTGAGGCTGTGAGTCGTGGAAAATGTTCGCGTTATAAGACAATGATGCGATTGCGTCATCGACGTGGGCTTCCGGAAGAAGAGAGGCCTAGGGTAACTGACACAAATGCATTGTTCGGGTCGCCTTAACATATGCCAGGGCTCTTTCCGTGCATAGGACACAAAGGCAGTCGCTTTTGGCGTCACTTCCGGGGCTGGGTCTCAATTCATTAACATTAGGTTGGTGTCAAGGTGCCACAAAGAATTTGGAAACGATGGACAGGAATGTGGCCCAGAGTTATCTTTAGTGGTTTAAATTATTATCAAGCAGTCTACCTATCACGTTCTTGGTTCTGGCCTAACAAACCTGAAACCATTGTTGGGTTCGCCTTTGTTGCTGTACAGATGGGGATGTGACTAGGTGGTTTGGAATGGACTGTTCCTATTGGAGCAGGGCTAAACTAAAGCTGATTTTTTTACGGTTGGTACCTGTCTGTAGGGAAACAGTGTGCACAAAAAACACGGAGAACTGAAACGAGAACCGTAATTATTACCAGTAGGAGAGATTAATTAAAAGATTTAATGGCCAGCTCTTTTTTTTTTTCAAAGAAAGAGGAATAGCAAAAATAAGCACCTGGGGTAGGCCGCAAAAGTACCTGAAAATTGGCCCAGTCCAAAGCACATGTCTCAATGGCCTCCATGGCTAATCTTATTAGGAGTCATAACTGATATACAATCTATGTGTACTGGTTTAATTTGTGCAGGTGGTTGCGGGTGGAGAGCACAGGCAATCATTTTAGTGGACAGGGACATATTTTTCATCACATAGTTTGACCCTGAACAAAATAGAGAAAGGCAGAAAAATGTGAAAGAAGGAGGTAAGAAAACTAAGAAAACAATGACCAAGGCAGCTGGCAGGAATTACAAAGATGCTGCAATAGTGATCTAAAGAGGCAGGGCATGTCGGTAGGTGAAAGAAAGAGGCTCAAGGTGCAATCAAGACTAGGGAGCCCTAATATACTGTGTATCACACTCTCAGGGCCATACCTCGTTACCTTTCCACTCTCTGCTTTAAGGTTCGCCCACCATGCCCACCGCTGAGAACAACCTCAGCTCCGCGTGTTTACGAATTGCTTCAGAATCCGAACAGCAAGTCAGAGCTTAATTGTCCAATATGGTTGATTTCCCAAGCGTGAGAAGGGAGTGCATGAGGGGCTTCTTATAACATTGCAGAGCACGAGTATCTGATTAGCTCTAATTGCTGCTTGAGAAGCAAAGTGGGGACAAGTGACAGGGAAGGCAAGCACCGGTACTGTTTTAGATAGTTTTATATGGAAACGGAGAAAGAACTGGGTTAGGGGGTCCTATTTGTGTTGCTACTAGAACAGACGTAAATATAAATGGCCCGAGGAGAGATAGAGAGAAAGGAAGGGTATGTTATGCAGATTTGTAGCGCACACTATCCCCGGCAGGGTATCTTGGCCCTAAGCGGGTGTGAGTCTAGACATTCAAAACGTCAGGTCTTCGGCTTCTTGCAGAGTTTAAGAAGGGACGAGAACGATCTTATTTGTAGCAGCAGATTATTCCAAGCTTTAAGAGCAAAAAACGAGAAGGCTCGACAGTCAGATCCGGTTTTCCGTACGCATGGGATTTGTGCACGTATGAGTCCGGACGAGCGGAGGTGTCTGGAAGGTTTGTGAAAACAGATGCGATTTCTGAGGAATGCTGTGCCAGTATTATGTAGTGTCTTGAAAGTGGACGAGGAGTTAGAATTGTGCTAGTTCGAGGAGTTAGAATTGTGCTAGTTTGTGAATGGGGGGCCTCTGGACCTCCTTCAGATGTAGTGTGATGTGAATGCAAAGTGGGAGGTTGAGAGTGATTTTGGCAGCGAGTTCTGGATGATCTGCCTACTAGTGAGTTTTTCGTTGATGCCGGCATAGAGGGAGCTCCTATAGTACAGCTTGCTTGTGACCAGGGTGTGTGTGATAGTTTCCCAGGAGCTGATTGGAATCCAGTTGAAATCTTCCTCAGCATCTTCAGGGTAGGGAAAGATGAGGTGGTGATGGCATTGACCAAGGCAGTCATGTCGAGTTGATGTCAATGATCCTGAGGTTCTTGGTTTAGGCGGCGGTTTCGATCCTAGCTCTGTTGGCCACCAGGTGGAATCCCACAGTGACATGCTCTTCCTGAAGACCACAATTTCAGTCTTCTTAGCTTTCAGCTTTAGACAGTTGTTCTTCATCCAGTGGGCGACTTCAGTCATGGAGACATTGAACAGCATCTGGGTACTGGGAGCCTTGTCGTTGAGGGAGAGAATGAGTTCTGTGTCATTGGCACAGGTGAGGACATTGAGACCGTGAGAGCGGATGATGCTCGCTAGAGGGATCATGTATGTGTTGGAGAGGTTTGGAATCAGTGAGGATCCTATCGGAACTCCACAGATGAGGTCGTGGGCGTCCGAGGTGCCAGGCTGACTGATTGAGTTCTTATAGTCCGAAAGAAGCAGATCTATTGCGTTTGCATCCTTGGATTCTGATGTCTTGTAGGCATGGGATGAGGATGGGGTGGGAGACTGTGTCAAATTCTGCAGAGAAATCCAGGAGTATGAGGGATGCCGTGTCTCCTCTGTCCAGAGTCATGCAGAAGTCATCCATGGCTGCTTTGAGGGAAGCTTCCGTGCTGTTGGGTCTGAAACCAGACAGTGAGTGGTGTTGAGGAGTTGGTGCAGTCGAGGGATTCAGTGGGGTTACTGTTTATGATTTTCTTTCATCAGGCTTTGGATTGAATGATAGCAGGGAGATCTGTCAGTAGTTGGCGTGCGTTGAAGGGTTCACAGAGGGGTTCTACAACAATGAGAGGACAATTGCACCTTAGCAAGCATCTGGGAAGGTCACATAAGTGGTGGAGGCATTCAGAATGGGAGTCAGCATAGTGCTGATGGGATGCTGTCCTTCGCACTATGGGTTACAAAATGGTAATGAAGGCGCTTGGAGGAAATGGATCCATTGATTCGATGGGCATAAAGCAAAGAATACCAGTTTTACAAAAATAAGACCGGATTTAGAGTTTGCCAGACAGGTACTCCGACACTTCCCATGCACCCAAATACAAGTGCATTATATCCTAATTCCCTTGTAATAAGGCAGACAGAATATCAATCAGGTTTGTGATGGAGTACCTATCATTCAAACGTTAAATGAGGCTCAAAGTGCTGATTGGAGCACCAAGCAATAGAGACTATGCTTGTTTTCTTTCTTTTGAGCTACAGTAAGAATAACCTGAGCAATGGGCAAGGGTATTATCTCCACCTCAGCCAGTGCTTAATTTGTGCCGGTGGTCGCGGGTGGAGAGCTCAGGCACTCATTTTTGGGTACAGGGACATATTTTTCATCAACACATTTTGTCCCGGAACAAAATAGAGAAAGCCAGTAAAATTAGAAAGAAGGAGGTAAGAAAACTAAGAAAACAATGATAAAAGCAGCTCGCTTGAATGAAAAAGAACCTGCAATAGTGAGATAAAGAGACAGGAAATGTAGGGTGGTGAAAGAAAGTGACACAAGGTGGAATCAAGACTAGGCCGCCCTAATATTTGATAATCATATCATTCTGCTGCGCCATGGGCGAATTCTAATAAAATTTTAGGAACCCTCCACATACATTTTTTTCCACAATTGAACCACTTACCACAGCTCCAAACTTCTTTTGTTGGTGTAAAGATCCCCCTCTTACACAGGGTTGGCACATGGAGAACCAATGTATGGAAATAGAAGTCTTTTAAAAAGAAAGATGTATTCCATCGATCTTAAGCTTGAGAAATGATTATTTGCTTTGGCAATGTGAACAGGCTCACATATCATTTAGGACGCATTACTTTATCAAATCCCTGTCTATTGTTTCTCCTCTTTGCAATTAAAAAATATCTATACATTTCCTGCAATTAGTTCAGTCCGTTAATAAGCAGGGATATTTTTAGCGAATTTCAGTTCCACTTAATTGATTCCAAAGTGAAACCTAGCAACTGAGTTAATTGATCTGTGTGTAATACACAGAAACAGCGAGTTACTCCCTTAGCAACCGCCTGTACGGGGACTCCTAATAATCAAATAGGGAACAGGGCGTTGACGGGAAAGCCCATAATGTCTCTGGGGGCACATCAGAGAAAAGAATGGAATACAGGCCTCGTGTTCCTAAAATTGAAACATACAAAAAACTGTGGGGGAGGGGTGTGTGGAATTCATGTTATTTCCTTTTGCGTAATTATATGAAATTTTAAAAAATTGGGTGCAATGGCACAAAATGCACACCTGCCATTTAGTACTATATGAAATGCATCCCTGAATGCGTTTTCGAACTCAGAACACATTTTTTGCTAAAAAAAAAGGCACAAAAACGTAACTGTAGCGACCAACAGTCGCTCATGTTCTGTTTGTTTACATTGTTGCTGTGCTAAATTGCTGCTATTTTTACCCGAACAGACTTGAAATTATGCAACATGGCTTAATGGTGTAATTTTAGGAATTTTGCATAGTAAACATAGCAAGAGGCTGGAAAGTTTGTTAGATTGCGCCAACTGTTCAAAAACTTCACCCGGGCTACATAAAATGATGCTCAAAAGGCGCATGAGAGGGCAAGGATACCAATGGATAAAGGAGAATGAGCACCAGTAGGAAGAACACGTGGAGAACAGGAACAACAGAGAATAAGACTACAGGTTTTGGTCAGCAGGAAGTAAGAGGAGCAGATAATACCCCACAAAAGTTTGGTTGGTCGATGAAAGAGAGACAAAGACTACAGGTATATAGAAAGAATATGTGTTTATTTATTATTTATCCCTGCATCATGTTGTCACAATGACACATTACAGGAATCAATGAGGGAGGCACTGGTGGTGCCACTGCTGAAGCCGGGCAGAGATGCGTTGGACGTGACATCTTACCGCCCATTGTCCATGTTGACGGTGGACTATAAGATTCTGAGTCGCATCTTGGCCGCCAGGTTGATGCCGCACATGACTACATTGGTACACAGGGATCAGGCGGGATTTATCCCGACTAGGAACACTTCGATGAACATACGTCGTCTGATCCGCATTATGGATGGTGCCGAGGCGTCGGATCTCGACCCTGTGGTATTGGCGGTTGATATCGAAAAGGCTTTTGATAGCCTCGAGTGGGAATACCTGGATGGAGTACTGTTGAAATTTGGGATAGTTGAAGGCTTTCGGAGGTGGACGAGGGTGCTTTACTCGTCGGCGAAGGCGCGAGTACGGCTGGGGCCTATTGTATCTTCAGCATACCCAGTGTGTAGGGGGACGAGGCAGGACTGCTCGTTATCCCCTCTGCTGTTCGCTTTAGCAGTGGAGCCGTTGGCGGCACAGGCACGGTTGGGCACCATGTACAATGGGATAGCGCAAGGACCGGAGTCGCATTATATATCACTATACGCCGATGATCTGTTATTGTATCTAGTGGATCCAGTGCAATCACTAGAGGGGGCAGTGGATATGCTGGGTAGATTTGGGCAGCTATCAGGCCTCCGGGTGAATTGGGCCAAGACCTGTGTGTTTCCATTGCGGAAGGGCGCGCCCAGTCCGCCGCTGACGAGAGAGTTGGTGTGGGAGCCCTCCTGTTTCACCTATTTGGGGGTGCGCATTTATCATGAGGCTGTGGACCTCTTGGAAGGGAACGTGGAGCGGTGTATTTGGGCGCTGAAGGGCTGCATGGATTTCTGGGCCTCCCTTCCGTTGTCGGTATTGGGACGAGTGGCATTGTTGAAGATGGTGGCACTCCCGCGGCTGCTTTACTATTTCCGGACGCTACCGATATGGATCCCGCAGAAGATTTTTAAAGATCTGAAGACATTGGTGACTGGCTTCCTTTGAGGCCATGGGCGGCGCAGGGTCGCGTTGAGTACTCTGACTAGACCTAAGCCTGAGGGAGGGTTGGCCGTTACTGACTTTGAATTATACTACCTGGCGGCGCAACTCCAGGTGCTGACACAAAATGTCGCCAGAGTATTCAGGGGCCCTGAGCGTGATCGGGAGCTCGGCATCCAGAGGGGTGTTTTGTCATATATAATAATGCAACAGAAACTGGACATGAGGGAGCTCACGATAGAAGAAAGAACGCTTAAATTGTGTTGGCACAGGAGCTTGAAAAGAGCAAAAAGAGACCGGCCGTACGCGCCGGAGATACCGCTGGGAATGCTGACCGCGCTGCCTTATGGAGGCGATTGGTCTCAACTGTTGGGGTGGGAGGAGCTGGGCCTGCAGGTAGTGGGGGATCTGTATGTTGATGGGACATTAGTCCCCTATCGGACACTGCAGGATCAATTTGGCCTACCGGATGGGACTTTCCTGCTGCACGCAACGGTGGTGGCAGCGATGCAGCGATATTGGAGGAAAGGGTTGGAAGAACCGGAAGTGACCATGGCATGTCAGTATGTGGTGATGGCGGCGGGCACTGTTAAGGCGGTGTCTTGTCTCCATACTAGAATGCTGAGTGAGGGACTGGCGCCACTACTGGCATTGAAGTCGCGGTGGGAGGTCAGCGTAGGCAAGCCCATACCGGACACGGTTTGGAGCCAAGTGTTACGACGGACGTGGAAGGGAACGAGGAATGCGCGATTTCAACAGGTGCATTTTTTCATTATCCATAGGGCATACCTGACACCGGAGAGAGTGAAACGGTATTTCCAAGTGCCCGATGCCGTGTGCCCGAGATGCTTGACACCCGAGGTAGATTTGGATCATATGCTGTGGAATTGCCCGAAGTTAGGAGCGTACTGGCCGGCAGTGGGGGAACTCCTCAATGCAGTAACGGATAGGGAGGTAGACTTTGATATGGCAGCGTGTCTGCTCCTCTGGTTCCCTCATACCAAGAAGACAAAAATTACTAGTAAATTTATAGACCTGGGAATCATGCTGGCTCAAAGAGAGATAACTTGGCACTGGAAATCTAAGGAAGGTCCGTCAGTGAGGAGATGGATGAGTGAATTGTTGAAGTGGTCAGGCTGCGAAAGTGTTATCAGAATGCGGCAGGCCACTAGGACTGGCCATGAGAAGTGCTTGGAGTTGGCGAGGGCGTGGGAGATTGTGGTCCAGGCATTGCGTGACTATGTGGCGGAAGATGAAGAGGAGGAGATGTGATAGTTGGGTTCCATGTGGATTGCACAATGGTGAATGGATCCTATGGGGGATGTACTCTAGTATTTGCAAGGTTTGTCAGTACCCGAACCAGCAGCAGTTGTGAGGGGGGGGGACGTTCTTGAAAGGGTAGTTAGGCACCGCGTCGTAGTTCAGAAGAAACAACTGGACCTGTTTATTTATTTATTTATTTATAGTCTTGTAGCGCGCCTGAATCAGCCCCGGAGGGGTATCTCCGCGCGTAGCTTCTGTATGAGTTGGGCAAACTATATTGAGGGGGTGACAGGGGGAAAGGCCAAATTAATCTTGTGCGAACAAGTGAGTTTTTAGTTTCTTCCTAAAGGAAAAGAGGTTGGAGATTTGCCTCAGTTGAGGTGGAAGGGAGTTCCACAGCAAGGGGCCTTTAAGGGAGGGTGCTCGGCCACCCAGTCTCGGTCTGGTAACTTTAGGTACATGCAGCAACATGGTGTTGCTGGAGCGCAGAGCACGTCCAGGAGAATAGGGAAAAAAGATCTCTTTTAGATATTTGGGACCAGACCCATAGATGCACTTATGCATAATGCAGCAGAGTTTGAAATTTATTCGCTGTTGCACTGGAAGCCAATGAAGGTGGGAAAGGAGAGGACGGGAAGGGGTGCGGGGAGGGACACGTACCCAGGGAGTATTCTGGGTTCTGATGGTGCAAGGGGGGGGAGGGCGTTAGGGGGGTAAAAGCAGATACAACATGATGTGACCGACCGAGTACCCGAGCAGGGCATACACTGAGGCAGCTTCTGGAGAACAGTACTCTTGGCGCGCCGCCCAGCCTCCGGGATGTGGGCTGAATGGCTGTGTAGAGTATTTGCTTCATTTTCAATTGTGATGTCATAAGTGTAATGGTTGGCCTAATTTTGATGACTTGTCTCTAATTCTGCAATAAAAACAAATTAAAAAAAAAAAAAACAATGACACATTACAGTTCCTAGGTGGTGTATATCAAAATATCACATTTTACTCAAGTACAGGTAGGCACAGATGTACTATTTTTAACTCCACATCAAAACATCTTGAAGATAGATATAGGTTCAAGGTACGTAGATATGGAGTTTAGAACAGTAAATCTATACTGACTAATATGTACATACCTTGACGACATAATGGTAGTCGATGTTCTTTTCAATTTTCTTGTTGGTCATTGCATTTGTCTTTAGCAGTGGCGGCTCCTCCGCAATGACGGAGGAGCGTCTCCCCACTGGCTCAGATCTAGCAATTAAAAAAAACGATATCTTACTATCATTTTAAGTTTTTAGCTGCTGGCTGTGAGCCAGCATGTGCAGGGAGGGGTGAGCCAGGGTATGGGAGGGGAAGGAGGACTGGTTTGCACTTCTAAGTGCGCTTGTGTGTTTGGCCAGCCGTCTCAGGCCGACCAAACACACATGCACACTTAGGTTTCCTCAAACCAGCTGTATTGAACAGACGGGCTGGAGAAACAGCATAGTCTCTCTGTCCTGAGCAGAGCATCAAACCAGCCCACTCAGGCCAATCCCAGCGCTGCTTTCATGCTTGAGAGCAGCGCTGGGATTGGATGGAAGTCTTGATGCTTTCCCAGGGACTCCTGGGACAGGGACTGCAGCAGAGGAGTGCTAGGCGGCTGGCAGCACCAGGTAAGTGTTTATTTTTTTAAATTATTAACCCCCCTCCAGCCACATGCTCCCTCCACGTGCTTCTTCGGCCCCACACCCCTCCACTCGTCCCGCCACTATTTTTCAGTGTCGGCCGCCACTGGTCTTTAGAATTCTGCATGCAACCCGGCTTTCTTTGATTAAGCCAACCTCTTAAAAATGTTTCTCCACTTCTCAAAGAGGCTAGATGAACTGCAGTTAACTCAATTTTCGGCTTAGGCAAATACCTTTAGAGTGGGTCTACTGAAGACACTGATTTAACATCTTAACCACATTGCTGCGGCTGTAATTTTTCCGCTGTGCGGCAATTTACAAAAACCCGCGTTACATGACGAGCTCAGCTCGTCATCAGCACACGACCACCGTGGCTGATGACGAGCTGAGCTCGTCATCAGCAGCGAAGGGGTTAAGAAATGACAAAATGCATTCGCTCACCTACTGCTTTGGAAATGGAGTCGAGAGCCGAGAAGAGTTTGATGAAGAGTATGCATTGATTCTCAGTTAGGACGAGCAAACAGTCATAGTGCTTTCCTTTGCTCCTAAGGCCTGAGCCTCTCCATGCCCCTATGCAGCCTTCAAATTGCATCCTCTGCACAACTGCTTTGTTCAAACTTATACAATGAATGATACCAAGGCTTACTAGCACATGCTGCATGCTGGTGGTTAATCACAATGTAATTACCCAAGTTTTATCTGGAAGCCTGGGTTTCATTCACAAGGATTTGGAGCTAGAGCAGAGTGCACAGAGTGGTGTGCGGTCTTGTTTTAACTTCTCCGTTGTTATATGTCGAAACCATAGGGGTTCCGTTTTTGTCCTCTCACATGAAATCTTGTCCCATGTTACCAGTGTAATAGAGATCAACAAAAGGGAAGAAGGTGCAATGGTACAGAGGCATAGCAATGGTGTCACTGGCCCTAATGCACGTAGAAGACGGGTTCCCGAGCCCTCCAGGTGGGATTAAAAGACAGCCATATTTGGAGTTCCGGGGACCGAGCTAACCTCTGGTCATCAGTGCTATTGCACGTACAGCACCGATATTAGTGACACTGCTACTTGAGGGTCTCTGAGTTCCTCATTCTGCCTATCTTTATTCTCTCCTCCCCATCTCCTACTGTCTTTCCAGATGGTTTAGTTTAGTTTAGTTGCAGAGTTTTATATAGCGCTGGCTAGACCCGGAGGTATCAGAGCGCTTTACATGAGGATAAGCAAATTACAAGTTACCATTCCCATTCCTTTTACTCTTTCTATTTCCTTTCTCCTATCTCCTTCCACTGATTACAAGTAGGGGGGAGCGGTATCCCCAAGTAAGACGCCACTCCACCTGATCAAAAAAGACTGAGTATACGCACACCACCAGGCCCAATTTTGTTCTACCTGGAAAATCGAGATGATAAAATTGTATGAGATCTGGGCTGCAGGCACAGCCTGGTCCCTGCCCGACATCCTGCAGATGTGCAGTTGAGTACATCTACAATGACTTACATGTACTACATGACAATATAGTGGTAGTCTGCAGTTGATATTCTTGAAGGTAAAGGTTTTTTACTTCAATATTCTACACAGCGGCGGCCAGCATAGGTAAACGCGGGGCGGGAGGGGGGGAGGAGTTGACACACGACGAAATAGGTATAATGAAAAAAAATAATAATACGTTTTTCGTCGTCTGTCGGCTTCCTCCTGCAGCACCCTGCCCCGTCCACCGCGCTTACCTGAGCCGACCGCCGCTGACCCACATATAACCCGGCATTGTTTGTTTAAGCCAACCTCTTAAAAATGTATCTTCACTCCTCGGTGAGGCTAGATGAACTGCACTTGACTCCACAATTGGCTTTGGCAAATGCTTTCAGAGTAAGTCAAGCAAAGCAGTGGTTAATTTGTGAAAAAACAAGTGCTGGGGCTCTCGTAAGAAGGCAGCATGCACCAGCCCATTGCTCCTATTAGCACCGCTTATAACAGAACCAACTACTAACCAGGATAGCCTACAAGTGGGGTGAGGATGTGGTGTGATGGCCACAGGGGCGGCCTTAGGCATGTGCAAGCTGTGCACCTGCACAGGGCCACCAAACCCCAGGGGTCACCACGCCAATATATATCCTTAATATAATAACCCTCTGAGGATGGATACATATTTGTGTGGCGGCCCCTGGTAGGGATTTGGCGGCCTCCGGCTCTGTTCCACTTCCAAACACCCTGACCCCCCTCTTTACTGACCTCCATGCTCCGCCCCGCCTGGACCCCATCTTTCGGGGCCCAATACCTACTCTCCCTGCCCAGGGCCACCATGAGCCTAGAGCCGCCCCTGAAGGCCAGAGCTGCTGACTTTGGAGCTGGGAAACCATGTTAGAGTCTCAGCCTAGGCTCAACATCTTGTCATTCTGGGCAAATAACTTATTCTACCTATGCCTACCAAAAATGAAAGTGTTGTTAACTGGTGCTCATGAAAAAAGGTCCAATATCTTCGGGTTGAGATCGTACTATAAGCGCCGGTGTTTATGATTAAGTGCCCGTGCCGAGCACTGGAAACCACTGGCTCAAATTAAGCACTGAACAAAAGACTCCCACGTATGGCACAGAAGAGCATGAAATGGCCTGTCCTGTCATCTGACAGGCTGTCCTGCCTTAACCAAAAGTTTGGACCCTTTGGAGCTCAGAGTTACACTTCCCTATTGGGACGATTTTGTGAGATTTTATTCGGAAAACAAACCATAAAATTGGAGCACCTGGCAGAGGACCTCCGACTTAAAAAGGGCAGGCATGGTAGAATAGAGCTATAAAGTGCACACAGAGAGATGTCCACCTAGCCGAACCTTCACTCACGGTAGGTAACATTATAAGTCGCTTGAAATAAACTGGGGGTTTGAGAACAATGTTTTCTTTTTGTAGCTTCCACTCTTTTACCCTTCGCCAACTTGCTCAGTTGCAAACAGGAGGCTGCTGTGGCGCTAGGGTTGAGACAAGCGGTCAACCTGTGATGTGGAGATGTTGAAGGGTGCGTGATACCACTTTTATTGCCCTACACTTTTGGTGAATTGAAGTTCAAACCTAGGAAGATTGAAAAGGCCTATGAGCAAAAATGCTGTCTTGGCACTAGCCAACCTGAGGTGTTGTGCCCAGGATTCTAACGCAGACAGAGCCAAGACATAGAGAATCAGCCGCTAGTCGTTCCTTGCCGACAACACCACTTACATCAGCTATAGGACCGCTCTAAAGTAAGGGGCAGATGTATCAAGATTCCGTTTTGCGAATCCTAAATAGCGATTTTTTGTGAATCGCTATTTAGAATTCGCAAAATGGAATGTATGTACAATTTCGCTATTTTTTAGCGATTCCTTATTATTCTTAATTTGCGAATTCGCATTTTGCGAATTCGCAAATAAAGAATAATTTCCAATGCATTCCTATGGGCCAGGAGGCCCATAGGAATGATAGTGCAATAATTCTCAAATTGCGAATTCGCAATTTGCTAATCGCAATTTGAGAATTATTTCAAGGGTGCAGGGGTGTCTCAAAGACACCCTGCTGCACCCCTGAAATTTACATGTGTGTGCATGTGGCACACATACATGCCCTATGGGCATGTATGTGTGTCACATGCCACCCTCACAAATGCCAAATAAGGCATTTTTAAAAGAAATCGCAATTTACCACCAACTACGAGTTGGTGGTAATTTACGATTTCTTAACACAAAATCGCAATTTCAAAATGTTTCACACATATCATCTAAGGAATCGCAAAATTTGCGATTCCTTAAATGCTATGGCAAAATAAGGAATCGCAAATTATTGCGATTCCTTAAATTGCGATTTTTTCATACATATGAAAAAATGCAAAAAGGCCGTTTGCGAGTTGCAAAGGCCGAAATTCTGCAAAAGCCTTGATACATCTGGCCCTAAGATCCCAACTGTGGCTAAAATGACCGTCAACCTTCATGGACGGTTTTAGGCATATTGATATGCATGCAATTTGTAACGGCATAGGTGCATACAGTGCTTCATTTACAAAAGTATAAGTGTCCAGGCTCAAAGTTTTTCTCAGAAGTCCGACACAGGCTCTATTGAAAATTAGCTTGCCAAATACCAAGGCTGTGTAGTCTTGATTCCATCCCATGCATCTTTAATCCACCAACAGACACTCCCTAATTGTGTCACTCTTGCAGGTTACTGCTTTCTGCATTTCACGTGTTTTTTTCATCTCTTCCTTTCTCCTTTTTCCCCATTGTGTGTTTCACCATCTTTTCCTCTGGGTCAAAGTCTAATGAGGATAATTAAGTGCCTGTCCCCAAAAAATTAGTTTTGGAGCACTCCACCTGTAACCACAGCGCAAATTAAGCAGTAAGTACATAGAGGATGTTTGGTGGCTTGAGTCCTTAAATGTCTGTGGTGATGCTGAAATGAGGCATAACACAAATCATCCATGACATTGTCTCTTCTATATAGACGTGACTCTGTAGTGTAGTGCTTTGCTTGCACCTAAGGAAAAACATCTGGAATAATTTTGGTGCCATTTGACGAAACTGCACAAACCTTTCCAAAAGTTGGATTCATCAACGTCAGGTCGATCCTAGAGAGTTCCATAAAAAGCTGCAACAAAAGGGAAAAAAATAGATTGAAGGGGGCTTCAAAATGTATTTTAGCCTGCTCATTCCCATGGGGGGAAAATAAATTGCACCTAAAGTGAAACCAGGTGGGTGGCTTTTCAGCAATCAATCAATCACTCAATCAATCAGCAATTTGTATAGCGCGGTACTCACCCAGTGGGGTCTCAAGGCGCTTCGGGAGGGGTCCGTTACTGCTCGAAAAGCCAGGTCTTGAGTTGTTTCCTGAAGGGGATGTGGTCCTTGGTCAGCCGTTAGTGGATGGGGAGGGAGTTCCAGGTCTTGGCTGCCAGGTAGGAGAAGGATCTTCCTCCAGCTGTGACTCTGCGAATGCGTGGTACGGTGGCGAGGGTGAGGCTGGCCGATCGTAGCTGGCGGGTGGGTGTGTAGAAAGTGAGGCGGCTGTTGAGGTACTTCGGGCCCATGTCGTGGAGAGCCTTGTGTGCGTGAGTGAGGAGTCTGAACGTGATCCTCTTGTTGACGGGGAGCCAGTGCAGGTCTCTCAGGTGGGTCGAGATGTGGCTGTGGCGAGGGATATCCATGATGAGTCGTGCGGAGGCGTTCTGTATGCGCTGGAGTCTTTTCTGTAGTTTGGCAGTGGTTCCCGCGTAGAGGGTGTTCCCAGAGTCCAGATGGCTGGTGACGAGTGCCTGGGTGACTGTCTTCCTGGTTTCGGTGGGGATCCATCGGAAGATCTTACGGAGCATGCGCAGGATGTTGAAGCACGATGACGTTACGGCGTTGACTTGAAACCGTGAATGAGGTGAAGCCGCCACTGTTAAAACTGTCCCATTTACAGCAAAATCAGCTGCACAGATTTTCACCAACCTTGAATGTGGTGATGTGGCCCGGTACAACTCATGATCTTTCTGTTAATTCACGAAAATCTGTTCAGTGATTTTTGCAACAACAAAAAAATTGCGGTCAAATGGGGATGCAATTGAGGAATCTTGAAGCTCTGAGATCAGTGTGGTGAAGGATGGAAAGAGATACTTTTCTGGGGAACAATGGATATTCTTAGCATGTTTGACTTAATTCAGATGGGGAACATCTGACTACATAGATAAGCACTGAATGGTGGGAGTAAGAGGACTTCCTCTGTGATGCTTAAGAGTCCTGCACTGTGGCCAGATGCTAAACGACCAGAGTGATTATGGTATGCATGGATCTAGGATCCACTGCAGTGGTTGACAGGAACCACTGTGGACCTATAGCAGCTGTCACATCTGAGACTCCCCTGTAGGCCCTGTCTGCTAAATAGCGGTGTTCACCAATCACTCTTATCCAACATATCTTTTGTTTAACCGGTTCCATGCTGGTGACGAACCGCTCCGTCACCAGCCTCGGACGCGCTGTGCTGGTGACGGAACGATTCCGTCACGGCCCTCCCGGCACGCCTGCACAGCAGCAATTTCGGCGCATTCTATTGAGCGGGTGGGGCAGTGATGGAACCGTTCCGTCACAAGCACAGCGCGCCCGAGGCTCGTGACGGAGCGGTTCCGTCACGAGCATGGGAGCGCCGCGCAGACCCCCCCTAGCGCTGCGGCGGAGTTAACCCAACTTTTTAAGTCTAGCCTAGACTGTGCATGTGCTGTTTCTTCAAGATATTTTGTTTACTATCAGTGGGCTTGGAGGCTGCCCATTACTTCCTGTTGCTTGGCTTCTATATCACTCTTATTTGCTTGTTTACTGCTGGTTGGTGCTATGGTCGCTATTTCCTCTTCTTGTGTGTGGCCCTCCCATGGATCTTGTTGTCGAAGCACTCTACAGAGTGCAGTTTTTCGCTTTGGCATCCTTCCTGCTCTTGTTTATCATTTTTCCTTCGCCACCAAAGTACTTCTCTGGTCAGTCCGATCATTCCTTCCTGTCCATTGCTTTCTTATACACATTCTTTTGGTCATTCTCCTCCCTTTCATCCTGTCTTGTCCTTCTACCTGCCCTCTAATTTTACAGCTCATGACTTTCCCTTCCATGTGCCAGTTCCCCTTATACACAGCGTTTGCATGTGACTTCGCCTGCTGCCCTTAATGGTAAAAATATTGATTATTTCATATACAGCATCTATTCTCAGAACTTATTTTATGCATGTTTTACTTTTTAGAAACATGGAAACAATTTGTCCCCTGTCCATCTCCTCCCTCTCACCCTTTCGTTGTCCTGTTTGCTTGTTCCCTACCACCTGTTTTCTGTGTTGCCCCACCCTCCTGTTGTCATGTTGATCCCCCTCAGCTAACCATACCAAAAACAAGCATTGGTAATGCATCGGTTTCACCTATGTGATGAATAAAAAGCTGTTGTTATCAATCATTGGTTGAGATGAAGGAAGCTTTCTGACAAATAACACAGGAGTGGAGAGGATGTAGGGCAGCGGCAAGAGCTGCTGACTGGAGAGATGGGGACACCGGTTTGAGTCTCGGTGGCGCAACATTCTGTGATTCTGGGAAAATCCCTTCATTTCTTCGGGTGATAAGTTGCTATATAAATCTGCTGCAAGACAAACAAGCATTTGCAATGCAATAGGTCGCGCATTAGGAATGTTTGAGCTCTTGGTATTGTAAATGACACATTTTTTATTTATGTGTTGGTTTTGAAAATAGCGAAATTAATAGCTTTGTCATTTACAATGCCAATAGTTTCAACTTTTGCAAATGTGACACCTATAGCATTTGTAAAGTAATATGGGTTGTATTTACGGGACTTAGATGTATTGATATTACAAATAGCAATGGCTTTTAATTTTTTAAAATAATTAATACTTAAATAAAAGTTATTGTAATTTATAATGGCAATAGCTTAAACTTTTGTAAATAACTATTGTGAAGATTATGTTCAGTGTATTTTATTGTGATGAAAATCCAAGAACAGAAGTGAAATATTAACATCTTTTTGTGACATGTGTAATAAAGCTTGAAACATTGAGAGAACATATTTGAACCAGTTTTTGTTGAATGGTTGCACAGATTGATGATGTGGTGGAGCCTAATGATGTTGTGGTGGCGACGAGTGATGTTGTGGCGTTCAGTGATGCCGTAGAAGCGCATAGTGATTTTGTGGTGCCCCTGAGTGATGCTGTGGTGGTGCTGAGTGATGCTGTGGTGATGCGATAGATAGATAGAGTGAGGGCGTTAGATAGATAGAGTGAGGGCGATAGATAGATAGAGGGAGGGCGATAGATAGATAGAGGGAGGGCGATAGATAGATAGAGGGAGATAGATAGACAGACAGACAGACAGACAGACAGATAGATAGATATATAGACAGATAGACAGACAGACAGACAGACAGACAGACAGACAGACAGACAGACAGACAGACAGACAGACAGACAGATAGATAGATAGATAGATAGATAGATAGATAGATAGATAGATAGATAGATAGATAGATAGATAGATAGATAGATAGATAGATAGATAGATAGATAGATAGATAGATAGATAGATAGATAGATAGATAGATAAAGTGAGTGAGTGAGTGAGTGAGTGAGTGAGTGAGTGAGTGAGTGAGTGAGTGAGTGAGTGAGTGAGTGAGTGAGTGAGTGAGTGAGTGAGTGAGTGAGTGAGTGAGTGCGATAAATAGAAGCCATATGAAAACTCAGCTTGTTATGGGCTGAAGTTCCTTCAGGACTTTGAGCTGAGCCAGATCCATGCCTCAGGCTCAAGTCTGGCTCAAACTTTCAGTTTTCAACGAAAAACCGTCGTAGATATCAAATAAAGGCTTCCGACAATACCCACAATCTACGAGAAAGTGACATCAAAAAAGAAAAAGGATTTGGCTCAGTGGGATGTACGATAGAGTTTGAATAGAGGTAGAAGAAATCCTTTCTGTGAAGAACAACAGTTACTTTAGGGGAAAAGCCCAAAGTCTGGACGTGCTCCTCTTCTTTGCCCCAGTTTTCTTCTTTATCTAGAGGAGAGAGAAAAGGGGAGAGACCCTTTTTAATAGAACCTTGTGCTATCCTAATGCTCCAATGTGCTTGTGATTCCAATGTGAATAAGTTGATGCCTGCGCAATGCACATTTCGATGCCAATCAGGAATACTTATAAGCCATTTAGCTGTCTGGGTGAATTATCTACATACGCGGTCCATTTTGGTTAGCGATCAGCTACGCTTATAAAATGTTATCGTCCAAGTGATAGTAATAATGAATACCAAGCAAGTTATTTCAAGAAAAGGAAACAGCATGACGGCTGTTTAAAGGATTCACGGGAGAGTAGGATATTTCACAATGTCAGTGATGCCTCACCAAATTGCCGCTACAAACTCCAAAACACCCATGGCATACATGTATTTTGTGGAGTAGTTGCTCTCTGCAGAGTGCGCATGAACTAGGTAAAAAAGACAGCAGTTTATGCTTACTAAAAACAATGACATTGCACAAGCTACTTCGCTCACGAGCGCTAAGGGTAAAGTTGGTTTTTATAAGTTAACATTTAACGCTGAGAGAGAGTGGTTGAAAGGCCATCGGCAAAAGGTCATAGTCTATACACTTACATTTTTCGTCCTACTGCATTCCAAATCAAGCCATGGTGTGTGGTCGTCAGGTTGAAAGTGCTGGATTCCGCAGCCATAAGTTGTTAAATCAAATCCGACGTATGTTTTCACTTCTGGGTCAGGTTGATATTGACCATCAAATTGCCGTATCTTCCGACAACCAAGAAACAAGAAAAACGTTTTGGATTTGAAAATAGTGATGGGCGGTTTCATTTGCGGGCTTGTAAAAAAGAAAACGCTGAAGGAAGCAGGGTGTGGAATTCTATTGTTAATGTTTGTAGGCAGCCAGCCTGGAGGCTGCTGGGAGATGTAGTGCCTTTAAAATGAATCGTATGTAGGCAAAGTTTTATTGGGGAAAAAAACTTGCTATCAAAAGATCATTTATGAGAGCCCACCCTGAGTAAAATTTATTTCAGTGCTTCTGCTCAGGGCGCGAAAGTAAAAAACAAAAAAGCGAGTGGTGACGCGATGCTGAATAAGACAAGCCTGGGAGTTGTGTGCACGCGCGCGAGACGGAAAAAGTGCTGTGCACGTCGCGCGCGTGCTTGTGTGTGTGCAGGTAAGCTGATCGCCGCTTTGGAAGCGCTTCCAAAAGCGGCGTAACTAAATGTCTCGCTGACAGCGCATGCGCTCGATCAGCGAGACCTAAAAAGAGGCAAAACTTCATGAAAAAATAGTTCCACCAAAGTGGGTGTTAATAGTATTTAAGCTACGGGAAACTGATGAGAGAAGCAACCCAGGAACATTGTTAAATGCAGGAAAATAAATATGCTACAGTCAATAGAAAGGGAGGAAAAGTATGTGGCTTGCACATGAACCAATGAAAATCGAGGAAAGAGAGCAGGCAGGAGGTAAGCGCCTTTTAAGTTTATATTAAACCAATAGATTTTAATGCAGGCGAAACCTAAAAAGCACTATGTTATGGACACTGTCGGAGCGTGTTAACATTTTTTTAACTCCTCCCCATCCACCCTACATCTTTTCATAGTTCGTGTGGCTGCCCTAGTCCTACCTGCTTTGCCTCCATTGTCTGAGTTAAATAACAAATAAAGCACTATGGAGCGCACAGGCCACAGATTTTATTTTCCACTTTCGGTGATGTTGCTTGTTGTGCCTTTTAACCCTTTCCATGTTGCTTCTTATCCTGCCAGGCCCCAACCTTGTTTCTTGTTCTTCCCCCACCCGCCCTTGTTTATTCTCCCCTCACACCTTTCCCGTCCTGTTTCTTATCCCCCTGACCTGCCCCATTCATCTTTCTTCTCCCGCTCCCACCTACCTCCATCTATGTTTAAACTTTCCCTGCCCAACAGTCAGAAGGAATATCGCTTTTTATTTACCTACCCATAATTCACCCCACAAGCTCCATGGCTTCTCACCCTCAACAGATTACCAAAGCCAATTACTCGCCCATAGGCTAGATCTATTGGCTTTGCCAAAACTTGTTCCTCCCATTTCATCCTCCCCACTGTATATTTTTTTCGCATTCTCACCCCAACATATATAGAGAGAAGATGTTACAGCCAAGTGCCTCCTGCCTGGAAGGCGCTGCTTGCACGGTATAAGGGCAATCACGTGAACCTAGGGACCCAGGAACTGCTCACTGACGACTTACCAAAGGGGACAAATGCACCAATGAGGCTCGCAAGCAGAGCCAGACCTACCCACAGCGAATAGCAAAGCTTTTGTGATGTACGCGGTGTAGCTGCTACCCAAGACACTCTTGCTGTGCTTGTGACTTCACTCACTCAAATTAAACTTATGAAAGATTCGATTAGTTTGGGAAAAGTGTAAATTTTTATCGCCATCTTAAACCAAAATGATTATTTTAAACATGGAACTATCATGGTTAAGCGTATTTTTTTAATTCCTTATAGCTTTGATGCAGTTGGACAATCCTGAACAACATTTATTTGGTGGGCATTTGGCAAGCTTAGATCCATTTTAAAATCTCAAGATTCAAAGAATTCTCAAGATTCAAATGAAAATGGCAAGCGCTGAGAGCACTCTTTGTATTCAAATTATATTCCTACGTCAATTTTTGCTCAGCTCCACCAAGGGGTACATTTAAACATGGTGTCAATCAAAAATGTAGAGTTTTTTAAGTCCCCCAAAAATGTTGGTGCAGGGCCCTCATATCCATTGAAACAATTGTTTAAAAGGGTTTGGCCATGTGCAGCTATTTCAGTAGCTACTGGGCCCAAGACATGCCCTGCTTCCAAACCCAACTGCACATCAGTTGTGGCCGCCACCTCCCACCCGCAGTGGGGCAGGAGGGGGAAAGGGGTAGGGGGTGTATCGGTTAAAAAAAAATAAAACACTTACCTCGCTGTCGGCCGGCTGCCGCCGCCTGCTTTGCATTTTGCATCCTCTTCCTGCCTTCAGGAAACAGGAAGCAGGAAGAACCAGGGTTCCAACGCTCCCTGCAGCCAATTACAATGCTGCAATGCAGCGTTGTGATTGTCTGAGCGCCATGACACAGCACTCAGCCAGGGGCTGGAGGGGTGGGCATGTTCTCCATGCAGGCTGTAATGCAGCCTGCACGGAGAACACTGAAAGTGCGCATGACTGTTTTGGGCGGCCTGAGAGGGCCGACCAAACAGTCATTGCACACTTAGGAGGGTTGTACCCGTCTCCCCTGCTCTTCAGCCCCGCCCCCTCCTGCAAGTTGCCGAAGCAGGATGAAAAAATAAAATTATAATAACATTACGTTATTATCATTTTATTTTTTCCTTTCTTTGCTGCATAAAGGCAATGGGGCTACGCTCCTCGGCCTTAGCGGAGGAACCCCCCCCCCTGCTGCACATGGCTCTGTGCACATGGGGATCCTGCAGTCAGAGACAGCTCTGCACAGACTAAGGTGATGTGCCCCTGGGTCAAGAGATACCGAGGCTGAGCACAGACCATGCACTCAAAAGCCGTGTCACAGTGGCCTGTGACCTCGTGTTATTTGTGGTTAGTGAAAGCAAATCTGAGACACTCGACAAAGGCCATGCACAGCTCACCCAAAATGATATCGCCCTACAAGTTTGGGAGCTATGGGTTTGTTTGCAGAGAGGTTGATTGAATGCCATTCTCCAGTCAAAACTGTTGCATATATCAGGATACAAATAAAGCAATAGCGCTCAGCTGGTTTCTGAGAAAGGGGCTGGCTGTATGGTAGATAGTGTAGGCCACATACAGCACCATTTCTTCAAAGTCCACAGCTATTGGCCAGATATTGGGGCCTATATTGTTATGGTGGGCCTAGGCGTGGCCCTTGCGACTCGAGCTCAGTGTGTAATGCCCATCATGTTCTTGCCTGGGCTTAGATCTAAGGCAGCAGTTCTTAACCTGTGGCCCTAGAACCTCATGGGGTCTACGAGGCCTATTCAGGCGGCCCTCATCTGTTTAACAAAATTTCATAACATTAAAAGGAATCAATTAAAATGAATAACATTTATAAAAATAAATAAGCAAAATAGACAAATACATTTTCCATATTTGATTGTGAATGAATCAACAAATTTCAGCATTTGAGCATTTGTATGGTGTATACTTGTTTTGTATTTTTGTGTTTTGTTTTGAGGTTCAAATCACAGAAATTGCTTAGGCAGGGGGGTCCCAGCTTCCAATAAAGCCTAAGTGGGGGGTTCCTGAATTCCATTAATAATTCAGTGGGGGTCCACACAAGTCAAAATGTTAAGAACCACTGGACTGAGGTATGTCATGAAAAGAACAGATATTCTCAGAAAAATTGTTTAAGGTAGGTTATGGATACTTTTGCTTCTAAAAAATTCATGTTTTGTTTTTAGAAATCTATAGCTTGGAAGAGCAGCCTAAAAACTACTGAAATTCTTAATTTATGAAAAAATGAACCAACCATATCTTATGCCCAGTGATGCGCAGGTCACAATCTCACACTTGACAACACTGATGACATGTCAAAGGACATCATTGATGACATCACTAATAAGATCGCATGCCACATCATCCAAGGTGTAACTTATTTCAAAAGTTCTGACATTAATGACTTTAGATTTAACATCCGCGGTCCGTGCAGGTAACAGCGGTGGGGCCGTGTATGGAGGGATTTTGAGGGACGATGCTGAGGGAAAATTAATTCTTTATTTAATTTCCCCTCTGCATCGTCCCTCGAAATTCCCCCTTACATGGATCCACCACCCCACCTCTGTTACCTGCACGGACCACGGCTGAGTTTTAACAACACACAGGACATTCAAAAGCGTTATACTGAGTGGCCTTTGCTACAACCAGGGCCGCACTGGCCGTACCGGGCATCAGGGGTTTTTGTGGGAGGACTGAAGGTTAGCGGACGGTTTTTCAGCAGTGGGGGCTGTTTTTTTGTTAGTGGGGGCAGGTTTTGCAATGGTGCTGCAATATCAGGACCCAGTAATAAAAGCCGCAGTCGTTCACACTTGCACCCCCGCTGCCCCCATGGGGTAGGGGGGGGTTGACCCTACAAAATTGCCAGGGCTTTGAGTTCCCATACTGGCCCTGGCTACAGCACAACACATAAAGCACGTTTGTGAAACCTAAGTCATTTGCAGGTTAATAATATGACTTACATTGTTGCTCTAAGTTCTGTCAGCTATCTTGATAATCAATGTTGGGTGCATGAGCGGCCAGTCACAGGTTGTATGGCCAAACGTCACTGTGCACTGCCAAAGGCCATGCACAGTGTGAATAGGGCACACAGGAGGTGGGTGCAGGGCATAGCTACAGGCCAGGCTCTGCAGCACACCTGCACTGTGCACAGCTGGCGGTCTTGTGCTACACGGGTTGGGCACTCATGGCTTTTAGGACGTTGACACAGGGCCTGGCGAAAGGTAGAGACTACAGCTAACAGCTGCTGAGCAACTCTGAATTTTGTGCATAGTGGAATATAAAAACATTTGAGCTAGCTGTAATGCAGCATCAAATATTAGAGTCCATAGTTTCCCTGTTTTTAGAATGGTGACTCCTACTTCATGCCATGCTGAAGCCTGGCACGACTTAGGGCTCTGGGACTTGCCTATGTTTCTTACTTGTGGTCAATGCAGTGCTTAATTTGAGCCGGGGACTTCCAGTGCCCCGCACCATCACGTAATTGTCGGCAGCCGCACTTACTTGTCAACACTGGCACTTATGACAGCTGCCACATGGTGGCAATTTTTATATAAATTTGAGATGAGCTGAACATTAATCGTTTATTAATTCAGTATGCATTAAAAACAACTAATACCTGCTGCCCAAGCTATTTTTATAGGCTTGGGGCTCTGGATAGGCTGAATTGTCACATGTGTGGTAATGGTTGTGTAGGCAACAACGTTAGTGGCAATGGGTGGTGCAAGCTGAGAGACCTCCTGACTAGAACCCTGGCACTTATGATTTTTTACAAATTAATCATTGGATCAATGGAGCTGTTTCACCGAGCAAGAACAGCCCCTTCAGCCAATGGGAAGCTGTTCCCATTTACCTATGTCACGAACAGCGCTTGTGTCAGCCCAGTGTCCCCCCCCCCCCCCCACCCCCACACACTCGCACAGAAGGAGCACATGTAAAAGATTAGCAGTGAAATCAGAAAGACCTGGCTGTGCCCTAAAGCCCTGCGGAAGAAACGAGCTGGCCTCAGAGCAGTATGGACAGTCATAATACCTCAGTGTGCAGGCAGGTTCCTGCAGGAATCTCTCTTGTGCAGGTACCCTCATGCAACATCGTTCTGCCTGTGGGTGTGGAGTGTTGTCTAGTGGTGCCCAGTATGACCCTTGAAGTGAAATGATGTGTTTGGGACTTTGTCTCTGACATGTAGCGGACAGGGAATATAAGGCCTTGTACGAACATGAAAGAAACAGAATAGTAAAAAAGCAGAGGAGAAAGAGCCTCCTACTATATCCCACCACACTCCCCGCAGGGAAGAACTGTAGCCAATACCACCCGCATCAAGTGAGCATTGCACTACTTCTGCTGTTAGACCCACAACTTCCACAGATACTAGAGGCAGCAAGCAGGACTGAGGCCAAGGATGGCCACAACTGGAGGAGACCAAGGTTCCTGAGAACTTAAAACAGTGCAGTGCTTAATTTGGGCCTGTGGTTTCCGGTGCTCGGCACTGGTGCTTAATTTTTAACACCAGTGCTTTCAGGCCCCCAAAGCTATAAGAATGGCTCAGACGGCAGGTAATAGTCATTTTTAAGTTATATTCAATTGATAATTAAACGATGTGTTATCCCTAAATGAGCCAGACAGCTCCACCTTACTGCCAGAAGGTGGAGCTGTCTGGCTCATTTAGGGATAACACATCGTTTAATTATCAATTGAATATAACTTAAAAATGACTATTACCTGCCGTCCGAGCCATTCTTATAGCTTTGGGGGCCTGAAAGAGTCTAAATTGTCATACTTGTAGGAGTGAGTTATTTTTAAAAAAATGTAAATTGCACAGTTACTTAAAACCATTTGCAATATGTCTTACATACAGTTTAAAAGGAACTTGAAGCAACAATTATAAAAGAAAGAGATTTACATGCAGCACTATCAAAGCATTGTAAAATAAAAAAAATAATAGAATTAAATTAAAAAAGTAAGTATGTACATTGGTAAGACGGCAAGAAACTGCCAGTTCAGCATTTTTGCAAAGTTTCATGCAAGCTAAAATAACATATTCACCGACTGGTTGGTGGAGGCATATTACTTATTAAGCCAAATTGTCTTTCATCTTGCCTGGCCCCTCTTCTTCCATAAGCCTAATCTACCCAGGATTTGATTATTTGATTTGGAGGGGCAATAGTCTGGCCCATATAATGTTTTTGAGTGCTTTCCATCCCAGAGCTTGATTAAGATAGGGCTGGATTTTATGCCCAGTATATGATGTTAACAGCCCAGGTGGCCCTCTTCCTTGTAGGAGTGTGATTGTTAGCAATTGTGTTGTTACTATCATTGGCAACATAGCAGGGCAATGTGTGGTGCAGGCTGCAGTGACCTTCTGACAAAAAGCCCTGGCACTTATTTTTTTACAAATTAGGCACTGAAACAATGGTGCGTGTGGTTGCTGTTTCAGACTGTGCCTCAATGCTAGTTACGCCCAGGCAGCCGTCCCCTCATGAATGGTATCTGACCAGCGGATGGTGGGGACCTCTCTTCAGCTTCTCACTTTTTTCCTTTTCTAGGGTCGCTCTCAAGCCCTTTGAGTCTAACTTTCTGTCCCCTCCTTTATACCTAGGGCATGAGTAAATATCCCAAATGATACATGTCTACATTGTGAATCAGAATGACAGCCTCCTCTTTCACAGATTAGTTCCACTGGGTAGTGTCTACAGGTCTACAACCAATCGTAGTAGGAAAAAAATCCCTGTGGATAACGGACAAGGAGGAGCAGGGAGGCCGACTTAGGAAAACAAGGCAAACAATTGAGAGAGTGACCCCCTGAGACCGGACTACTAATCATCACTTTCAGAATATATACAAAGTCTTTATTCTGTGATTCCAATGTGAAGAAGGAATCTACAAGGTCACTTTGGACAAGACCACGTAATTAACTACGGTGGCTCCTCCGTGCCGATATATGAGCGAATAAACCTCTAAAAAGGCACAGTATCGCCCCAAGATCAACAATAGCTCAAGACAACTTTGAGGAAAAGTTTTGTTTCCAATAAAGTCTTCAATTTTAAGACTTCAAGTCAATATAGTCAAAACGTCCTGATGAAGGTGCAACCATCACAAAGCCACCGAAACGCCGCGTCGACTTTTGTTTTTTGACTGTTTTATGTTCATTTGTATTGTTTTTTATGATGAAATTAACCCTTTTTTAAACAAATGTTTTTAATTTAGAGTGTAACCGTAACAGGGAGGTACCTTCATAAATCGTGATATATTTTTATAAATTTTAGTTCAATTGTTTCTTGAATTCAAGTGTGACACCCAATGGGATTAATGTTCAATGTGTAATGCATAATGGATTCCAACTAGCATTCCCCCCACAATCCTCCATACTGTTCTAGCAATAGTCAATATATTTGACTTTTGATGATAATAGAAACCACAGGGATTTTTTTCCTACTGCATCTGCTCCCCTCCCTGTGTATAGAGCCAGGGGAACCTTCCAAATATATTTTCTTGGCTACAACCAATCGTTCCATTACTTTCAAAGACTGCACCTCCCTTTTGGCAAATCTAGTACATGGTTGTTTACTGATACTTGGAAGTCTCACGATTTCAATAAAGATTATTTAAAACCTATACAAGTCACCAATTGGAGCCAAAGGGCAATGATGTTACGTTTTTGTGCAGTTTTATATGCATATGGGTACACATGAGCCAAGGGCATTGGAGTGCAGCACATAAGCATCTGATTACATTACACATTTTGTAAGACACAGGGAGATTAAGGTTTTTTTCCCTGAATCACAGGATATTAAGACTAGCCCAGGACTCAAGCCTGATTCTGCAGGTCCAAGGTAGGCTGCTCTGGCCCTTACACACATCTTGTTGCTTAATGTCCTTATGGTTGAAAGTCTTCTGAAGTCAGTTCATACACTCCTAAGATTGTTCCTGAAGTTATGCCATAGTTGAACACAGGGCTGCATATTGTAAATTGCACTGGTGCAGAAGCACCGTTTGTACCATTTAGACCATGTGATTGCTGCAGAATTCTGTTTCTTCACAGCTCAGTCGATGTAAATGTTGCTTTTGTGCTTCTCCATCGGTGCACGTGGCTGAAAAAAACATGTTTAATCTATAGAATAGTAATTTGTTGGTGTAAAATTGGACTCTTTGTAATCTGTGCCCTTGACTTTGATTACCGTCTTCACTGCAAACAGTGATACTTCTATCCTCCCAGCAGGGTTCTCCAAAGTCGGTCCTGGAGGGCTGGATCCATGACAAATTTTTAGCATATCCACATTTAGATAAATGCTGTTATCTTAAAAATCTGGCATGGATCCGGCCCTCCAGGACTGACTTTGGAGAACCCTGTTCAAGAGACAGAAACTGCTTTGCCAGAGAGTTACATGTGCAATGTGAATTATTCCATCTACAAGTTCCTTGACTTCACAAATTTGCTGGAACCTCAAACACTACTTTTTCCTGGATTTATTTTCTGTAATCAGACTGACTTCAGTAAATTCACATTTGACACTGCAATGGTCAAGATGTCTTGTTGTTGGGTCTTGCTGGGGTGTTGTCTGTGTTGTCACCTCTCTCCTGTAATGTCCAAATGAGCCCGTTAGCCAAAGACACCCACTCACATGGGGCTGGCTCAGGGTCAGTCACATTTAAAATGTGTGTTTGATTTGTAGAACATTACTAAGATATGATTTGTGGAAGATGGGGAGATGTGAAGATATAGAAATATGTCATTGATTAATCTGCTGTAACATGTTTTAAATAGGACAATGCCAGAATACACACCACAGGAAACACAAGGGTACCTATCCACTGGTATCATGATGTATTTACTTTGCAAACAAAATATTAGGTATGTGATGGAGTGAGTTACAAATCAAGGACAAGCTTCAAATGTGACTGACTCTGACTCAGCCCTACTGGTCTTCCAGTGGGTCTGGCCTGTAAGAAATTCCATTACATATTCTACGCTAAGCCCGATGCTTTTTAATATTTATGTCTCCGAATTAGCTCCCCTGATCAGAAGCTTTAATTTAATACCCACCTCTTATGCTGACGATACTCAGTTATTATCTCAGCAGTCGACAAGGATATTAATTATTCCACCAAACTACATGACTGTGTGGTCACTCTGAGCAACTGGATGGGCAGTCATTGCTTGAAGCTGAACTCAAACAAAACTGAGGTGGTGTTGTTTGGTAACTTTTCACCTCGGTGGTCGCCAGTTTGGTGGCCAGACACCCTCCCACGCCAGTAGCCAAGGCAAAGAATTTAGGGGTCATTATAGATGAAAAACTCAATCTTAAATCCCAAGTCTCCAAGGTAGTGTCCTCTTCCTTTCTTACTATCAGAATTTTACATAAGATACTACCTTTTATCCCCTTAAATACCAGAAAAACAGTACTGACCTCCCTGGTTTTATCCAAACTGGACTATTGTAATGGGTTGTATCTTAATTTGCAATCCAATTTACTCAGAAGGTTGTAGGCAGTACAAAATGCTGAGGCTAGACTGGTCTCGGATGCTCCCAAATACCAGTCTATCAGAGCAGGGATTCTGGAATTGCATTGGCTACCAGTTGGTCAGCGAGTCAAATTCAAGGCTCTTTGCATGGCACATAAGGCCTTGCACAGAGACGGAACACAATTTCTTTGGGTCCTTTTTAGCTGGTACTCTCCTAATATATTACTTTGTTCTGTCAATGCCCACCTGATGTCCACCCCCAGAGTTAAAAGGACTAATTGGGGGGAAGGAGTTTCAGTTACAATACAATAAAGGAATGGAACTCCCCTCCGCTCTCCCTTAGGAAGACTTCCTCCCTACTTGAGTTTAGGAAACTGCTCAAGACATGGCTTTTTTAGAAACTAGATTTGTCTGACACAGTATGGTAGACCGTGAGCCCCTAGACACCTGCGGGTATTAGTGCGCACTACAAATTCTATGTCAGGACAGGAGGCTCCGATTATGCTTTCTCATTTCTTTAATGAAATGCTCAGCAGCCAATCAAAAAACAGAACTACAAATCCCATGAACACTTGGGAATGACCCTAGAGGAAACACTATATAAGGTCCATAAATCAGTCTTTCTTCCTCTTTCTTTGCTGTTCCGCAGCCAGTTAAGTCACTTTTGCCTTACTTGCATTGCTTTACTTGTTATTGCTCTGCTTTGGTTGTGTACACTTGCCTTATATTGCGCTGCTTGTACTTTTGTGCACGTCGCTTGTGTACTCTTGTTAGGCTTCATTGCCGATATTTTGTCTGGGTCCGTTAGCGACGTGTCTTCCTGGGAGCGTGGGTTCACCTCCCTGCGCCTGGCCGCGTCCTTGTGCCCGGTTGCTTTGGTGGAGTGGGAGCAGGGGTCGTCGGCTTCTTGGGAGAGCGCGAGCGCTCTCGAGCCGGTGTTACAGCGGCAGCAACGTCGCGCATGCGCGTTGCTTGTTTCCGGTTTCTGGCTGTTCGCCTCACGCCGGTCGAGTGAAGGAACGCTTCTCACCAGCGCTCACGCCCACAGCCCTGAACTTTCGACCCCGTCTACGCCGGAGCACAGGAAAGTGTTTTGGCTGATAATTGTTGCATAGGCTCTGCCTAGAGTGGTTTTTGTTGGCAGGCTCTCTCCCTCCACGTTCTATAGTTGTTTTTTCTGTAGTTTGGTATTTTTTCCAACCTCTCGGGCCTGCTTTGGGGTTATCACTCCCCCTTACTGGTAACACTGATACTCAATATCTTAGTCAGTCATCTAGTGGGCATTAATTGTTGTACCTTGATACAATGTCTGAATATTACGACGCAGATGATGACTGCTATTATGACGAGGAAGAGGATGACTCTATGGAGTACAACCTGGTCGAAGAACTGGACAAGGGTGTTCAGTTTTCGGTGAACAAGGCCTTGGTTAGAGCCGTAACCCCTCTAAAACGTCATCTAAATGACTATGCTGTTCAGCAAGGGTGGTTGCCGCCTTCTCAAAAGGCCGCGAAATCTCCTCATAACCCGCGCAAATCGGACTTTCAAAGACTGGCAAGGGCCTTGTCTTCCGACAAGCCCAAGACTGCTGCGTCACATACTGTGGATGAGTCGGACCAAGCTCAGGCCTCTTCCGAGCACGACTCTTCGCCTCCAAAGAAGCGTCTCCGCAAGGAGCGTTTCGTTGACGCTCCTGAGCGTCCCCTGCTCTTGAATTTTGAACCGGAGGATATCATCCATCCTAATTCCACGTCCTGGTTGCCAGCACCGGCAGTGGCTGCATATCTTGAGGCGCATGTTCGCCATCCCTTTGAGGCGCCGGTCAGGGCTCGTCTGCGCTCTGAGTGTCCGAGACCGGACCTTGCGGACCACATTGCTGAAACGCCAGAGGTGGACCCCATGATGGTGACCTACCTCAAGAAGTACTCCAAGGACCCTAAGAAAGGCCTCGACCGCTCGTGGCGGTCCTGTCAAGACAAGTTAATGGACATGTTGGGCCCCCTCTCAAAGATCCTGGATTTGGGCTTCAAGGCAAAGGAGGCTTCAGCGACCGTCAATCCTGACGAGCTCATTGAATGGGCTCAGAGAGCTGTTTGCATGTTTGGCAATGTGAACTGTGCCATTTCTGCTGAAAGGCGACGTTCTATTCTTTTCAAACTAGACCCAAAGTTGGCCGAATTAGCTACATCTGAGGCCGGTCCAGAGGCACAGGGCCTTCTCTTCAGTCAACCCTTCCTCAAGGAATTGACTAAATTTGTTTCTGCCTTCAGCGGCATTGACAAAGCGCAGGCATCTTTGCGCCGGGCCATGCGTCCGGTTTTCAGCAAGGCCGGACGACGGGGACGGTCGTTCGGCCGTGGGTCGCAGCAGCAGTCCCACAGAGGTTCCTCACAGCAGCGCGGTGGTCAGTACGACTCCGGTTACTCCACCCGCGCAAACTTCTATCCTTCCCGGAAAGGAAAAGGCCAGTACGGCAAAGGGAGATCTGGTGGCCACCAGGGACAATATCAGGATTCCGGAGCTACAGGTGAGCCTACTTCAAGCATGCGATGTGATGCTGGGGGGCAGGATACAGTTTTTTCTGAACAATTGGCGCTTAATCTCCAGCGATGCTTGGGTGCTGGACACCGTTCAAGGGTTCAAGATCGAGTTCTATCACCCAATTCATCAAACCCGTCTGCCGACCCCTATGCTTTTTCCAGTCACTCTCAGGCTTGTCTGTCGGAGGAAATAAAGGTGCTCCTCAGCAAGGGGGCGATTGTTCCAACAGTGCGCCATCCTCAGGGCTTTGTCAGCTCAGTCTTTCTGGTCGAGAAAAAGGGAGGCGGATCTCGCCTGGTTCTCAACCTGAAAGACTTCAACAGCGGGGTTGTGTACAGGCACTTCAAGATGGAGGGCATCCATCTTCTGCGGGATCTCCTTCGGGAAGGGGATTGGATGGTCCGTCTGGACCTGAAAGATGCTTATTTATCCATCCCGATATACAGTCCCCATCGCAGGTTTCTCCAGTTTCAATGGCTGCGTCAATGGTACGAATATCAAGTTCTCCCGTTCGGCCTTTCGTCAGCACCGTGGTGCTTCACGAAATTGCTGAGGCCAGTTGTGGAGCATCTTCGTTCCAGGGGGGTCAGACTGATTATTTACCTGGACGACATTCTTTTTATGGCAGATTGTCCTCTCAAGCTCCTACAGCATCTGGAGTGGTCCATCACCCTTTTACAGTCTCTGGGTTTTCTAGTCAATGTTCCCAAATCGGTTTTGGTTCCCGCTCAGTCTATCGATTTTCTGGGTTTTCGGATAGATTCGTTGACTTGCCAACTACTCTTACCCAACCAGAAACTCCGTTACATCAGGAGAGAGTTAACGTCTGTTATTTCCAGACAGACTGTGTCGTTGAGGTCGTTGGCGCGTGTAGTGGGCCTTCTAGCGTCCTCCATTCAGGCGATCTTCCCGGGTCCCTTACATTACCGGGCGATGCAACGCTTGAAAATCCAGCATCTCCGGAAAGGTCTCCGATATTCAGACCAAATTCCTCTTTCGGAGGAAGTGCGGATGGAGATGCAATGGTGGCTAGACCACATGGAGGCCGGGAACGGTCGAGCCCTGTTCGGGTCTTCTCCGGAACTGGTGATCGAATCGGATGCCAGTCAATGGGGTTGGGGAGCCCGTTGCGGGTCCATCTCGACGGGGGGTCGTTGGTCACCCCAGGAACTATCTTCCCATATCAATTGCCTGGAACTCCTGGCGGGTTCCTTTGCGATTCGGTGTTTTTCCCCCCTGCAGGCGAATTGTTGCATTCTTCTCCGAATGGACAACGTGTCTGCAGTCCGCTATGTGAACAAGCTGGGCAGGACACGGTCCAAGATTTTAGCGGAGATTGCCAAGGATTTTTGGCATTTTTGCCTTCACCGGAAGATCACAGTTATTGCCGAGTATCTTCCGGGCCGCAACAATCAGGTTGCGGACTGGCACTCCCGTCATCTTCGGGACTTCAGCGACTGGAGACTTCACCCTTGAGTCTTCCGCACCATTCTTCATCAATGGGGCCAGTGTCACCTAGACCTTTTTGCATCTCGCCTCAATACGCAGCTTCCCCAGTTTTACAGCTGGAGACCGGACCCATCAGCTCTGGCCACGGATGCTTTTCTCCAACAGTGGCCCTCGACTCTTTGCTATGCATTTCCCCCGTTTATGATGCTTCCCAGAGTCCTGGCTTACTCCAAACGCTTTCGAGCGGAGCTGATTCTGATTGCTCCCTTGTGGAAAGCTCAGGCATGGTTCCCGGTTCTCCTGGAAATGTGCTGCGCGCCTCCTCTCCTTCTTCCCCAGAAGTGGAATCTGTTGCAGGATCCTCTCGGATATCCGCATCCCCTCATTCTCGCCGGCACTCTCCAGTTACTAGCGTGGTGAATTTCGGGGATCGTTGGTCGATCCCAGGCATTTCTAGCGAAGCTGCCAATTTCATCAGTAACGCCTGGTCTCCCAATACCCACAAGAGGTATCGAGGAGCATGGAAACGCTGGAGTGATTGGTGTGTTCAACGGGAGGTTGATCCCGTTTCGGCGGATATCAGTCTAGTCATAAATTTCTTGACTTCCTTGGCCACGTCCGGTCTTGCGTACCGGACTGTTAATGGTTTTCGGTCGGCCATTTCGGCGGGTCATGTCCACGTTGATGGTAAACCTGTTGGGGAACATCATTTGCTTTCCAAACTGTTGAAAGGAATTCGCCTTGCGAAACCTCCCACACCGAAGTACGTGTCTTTGTGGGATGTTTCGATTGTCCTGAGATACTTGGAGGCCTGGCCTTCTCAATCAATCAATCAGTGACACTTATAAAGCGCGCTACATACCCGTGGGGTCTCAAGGCGCTGGGGGGGGGGGAGCCGCTACTGCTCGAACAGCCAGGTCTTCAGCTTCTTCCTGAAGGAGAGGTGGTCTTGGGTCAGGCGCAGGTCGGTCGGGAGGGAGTTCCAGGTCTTGGCGGCCAGGTGGGAGAAGGACCTTCCTCCTGTAGTCGCTCTTCGGATGCGGGGGACGGCGGCGAGGGCGTGGTTGGCTGATCGGAGGTGGCGTTTGGGAGCGTAGAAGTTGACTCGGCTGTTGAGGTAGCTCGGGCCTTGGTCGTGTAGGGCTTTGTGTGCGTGGGTGAGGAGGCGGAAGGTGATTCTTTTGTTGACGGGGAGCCAGTGAAGGTCTCGCAGATGTCCGGAGATGTGGCTGGTTCGTGGGATGTCGAGGATGAGTCTGGCTGAGGCGTTCTGGATCCGCTGGAGTCTCTTCTGGAGCTTGGCGGTGGTCCCGGCGTAGAGGGCGTTGCCGTAGTCCAGTCGGCTGGTGACGAGGGCCTGGGTGACGGTCTTCCTGGTCTCGGTGGGGATCCACCAGAAGATCTTCCGTAGCATGCGTAGGATGTTGAAGCATGCCGAGGAGACGTTGTTGACTTGCCTGGTCATGGAGAGGGAGGAGTCCAGGATGAAGCCCAGGTTGCGTGCATGGTCTGTCGGTTTGGGTGCGGTGCCCAGGGCGGGAGGCCACCAGGAGTCGTCCCAGGCGGAGGGAGAGGAGCCCAGGATGAGGACCTCCGTCTTGTCCGAGTTCAGTTTCAGGCGGCTGGTCGTCATCCACTCGGCTACCTCTTTCATCCCTTCGTGCAGGTTGGCTCTGGCGGCGGCGGGGTCGTTGGTCAGGGAGAGGATCAGCTGGGTGTCGTCGGCGTAGGAGATTATGCTGAGGTTGTGTTTGCGTACGATGGCCGCGAGGGGGCTCATGTAGACGTTGAAGAGGGTGGGGCTCAGAGATGATCCTTGGGGGACGCCGCAGATGACTTCGGTGGCCTCTGACTTGTACGGTGGTAGGCGGACTCTCTGTGTTCTCCCGTCGAGGAAGGAGGTGATCCACTCCAGCGCCTTGTCCTGGATTCCGACGTTGCTGAGGCGCCGTACTAGGGTGCGGTGGCAGACCGTGTCGAATGCCGCGGAGAGGTCTAGGAGGATGAGGGCCGCTGTTTCTCCATTGTCCATCAGGGCTCGGATGTCGTCGGTGGCGGCGATGAGGGCGGTCTCGGTGCTGTGGTTGGCTCGGAAGCCGGACTGTGAGGGGTCGAGGGATCCGTTCGTCTCGAGGAAAGCGGCCATCTGCTTGTTGACGGTCTTCTCGATGACTTTGGCTGGAAACGGGAGGAGCGAGATGGGGCGGTAATTCTTGAGGTCGGTGGGGTCCGCTGTTGGTTTCTTGAGTAGGGCGCTGAGTTCGGCGTGTTTCCAGCTCTCGGGGAAGATGGTGGTGTCGAGGGATGTGTTGATGATGTCTCGCAGGTGGGGTGCGATGACAGCGTCGGCTTTGTTGAAGACGTGGTGAGGGCAGGGGTCGGTCGGTGATCCGGAGTGGATGGAGTTCATCGTGCGGATGGTGTCTTCGGTGCTGATCGGGGTCCAGGCGCGGAGGGTGGTGGTGGGGGGTGGTTGTTCGGTCATGGTGTGCGTTGGTTGGTTGTTGAAGCTGTTGTGTATGTCCGCGATCTTGTTGTGGAAGTATGAAGCCAGGGAGTTGCAGAGGTCTTGCGATGGGGTGATGTCGTTGTTTCCTGCGCTGGGGTTGGAAAGCTCTTTGACGATGTTGAAGAGTTCCTTGCAGTTGTGTGCGTTGTTGTCCAACCGGTCCTTGAATGCTGTTTTCTTGGCGGCGCGGATCAGCTGGTGGTGTTTCCGGGTGGCAAGTTTGAAGGAGGTCCTGTTGTCCGGTGTCGGTTCCCTTCTCCAGACTTTCTCGAGGGCTCGGCAGTTCTTCTTGGAGCTCTTGAGTTCGTCGGTGAACCATGGGGCTTTCTTGCTGCCGGGTCTGCTGGGCGGGGTCCTCAGTGGGGCGAGTTCGTCCGCGCAGTTGCTGATCCACTTCGTGAGGTTGTCGGCGGCCTGGCTGGGGTTCGCTGAGCTGGCAGGAGGGTGCTGGCTCAGGGAGGTGGCGAGCTGGTCTGCTGTGATCTTGTTCCAGCTTCTGCGGGCGGTCTGTTGCTGGTGGTGGTGGGTCGTTGTTTTCTTGAAGGTGAAGTGGACGCAGCTGTGGTCCGTCCATTGAAGCTCTGTGGTGTGGCTGAAGTTGATGTCCTTGCTGGATGAGAAGACAGCGTCGAGTGTGTGTCCGGCGAGGTGGGTGGGGGTGGACACCAGTTGCTTGAGTCCCAGGTTGGTGAGGTTGTCGAGCAGGGTGCTGGTGTTGCGGTCATTGTTGTTCTCCAGATGGAAGTTGAGGTCTCCCAGGAGGATGTAGTCAGCGGAGGGGAGGGCATGTGGGCTGACGAAGTCGGCGATGTCCTCGCTGAATTGTGTGCGTGGTCCAGGGGGTCGGTAGATCAGGGTGCCTCTGAGGGTGGTGTTCGGGTTGGTGTGGATCTGGAAATGCAGGTGTTCGGCGGTGGTCAGGGAGTTGTCGGTGCTGGTCGTGAGACGGATGGTGCTCCTGTGGATGATGGCGATGCCTCCTCCCATCTGGTTGGCGTTTCGGTCCCTCCGGACGATCTTGTAGCCCTCTGGGATGGCGATGGCGATGTCGGGAGCTGAAGAGGCATTCATCCAGGTCTCCGTGAGGAAGGCAACGTCTGGAGCTGTGGTGTCGAGGAGGTTCCAGAGTTCGATGGCATGTCTGTGGATGGAGCGGGTGTTGAGCAGGATGCACTTGAGGTGGGTACTGCTGGTGTTCGGCTTGGTGGGTGCTGGTGCGAGGCAGGTCCGGATGCAGGTGAACTTGCAGGCGTGGGAGCTGAAGGGTCCGTGGGTACGTCGTGGAGAGGCTTGATGGCATTCTGGGAGTCGGCCGGTGTTGAGAGCGGTGAGGGTGGCGGCGGAGTACGTCAGGCGGGTCGGTCGGGGTCTTCGTGGGCCAGGGGTCCTGGCGCTGGTCGCGATCCGGTCGCGGACGGGCGTAGACGGGCTTACCTTTGGCGCGCCTTCGGCGCACAATCGGCGCGCCCGCTGCGTTCTAATCTTCTATTGTCCCGGAAACAGTTGTCTGCAAAACTAACAATGTTATTATGCTTAGTTTCTTGCAAACGTGTTTCGGATATTCGGGCTTTAGACCTGGCGGGCCGCTCCTTCACTCCCGAAGGTGTTACTTTCACTCTTTCTAGAAGGACTAAAACCAACACCTCATCCATAACGTATCCTTCCTTCCCGGATCACCCCAATCTCTGTGTTGTACAATGTTTGAAGGATTACGAGGTGAGTACCGCTTCTTTGCGCGCAGATATGCAAGGTCAGCTGTTGATCGCTTTGCAGAAGCCTTTTCGTCCTGTTGCACCAGCTACTTTAGCTCGCTGGGTGCGCTGGCTTATGTCCGAGGCAGGCATTGATGTTTCTGTGTTTGGGGCACATTCTGCTAGGGGAGCAATGGCCTCCAAAGCCTTCTCCATGGGTGTTACTTTGTTTGACATCATGAAGGCTGCAGACTGGTCTTCGGACTCTGTTTTCAAGCAATTCTATTATAAACCAATTGTTAGTGTTGCCTCTGTAGTGGTGGACGAGCTTTGAACAAGCATAATCGGAGCCTCCTGTCCTGACATAGAATTCAAAATTTGCAAACATTCGTGACATGAATTTTCAATTCTATTAAGGACAAGGAGGCGAGGATTATCCCACCCGGATTGTACTTATTTGTAACCCTGGGCGTAGTTCGCGTAGCCGCACTCCGCGAGCTACGCGAAGATGCACTTGCACTCCGCGAAACTACGCATAGCTCCGCGAGCATGCGTAGTAGCTTGCTTGACCCGTTCGCGAGCCATTTTTCGTCTTCGGGAGCGCCGTGGAACTCTGGAACTTGCTCAACACCACATCTCTAGACGTCGCCTTCCTCACGGAAACATGGATGAACGCCTCCTCAGCGCCCAACATCGCCGTCGCCATCCCGGACGGATACAAGTTCACCCGGAGGGACCGCGTCAACGAGACAGGAGGAGGCATCTCCACCGTCCACAAGAACACCATCCGCATCACGACCAACTCAGACGACACCCTCACAGCCACTTAACATCTTCACTTCCAGATACACACTGACCCCAAGACCACACTCAGAGGCACCCTCATCTACAGACCCCCAGGTCCTCGCACACAATTCAGCGAAGACATCGCAGACTTCATCAGCCCGCACGCCCTCGCCTCCACTGACTACATCCTCCTAGGGGACCTCAACTTCCATCTGGAGAACAACAACGACAACACCACCACCACCCTGCTGGACAACCTCGCCAACCTCGGACTCATGCAACTGGTGAACACCGCCACCCACTACGCCAGACACACGCTTGACCCAGTCTTCTCCTCCAGCAAGTACATCTCCTTCAGCCACTCCACCGGACTCCACTGGACAAACCACAGCTGCGTCCACTTCAGCTTCAGAAAGACCACGACTCACCACCACCCGCAACAGGTTCCCCGCAGGAACTGGAACAAGATCACCACCGACAAGCTCACCACTTCACTGAGCCAGAACCCTCCCGCCAGCTCAACGTACCCCAACCAAGCAGCTAACAACCTCACACAGTGGATCACCAATTGCGCTCGCCCAACCAGCCTCGACCACTCGCAGTCTGGCTTCCGCGCCAACCACAGCACCGAGACCGCCCTCATCGCAGCCACTGACGACATCCGAGCCCTGCTCGACAACTGGGAAACAGCGGCCCTCATCCTCCTGGACCTCTCCGCAGCATTCGATACGGTCTACCCTAGTGCAGCGCCTCAGCAACATCAGAATCCAAGAGAAGGCACTGGAGTGGATCATCTCGTTCCTCACCGGAAGAACCCAGAGAGTCCGCCTCCCCCGTACAGATCCAAGGTCACCGAAGTCATATGCGGCGTACCACAAGGATCATCACTCAGCCCCACCCTCAACGTCTACATGAGCCCCCTCGCAGCCATCGTACGCCAACACAACCTCAACATCATCTCCTATGCCGACGACACCCAGCTGATCCTCTCCCTCACCAACGACCCAGGAACCGCCAGAACCAACCCACACGAAGGGATGAAAGACGTAGTCGAGTGGATGAGGAACAGCCGCCTGAAACTGAACTCAGACAAGACGGAAGTCCTCATCCTTGGATCATCACCCTCCGCCTGGGACGACTCCTGGTGGCCCCCTGCCCTGGGAAGTGCACCCAAACCAACGGACCACGCACGCAACCTGGGCTTCATTCTGGACTCCTCCCTCTCGATGACCAGACAAGTCAACGCCATCTCATCATCATGCTTCAACATCCTACGCATGCTCCGAAAGATCTTCCGATGGCTCGCCACCGAAACCAGGAAGATGGTCACACAGGCACTCGTCACCAGCCGACTGGACTACAGAAACACCCTCTATACCGGAACCACAGCCAAACTCCATAAAAAAAACTCTAACACATCCAGAACGCCTCCGCATGACTCATCTTGGACATCCCCCGACACAGCCACATCTCCGGACACCTGAGAGACCTTCACTGGCTCCCCGTCAGCAAGAGAATCACGTTCCAACTCCTCACCCACGCACACAAGGCCCTCCATGACCTGGGCCCCAGGTACCTCAACAACCGCCTGACCTTCTACACTCCCACCCGCCAGCTTTGATCGACCAGCCACGCCCTCGCCGCCGTGCCACGCATCCGAAGATCCACCATGGGAGGAAGATCCTTCTCCTACCTGGCAGCCAAGACTTGGAACTCCTTCCCCATCCACCTCCGCCTGACCCAAGACCACCTCTGCTTCAGGAAGCAACTCAAGACATGTCTATTCGAGCAGTAGCGGACCCCCCACCCCCAAGCGCCTTGAGACCCTCTGGGTGAGTAGTGCGCTATACAAATATCCTGATTGATTGATTGATTGATTGCCTGCATGCTCGGGATGTGTAGCGCGCAAAGTTACCCATGAGGTTTGTCCTGCCCGTTCGCGTCCCCTTATTTCCGGTCACTACTAACGTGTTCGCGAGTTATTCTGTGCCAGATTGCAGTTTCTGCGTGTTCGGCAACTCGATCTTACCGACAAGCATCCTCGCGCACGCGAAAATGCTATTGAGCGCGCGAGAACTACGCTACGCAGCAGTTTGCGGAGTATTCGACAACTTTGCGTTCTCCGCGGAGCGCGGAGTTGCCGAAACTCCGCAAACTCCGCGAACGGAGCGTAGTTCTTCGCCCAGGGTTACTTATTTGGTATTATCATGTACTGTATAAAAATGCATACTGTTACAGTTGTGAAATTTTCTGTTTTTTCCCTCCCCTGTATATCTTATTTATCAATGTTGGGATATTACGGCTCTGTCTCTGTTTCAGATTCTGACCAGAAGTGATATGGTTGATATGCCTTGTGAGCCTCCTCTGTCTCCTTGCGCACGGATTCCGGATACTTCCGTCTTTGTCTACAAGATCCTGTGGATTTCGGCGGCTTGCTTGGAGCTGATGCTGTTGCTTTACCTTGGATTGTTTTTTGATGTCGAACTTATTACCAAAAGAAAGAGGAAGAAAGACTGATTTATGGACCTTATATAGTGTTTCCTCTAGGGTCATTCCCAAGTGTTCATGGGATTTGTAGTTCTGTTTTTTGATTGGCTGCTGAGCATTTCATTAAAGAAATGAGAAAGCATAATCCTCGCCTCCTTGTCCTTATAGGACCCGGATCCCCCAGCATGCTCCCCGCTCCCTCCTTATAACATGACAACCCACATGAAAATCAACAACAGAGATTTGTGTGGGTGTAAAAACGGCCATGTTTAATATTTAGACAATTCATAAACATGACAAGGCATTTCAAATTTATTCATACAGTTATCAACACAATTTTATTCTTGACCTCCTGATCTTCTTTCGCCAGATTAAGATTCTAATCCTCCAGCACTAAGGGGGGGGCTTCCGGCTCCCCTCTTCCCTGCCGTGCATCCACGCGAGGTGAAACCCACCTGCGAACCAAGAGGGATGAGCCCCCAACCTCTGATCCTTGTCCGCCTTCTCCAGGGGCCCACCCTCCGACCACCAGGCTGACCAGGAACCCAGGAGGCTCGTAACCTGTCGCCCTAGCCTCCCCAGCCGGGGCCCTATTTCACAGCGGAGAGCTTACCGTCTCCCCCCTCAGTGCTAGCCTAGGGAGTACGCAAGGCGGACTCCCGTCCATTCCGTCGGTCAATTGTACTGTCCCAAGGTCTTTCTACCGCAACACGCCCCTCAAATCCACTGAGCTAAAGGGACGGGTGGGTGGGAGTTTAAAACTAAACAAAGAGTTGAAGGAGAGGAACGCTTCTGGGAGGCCGCCACGATCCGGTGCAACAGAGGAAGAAGAGGCCGGGGTCCCTGCCCCTAGCGCCTAAATAGGTCACCAGGCTCCGCCCTCTGTCGCACCGGAAGTGCGTCCTCCCACCCTGGAAGGAAGTGATAAGCGGCCGGTCGCCCATTGGGGCAGACCGGCCACCCCTATCTAAATCAGGTAGGGGGGGGCGGGGGCCGGGGGGCCGGGTCCTAAGTGCGCGCTTGCCGATGCTCTGCTCGCGCTTGGCAATTTTGAATTGTTATAACATAACATACGTAGCCTAATCCTGCTCTGGCCCTGCAGAGAGGCACGTGCAGCTGACAATACCTAGATACTGCAGCCCAAACTCAGGGCAAGGTTACTGATCTGCAAAAACAACAAAAAGGCAGATATTACATATTTGTCATCCCTGGAAGGAGCTTGACTTCAGCTTCTGCACAAACTGGGGCAAAAAACAAGCTAGGTTGGTCTCTAAAGCTTGCCCTAAAATGTGTGTCGTGATTCCATGCATTGTGTGGGAAGCATTGCTCTCATGTTTAGCCTATTATGATTTCAGTATTTCAAGCACCATAATACATTGTGGGAACCTGGAGACGACGAGCTACTAATGAGTAGAAGTGGGAAACTCGAGAGCTCTGCAGTGCCAGGGGTAATCAAATCCCCTGAGAACCATTCCAGTAGAAAATATATCAGGAAAGCTGTCATATCTTATAGCTCAGAGCTTTTGTTTAACAGACCGAAAAATGTTTTTCCATCCCTTTCATTGTGTCTTAAATGGCCATGCTTAATTCGCGCCGGTGTTTGCACGTGGAGGGCACCGACGCTCATTTCTTTGGTGGAAAGGGACTTATTTTAAAGAATCAGATTTTGACCTAGAGCAAGAGAAGAGTGAAAGTCAGAAAATGGAGAGGGAAAGAAATCGTTAAAAAAAAAAGTACCAATGGGAGAAAACAGAGATGAAAACGAAACTTTAAGAGTGAGACACAGAGACCGGAAGTGTTAGGAGGTGAAAGAGAGACATGCACTACAAACAAGAATAATCATCCCGGGCATTCGGCAGCGCTGGGATCTCCTGGGATTAACTTTAGGTTCCGGCGTTTTAGTATTACTATTAATTTTCAAATTAAGCATTGTGAGCGATAAGTGGCGAGATCGCAGGTAGCACATAAAAAAACAGAAAAAGAAGACTTAAAAGAGGATAAGTAAGTTTAAGGAGGAAATAGTAGCCCCACATGAAAATCGAAAAGTCATTCTGTGCATGACGGACAGCCAATTAACAATCAACACCGGAGCCGCCCATTCACAGGACGCACGCGGCTATTCATAGGCCGACGTAACAGCACCCGGCGCGCGACGCACACAACAAATTTCATTCGCTTGAAGAAAATATTATCGTCTCCAATTGGCAAACACGCCGGTAATCACCGCGATCTGTTTCGCTGAGATAATGAATTCCCCTCATTAACAAATTAGTGTTTACCTCCAGGTGACCTCAGGTGGAAAACAAAGCACCTGGGTGAGCATGATGAAATCATTTCCACAAGTTGGCACAGACGCAGCGCCATCAGGAGGGACGGTTTCAAGGCTCGCGCTGCACCGGTGTTTACAGTAACGTGCTACCTGCGCGCGCTAGAAAATAACATGTTTTCATGTTTAGTCCAAATCAGCAATTACCAACTTTGCTTGCTGCCAGCATCAATTGGTGGTAAATGAATATCTTTCTGCCTCCCTCCACCCCCGATTCAATTATTTATTTTGTTCTACTTCCCATTCAAACAAAATCCAGGTGATGTGAAAATCAGTTGAAAGTGGATGAATCGGGAAGAGTGTAATTCTACACCAGTGTTAACGCCCAAATGTGGTGTGGCCTTGTGGGACATTAGTACCGCGGCATATCTTCTGACAACCAGGGAAAAAAACGCAATATGGAATTTTTATTTATTGATGCATTTGTAGATGGCCGTACTTAATTTGTTAGAAGCCTCTCTGCTACAAAACAATCACAACAAACATAGGATGGATAATGTATGAAAGTTAGAATTTCTGTTGGAGTAACTCCCCCACTTTTTGCCAGATTTCTGATGCACTTTGACTGAGTGCGCCCTGGGCCCCTCCCAATGAGGTTCCCAAGCCCTGTGTTCTGTCCCTTACCTGTACCATTGTTTCCACAATTGGCACAACTCTGGCCTACCTGTAAGTACCTGAGGCCTCTGAGGGCTGCAGCCAGGGCCGGACTGGGAACCAAAACCAGCCCTGGCAAAGTGCTCGGCCGCCCCCCCCCCCCCCTTCCCCCCTCCCGGGCCGATTTTGCAGCTATGCTGCAATTACGGCCCTGTAACAAAAACAGCCCCCAGGGGGCCCAAACCGGCCCCCACCCATGCGGCGCACCAGGGGATTGCCCGGTGCCCGCAACGGCCAGTCCGGACCTGGCTGCAGCATGTATTATGCCACCCTCCGAGACCTCTCACCACAGCGCCACTGCCATTGCAGCTGCATGTTTGGGTGCAGCTAAAAGTGAAGAGGACATGGCACGCATCCCTGGCGTGCCATGCCTGCCCAGCACTGCATGAGGCCTAGGCAAGTCACCTTTAAGGCAGAGTGCACTATCCCTCATGTGAGGGCCTATCTGCATGAGCAGGCAGGTACCTATAATACCTAAGACCATTCTTAGATATTATAAGTACCCAGTGAAGCCATACTGGAGATGTGGTCTGGAAACTGGTCACTCCAAGTTTCCTAGCAACATAATGGCATTACTGAATCCTGGGATGTTTGGTATCAAACATCTCAGAATAATAAACCATCACTGATTCCAGTATCTTATTTATTACTCCATGCACTCAGAGGTCCCTTCTAGAGGGGACCCCTGAACCAAACCAACCACTGGTGTGTTCCTGACTGGTTAACACAGCCTGCCACCACGAGACAGGTAGGAGTCTTTGCTCCCAGGGCCCAGAAGTAATGCCTTTCCTGGGCGGAGGTGTCCATACGTCCCCCAGGTCAGGAAGAGCCATCCATGGCAGAATAATTTTGAAGGCCTTGCCGCCTTTGGAGCGCAACCCCCAGCCTCTCCTGCTGTAAGCAGTAGTCCCCCTTCCTGTTTCACCCCCTTTTCAGTGGAAAGACAGGCAGGAAAAATCAGGACAGCGCAGAAGGTGTGCCCACCTCTGGCAACCCCACCCCTTAGGTGGGGTTGCCAGAGGTGGTTAGGCAAAGTGAAGCCTACTCTTCATTTGTAGTGTAGTTCCTATATTCCCAATAGGCTCTGCGCATTGGAATAACATAAACAATAGTTTAGACGTAGGACTTAGGTCGACTAGGTCTCTATTGAATATGTTAGACTTAATTGTGAATGCCAGCTAGCTCAGAGGTCACTAGAAACGTTCTCGAATACACAAGAAGGGATTAGTTTCTGACAACCATATCACATGACAACTTTGTTCCCCAAGAATAAGAAATATATCATCAGAGTCACGGAAACAATAGATGGCTATTTCACTCAGTCAATCGTGCATGCTTCGTTTCACCAGAAGTGCAGAGAAATAGAGAGACGGGCATTTTCAATATAAAGGTTATTTATTGAGCAGTCATCTTTCTCATGCAAGAGAAGTGAATTGCTACAATCGTAAGACTTGTTATGAAGTAAAGTGCGTACAGTAAAAAGAGTATTATGAAATAATACTGTAAAAGCATTTATATGGTTTCTAAGCCATAATATACTTAAAATAGATAAAATACATACAATGATAAATAATGACTAAAAGTACTCAACTGGTGCATCTAAAATGCGCCTACCCCAGTGTACCTAACCTAAGCCTAGTACAAAGGAAGAAGTAAGTGAGGTGTAGCTTGAGTTAAATAGTTTCTGCCAAGAATCTATCCAAGAATTCTCTAAGGGTCTAATCAGCTCCGTACCTTGGTTATAGAATGAAGGAGGTCTTTTATCTCTCTCTCAGGACTCGATCTCCCAGTAACCCGCAAGGGTAGCAGGGAAACGCCTGGAGCTGGATTTCTCGTCAGGAGAAAAGACAGCGTCTCTCTCAGTGCGTTAGCAGGGAGGGTCGGCTTTCTTCGGCACTCGCATACAGCAGGGCGTCAGGCAAGTAGTTAGTCGATCTTCTCCAAAACCACTGTGTGTTTGTTAGGGCAGATGTGGGCATATTTATACCTGGAAGGTGCCGAGTTTGACGTAAGGGTGGACATAATAACGTCACTAAGAACTCAAAGTTCTTTACACACTCCAGGAGTTCTGGGACAAATCAATACTGACGCAGGGGGAAGTCCCGTACTGCTGAAGGCTGGTTGTCTTCAAGAACTCATTGTACTCTGGGAGCTTAGTGGAAGTAGCCATGCAATATTTGGACTGCATTGGCTGTGTCTAACTATGGTTATGATTCTTATGCCTATATAAGAATATGATAAGTTGTATCTATATAAGGGCATGAATTGGGAAAATTACACTAGAGCCCTAGATACGTTACAACACAGTGCTCGCCATTGTGCAGGCATCCCCCAATCAGGATCAGGGATTGTGCCCACTCCCCCACGTGGGGTGAGCACACTGAGGGTTTAGTCACCCTAAGGTCAGTAGCCCACTGGATACTTCCTCTAGAACGCTTAAATGCCCCCTAAATACAGTATTTACGGGGAATCCCTGAACCCAGAAGTTAGTTCTTGATGACCTAAGAAGGTTGGAATCCCAAAGACGTCACAGCAGTGAAGACTCCAGGCCCAACTGACTTGGCCACAGCTCTACTGGCCTGCCTGCAGCTCCGAAGTAAACAACAACTCCAAAAAGGATCAGCAACCTCCAGACTTGGTGAGGACTGATCCCCCACTTCAATAAAGACTTGAGACTCCAGCGGACAGGGGCCCTGTCCACAGAAGAAGATCCAGCCCCTGTGGGACCAAAAAACCCAGCTCTAGGACTTACCTCTGCACCCGTCGTCCCCAGCGGTATTGACCCCCAAACCTTCGAGGGGTGTCACCTCCAAGGTTCTGTGTCAACGCCTGCAGCCTCTTCACGATGACCTTCCTCCACAGTGACCGGACCGGTCAGCGGATTACCGGCGACGAAAGGCACCCCAGCAGTCTCTGTCCCTGTGTCCTGGTGACCTGAACCCAAAGTTGCCTGATGTCGACGGACATCCCTACTCACCTGCCCAGCTGTTGTTTCCTCCCGGAAGACTTCTGGACCGAGCCTGCAGCCAAAATCCAAAGCTGACCATCCCCATTGGATTGCATTGGGGTCAGGACACCGCCTAAGCACCCTGAAACCGGCCGCCCCTGTGCTCCTGGTGGTGTAGATATGGTGCTAACTTGGGACCCCCTTTGCCCTCACTTCAACCTCAGGCGCTTGCCTTCCAAGACCGAGTGGCCTTCCCGTGAGCAGCCCCCAACCAAGGTGCCCCTTTGCCCCATTGACTAACATTGACGCCCTGCACTTTGCACCCAGCCTTCCTAGTGCCGCTAGTGGTGCACCTGGAGTACAAACTTGAAATCTGGGGAACCTTGCTTCTAACCCCCAAAACTCAGTTACCAAACCATTTACTTACCAGCAATCTTAACCCTGCTTTTTACTCCATAAGATTGCATGGTGGGTTTTCTCAGAAAAATATTTTGTGTTAAACTTGTTTTCTACTACAACAAAAGTAACTTAGTATCTTCAAAATAGTTAACCTGCTTACTGATGTACTGTACGGCCTAAACTGTGTTAGGGGGTTGTTTCACCCCAATCTAGAAATACAACTTCAAAGTAACTAGAAAGTAATCTAAAGTAATTACAAGAATTCTAAAGAGCTTACAACCCATTTTCTCAACTACAAAGTCATTTGTATGCTTCTACAAAACCAGAACACACTTTATCTTGGAAAGTATCATTGTATGGAAAGTATCACTTACCTGCTGCTGAGTAACTCTTGGTTCTAGTAATAAAAATAACAAAGTAACAACTTTTGATATAAATCGTTGGTCTGGATTCAGCCGTTGAGTGTGTGACATCATTTCTTGCCTGAGTGTGTAGAACAAATGCCTAACACTACCCTCTGATAAGCCTTACTGCTCAACCACACTACCACAAAAGTAAGGTATTATCTACTTTAGCCTCTGCTATACCTCTGGGCATCCACTGTAGTCTGTGGACACTATACCTTACTTTGGTATAGCATATACAGAGGCAGCTTCCTACATATAGAAAATACCTTTCAACCTAACCCAAACAGTAAGTGAACTTTTCACCAATAAATAATGGTTTCTGGTGTATTAGTCTAATTGATCAACAGGAATAAAATAAGCCTACAAAACCCAGAATGCATTAAGCTATCACACAAAAACAGGACCGAAAGCAGTGTGCGTTTGGACCCTGAGTGTGTTGGTCACTATATTGCCGAACTACACCTCTTCAAAAGCAGCTTTATTGCCTCGAAAACCACCATGATCGGCACCCCTGCCTATCTGTGGACAAGCCTGTCATCTCCCGGGCTCCTGGCACACCCGCAGTCAGGGCACCATCATTCTGAGGCAAGGATGTGCCAAAAACAGAGGCAAATCCATCTATGTACCTAGGATCTGGAGTCACAAAGCTACATCCGTTAGAACTACCTCAAACCTCTTCTAATTAAGAAAAAAACTGAAGTCACACCTCTTTAAACAACTCTACATCATGATGCAGTATCAGTCCAAACCTGCTCTCAGAACCCTGCTACCGCTGCACTAACACGTTGACTGCATCTTTTCACTTGACTCTGTACAGTTCTTCACTTCCTTTAAGCTAAATTAGCCCTGTTGGACTTGACCCTTTCTGCAGGGTCATCCTCAAACCTTTCGCCTTCACCCTCCTGCTTTCTGAACCCGTTTTTGTTGGCTTTTAGGACTCTTTATCACTGCTAACCAGTGCTAAAGTGTTTGTGCTCAATTTAAACATGGTGAAATTGGCTTGCACCCAATTGACACATTTAATTTACCTGTAAGTCGCGGGGAACAGCCATTACAACGCAGGTTTTACCACGCGTTGCTTTTACATCGCATGCATTACAACGCATGCGATGTTACAACGCGTGGTAAAACCACGCATACCATTACATTGCATGCGCTTTTACAACGCATGCGATGTAATGTGTAATGGCGGGGGCGGCTATTCACGTCGTTGTGAGGAAACTTAGGCTGTTTCCTCACAACGAGGTGAAGCAAGCAGGATGGAGGAAGCAGGATCCCACTGCGACGCTGGATAGGAGAGAGGTAAGGGGGTTTGTGCATGGGGTGGGGGTTACTTTTGTAGGGTTTAGGGTAGTTCAAAAGTAGTGTGGTAATGTTTGTGTTGTGTGTGTGTTTTAACCCCTTCACTGCGGCGGCAATTCCGCCGCAGTGCTAGGGGTGGGGCGCGCGGCTCACCTGCGCTTGTGACGGAACCGCTCCGTCAGGCGCCTCGGGTGAGCTGTGCTAGTGACGGAACGGTTCCGTCACGAACGCGCCCGCTCAATAGATCCCGCCGCGCAGGCGCGACATCAGCGCCGCGCAGGCGCGTCGAGCGGGCCGTGACGGAAACGTTCCGTCACTAGCACAGCTCACCCGAGGCGCGTAACGGAACGGTTCCGTCATAAGCGCAGAACGGGTTAAAAACGTTTTAGTGTGTGTTGTGGTGTTGTCGTGTTTGTTTAGTGTAGTGTATTGGTTATGTAGTGTAGTGATTTAGGTTTTAGGGTAGTGTAGTGTTGTAGTGTTTGTTTATTGTAGCGTATTAGCGTTTAGGTAGTGTAGGGGTGGGAGTAGTGTGGGTAGCGTAGTAGTATTTTAGGGTTTAGGGTAGTGTAGGGGTGGGAGTAGTGTGGGTAGCGTAGTAGTATTTTAGGGTTTAGGGTAGTGTAGGGGTGGGAGTAGTGTGGGTAGCGTAGTAGTGTTTTAGGGTTTAGGGTAGTGTAGGGGTGGGAGTAGTGTGGGTAGCGTAGTAGTGTTTTAGGGTTTAGGGTAGTGTAAGAGTGGGAGTAGTGTGGGTAGTGTTGTAGTGTAGTAGTGTTTTAGGGGTTAGGGTAGTGTAGGGGTGGGAGTAGTGTGGGTAGCGTAGTAGTGTTTTAGGGTTTAGGGTAGTGAAGGGGTGGGAGTAGTGTGCGTAGCGTAGTAGCGTATTAGGGTTTAGGGTAGTGTAAGGGTGGGAGTAGTGTGGATAGTGTTGTAGTGTAGTAGTGTTTTAGGGTTTAGGGTAGTGTAGGGGTGGGAGTAGTGTGGGTAGCGTAGTAGTGTTTTAGGGTTTAGGGTAGTGAAAGGGTAGGAGTAGTGTGGGTAGCGTAGTAGTGTTTTAGGGTTTAGGGTAGTGTAAGGGTGGGAGTAGTGTGGGTAGCATAGTAGTGTTTTAGGGTTTAGGGTAGTGAAAGGGTAGGAGTAGTGTGGGTAGCGTAGTAGTGTTTTAGGGTTTAGGGTAGTGTGAGGGTGGGAGTAGTGTGGGTAGCGTAGTAGTGTTTTAGGGTAGTGTAGGGGTGGGAGTAGTGTGGGTAGAATAGTAGTTTTTTAGGGTTTAGGGTAGTGTAGGGGTGGGAGTAGTGTGGGTAGCGTAGTAGTGTTTTAGGGTTTAGAGTAGTGTAAGGGTGGGAGTAGTGTGGGTAGAGTAGTAGTGTTTTAGGGTTTTTAGGGTAGTGTAAGGGTGGGAGTAGTGTGGGTAGCATAGTAGTGTTTTAGGGTTCAGGGTAGTGTAGGGGTGGGAGTAGTGTGGGTAGCGTAGTAGTGTTTTAGGGTTTAGGGTAGTGAAGGGGTGGTAGTAGTGTGGGTAGCATAGTAGTGTTTTAGAGTTTAGGGTAGTGTACAGGTGGGAGTAGTGTGGGTAGCATAGTAGTGTTTTAGGGTTTAGGCTAGTGTAGGGGTGGGAGTAGTGTGGGTAGCGTAGTAGTATTTTAGGGTTTAAGGTAGTGTAGGGGTGGGAGTAGTGTGGGTAGCGTAGTAGTGTTTTAGGGTTTAGGGTAGTGTAGGGGTGGGAGTAATGTGGGTAGCGTATTAGTGTTTTAGGGTTTAGGGTAGTGTAAGGGTGGGAGTAGTGTGGGTAGTGTTGTAGTGTAGTAGTGTTTTAGGGTTTAGGGTAGCGTAGGGGTGGGAGTAGTGTGGGTAGCGTAGTAGTGTTTTAGGGTTTAGGGTAGTGAAGGGGTGGGAGTAGTGTGCATAGCGTAGTAGCGTATTAGGGTTTAGGGTAGTGTAAGGGTGGGAGTAGTGTGGGTAGCGTAGTAGTGTTTTAGGGTTTAGGGTAGTGAAAGGGTAGGAGTAGTGTGGGTAGCGTAGTAGTGTTTTAGGGTTTAGGGTAGTGTAGGGGTGGGAGTAGTGTGGGTAGCGTAGTAGTGTTTTAGGGTTTAGGGTAGTGAAAGGGTAGGAGTAGTGTGGGTAGCGTAGTAGTGTTTTAGGGTTTAGGGTAGTGTAAGGGTGGGAGTAGTATGGGTAGCGCAGTAGTGTTTTAGGGTTTAGGGTAGTGTAGAGGTGGGAGTAGTGTGGGTAGAGTAGTAGTGTTTTAGAGTTTAGGGTAGTGTAGGAGTGGGAGTAGTGTGGGTAGCGTAATAGTGTTTTAGGGTTTAGGGTAGTGTAAGGGTGGGAGTAGTGTGGGTAGCGTAGTAGTGTTTTAGGGTTTAGGGTAGTGTAAGGGTGGGAGTAGTGTGGGTAGCATAGTAGTGCTTTAGGGTTTAGGGAAGTGTAGGGGTGGGAGTAGTGTGGATAGCGTAGTAGTGTTTTAGGGTTTAGGGTAGTGAAGGGGTGGTAGTAGTGTGGGTAGCATAGTAGTGTTTAAGGGTTTAGGGTAGTGTACGGGTGGGAGTAGCGTGGGTAGCATAGTAGTGTTTTAGGGTTTAGGGTAGTGCAAGGGTGGGAGTAGTGTGGGTAGCGTAGTAGTGTTTTAGGGTTTAGGGTAGTGTAGGGGTGGGAGTAGTGTGGGTAGTGTAGTAGTGTTTTAGGGTTTAGGGTAGTGTAGGGGTGGGAGTAGTGTGGGTAGCGTAGTAGTGTTTTAGGGTTTAGGGTAGTGTAGGGGTGGGAGTAGTGTGGGTAGCGTAGTAGTGTTTTAGGGTTTAGGGTAGTGCAAGGGTGGGAGTAGTGTGGGTAGCGTAGTAGTGTTTTAGGGTTTAGGGTAGTGTAGGGGTGGGAGTAGTGTGGGTAGTGTAGTAGTGTTTTAGGGTTTAGGGTAGTGTAGGGGTGGGAGTAGTGTGGGTAGCGTAGTAGTGTTTTAGGGTTTAGGGTAGTGTAGGGGTGGGAGTAGTGTGGGTAGCGTAGTAGTGTTTTAGGGTTTAGGGTAGTGTAAGGGTGGGAGTAGTGTGGGTAGCGTAGTAGTGTTTTAGGGTTTAGGGTAGTGTTGGGGTGGGAGTAGTGTGGGTAGCGTAGTACTGTTTTAGGGTTTAGGGTAGTGTAGGGGTGGGAGTAGTGTGGGTAGCGTAGTAGTGTTTTAGGGTTTAGGGTAGTGTAAGGGTGGGAGCAGTGTGGGTAGTGTAGTAGTGGTTTAGGGTAGTGTAAGGGTGGGAGTAGTGTGGGTAGTGTAGTAGTGTGGCAGTGTTTTTGGGTTGGGGCAGTGTAGGGGTGGGAGTAGTCTGTTGTGTAGGTGTAGGGATAGGGATGTTACTTACCTTGCATACTTTTACCACAATTATAGCTTTACCACGCGTTCCTTTGCGTTGTAATGGCATGCGTGGTAAAAGCATACTTTTGGCAAAAGTATGCAATGTTATGCCATGCAATGTCATTGACATTGCATACTAATACCCGCGTTGTAATGGCATGCGTGGTATTAGTATGCGATGTAATGACATACATCCGTAAGTCGCTAGTGAAGTGGTACTACATGTACCCACGGCTGATGAATTAAATGCAACAAGTGGGTCTGCAGCAGTCATTACGCCAACCACCTAAGTCGCCATTTAAACATCTCAGGCCTGCCATTGCAGCCTGTGGGTGCAGTTTTAAACTGCCATTCCGACCTGGCAAAATAAACATTTTACCAGGTCTAAAACGTCATTTTTAATAGATATAGGTCAACCCTAGGGTAGGGTCTAAACAGCCCATGGAGTAGGGTGTAGCGTATTCAAAAAGTTAGACATGTACTTTAACTTTTATATGTCCTAGTAGTGAAAAACTCTTAAATTGGCTTTTCACTACTGCAAACCCGGCTTCTCCCACAGGATAACATTGGGTTACCTTATTATGTTTAATAAGTGATAACTTTCAATTGGGAGCAAGTAGGAATATTGTGCTTGGTGTCTAACGAATTGTAATTTAAAACCCTCTATAATGGTAAAGTTGTATTTTAAGTCACAATTCTGAAAATGCTACTCTTAGAAAATTGCCATTTCTTGTACTAGCCATTTAGTGCCTACAGCCTGTATCCTTGATCACATAACTAGGTGTAGCTGACAGTTGGTATTTTTTGTATTGCTCCCACACAGTGGGACAAAGTTGGAACAGGTGTTGGCAGGATGGGCCACCTCTGATTTGATAGGGAGCAGAGCTGTTGCCTGCCACATTTGCACATTACAAAGACTCGGCCACAGCACACTCAAGAGGGGTTTGACTCTAGTCTTTTGTGCCCCGAAGACAAGCTGGGTTGAGGGCAGAGGTGAATGATATCTAAAACACCTCGGGTGGAAACCTCTAGAAACTTCTCCTACTTTAAAGCTGGCACCAGGTATAAATATTTGATCCTCAGACACAACGTTTCAGTACACCTCTGGACCTGTGAGAGACTTAGAAGGACTGCTTTGCTTCAAGAAGAGCTGCTGCTCTGCTGCCCTGCTGCCCTAGTGATAAGTACTGGACCTGCATCTTGAACCCAGGACCGCCAGAGTGACATCTAGGGCTAGTTGGCTGGCCTCCTGATCAGAGCCTAAGGAACATAAACAGGTCTAACTACCTTTCACCCTGCACCCAAATTCGGTCTGCTGTGAGTCGTGCCTAAGCATGGGCGGAAAATCCGTTTCGCTCGCGGATTTTGCGGATTTTCGGTAAATTCGCAATCCGCGAGATTCGCGAATCTCCCGCAAAATCCGCAAATCCGCGAGCAGCGGATTTTGCTCGCACTGCTCGCACTGTTCGCGTGAGTTCGCGGCTTCCCAGTACAACTTCGCGCCCCGCGAATAAGTGCAAAATTGCAGAAATACGATTTTAGCAAAACTGAAACTACTTACCAGGTTCAAAAGTTCAGGCTCATCATTAGTAGCCATTTCCTGTAGTGCTTCCTGAGGGGCCCCTCCAGAGTTCAGTTGCCAGTTGCAACTATTATGTGACCCTGCTCTGAACCTCAGAATAGTTACACATATGCCACAAAGGTCCTGAATTACAGCTAAGGGAGACAAGCAGGAGCCAGGCTGGAAGTTCAAATCCATTAATCAGCCCCTAATTCATTATTGTCAGTTGGGGCAGGGCAGGTGTTGTAACTAATTTTGCAACAATGAAAGCACTTAGCAAGTACAAAAGATCACTAATCAGGAAGCACTAAGGAAGCAGGTGCCAGCTAAAAAAATATTCTGTGACACATTAATCAGCCCCAAATTAATTCAGGTCACTTGAGGCAGGGAAGGTGTGCTTGCGTTGCCACAATAATGTACACTGACTGGACAACCAGAGGGTGCTGTGATGAAACAGAGGGTGGCATGGGTGGGCCAGAGGGTGGCATGAGTAGTCAGAGAGTGGCAGTGGTGACGGAGAGTGGCAGTGATGAAGAAGAGTGTCCCAAACAGGCTGGACACGTAGAAACAACAAGTTCGCGAAACTTGCGACCCGACAGGTAAGTTCGCAATTTGCGAAAGTGTACAAAACCCTCGCGAACTGGCAGAAACCCGCGCAAACACAAAAAAAAATCTGCAAATTCGCGAGAATTCGCGGATTTTGCGGATTGCGAGTTCGCAAATCCGCAAAATTCGCGAACGCGAGATTCGCAAAATTCGCCCATTAGTCGTGCCCCCCAAATGGTGCTATCCCACTCCTGGACCCTTGGAAGTGTGCCTGAGGGTGCCCTGCCAACTCAGCTGTGGTCTGTTGGGCACAACCGATACAGTGTGACGCATCTCCTCACAGATCCACATCAGAACTGCCTCTGCATGACTCATCCCCGATGCGGAACATTGCATCGCAATCCGCTGCTCATCAGAACCGCCGACCTAGGACGCATCCCTGATGCAGGACTTTGCATCGCAAGCCTCCATCAACGGCATCCTCGACAACAACGCAAGACCTCCCAACGCAAGCGCAGTCGACGACTTCATCTGAACTGCTGCTGCGCAACGTATACCTGACATAGGGCCTTAAATCACAACCCACAGTTCATTGAAACCCCCCATTGCGTGACGGATCTTCAACGCAGGATGTCACAACGCTCTGTGACCAGGATTTAAGGTACCCTATTCAGCAGACCTAACTTGGTCCCTGTACCCAGCCCACACTCCATCCTGGTCGGTCTAAACTTGTCCCAGTCCAGCGCGACCAGATAACCACAGTTGGCGCTTTGTGCTGTTGGGCACTATTTTAACCTAAATCTTTAAAATTGCATATCTCCGGTTCTACTAATTGAATTTTTATCAGTTTGGTCTGCAAAATGGATTACATTTTACTCTATTTTCCAAGTTGGTGTTGGATTTTTCTTGTGTTGGCTTTACTTTATTAATGTTTGAAGTGCTGCATAAATACTTTACCCATTGCCTCTGAATTATGCCTGACTGCTTTTGTGACAAGCTTCCAGAAGGTTAAGCACAAGTCAATTTAGGGTTGCTTGTGAAGTCATCTTGCAAGGAATTGTGGTTGCTGCTTGAGTAGAGGGTACACCCCCCTCAACCACTAAGAGCCTGAATACCCTCTTGGGTGAGTAGCTGCGCTATACAAATTGATTTGATTAATCGAGTAATCAAATTTCCTACAAGCTCTATGTAAATACATAAATACAAACATACAACCATTTCACAAAGGTATCTGCTACTTCTAATAATGGAATGATCACCAATTAACATCCACACCTGGTGGCAATACAGTCCAATCATAAACTTCTGTCGCTGTCCTTCTTTATCCACAACTGACTAAAGTAAAGCCCTTGTTTGTCCTAACTCAAACAAAAAGACAAGGGTTATAGACAACCTATGACAGATTCTAGTTTAATTTGTAACTTTTACTTCCCTGAACATTATTGCCATGTAGAGCTCATTTATTATGAAGGCAGCATATGGACTCCTAATGCCATCTCTTGATGTATGTGAATACCAGCTATCCAAGCCCATTCACGGACCTGGTTGGAAGAAAATGATTTCAAACCTTAAGGGGCCTCAGAAACCAGCAGTGATCTACGTGAGTCGCTTATATTTACTAAAGCACTATATAACAAAGCATAAGGGAAGGAAAGCACTGTACCAGCAGCGACCTAGCACCCACCTTATTGTAACACGGCAGAGGAGACCAAACTTCATGGTAGAAACCAATCAGCAGTCTCAGTTTGTATGGGCTCCAATCTGATTTGTTGATGCACAAAGTCTTCTGAGGGCATATAAACTATGCAAACAATCAGGCGGCTGAACAGTGTCCCTATGGCAGAATCATGGCCTCCAAGGAGATCCGGCTCCAAATGACTGTTCATACAAATGGCCATAAGCTCTAAAAACAAGCTCAATATTGCATTAGGAAACTCATAGAGGTAAGCAGGTAGTCACATATCAGTCTTTGTTGTGCGTTTTGGAAATTTGCACTTTCTACGGGGGTCATCCCAGATTTTTGCCATCCTTTCGTGAACCCCGTTTTTTGCTGGCCATAGGACTCTGTGCACTTTACTCTGCTAACCAGTGGCATGGTGCTTGTGCTCTGTCTTTTAAATGTGGTAAAATTGGCATAATCGTGAACAGCACATTTAATTTACCTATAAGTCCCTAGCATATGGTACTACAGGTACCCAGGGCCTGTAAATTAAATGCTGCCAGTGAGCTGTACAAAAGGGGGTGGTAATGGACAGAGCATCTGAACCAATCAAACACTCACACCCAGTCAAAAGATCTGGGTTTAATCCATCACTGTTCTTTATCCCACTCTGCCACCCCAGTTCAGACATGGCTATATGCAAATCAGTCTGACCCTGTACCTCATGGGAACAGTCCAGCCCGAACTGCCAAGCCATGCCTTCCCTGGACCGAAAACAAGCTTCAGAGGACCGGTTTCTGGCATTCCAGCCGTCTTCAGCCCGGCTTGCTTGAATCCAGTGGCAAAGTGAGCAACGGACTCACGTCTGAGCATACCCTGCCACACTTATGGCGGCCAAAAGCGGTACAAAAGGGGGTGGTAGTGGACAGAGCATCTGAACCAATCAAACACTCACACCCAGTCAAAAGATCTGGGTTTAATCCATCACCGTTCTTTAGCCCACTCTGCCACCCCAGTTCAGACATGGCTATATGCAAATCAGTCTGACCCTGTGCCTCATGGGAACAGTCCAGCCCGAACTGCCAAGCCATGCCTTTCCTGGACCGGAAACAAGCTTCTGAGGACCGGTTTCTGGCATTCCAGCCGTCTTCAGCCCGGCTTGCTTGAATCCAGTGGCAAAGTGAACAAGGGACTCACATCTGAGCATACCCTGCCACACTTATGGCGGCCAAAAGCGGTACAAAAGGGGGTGGTAAAGGACAGAGCATCTGAACCAATCAAACACTCACGCCCAGTCCTCGAAAGCTTGTTTCCGGTCCAGGGAAGACATGGCTTGGCAGTTCGGGCTGGACTGTTCCCATGAGGCACAGGGTCAGACTGATTTGCATATAGCCATGTCTGAACTGGGGTGGCAGAGTGGGCTAAAGAACGGTGATGGATTAAACCCAGATCTTTTGACAGGGTGTGAGTGTTTGATTGATTTAGATGCTCCGTCCAGCACCACCCCCATTTGTACCGCTTTTGGCCGCCATATGTGTGGCAGGGTATGCTGAGACGTGAGTCCCTTGCTCACTTTGCCACTGGATTCAAGCAAGCCGGGCTGAAGACGGCTGGAATGCCAGAAAACGGTCCTCGGAAGCTTGTTTCCGGTCCAGGGAAGACATGGCTTGGCAGTTCGGGCTGGACTGTTCCCATGAGGCACAGGGTCAGACTGAATTGCATATAGCCATGTCTGAACTGGGGTGGCAGAGTGGGCTAAAGAACGGTGATGGATTAAACCCAGATCTTTTGACTGGGTGTGAGTGTTTGATTGATTCAGATGCTCCGTCCATCACCACCCCCTTTTGTACCGCCAGTGAGCTGTAGCACTTATTGTGCCACCTACCAAAATAGCAGTGTAAAACATGTCTCAAGCCTGCCATTGGAGGCTAAGTGTGTAGTTTAAAACTGGCATGCTGAACTGGCACAATAAACCTGTTGCCAGACCTAAACATTCCTTTTTGATAATAATGCATCTCCCAAGGCAGGCCTTAAAAGCCCTTAGGGCAAGGTGCATGGTATTTAAAAAGTATAACATGTATATTTAATGTTTTACATGTCCTGAAAATGAAAAATCTCCAAAGTGGTTTTCCCTTTGACCAGGCTGGCCTCCCATAGACTAACTCTGGCTCACACTATTTCATTTAATAAGGGCTAAATTCAGTTTGGGAGCAGCTAGAGAAATATTCCAAAGACTCCTTTTAATAGTAATTAAATATCCAACGTAATGTTAAAGTCAGATATTGCATTATGAGTTTGGAAATTACACATTTAGAAAGTTGTCATTTTCCTGCCTCAACCTTTACCCTGTCACCTGATCCCCGATACCCCGATACCCCTATACGTGTATGTGCATTGCTACCAGACAGAGAACAAGGGGCTTGGGTGTGGCCGGGTGCTGGCCTTCCTTGACAGGATGGCTTGGGGGCTGTGCTCCAGAACTAGTTACATTTCAAAGGTGACCACTCCTGTCACAGGCAGATGCAGCTGCCTGCTTCTTCTATTGTCCAGCTAGCCAGTAAGGCTCCAATCACAGTAAGATACTTTTTGACATTACAGTGACAGGTCTGCTGGAGGTTTACATATAACCCTTGGAATGTACTTCAAATGGGCAAGCACAGAATACTACTGTTGAAAGGCCAGCTTTTATTCTACCCCACTGCTGTCTCTGAGCTTCCAGAGATACAAGGACTGCATAAAACTGTCATTTGGTGGTAAGTGTGTGAGGACACTAGAATTACCATAGTATACTCCCCACACACACACCCAGCCCTCAGATTCCAAGTTTTGAGGTGCTGAAGACCTCCCTCATCTTGACAATGCCCAAAGTGGATAGGGGTAGACCAGGGAACCTTAACCCCATTGCTTAGGGTATCCTGAGGGGTCATTCCCACCCACTAGGCTCATGTCATGCTGGTGTATCTGACCTCTGCTCCCTCGGAGTCAGCATTAAATTGCATATAGGGCCTATCCTATCATGGCCATTTACTATTAATGGCACTTTGAGTTTTTGGCCCTATTTTTACTTAATCTATTAAAAATTCATAACTCCGGTTCCTCTTATTGGATTTTAGTCATTTTGGTGTCATTTTATTTATACTTAAAATATCACTCTATTTTTCTAATTTAATTTTTTTTTTTTTATTGTTTTGTATTTCAACTTTATTACTGTTTTAGTATAGCATAAATGCTTTACACATTACCTCCTAGTTACGCCTGACTGCTTTGTGCCAAGCTATAAGAGGGTTAAGCACAGGTTTATTTATGACTTTTGTGGTGCACCATGACAAGGACTCTGACTAATAAGTGAGGTGGTTTCTCATCCACCCCTCAAATAATACCCCGATCTCTTACATTGGGTGTTAAGAGGTGGGATTCAGGACTCCTGTTTTGTAGTACCACTCAGTGATTTAATTTAATACCAGAAATCCCTGTGTTGGATCAGACATTTGATTTTTAATTCTCTTCCTATTATGAATTGGTCATTTTTTGGATTCTTCCTATATTTTATTCCCATCCTACCTGTTTGCACCTGTAATTTTTGCAAAAATGGAAGTGGATCTGCACAGTTGAAGAAGGTTTTCAAGGAGAGGAGGCTGAAGTTGGTGAAGGAGTTCCAGATGAATGACTACAAAATACCCACTGTGCCTGGGAGGATACAGTCTACTGCATAGGAGAGGAAGGATGATGTAGTAGAGGAGGAGGAAGAGGAGAATAACCTGGCATGGGCACAAGAGCCAGATAAGGAGGAGGTGGCCCAGCCATCGTCACTTGCATTGTCCAGAGCAGAGAGCGGTTAGAGGACAGGCAGGCGGAGAGCATCCTAAAGTTGCAACTGGCCACTCTGGCCATGGAAGAAAAGAAAACTGAAAGAGCCTTAGAAGAAAAAAGGCTACCCCTTGAGAAGAAAATTCTGCTGGCATATAATATGAGCCAGAAAAAACTCAACCTGAAATCCAGGAGGGCCACAGAATCTAGTGAAGATGGTGACATCAACACACAAGTGCCTAGAAAAGGTAAAATAGCCCATATCTCCAAAGAACTGGTGCATAGCTTTGTGATAGGTAATGTCATAGACAAGTGATTTGATACCTATGAGGTGATCATGTGTTCGCACAAAGTCCCAGAAGAGGCTTGGGGAGCTAGTCTCCGGAAGCATGTGCCAGTCACTTGGAGGATACCCTAACTTATAGGTCTTCAAACTTGTTGATGCAAGACCCCTTTGCCAAACCTTTTTAGGGGTAAGGACCCCTTCTGACAAAGTTTTCCAGAAACTGGCACACCTCATCATCGGCAACTACTGACAACCATAAATGCTTCTGTTAGACATCTTTTGGCATGTTTCCTCTGTCTTTTTGCTTTCTGACCTCCTAGTTTTGACTCTGTTTTTGCTGGTTTAGTATCTCTGTGCATTACTCCCTGCTGTTCAGTGTTAAAGTGCAAGTGCTCCGATTGTACATTGTATTATGGATTGGTGTTTCCATGATTGGCATGAGTGGCTGACTAGTAAGTCCCCAGTAAAGTGTGCTGAGGGTGCCATGGCCTTTCAATCAAATGCTGCTGGTGGGCCTGCAGTACTGATTGTGCCACTCACCCAAGTAGCCCTGAAAAGAGTTATCAGACCTGCCACTTCAGTGTCTGCGCACCGTTTGGAACTGTCATGTCCCCTGGCAAGTGCGCCCACTTTCCAGGCCCTAATCACTTTTCTAACATGTAAGTCACCTCTATAGTAGGCCCAAGGTACCCATGTGGGCAGGGTGCCATGTATATCAAAGGTAGGACATGTACTGGTGTGTGTGACATGTCCTGGTAGTGAATGACAGTGTATTTCATTATTCACTATGGAAAGGCTATCTGTCCCATAGGATAGAATGGGAGTTTACTTAGAACATATTATAAGCATATCTTCTCATGGGGACAAAATGGAGAAATGGGGTTTAGTATGCCTGAAGTCAGAATATAAAAACGCATCTTTTAGTACAGATGATTTTTATGCTCTGTGTTTGAAAATACCACTTTCAGAAAGCAGGGATTTTCTTGCTTAGCCATCCTGTGTGCCTCAGCTGGGTTTGTGGATTGACTGGCTTTGGAGTGACAAGGGCTGGGGATGTGCATTCTCATCAGACATCCACTGGGGGTGGGGGTCAAGGTGTGTCCTGCCTTTCCTGGATGAGTCAGGGCTGAGCAAAATAGACCTGGGCTGTATTTAGAGTAGTAGGAGGAGATTTCATTGCACCTGAATGGGCCTGGTCTGCCTTGGGCAATGCTGTCTCTACCTCCTGTCATGATGCTGGTCCAGAGGAGCAGCTGGAATTAGTTTGGGCTGGGCACAGACACTCTCTGCCCAAAAGCACAAAGAGAAACTGAGGATAAATGTTGGGGCCCAGACCCCAGAACTTTAGAACTCGCTGGAATCAAGGAACCTGCCAAGAAGAAGAGCTGGAAGGGAAGCCAGGAGGAGTATTGCCCCTTTGCTGTGTTGTTGCTTTTTGGTTTGGCCTGCAGTCACTGCTTCTGCTTTGGGCAGTGAAAGGACTGTACTGTACTTTCTTTACCTGTTGCAGAGTATTTCCATGGGCTTGAAGTAGAGCTTGCCTAGTCTCAGCGACTGCAAAGACTTCACCAACCTCTGGGTACTGCCCCTTCAACTGTGGTTTCAGTTGCCACAGAGGGGGAAAGCAACTGACTCAAGTCACTGACTCCATCGCTGGCTCCGTCGCCGGCTCCATGTCCTAAAGGCATTGCAGAGGGCATGACCGCATCTCACACCACAACCCAGGTCTCACCGACGATGACAGCCGCCGCCGAACTGCTGCTTGCACCGTGACCTGTGGGCACCGCACCCTGCACTGCCTCGCTTCACTCCGCCGCCCTGGTCTCACCAACGCCATCGCTGCCTGCTGACTTCGACACCGGTGACCACACCATGGCTTGGGGGCACTGCTCGTAAGTCTTACGATGCACTGCCTCACCCCACACCGCAGTCCAGAACGACCAACGCCAGCTCCCGCAACCGGCACTGTCACCTGCACCGGGATCTGTCAGCACCGCAACGAGCACCGGCTTTACTCCGCACTGCACCCCTGGTTTCACTGATGCATGACTGTCACAGAGCCACTGCCTGCACTGCGACTTGTGTGCACTGCACACCGCACCGCTCCACTCCGCTTCACACCACAACCGCAACAGTGGCCACGACCGGCCTACGCCAACATCATCTGCTGCAACAAAATTATAGGATTTTATGAGTCTGCTGACACCCTGACAGACGCGGTCAGACAGAACTGTTGGATTCTGTTCTGAGCACTGCTGTAGCACCGGACGGAGCTACCGACTTCAAGGAACTACATTTTGAAGATTATTCTTGCAAAGTGCATATTTTTAAGTACTGTATGTTGGAATGTTATCGTTTTGGTCTTGTTTTGAATATATAAATTATTGGATATTTTTCTAAACTAGTGTGGTGTCCTTTTGTACTGTATTCACTGTAATACTGTTGGTTATTTGCAAATGCTTTATGCACTGCCTCTGAAATAAGCCTGTCTGCTCGTGCCAAGCCACAAGGGAATGAGCAGGGGTTATTTCAGTAGTGTATTCCTCTTACCCTGACTAGAAGGAAGGGTCCCTACTTGGACAAAGGTGCAACCATTGCCAACTAGAAACCCCCAATTCTAACAGCCCCCAATTACCACAGCAAATAATTTTTATGGTGGTGAAATGATATTAAACAGTGTTTAGCAAACCAAAGGTCAGTGAGTGTAGGGGTGTAGGCAAATACAAAGGGGCTCATTTATGTGGAATTGGCGTAGGGCAGCTCCGCAAGCCTTCTTGTGGCGCTGCCCTATGCCAGTGTGAAAGGGCAGGAATGCACTGTATTGATGAAATACGGTGCATTCCAGTCCTTTTCCCTTGCATTGGTGCACAAATTGCTGACTAGCACTGACATAGGCAGGATTGTTTTTGTACGGGAAGGGGCACCTTCCGTCACTAAAACAATCCTGAGGGGCGTTTTCCTCTTTCCATGTTTCTCCTCGTTACGCCTCCGCTGGGGAGGTGTCCGTTTTATGGAGCTGCCCCTGGTTTAAGTGATTTTGTAAGTATGGGACAGCATCAAAATCCATGGGTGTTGCGTGGGAACCCCATACAAAACCCATGGAACACCTCCTTGATGCAGAGTGAGGCAATGACTTGCGCTTCCTTGTCTTACTCCATATCTAAGAGGCCATGCAAAGTCATGCAGGGTGACTTTGCACTGCCTCATAGGTATGGTTGAGACGCTTGTGCCACCGGAGCATACAAAAAATGATGCTCTGGCGATGCAAGTCTCTCATAAATAAGCCTAAAATATTCTGTATGTTTTTTAGGACTTTCACCATCACATATCTACATGTAAAATAATGGGCAGCGTAAATGAAAAATAAATTTAAAAAAGTTATTGCTCAGTGGGAAATGCACTGTAGTACATTATGAAACCTCTATTAGTTAATGCACTGCAGAGGTCTGTGTGTAACCAGAGAACCACAGAATTAAATCTTGATTGGTGCAGTGGAGAATAGTGATGTGCATTGTTAGTGCTACGTAGTCACAGCCTGTGATAGAAAGCACTGTGAATATGTAAATCGTTTTTTATTTTTGCATTACACACAGATAGAACGCTGCAAAACATGCAAATTGTTTTACGATAAAATGGTGCTTTCAAAATGTAGATTTTAATAATACCAGAGTGTATGTAATGCATTTGTTTTTTACGTAACTGTCCCTTCAACATCTCTTATGGGGCACTAAGAGCTGTGTAAAAGCAGTTAAAATTAAAAGCAAGAACTTCCCAGCCCAGTTGTTAACTCTTTGCACTTCCACTCAAATCTTTGTCACCACAAAGAGCCAGACTTCTCCTAAGCATCCTTTACACTTGTAGAATTAACTGATAAGGCACATTTGCCTTTTATTCAGTCAAGTAGTTGATAACGATCTAAATTAGCCGTCCCAGTACGGCTGTCTTTTTGTAGGGACAAGTCAAGCTGGGGAATGTGCGACTCCCTTCCAGGGACTCCACGGCCCCCCTGGGGGTCCTACCCCACAGATTGAAGAGCTCTGCCCTAACTGGACCTGGATAGGGCTGGGAGGATAAGATATGCCCGCTGAAGGAAGCACTAGTTGTCAAGTTTGGCCTTACCCCAAAGAGATACTGTTTAAAGTTCAGGGACCGTCAGAAAGTGTCTAACAAGTCTTGGGTTGATTTTATGGATCACTCCAGTAAGGAACTAAACGGTTGGTTGCCGGGCAGCAAAGTGAATGACCGTAATGGCCAATACAATTTAATTCTGAAAGAGCACATGTTCAGTAATTGCTTTACAGAGCTGCGCCACCACCCGATTGATTCAAGTCTCACTGTACTCAGAGAAGGATGACCCTTGAATCAGTAGCTGAGTGTCTCAGAAGGTACTTTGGAATAAAACCAAGAAGGGGGGTTTAGGTCCACCAGAAGAGTAAGAGGGTGGTCCAGGGTAAACTATACAAGTTCCAAAAATGTCCCTTAAGTAATGTGGGGGAAAGGGTTCCCAAGCCCCCTCTGAGACTAGGGGAGAGGGGTTCTGATGGGCGGTGGCCCAGGGCTACCCTTTTCCATCCCTAGTTCTTTGACTGTTTCCAGCTGTGGCACAAGCAGCATGGCCCTGTCTGTACCCAAAAACCACCCACTGGTGGGAACTCCGCAGGTCTGGCCCATGTTGCCTTGAGGGGAGGTAATACCCAGGAGCCGAGGGTAGAGCATGCCTTATGTTCCTCAGTTGGGAGGTGAACCCAGAGTGTACGTTGATAATCCCTGAGGGTGGGAGTCATCAGTTCCACAAGATCATCATGAAGGGGGTCCCTGCCACTGGTCTGGGGGATATGTGTGCCAGCCAGACCATAGTGGTGGAAAGGCTGTTTTCTACAGAGGAGTATCTGCCAGGATAGGTATGCAGGGTGACCCAGGCACATGGGCAGGACTTTGCCCATGCTATGGCTCTGATCTCCCTGGAATGGGAGTGGGCGAGGGGGGAGTGGCCCTGGGGAGGGTCATTGTTAGTCCCTAGGTACCCATTTAATGTGCCCTAGGATTTTAACTATTATCTGAGCGGGAGGATTTCTGTTGGGGAGGGACCTTGGGGTGCAGCTGGACCTGTCCTTCTCCTACCTGGAACTTCATACCCAAGCACCAAAACCGAAAGTCAGAGGAGATGAAACAGCCGCCCTGCGCTGTTGAGAGCCACAAGCAGAACCACTTCCTGTGCTCCAATTACAAGATGCAAAAAGAACAATTGATGGACAGAATGCAGAACAATGTCATACATTTACCTCAGTACAGAGATCTGGGCCTAAATCCATCATTTCTTTGCTTCCCATGCCATTCCACTTTGAAACCAGCCATACGCAAATCAGCCTTGACCCTGCTCCCCATGGGAACACTCCAGCGCGAACTGCCATGCCAGGTCCTCCCTGGAATGGAAACAAGCATCCTAGGACCGGTCTCGGGGTTTAACTCCCATCAGCCAGGCTAGCTTGACTCCAGTGGCAATGGAGAGCATGAGACCCAAGTCTGAAGAGGGCCACCACCCTGTGCAGTGTTGTGAGCAAATGTTGGCATTGCCCTGTCTGCTGTTGTTTGCGATACCCATATGCAAGTTGGGGACCGTAGTGAAGAATACCAGCTGTCACCCTGGTATAGCGCTGTGACTGAAGAGGGCTATCATTCTGTTCAGAGTTGTAAACTACAGTCTCCAAGCCAGGGTGGTAACACAGCGAAGAGAGAGGGCCGTCACCTTGGAGCAGCATGCAACAGTGAAGCATAGCAGGTAAAGACCCATGAAAGCAGAGCATCAGCTCAACTACTCGAACCCAGAAGCACCCAAGACTTGCTGCCGGACTCAGGAAAACATAGAGCATGACTTGAGGAGTGCCATGGATGCCTGATGCCTGACCTCCATCATCCAGACTTCTTCGCACTGCAGGGCCACTGACACTTGCCTGGTCCTTTAATACCACAGCTCCAGCAAGAGCTGGTAAGGTTGATTACAGGGAATCTGGGCCTACCGGGGAGCTTATTCTGACTAAAGTGCTTCAGCGCTGAGACTTCTAAGACATGTACTAGTAGTCTTAATGTTGTCTCATGCAAATGGGGAATAACCAAAGTCCTTAGACAGGGAAGTGGGACTCACTACCTTACCCGAACAACCTGCCTTACAAAGACTATATATTGTTTGTGGTGTACTGTAGTTCACTTTGTATTCTTATACTAGCTTACCCGTCGCTCGTTGCTGCGATCTCTGAAGAAAGGAAACTTGTTATGATAACATTCAATTTACATTGTGTCATTTTTATTGAAACTCATTCATTTTAATATGGAAAACATTTTAAAGTGTTGTTTTAATTCTGTTTATTTATTCGAGTGCTTGTGGATACACAGTATTTTTTGTTTTTCTGTCTGGTGTGTACAAGAATAAATCAGAAGGTTTTCCGACTTGTGAGCTGGCCACATACAGTTGTCCATGTGAGAAGCATCGATTCTCCAAATCTAGTCCACACACTTGCAGCAATTGTCCTTGTGCTTTGTTGATGGTCATTGCAAAAGCGAGTTGCACCGTAAACTGTAAAAGTTCAGTATTGGAAATATTATGAGGGCCCTGGGGGGCCGGGGGCCGATATTTAACTTATTTTTTTTTTGGCAGAAACCTTCGCGGGAGTGTACTCAACAACTTTTAACAATTTTTAAAAACATTTTTTTGCCAGAAACCTTAGCTGGAGTGTACTCAACAACTTCCCAAAGTTTCATGGTGATCGGATGAATGGTGTAGTAATGTATAAAGGACAAACAGACATACTTTCGTTTTTATATATATAGAAGAAGATTATTACTACTTTTTTCATAAAAGCAGGTATCTGGCTTGCAGAGCGTGTTTTGAGTCCATGTATACCTTGCACTTACCTCTCCTGCTCTCAGCCCACCATGAGAAGTCAGGTCATGTGACAACAGTAATAAAAAGGCCTTTACTCCCAGTGGCTGGGTCCAGTAGGTCCTGCTTACCCTATGACTCTCCGATAGGGGTGGCGATAGTCAGACCTATATGGAAAGGACTAAAGATCCCAGACCCCTGCACCCTGCTTCCATCATACTACGGTTGCCTCATACCGGTGCTAGATTTATGCCTGAATATTTCTGTGTGTTTGGAACCAGTGGTGTAGCTAGACCTGAGACAGCCCGGGGCGGTACCTGCGTTAGCCGCCCTGCGGCGGGACTCCTAGAAGGGAAGGGGGTGGGGGGTGCTGGAAAATCCATGGATTACAGCCTTGCAACAGTACCACACTGAAGACCGCAGGTGAGAGCTAGGGGAACGGAATTTTGTCACCCCCATCACTGACATTTTGTCACCCCCCTCAGGGATGACATCCGGGGGGGGGGGGGCGCACCTACCGCACCCCCTTACTACGCCACTGGTTGGAACCCCCTGAGAACTCAGAACTGTTTCAGCCTTTTCTATCTGTAGCATTTTATTTTGGTATATGATTAAAGTATTTCTCTTTTTTTCAAAGAAAAGCATAGCGCTGAACACTCCTTATGGCTTCTGTTATTTGACTGCTTGAGTCCTGAGTCTCAGCCCTCCACTGCCACCCTGAGAAGTGTTGGTCTGCTCACTCTTGTGACCCTGAACGTCAGGTGTAGAACGAATGTACTTGGCAGCACCCAATCTGCACTGCGCTGTGTCGGTCAGGCCATGGGACACTAGTTGTAAAAGACCGTAAGCCTAAGGTATGTCACCTAGTAGGGCTTACCTTGTGGCCACCAAAGAATTCAGTGAGTGTTCTGTGCAGTGGCTCAAAATATAATTTATCATAAGACTGCCCCACATATGTTAAACGGCTCAAGGAAGGTGCATTTAGTCACATTCAGGGGCGGCTTTTCCATTGGAGCACAGGAGCTTCACTCCACTTAAAAGCCCTTATCCCCCCAGAGATTAAAAATGAAATGGTCATTTTTTTATGCCCCGTCCCAAAGAGAGTGTCAGGACGGGGGCTGGGCTGGGCCGCTGCTGAGTGAGAGCAGCAGGGAGGAGGCTGGGTTGGTTGCTACAGACAGCCACACATACGCACTTTAAACAGCTCTTGACAGCTGAGTTAGAGCAAACAAAAGCCTCCAGAGCGCTGTGGAGCACCGAGCGAGGCCGCTCCCACCAATCCTAGCACGGCTCTCATGCTAGTGAGAGCAGCGTCAGGATTGGCCAAGGGAGTTGCTGCACCCAGTTGCAGTGAACGAGGAGGTCTGGACCGGAGAACGTCGTGTTCTGTAAGGTAAGTTGTTTTTTTAGTAAATATTAATCGCACACGCGTTTTTCAAATATATTATTTGCATGCGTGCCCGCTCCCCCCTCCCCCCCTACCCGTAGATGCCAGCCACAACTGCTTACATTTGAATATGGAACTACCAAATGATCCAAGCCCAGTGAAGGCGATAGCTGCACATGTACCAAACACTTGGGGCCTGAGCGTCACTTTTCCCCATGTGACCTGTCGGTGCGTCACTTTTAACATGGGAAAAGTGACGCACAGGTGGAGCAAGGGGCTTGTGAATAAGGCCCTTGGTATAAGTGAACTACCTCAAGTGCTCACTGGAAAGCACATCTACAGGGCAAAGTGGTAGATCCATTTACCCCTTGCTGGGCTTTGAGTGCAGCGGGTCATGTATGTTGGGTCTGAGTCTCGCCTGCAATTACAAAATGACTTTGAAACTCGGTATGTGTTGTTTCTGTGATTTATTTCCCATGCAACATATAACTCTTGTATAATGTGTTCTCTGAACTGAGTCACCTACACATACATGGACGAGTCCGGGTTGGGGGTGGATGTTAATGGCAGGGCATGATTAAGAGCTCAGGAGCAGATGCAGTATGAGATTCTCACAGGGCCCGTCATTGGGTCATAAAGGTGTAAGACTACGGGCCTCATTTATGAAAAGTGACGCATCGCTGCGTGAAAACAGCGATGCGTCACTTTTCATTGCGCCCTCCTTGCGAAACCAATGATGCGTCATATTTACAATATGACGCATCATGGCGCAAGGAGTTACAGATACGTCAGTATTTCTTTTTTTTAAGTTTGAAGTTTATTAAGGCATAAAGAAGAAAAGACAGTACATGAAGAAACAATCATAAGGTATAAAAAACAAGAAATCTCTCTTACATTGGAATGGAGTTAATCATAGAAATAACGTAAAATAGAAACAATATGTATTAAGAAAATCAGGAATATTGAGGGTAAGGGAAAAACATTAGAATCATATATCGTAGAAGTGACAAAAAAGAAATCATAGTGTGCATCAATAAACTTACATATGCTAAGATACAACAATCACGGTGGTTTTTGAACTTCGACATTACGTAATGGAGAATTGGGAGATGGCCTGGAAATTCTGGATAGATATTCGGTAAGGGGGAGCCATAGAAGGTCACGTTTAATTGCTAGGGAAATAGGGGAGACAAAATTGGTATCTAAACGATGATTAAAACACACTGCATTCCACCATGCAGAAAAGGAAACATCCTTAGCCTGTTTCCAATGCGATGTAATATGATGAAAAGCAATGGCTATCAGGAGATCGAGTAGTTTGTGTTTATGGTGGGATCCAGAAAGATCAGGGGAAAGGGAACCTAGAAAAATGTGAAGGATTGAAAAGGGGAGAGTAATGTTGAAAATTCTATGAATTTGGGACCAAACTAATTGCCAGAAATGGAGGATGGGAGGGCATTCAAAGAGCATGTGTTTCAAATCAGCTAAAGGACAAGGACAGGACCAACAAGTGGAAGGAGTGTCTGAGGAGAAGGAAGACAAAATTAAGGGAGTATATAATGTACGATTATAGATAAAAAATAAGGTTTGGGTAGTATTGGCAGCTCTAGATGTACTATTAATTTTAGACCAAATTTTATCCCAAAGAATAGGGGGCCAGTTTTGAGACAAGTCTTCCTCCCAAGCCAACTCAACCTTAGATTTAGTGCGTTCGGTAGATGATTGTAGAGCTTTATAGAGAAAAGAGGCAGAGGGGGATTGGTCAAGGGCATTAGAGATGGAGAGGTGAGGTATAGGAATAGAGTTGGTAGTAGGGAGGGAGGAAAGATATTGGATAAGGGAGGGGATCAGTGATAAATATTGTTTACGAGAAGAGGAAGGCAACGAAAATTGGTTTTGAAGGAGATGGAAAGGAAGAGGGCAAGTATCAGAAATAAGTTGAGAAATCCATTTTAAACCACATGAATGCCAAGATTTCCAATAGAGTGAGCGATTACGAATTTTAAGGTGTTTGTTATGCCAAATAGGTTGGGTATGAATAGAAGAAACAGAAGGATAGGAAGATAGCAAGTAAGGCTGAAGAAGAGAGCGTGAGTGAGAAATGATAGGAGAACGAAGAGAGGAGATATTAGAGGAAAAGGAAAGAACTTCATTGAAATCATAAGGATGAAGGAAGGATGATTCTAGTGTCAGCCAGAGTGGAGGATAATACGGAAGATCTGAAGAGAGCCAACGTAAGGCTTGTTTTAAGGAAAAGGCAGTATGATATGATTTAAAATTGGGAAATTTGACCCCACCCAAAGATTTATCTTTCTTTAAAACTGAAAGGGCTATTCGAGATTTTTTACCTTTCCATAGAAACTTCAACAGAATGGAATCTATTGACTTGAAGTAATGATTAGGGATGCAAATAGGAATCATAGAAATAGTGTAGAGGACCAAAGGAGCTAGCATCATTTTTACGGAATCCATGCGCCCCCACCAAGAAAGAAAGAGAGGGTTCCAACGATTGATAGAAGTAGTGATCTTAGTAGAGAGAGATTCGAAATTAAATTTGAGGGTATCAGAGAGACGAGGGGCGAACCATACACCTAAATATTTAATCTTAGAGGGTTGCCAGGAAAAGCCAGAGGTATCAAATAGATGTTTGAGGCATAACGGATTCAGGGGGAGGATTTCACATTTGTCCGTATTAAGTCTATATCCAGATACAGTAGAGAAAGCATAAAGGTCATAAAGGTGTAAGACTACGGGCCTCATTTATGAAAAGTGACACATCGCTGCGTGAAAACAGCGATGCGTCACTTTTCATTGCGCCCTCCTTGCGAGACCAATGATGCGTCATATTTACAATATGACGCATCATGGCGCAAGGAGTTACAGATACGTCAGTATTTCTGACGTATCTGTATGGCGCAAAAGTGACGCATTGCTGGAGTGTGTCACAAAAGTGACGCATTGCTGGAGTGTGTCACAAAAGTGACGCAACTCCAGCAATGTGCCCTTTCACATGGGACAAGCCCCATGTGAAAGGGCCTGCGTCAGTCTTACGCCTGCTGTGAGGCAGGCGTAAGAAATTGACGCATTTGTGTCCTAGAAGTGGCGCAGTGAAATCTCATAGATTTCACTGCGTCCCTTCTATGACCCTGTCTTGCGTCAGAACAACCCCCCGGGAATACACTATACCTGGTGCAGGTATAATGTAGCGCAGGGGTTTACAAAGTGACGCATCTACCTAGATGCGTCACTTTGTAAATATGGTGCAACAAGGCACATTTTTTACGCTGCTGGTGCGTCACAAAAAGTGATGCACCGGCGGCGTAAAAGTGACGCACGGCCTCATAAATGAGGCCCTACATGCACATCCAATCCTTGACCTCTCTGTACAGAGCGATGGACACATATATGCCGATTGGAATTGCCATTTTACGGAAAGAGTGTAAAGGAAAAGAAAAGACTGCGTTTACAGGTTATGAGAGTGCGTGGGTATTTGTGAGAGGGTGTGCACTGTGACGGATGCAAGAGAGTGCATGCAGAAGGACATTGAGAAAAAACATTGATGAATGGGAAGGGGATGACGTGTGATATATGCAGGTGGAGAATTTCAGAATGATGACTGGGGAAAAAATGGTAAGTGTATATACAAAGTGAGAGACGTAGAGAAAAGTAGTGTGAAGGGGTTAATGGGGGTGATTGGAGTATTTCGAAAAAGATCACGTTTTCCACCTTGACGATGTTTAACCCCTTGTATGCTGATGATGGAACTGCTCCGTCATCAGCTGCGGTAGCGCTGTGCTGATGACGGAGCGGTTCCGTCATGGCCCGCCTGCCGCTCGTGAATTCCGAGCCTGGGCTGAGCGTTATATTGAGCGGGCGGGGTCAGGACGAAACCGCTCCGTCATAAGCACAGCGCAACCGACGCTGGTGACAAAGCGGTTCCGTCACCAGCATGCGCCCGCCGCTCTTCCGCTCCGCCCCCTTAGCACTGCGGAGCAATAGCTGCCGCAGTGAAGGGGTTAATTACAAGTCTCAGATGTTCAGAAGTGAAACTTTTTCAAATCTAACTATTAACAGCAATGTCATTGGTGTTACTCATTTATCTGATACAGTTAACATTCCTTGGCAAAGACAATAGGTCCGGCCTGTTTCAGGTACATGTTCCATGTTGTGCGATATGTCGAGATGCAATAACAAAAAAGTAAGAAAAGTGCACCCAAATACTGGCTCGTATTCCTAAGTGTATCTTTTTTTTCTGCTGCAGTTTTACATAGGCCGAACTCGACCCGAAGGTATCAGAGCTCTTTACATGAGCACCAGTTGCATTACAGATGGGAACATTCATTTTTTGGGGCACAGGGAGGTAGAGGGCACATGCATCAAGCCATTTCCCGTTCGCAAACGGGCGATTCACAGAATCGGCCCGTTTGAAAATGGATAAAGGCCTTTTCCTATGCATGTAGGTTTTGGAATTCACAATTTAGGTCATCGCAATTTTTTGTGATTACTTGAATTGTGAATGCATTAAGGGAATCGCAATTTTGCGATTCCCTAATGCCGATGCATCAAGCCTTTCCTAAATGCTAACTGTGCATTTAGGAAACGCTAATTACCATCAACTTCAAGTTGATGGTAATATGTGCATGCTTTGAAAAATGCACAAAAATGCATTTTTCAAAGTGGCATGTAGCACACTTAACTTTTTTTGTGTGGTGCTTCAGGGTGGCCTGCGGCCCCCGGCACCTTTGGATTTGAATGAACTATTTGTGATTACCAATTTGGAATGCATTACCATTCATTCCTATGGCCCTATAGGAATTAAAGGAGTCACATGACCTAATAGCGATTTGCAATTTCCGTATCGCTATTAGGTAATGTTAAGGAATCACAATTTTTTTGCGATACTTAATGCATAGCATTTTGCGATTCCCGAATAGCGAATCAGTAAAATTCGCTATTTGGGAATAGCAAAATACGGGCATGATGCATGTGCCCCTAAGTGATTTATCCAGAATCACAGGATGATGAGCCAACGCTGAGGCTCGAACCTGGGGGCATATTACCAACAACCAGCGATGATTATCGCTATGTTGGTTTAGCGGCAATATTAATATCGCCAAGCTCCGCCGATTTTTATCGCTTAGGAGCCTTGCTATTATCAAGGTTTATCTCCTAAGCGATAAAAATCGGCCGAAATGCATGAATATCTCTGTAAAGTCAGCGATATTCATACATTACCGAGCAAATGCTCTTAGCCATGTTATCCACCTACCATTGGATAACATGGCTAAGAACAGCTCTGGGCAGGCGTTAGCTTTTGGAGATAATCGCGCTTAGCGCGATTATTTCCAAAAGTTGGTAATAGGAGATAGATGTTAGCGACTGTTTCCAGTCGCTAACATCTTGGCACGCCCACTTTGCATGTCATTAGTGATAATTATCGCTGACATGCAAAATGGGCACCAAAATGCCCGCTATCGCCTACTAGCTGTCACTAACTGGTGTTAGCGACAGCTAGGTAATAGGGCGATACAATTATCGCCGCTTTAGCGGGAAAAATTCCCGCTAAAGCGGCGATAATGCCCTTGGTAATATGCCTGCTGGTTCCCTAGCTTCAAAGTAGGCAGCTCTGGCCATTAAGCCTCATCCCCTCCATCTTTGGACCCCATGCATTTATTTAATTTAAAATTAAGCATTGGTTCCAAGATCAAAGGGTGCAAACGATGTCGTCTGGGAGATATACTGAGGTCAGACATGATAAGATAACCACTTGTGTTAATGCTTACCGGGCCTGGACGCTAGCCAGCCTCAAGGTGCTGAATGGCTCTCCAACAACTCCGGAAGAAAGTCATTGAGCCATCCAGCCCTGGCAGATCATTTGTAAAACAGGGGAAAGCAAATTAACATGTGTGCAGTGTGACGCGCCGAGCCCCAGCCTTGGGTTTATGTGTGTTTGCTCACTTAATTTAACATGATGGAGTTTTCCTCCAAGGGCCCAGGCGGCGGGGAGCCGAGGAAAGAATCTAGTCAGCAGCGCCCGTGATGGAGATGTGACCGCTTTCACGTTCGTTGGAAACACAAGAGAATAAATAGGATTTAATAATTCATGTGTAAATGAATCACAGAGAATTAGTTCCGGGATTCGGGAGGCGCTGAGGATTGCACCGATAATTCGAGATCATCGCTCACAGAGGGATGGGTTGCCAGCCGTCATTATATCTGTATGGACAGAACCAAGGGGCATATGTATCATCCGTTTTTTTAGTCGCAAAAGCTGCGATTCGCAAAAAAGCAGCGTTTGCGACGAAAAATTCGGAAAATGCGATGTATGATTAAAATCGCATCGCAAAATTAAGGAATCGCAAAATTTGCGATTCCCTAATTTTGCGTCAGCATTTAAGGAATCAAAAATTGCGATTCCTTAAATGCTATGTATGAAGCACCCAAGTTGTGCGATTTCACATTAAGAAATCACAAATTACCACCAACTTGAAGTTGGTGGTAATTTATGATTTCTGTCACAAATGCACTTTTTCGCATTTGTAAAGGTGCCATGTGGCGCACATACATGCCCTTAGGGCATGTATGTGCGCCATATGCGCACACATGTTCATTTCAGGGGTGCATCAGGGTGTCCTTATGACACCCTTGCACCCTTGAAATTATTCTTAATTTGCGATTCTCAAATTGCGAATCGCAAATTGAGAATGACTTCACAATCATTCCTATGGGCCTCCTGGCCCATTGAAATGAATGGGAAAGTATTCCTTAAGTGCGATTTCGCAATTTGCTAATCGCAATTAAGGAAAACTAAGAAATCTCTAAAAAATTTTGATTTTTTACATACATCCCTTTTTGCAATTCATAAATAGCGATCCTCAAAAAATTGCTATTTGAGAATCGCAAACGGGGATTTTCATACATATGCCCCCAAGTCCTTTTTTTATTTTAGCTAAACAGTAAGCGACGATTTGAATGAAGAAATAAAATAATTTATTCTGGAAGAGAGAGGTTTCAATGATTTAAGAGTCAGGGTGGCAATGCTGAATTTGTAAAAAAAATAAGCGCTAGGGCTCTCGTCAGGAGGCCACTGCAGCCTGCACCACACACTGCCCCTGCCATGCTATCAAGGATAGTAACAACACAACTACTAACTATCACACTTTTACAAGTGCAACTGTTTGGATTATTTTAGTCCCCCAAACATATAAGAATGGCTGGGGCGGAAGGTAATAGTAATTTTAAATGTATATTGACTTAATAATTAACAGCTGTTGTGGTAATCCCTAAATTAGCCACATATCGACACCTTGTGGTAGACTGTCAAACTCCAATGTTAACAATTAAGTTCCGGTGCTGAGAACCAGAAACCACCGGCTCAATTTAAGCACAGAGGGTGCAGGAATTGGCGAGGCAAGGATGCCATGTGCCTTGGTGCACAGAGGCGTAGCAAGGAGCGGAGGGGCATGAGTTTTTAGGGCAGCCATCGCGGGGCAGCAAACAGGAATTGCTAGCAGGCCCCTGCTCTTACATGTGGCTGCCGCGGAGCGCCATACACAGGGACCACCACAGGTGGGTAAAGGTCCAGCTATGCCACTGTTGGTGCAGGCAAAGTAAATGGCCCCTTTGACTGCAGTTGCTGTGAGAAAATATAGCAACTGCCATGCTTCAAATGCCCTGCTGGGCTCAGGGCTCGGTGCAATTGCACATGATCCACCAATAGTAGCTGCACTCTCGGTACGGGCAGAATGTTACTGGCAGAAAGGCGATTATTCCCTAGTTGAGCAGCAATTACAATCCTTGACGAGGTGAGGCACGAGCAAACCCCATATTAACCTGTGCTCACCCTCTGGAAGCTCGGCACAGAGCTGTCAGAGTTAACTTCGAGGTAATCTGTAAAGTATTTATGCAACACTTCAAACAGTAATAATGTGAAAACACAACACAAGAAAACACGCCACCAATTTCGAAAAGTAGAGCAATTTTTTATAAATGAAACAAGACCAAACTGAAAAATATCTAATGGTATAATCCAGGAAATCAGTAGAACCAGACATATACACGTTTGAAGATTTCAGTGTAAATAATGAAAGCGCCAACTATTGATATCTGGTCGTGCTGGACCGGACAAAGTTACAAGTTCAGGCCAACTGCAATGGAGCATAGGCCAGCTACTCGGACCCAGTAAGGCCCACTGGTTATCGTGTTGCGAGGTCCTGTGCCGAGGATCCTGTTGATGAAGGCTTGTGATATGAAGTCCGGCGTCAAGGATGCGCCATGCAGTCGCGGTGATCCCTCAGTTCTGTAGAGCTGAAGAAACCTGCGTCGTCATCGAGGGTGCTGTCAGTGGGAGATTGACGATGCCAGGGCCTACATCAGTGAAGCTTTGCAAAGCGGCGGTTCCAATGCAGGCCGCAAGGTCAATGCTGAATCTTTGAGCTGGGAGAAACCTTGCAGCAGAGGTGATTCATCAGTTCTACCTGGGGTTGTGCATGCAGCAAAGGAGATGCATCAGTTCTGTTGGATCCACCGATGGGCTGGCAGAGCACCTACAGGCCCACTTCCCAGGGTCCAGGACTAGGGTGGCACCACATAGCAGGGCAGGACTCATAGATGGCAGAGTCCAGGTGCTAGGTTCAAGGTTGTTGGAGCCTTCTGTCCCTGAGGCCCTAGTCAGGGGGCCAGCCAACTAGCCCTTGAAGGCACTTTGGGGGCTTGGGTTCAACAAACGCAGGCCCAGTCCTTCTCACCCAGACAAGAGGGCAGCAGTTCACCACAGCAGGGAAGCAGGCTTTCAGAGCAGCAGCCCAGCAGAGTGACAGTTCTTTCAGCAGACCAGTAGTCCTACTTCCTGGCAGGTCCAGAAGTGTACTGAAGAATTGGTGCCTTGGGTCCAATATTTATACCTGGGTTTCCTTCGAAGTGGGGAAAGCTTCTAGAGATTTCCACCCTCTTGAGGTGTCAGGCATCCCTTCTTCCCTGCCCCACCTTGTTTGGGGTCACAATAGACTAGTGACACATTTTTTGTGAGAGTGATCAGGCAGATATTGTGAGAAATGTGGTAGGGGACTGCTTTTCCCCCTTGTTAACTCAGAGTGGCCCATCCTGCCAACACCTATCTTCACTTTGGCTTACTTTCTGGGAGCAATACACCAAACATAACTGTCAGCTACACCTAGCATGTGACCAAGGATCAGACTGCAGGCACCAAAAGGTTAAGATAGGAAAATGGCAACTTTCTAAAAGTAAACTAAACGCAGAGGAATTCTATTCTGGGAACCCTTCCGGCTGCACAGCCAAATCCTGGACTGTTATGAGTCCAATAAATTAAGTGTTCAATTCTTCTTCTTTGTACTTTTGTTTATTTCATATACTTTAACCACTTCTTCCATTTTCGAATCAATTTATTTTACTCATTCGTTTGTTGTACTCCAAAATATGACACAAACAAGGAAGTAGTGTAAATTTCCACATGTCATGATTTTTTTTGCAACACCGAATGCATTTCGGGAATGTCTATTCCCTTCGTCAGGGGTATCTACAAGCAAGTTATGATTATCTTTGTAAAAAGCTGCATTAACGAATTTTAACTACAAATGGTAAAGTGATTTAAATTAACATGCACATTGACATGAATTCAAATATTGCCCATTTCTTCATGTTACTCATATTTCAACATACCGCCAATACATCCTTGTTGATACCCATTCTATTCAATCCCCACATAGCTACGATTCAACAAACCTTCCTTAATCCCCTCTTTTTATAACCTCATTCTGACATGTTAACCCTTGATTCAACATCCTCACTGTGACGACAATATTTTAATCCACTCACCGTAACATGTGTTTAGTTTAAAATCCCGGCTGCTCAAAAACCTTACATCATATCTGCAACGCCCTTTGCTTCCATCGTCCTGCTGAATATCAACAGTGCGCCGGAGTGCACTGCTCTGTTACACCGCAACCCTCATCCATTACTCTAGTTTAGCTTCTCTATATGTATCTCCACTCTCGATTATCCCCAGGTGGTCAATCACAAAAGTAACTGCGTAACCTAAACTCTGGCACCGATTCCGTGTCTTTACTCATTCACCCTTTATGCATGCCCATGTGTACAAACTACAAGTCCCAGCATGCCTCTCAATGTGATCTTATTAGCACTAATCAACTCATGGTCAAACCCACTGCTGGAAATGATGACCCCCGTTCCTGATTTAAACTGAGTGTTCTTCCTGCTGAACACATGACATCATGGATTACCATATACTATTACAAAATAATCTATTCAACATTTTGGCATTGGCAGATTCGTTATTCAGCACTAAAGCATGAAAACAATCAATAAGTCAAGTAGTTAAAAAGTCTTTAATTTTTTTTGGAATCAGCCAATTGTAATCCCCTGTTTATTACAAGCTGCTCATGTGGGAAAACGTAACTCCAAAGTTCTTCATAGTGTTTCCAGACGTTACCATTATCGTTTTCACCCTTCATTCATAAATCTGTTCAATTGTGAATAACAGTTGAAAGCTATGCGATGCACACCTTGTTTTCAAAGGTGTGCATCACATGGCTTTCTACTGTTATTCACAATTGACTCTTGTCCCACGTTGTGATAGCACCCGTAAAAACGGACAAACAGATTTTTGAATGAAGTATATGAAATAAACAAGAGTACAAAGAAGAATTGAACACTTGATTTATTGGACTAATAACAGTCCAGGATTTGGCTGTGCAGCCGGCAGGGTTCCCAGAATGTGGTTCCTCTGCGTTTAGTTTACATTGTATGCGCAATGAGACAGGGAACGGACCGTGCTTGCACGCCTTCATAAATTCAAAGCATGAAACAAGACGAACATTTAGATGACTTCAAAGAACACAAGGTGTGCATCACATAGCTTTCTACTGTTATTCACAACTTTCTAAAAGTGGCATCTTCCGAATTCTGGCAAAAAATGTTGTCTTTACCACTCAAAAAGGCCTTTAATTACAATTTTTTAGACACCAAACTTGGGCTGGGTACCTGCTCCCAATTGGAAGTTACAACTTGTTAAATGTTATAAGGTAATTCCAATGTTATATTATGGAAGGGGTAGGCATTGCAGTAGTGAAAAATGACTTTAGGAGATTTTCACTACTGGGAAATGTAAAACTTAAAAGTACCTGTCCTAGGCTGTTTAGGACCCACCCTAGTGATGACTTATGTGCATTAGAAAGGAAGGGTTGGGCCTGGCAAATTGTTTATTTTGCCAGGGCAAAATGGCAGTTTAAAAGAAATGTTGACACGGGCTACAATGGCAGGCTTGAGACGTGTTTAAAGGCCTTCTTAAGTGGGTGGCACAATCAGTGCTGCAGGTCCACTCGTGGTACAAAAGGGGGTGGTGATGAACGGAGCATCTGAATCAATCAAACACTCACACCCAGTCAAAAGATCTGGGTTTAATCCATCACCGTTCTTTAGCCCACTCTGCCACCCCAGTTCAGACATGGCTATATGCAAATCAGTCTGACCCTGTGCCTCATGGAAACAGTCCAGCCCGAACTGCCAAGCCATGTCTTTCCTGGACCGAAACAAGCTTCCAAGGACCGGTTTCTGGCATTCCAGTGTCTTCAGCCCGGCTTGCTTGAATCCAGTGGCAAAGTGAGCAAGGGACTCACGTCTGAGCATACCCTGCCACACTTATGGCGGCCAAAAGCGGTACAAAAGGGGGTGGTGATGGACGGAGCATCTGAATCAATCAAACACTCACACCCAGTCAAAAGGTCTGTGTTTAATCCATCACCGTTCTTTAGCCCACTCTGCCACCCCAGTTCAGACATGGCTATATGCAAATCAGTCTGACCCTGTGCCTCATGGGAACAGTCCAGCCCGAACTGCCAAGCCTTGTCTTCCCTGGACCGGAAACAAGCTTCCGAGGACCGGTTTCTGGCATTCCAGCCGTCTTCAGCCCGGCTTGCTGGGTGTGAGTGTTTGATTGATTCAGATGCTCCGTCCATCCCCACCCCCTTTTGTACCGCTGTCTGAACTGGGGTGGCAGAGTGGGCTAAAGAATGGTGATGGATTAAACCCAGATCTTTTGACAGGGTGTGAGTGTTTGATTGATTCAGATGCTCTGTCCATCACCACCCCCCTTTTGTACCGTAGGTCCACTCGTAGCATTTAATTTACAGGCCTTGGGCACATGTAGAACCACTTTACTAGGGACTTACAAGTAAATTAAATAGGCGAATTGGGTGTAAGCCAATTTGACCATGTTTAAAGGAGAGAGCACAATCACTTTATCACAGGTGGTGCAGACTCCTAGAAGCCAACAAAAAAACGGGTTCATAAAACAGGAGGGAGAAGGTAAAAAAAGTTAGGTATGACCCTGCAGAAAGGGCCACGTCCAACTTGACCCAACTGCTGGCAAAAGCCAGGGTAGACTAATAAATACCTTGATGGGGTTCCCTGCTTAGGCACTAGAATATGGACAAAGGCCCTGTAAAGCAGAGGCACTTGTGAGTTCTATGCCTCTCTGAACTCAGTTGGATCCCACTGTCTACACTCTCCAGAGCCACTGACTTGACCCATGGGGGCCTTCTCCTTACTTGTGGACCCTATCTGTGAAGCGCCTAACCTTAACTTTCTCACAGATGCATCCCAGTAGGCAGACATTACCACCATGAAAAACAAAGTGATGTGGGCATGCCACCGCTTGCACAGACATTTGTCTTCAACCTAAGGAAATCTCTGCCTATAAGAACTGTAACCATCAGAGGCCACTGAAAACTGTCAGTGTCAAGAGCCAGGCCCCAGGCCATCCAGGGTTCCTGGCCTCTGTGGTTTCTCCGAGCATAGGGCTATAGCCACGGGTGTTAGGCGCACTACTTCCACTCTCCCTCCCAACAGTTTTGGAGTGAAAACCTACAACTGGCCTCTCAACCCATGGTCTGTACCCTGAGGCTGAACAGGGGTCAGGGCTGAGCCCTCCCTTGCCCTGCTCCTCCATCCGGGCTCCTGTATCACCCGATTGTGAGTGGCATTCCCAGAAAACGGAACTGTCAGGGCACAACAGGCAACAAACACTCCTAGCTCGTTTGACACCAGGGTCAACTCTCTCCCCAGAAAGCAGTCTATGGGCATCTGGGGACTAACTTTGACTCTTCTCTGGGTCACCTCCCCACCGTAGTATTATACCAGGTCTATTAGGCGCACAAGGACCCACCCATGGATATGAGTTATGCTGCACACGTGGGCGGTTTAATGCTCATGGGAAACCAGCCTTTCAACTACCAAGGTTTGGCTCAGTCATGGGGACCCCATTCACCTTGACCTGGTGGAAGTGATGACTCCCACCTGCAAGGATCACTAGTCTACCCTTTGAGTTTGCCTCCAAACTAAAAGAGAATAGGGCATGATCTTACTCCTGCTTCTAGTGACTACTTACCCCAAAGGCCATATTGGCCACCCCTGTGGAGGTCCCACCAGTGGATGGATTCTTAGGACCGACAGTGTGAGAAGCTGACCTGGTATTAGATGTCCACTAAGGTAAATGGGCACCTTACACTAGTCCAGACAACCCTTATGGTGATTTAAGAGGTCTTAGAAATCCACAGAAAGCTCTCTAAGTGGCAGCTGTGGAGAGCAGCCTTCAGGCTTAGTCTTGAAGGAGTGTAAAGCAACTTGTTTTACCAGAATGCAATCTTATAGTATACATGAAATGAAAGAGAACCACACAAAGTATTTATAAAAATATGTACTTATTATATAACACTCTCTAGTACATTACAGTATCTCCCACACAGAGATAGACACAAAACACACAATACTTCAGCAAAGAAATCACAGTAAATAGCACTAATACACAGTGGGCCCCAGGGGGGGAACAAACCATATACTAAAAAAGTGTTAAAAACCATGACTCGAGTCAGGACAATGTCGGGAGGCTGTAGAATTGCTGGGGACCCAAGGAACCACCCAAGGTAAGTAGACAGGGACACCACGGAGGGCACGTGCAGTGTGAGGACACGACCCTGGGCTCCATAAAACTCCATGTGTAAGTCACAGTTGGATTTGTAAAGATTAAGGACCCTTACCAGTGGACCCTGAAGAAACCCTGTGGAAGACAGAAGGTTGGAGAGCCACCCCACCCGTGGACACCCTAGTACCCACATTACTTACAGCAGGGAAGCCGGTGCATAGGTGTGAAGTGGTGTGGGAATCGGCTGTCGGACCCAATGGAGGACTTCAGGGAAGTGCTACTGCTGGAAGAGGAGAAAGTGCCCGTGGGAATCCAAGCGTGGATTCTTGAGGAAGAGTTCTGTAGAGTTAGCACTTCTGCACGTCATCATTAGAATGTTAGTTATGTTGCTAGGATGGAATATTAGCTTTTGATTATAGGAGTTGGTTTGTGAGCTCTGAAGCTGTGCTGGAGGTATCTACCTTTACTCTCCAATAAAGCAATTTATCTTTCATCAAATTGACTGGAAATTGGATCTTTTCATTGGCGACAAGGTGGTCTTCTCTGTGCAGGGGACAGAGACATTGATACTACTTTGATACCTTCACCCCTGGATTTATGGACTTATTAGAGATTTTTGAACCAATTGGAATATATCTACAGCAACTTACTTCTGGATATGCTGTGAGTAAAATTTTATTGGATGAAAACACACGCTTGACAAGATTTAATTCGAAATTGTGTGATTTTGACTCTCTAATAAAGAAAGGAAGATTCATTGTCTTTAAGGTTCTTCTAAAGATTGTTTAAATCTAAGCCTGAAGGTTTTAATACAGAGGCGTAGACAAATTTTACCTGTTTTTATCGTCATTTCGGGACTGCATGTATTAAACTGTAGCTGAACTGCAGCTGAACTGAAGTTGAGCTTGATCTAACTGAGCAAACTAAGCATAATCTGAGCATAATTTTTGATTATATTTTTAAGACCTGAATGTCTGAAAATCATCTGACTAAAACTTCATTTTTGGCTTTAAAAGATGTTTCCGGGGGCGTGGCCAAGATGGCGGGGTGAGCGGACGCTTCCTCCTGCAGCTCCTCCAGCCCGACTAGGCTCGAGCCCTTTTCTTACGCTTTTCTCCCCCGCTGATGCTCAGCGTGTGAGAGGAGTGTGGCGGAGCACCTGGCGCGCACGTTGAGGTCACTTTGGTCACAATCGCTCCGGCGAAAGCACCTCAAAAGACCGATTGAAGATCGAGGGACGACGGAGCGCCCGGGAGGCGGAGCGATTTGGTGTGCTGTCCAGGCGCCCCGGCTGGGCCTGGTGCTGGAACTGGAAGCTAATGATCTGGAGGGAGTCCGTCCCAGCACTTGCCGGAGATCGTAGGGGAGCTACAGGCTGAGGACCGACTACGCGGAGGACTTTGGACGTGTGCTTTGGCGCCCGGACTTGAGGCGGTGCCACCCCGAATTGCGAGGGGCCCGGTCCCGTGATCGAGGGACGGTTGGCTTGAAGCCGGGATCAGATCCACCGGCCTTTCTACATAACAGTATGGTACCGGCTGTGGAACTTCTCAGATTACTTGGTTCCTGAAGTGCCCTGGTGGTGTTGCCGGGCTTGGCCGCTCTGCCAGGTCCCACCCTGCCGCCATTTTGTCCCCAAGGGAATGGTGTCGTCGGTCTCCTCCGGAGTCCTTTGCTGGCGGGTGTCTGTGCCCTTCGCCGCTGTAAGGCTACCTCTTAGTGAAGCGCACTGATGGGTGGCCCCCCGATTTCGCTCTCAACAGCCGCCTCGACTGAGCGCCCACGGCTGGCAGTGCCAGGACTGCCCGCCATTTTGTCGTCTGTGACACAGCACTCCGGTTCGGCTGGGAGCTCCCCATATCGAGTGCTTGCTAGCGGCTGGACATTCCTGAGGCGGCTGGGCCTGTGCCCACTCATCGACTACAGCACCTGCGATGACTGGAAGAGGTGGATCGAGGAAGGGGGATCGCACCCTGCCGGATATGCTTGGCAGGGCCCAGCAGCTACAGGACAGGACGCAGCCGTCGCCGGGGTCCTCCCGGGCCTCGGCGGAGGCGACTGGGGGAGAACCCCCGGTCACGAGGTCCTTTATGGAAGAACTGTTTAGCTCCCTCAAAGAGGACTTCCAAACGCTGAAACGGGAAGTGGCCAGTGAGGTCCGTGAAGTACGCAGGGAAGTGGAAGGCCTCGGTGAGCGGGTGGAGACGGTGGAGACGGCGGCCCAGCGCCGGGACGACGAGATTGTCCACCTACAGCAGGACGTTCTCCGCCTCCGGGAGCAGTGTGTTGAGCTTCAGGCCCACTCCGAGGACCTGGAGAACAGGTCACGGAGGAACAACATCCGAGTACGTGGTGTGCCATCCGCGGACGAGGGGGCTGATTTGGCGGGCTATCTGCAAGACCTGTTTCGAGAGATCCTGGGGGAAGCTGCAGACTTCCCTATTCGCATTGATAGAGCACACAGGGTTGGTCGACAGCGCCAGTCATCGGCGCCCCCACCGGATATCTTGGCTTTCTTGCCCGACTTTCCGCTGAAAGAGCGCATCATGGCTGAGGCCCGTAGAAAACAGCCCCTGACTTTCCGGGAGCGGCCTGTCGCGCTCTATCAAGATCTGTCCGCCATCACTCTGCAGAAACGCAGGTCCTTCAGGATTGCCACTGACTTTTTGCGCGAACATGAGACACCGTACTCCTGGGGACATCCCTTCCGCCTGATCTTTCGATGGAATGGAGTGCTGCATCAACTACGCTCCTTGCAGGACATCTGTGGGGTCCTGGGGCTTACGGCCGCAGAGGAGGAAGGAGCCACTCCGTCGTGGAGGCGAACGGAGAGAAGGAGCCGGCGAAGGTCAGCAAGGAGACAGTCGACGGCTAGCGCTGGGCGCCCTGATTCCCCTACTATCAGAGCTGACATGGCCGACGCTTTGAGGGCGGCAGCCAGGGACTTGGCCGACTCCAATGGCGTGGCAATGACGGCCTAAACTCACTCCGGGGGGAGATGTTCTTAGCCTCTTCGATGCCAGGTTCGGGGCTGGGGGGGGGTCGGGAGGGAGCGGATGAAGGTGAGTGGCTGAACGTCCACTTTTCTATTTTTCTACGGACTTGCCCGTTTTGGGGCTTGACTGAGACAATGGGGTGTTCAAGTTGGCATTTGGCTGGTTGCCATGGGTGTGTTTCGGGGGGGTTTAGGGGTTGTTTTAAAGTTGGGGAAGTCCCGTCCGATGTTGTCCATGCCCACGCTTGGCCTACTTTGACCTATCCCGCGCAGCCGCCCCGCGCGCCCCACCCGCTGATTCCCTACCCGCAACATAGCGTTCCTGTTCCCTGGGAGGCATGTCGTCCCTGAAGGTGGTGACCCTTAATGTTAAGGGACTGAATAATCCCGTGAAGCGCAGGGCGATTTTGTCTCTGCTTGAGGGGACGCAGGCTGTCATCTGCCTTTTGCAGGAGACCCACTTACTGTCCCGAGATTGCCATAGGTTGCGCTCTGTGAAATTTCCCACCCAGTTTTTCTCCTCTGCAGCGACCAAATCCGCGGGGGTGGCCATTCTCATAGCGAGCTCCTTTAAGGGGGAGGTATTGTATAAGTCTGCTGAGCAGAAGGGGAGGCTTCTTGCATATCGCCTGCGCTTGGGGGGCATAGCGTTCACAGTTGGCTCCGTTTATAGTCCGAATGACCACCAGGAACGCTTCTTGGACTCTGTGCTGGTGGACGTCACTGCCTCTCCCGACCGACATGTCATCTTAGGGGGGGACCTTAATATTGTCTTTGATTCTGTTCTGGATAGGTCGGCGCAGCGCTCTCTGCAGACGGGAGAATTGTCCCAGGCTGTGAAGGTCCGGATTGCAGACATGGACTTACACGACCTTTGGCGCTCCATGCATCCCACGGATAGGGACTACTCTTATTTTTCGCATGCACACCGCACCTACTCTCGGTTGGACTATCTCCTTGTTAGTGGACCAATGCGCGCCGCCGCCACGGCGGCGGACATTGGGGTCCTGACCTTGTCTGACCATGCACCGGTCGCTGGCGAGTTCATGTGGCCGGCGTCCTCCCCCTCTCGGGGGATGTGGCGACTTAGAGATACCCTCTTACACAAAAAGTCGGTAGTGAAACGCATTGAGGAGGTCATACAGCACTATCAGGCTCACAATAGCAACACCGACACTTCCCAAGCGACACAATGGGCAGCATTGAAGGCAGTCCTCCGGGGGGAGTTCATCTCCATCTCCTCGGCCGAAAATAAAGAGCGGCAGCGGAAGAGGGATGAACTGACTGTTCAGGTTCGGGAGCTTGAGCAGGTCCACCGCCGCACGGGGGCTCCAAGGGTGTGGAGGCAGTTGAAGGCTGCAAGGAAGCTCATGTCGGCGCTGGACCTTGATAGAGCGGAATATGCTGCCTTGCGCTTGAGGCATGCCTATTACACAGGGGGGGACAGATGTGGCAAGCTCTTGGCACATCGGCTCCGGGTTGCACAACAGCGTAGCGTAGTGAAGGAACTGGTGGGTACGGACGGGGTGGCCGTTTCCGGGGACTCAGAGGTGGCGGAAACCTTCCGCAGCTTCTATGAGTCGCTGTACGCTGAGGAGCCCTCCTCGCCGCGAGACGCCGAAGACTATTTGGAGTCGGTGGTCCTCCCAGCGCTGGATCCCGCTCAAGCGGAGTATCTGGAGCGGGACATTCATGTGGAGGAGGTGATTTCCGCTATAGCTCGACTGAAACATGGCAAGGCCCCAGGCCCGGACGGATACACGTCCCTGTTTTACAAGACTTTTTGCCCGGTTGTGGCCCCTGTCCTGGCTCGATTGTTTAATTCCTTCTCCGACCCGGGAGCCATCCCACCGGATCTCCTGAATGCGACGGTCTCAGTGATTCCGAAACCTGGGAAGGACCGGGCCTTATGCGGTTCGTATAGACCCATCTCGCTCCTAAATGTCGACCTCAAGCTGTATACGGGGATTCTAGCGTCCAGGCTGGCCCTGCATCTCCCCGGTCTGGTGGAGGCGGACCAGGCTGGCTTTGTACCCGGGAGGCAGACGGTTGACAATACCAAGCGGGCGACGCATGTTCTGGAAAAGGCCTCAAGGATCCCGGGGGAGCGAATGCTGCTGTCAGTTGATGCGGAGAAGGCCTTCGATAGGGTTCATTGGCCGTATCTCGAGCTGGTTCTCAGGAAACTGGGAATCGGTGATAAATTTCGCACTATGGTATTCAACTGCTATAAACATCCTTCGGCGTCGGTGCGAGTCAATGGGTGTAGCTCCCGCGGCTTCGCCATCGAACGCGGCACGAGGCAGGGTTGCCCCCTTTCGCCGCTCCTGTTTGCCCTCTATATGGAGCTGTTTGCCCAAAGGATCCGCAACAACCCGGATGCTATCGGGGTTAAAATGGGCCAGTATGTCCACACAGTCAGCCTCTATGCGGACGATGTCCTGCTGACACTGGACGACCCTAAGAGATCATTACCCGCTTGCGTTCAGGAGCTGGACACCTTTGCACGAGTGGCCGGCTTCAAAATGAACATGAGCAAGTCGGCGGCCCTGGACGTGTCTTTGGCTGCGGATACTAGGAGGGACCTTCAGCGCCTCTTCCCCATGCAATGGTCCTCGTCCACGGTGCCATACTTGGGGATCCTCCTAGCACCTACGTTACCGGAGATGGTGGCGGCTAATTACGCTTCTCTCGGTAGGAAGATCAGGGAGGAGCTTGGCCGCTGGAGTAAGGGCCTGCTGTCCTGGCTGGGACGAATCGCGGCGGTTAAGATGACGGTGCTGCCCCAGATATTGTATCTTTTTCGTGCTCTGCCTCTCCAGCCCCCGGTGGGCTGGATTCGACAGACGCAGGCCGACATCTCCCGCTTTGTCTGGCAAGGCCGCAAACCGCGGATGAAGAGGGTCCTTTCCACGCTTGCCCCGGAGGCGGGGGGACTTGGTATCCCGGACCTCCGTAAATACTTTCAGGCGGCGCAGCTAAGATACCTAGTGGAATGGGGCAGGTGGGAGTCCGACAAACACTGGCTTTTTCAAGATCAGGCGGTGGCGGGCCGCACCTTGCAGGAGGTTCCGTTGTTGCGCTGCACGCATCATCCCCCTAACCTCTACGCTTCTTTTGTTACGCGGGTCCCCCTGAGGGTGTGGGATGCGGTCTGCGAGGTCCGGGGCCTTACCATCTTCCCTTCGCCGTTCACGCCCATAGTGGGTAATCCGGACTTCTCCCCGGGGATGGAGCCGGGGGCATTTTCCCATTGGACGACCGCGGGCTGCAGAGTGCTCTTCCAGCTCTACGGACCGGAAGGCGTGATTCCTTTTCAGCAACTTCGGCAGGAATTCGGCCTGACGGAGCTGGATAGATTGCGCTATATGCAGGTTCGGCATTGGGCCCTCCAGCCCCAGGTGCGAGCGGTGGCTGGTGACTCGGACCTCCGATGCTAAACTGATTTCTGATCTATACAAGTATCTGCAGCCCCCGCCGTTTCACTATTACAACCCAGGGAGTGAGCGATGGCACAGGGAATTGGGTAGGACACTTAGCCACAAGGAATGGGATAAGATTGCATACCGGGCATGGCACTCTGCGTACCACACTGGCCTTACGGAGACCTTCACTAAGGTGTCCACATACTGGTACTATACCCCGGAGAGACTGCACGAGATGCATAAACACACTGACAAGGGGTGCTGGCGGGGCTGCGGGCAGGTGGGTACCCTCTCACACATTCTCTGGGACTGCCCCGTGCTGACTGCCTATTGGAAGGAGGTTTTGGATGAGGTGGATATGCACTTTGAAATCGAGCTGCCGCGCTTTCCGGCGTATGTCTTGTTGGGCCTTCCCAATGACCTAATGTATCCACTGAAGTCCTGCAGGGGTAGGCAGATCGCAATTGCGCTGGGGTCTGCGGTCCAGAACATCCTTATCCACTGGCGCACCGCCACTGTCCCCTCCATTACGGGCTGGTTGCATAGGCTCTGGCATGTGTTAGGGATGGAGAAACTGTCGCTCATGGTGGCGGGGGAGAGAGATCAATTTGAGGAGCTGTGGCAACCCTTCCTTGCGCTGCTGTCCACCGAATTTAGGGAGCTCACCCGCCCAAGGTACCTTAGACTTCTTAGGTTGACGCCACTGGTGACCCCGGCGGAATAGGATGAGTGGGGGACGGGTTCCCGGGGGTAGGGGGTGCGTTTTTTCTTGGAGCGAATGATACTAGTGATGGGCCATTGGACGGGGGAGTTGGGGGGAGTTGGGGAGCTGTTTCTTTCTTCTTGGGGGGGGACAAGGGGGGATTGGGTTGTGTTTTGATGGGTTGCTAATGGCTTTCACTGCTCAGATTTGGGGTGTTGGATATGCGCACAGGGGATGCACGGGTTGCACTCTCTTTTACCATTTATCATTGCTTCTCCTTTGGACTGAAGAACTGTTCCTCGCCAACACCCCGGAGTTGCGCTTCTTTTCTTTTATTGCACTGTATGTAACCCTAACCTCCTATTCCCTCTCCCTATGTTTTTTTGTATCAATAAAATGCTTTAAACCTAAAAGATGTTTCCACAGTAAAGTGTTGAAGATTATTTGAAGGTAAACACTGTAACAAACGGCCATATTGGAAAATAAGCTCTATTTCCTCCCGAAAATAGCCTGAATGTTTTTCTTGGTGGCCATATTGGAAAACATGCTCTAATTTCTCCGAAAACAGCCTGAATGTTTTTCTTGGCGGCCATTTTAAGAGTTTGGGCAATGCTTCATTGAAAAGACTTGTTTACAACATTGTTATTGAAAAACGATCGCGAATTTGAAAGCAACAGAAATAACGAGAGAAAAGGACAGTTTTCTGCAACAATAATTTTCTACAGTTTTGGGAAACATGTAGTCCTGGAAGAAGTGCTATTTTTCTACAAATTGGGAACATTTGGAGTTGAAAAGCATAATAAGCGGACTAGTGATTTCAGAAGAATAAAGTTCATTAACTTTCTGGTTTGTTATTTTAAACTATTATTTTATCTTCTTATATTAACTTATTGTTTTGACTTGTTATTTTATTAACCGATATTTCCTTCTTGGTACGTTGTATTGGGTCTATATTCTCATTGTAATTATTTTTTTTATCAATATGAATGATCAATCTATGTCTGCTCCTCCAAGTTTTTTTCCTACTCCTTGTGATCCAGCAATTCCTTGGAAAGATTAAAAAAAAATGTTCTCACTTATATGTTAGCGACAGGAGCAGATAAATATAGACCCATACGGAAGCAAGCCATATTACTCCATCATCTTGGAGTTGAAGGACGTTGATTGTATGAAGATTTACCTGAGATTTCTCTGGGAACAGGGGATGGTCAACCCATTAATGTATATGAGATGTCAATGAAAATGTTAGAATTGCGTTTTACCACTAAAGTGAATGTGGTCCTTGAAAGGCATAGGTTTTTTAGTCGCAAGCAAAAATATTTATGAGGATATTGGCACCTATGTTGCTGCGTTGAGAGGTTTATCACTTACATGCCAATTTGAAAACTTAGCTGATTCTCTTATTCGAGATCAAATAGTAAGGTGCACTAACAATAAGAGAATACAAGAGAAATTACTTATTGAAGATCTGTCTCTTGAGGAAGCAATTCAAATCGCTAACGGGTTAGAACATACCCAAATGTGGATTAAAGAAATGGAAGTTTGCAGTGATCCATTAACTAAGGATCAGAGTAATAAAAGTTGTGAAATACAAGCTTATACTGATGAAACTAAGTTAGTTAAACAAACTATAAAAAATCCTGTCAAGTCTGACGGATCTGTTGGTAATAATAATATGTCAAAATTTGACACAAGAATTGTTAAATGTTACTAATGTGGGGCACCTGGACCCATTGCTTCTAGTCACAAGTGTGCTGCGAGAAATGCATTATGTAGGATTTGTGGAAAAAGGGGACATCTTGCTAAGGCGTGTAGGACCAAAATCCAATCTGGACAAACTCAATCAAACCAAGTACATGAAGTGAGTGATATTTCTGATGATATGCAAGAGCTTATGTTATGTGTTGATGGTTACAACAACACTTCTGAGTACGATCAGGTGTACAGTAATGATTTAGAATCACTTTGCGATCATTCAATTTTGGATTGTGACGTAGTTAGGGAGAGCTCATTGCAACCTCATTGCATCATAAAATTAGATTCATATGATGTTAATATGCTTGTAGATTCGGGCAGTCTTTACACTTTGTTATCCATGGAAATGTATTGTGAAGTGTGGAAAGATAAATCTGATACTAACTCGTGGAGTAAGCCTTACATTAGAGCTGTCGAGTATGGGGGAAAAACCATTTACATAATTGGACTCAAATGGATGATAATATCTTTTAAAGGAAAGAAAGTATATGGAAGAGTGTATTTGACTAAACAGGGTTCGAATTTGTTGGGTTGGCGTCATCAAAAAGATTTAAATATTATCCTCAACCCTAATGCTGACGAACCTGTATTCCTGAAAGCAGAGGGGACAGAGGCTGGGTCACTTAGGAGTGACCAGGGGATCGGTAGACGAATGCCCACCGATGTCGGGTGCTTCACGATAGAAGTCGATGACCTTGACTTTGCAGCTGTGAAGACCAGGCGACACTGAGGCCAACCAGGCGCCAGATACAAGCTGTCCCATGAAGGATGTTGAGTACTGAGGGGTCGGTGTCCAGTAGGAACACCAACTAGCCTTGGCAAAAAGCAACCTACACAGGAGGTCAAGAACTTGCAGGAAGAGGACCTCAAGTGCGCTAATGGGTGAGAGTATGTTCACGTGAGATTGTGTGTGTATGTTTACGTGAGATTGTGTGTGTAAGTGTGAATGCATGTGTTAGTGAAAGTGAAGGTCAATGGGTGTGTAATGTCACTTTCTCTACCCTTAGCGTTTTGGTGAATAGGCATCCATGCCCTTCAGATGTTGATTTATAGAAAAGCATTGCAGCGCCTTTTCGGCGCTTATTTGTAGAACCAATTTTTTTCTAAGAATATTTAATATTTAGAATTTAGTTTTACATGAGCAAAACCGCTAGCCAAAACATGTGGGAGTTATATATCCTATGTATTTTGAATGTGATCACTGTGGCTCTTCAAGTGTCACTTCTGCAAGTGTGCCTCACTTCATGATATCATGTCAAAGAGACAGGCCTCAGTGAGTCAGCCAATAGGGAAAGGATTTTCTTCAGTTCATAGATAGCTTAGTGGTGCTAGGACTGGGCATTTGGGAATTATACTCACCCCTCTACTGCTAATTGCAATTCCAGTGATATGCTTATTTTTTTTTATAATGGGGAATTAAATTAATGACTGCAAATGGGGGGGGGGGGAGAAAGCAGCTGACAAATGCAACTGGGAGGAAGAGGAAGAGAGAAAAGGTGGAGCTTCAGGCGCTGCTACGTCATATTTACAATGAGCTAAAGGATTTAGATGAGTCTAGACGTAAACAGCAAAAGTCAACCAGTGGCATTTGAAATACAGTCTTAGGCGGACTAATGAATGTAATACATGATGGCTGAGTTATGTTGATGGTGGTTTTTCATTTGCTTTGCACAAACATTTATGTTCAACTGCACCACCCATTAAATTAGAAACTAGCGTGCCAAGAAGACTGAGAAGCAAACACGACGAAGCCCTACAATTACACAGAGCCCTGACATGAAACGAGCCAGAGCCACTATTGTGGGATTAGGCCCGAGCCCCGAGCGAAACCTAAGTGACATCCGCCAGCGCCCTCCCCTGCCTTTCATGTCTGACTCTGATATCACACACAGCGGCCATCTCCGTTGTGGCGCTGGCACCTCGGTGCCACGGTCTGTGCTGGCCCGGGTATTTGATGTCTGTAAAATAAAATGATCCGTAAACGGCTCGTGTGTATTATTTCTTCCTCATTAAAAAATCACTCTCCCGGGCCCCGCACCTTTCTTATGCTCTCGGTATCTGGACGGTGACGGCATTCTGCATAAATTGGCATCCCTAGTTAGCTCAGCTGCCTTCACTTACCTAGTTAGTTTACAATTAATTCAATTACTGCTGCAGAGCTTAACTTAAAACTGTAAATGCTTTGCTTAACTTAATTTCTATCTTCTTACCTTATTCGTGGTGGGCTGATCGGCAGGGACACACATGTAGAGAGCCACACGGGCTCTCCCATACAATGTTGCGACTCACACACGCATCCCTGCATACCTCGGGGCGGGCTCGCACCGGGGTATAAATAAAGAAGGCGGAAGACCGCTCGGGGTCTTTCCGGCTAACTATCATCCTGTGTGCGTGTCCCAGTTATTGGCTACTTGTCCAGCACGTGTTAGCCCCGGGCCTGGCCCTCCACACTGGCGATGAGGCCGGTTCAATTGACACGCGTGCGGAGCACCCCCTGCCTACGACGCTGCGGCATGCTAGCTGCCTGCTGCGGAGCCCACCCGCTCGTCCTCCGGCGCTCGACACCGGCTCAGAGGCTCGCCCACGCGTCTCCCCGTCGGGAGCATCTTCAGCTGGCGGGGCTCGCCGGGTGTCCTGCACATAGCTGTCCTGCCACTGCATGGTGAGGGTGAGTCTGCCATCTGCCCTCCACGCGCGCCATCGTTTGGCCTACCCTCCGGGTCGGGCTGCTGCTGGAAACACGGCGGCCTGCAAGCGCGGGCCGCATCAAGGAGCGTGAGGGGCGGAGCTACGTGCGACACGAGGCCGCACAGCCCCGCGCGGCTGCGGAAGGCCACAGAAGCACCTCACAAGCCCGAAGGCCACAAACTACACGTGCAAGGATAAGCCACTCCCCCCCAGGCTCCCACTGGCCCCAGACGGCATCGCAAAGCATTAACTCTACACTGCCTCCCCTACCAGCTGCTACACCAAGCACGAGTAAAGGCAAGGGAGCCCTCGGGTATTTCACGCCCCTCCACACACTGAGCCCTGTCAACAGGACATCAAGCACAGGCAAGTGCAAAGAACAGGGAGGCCATCAGACGCTCACGGCCCTTCCACCCACCAAGCCACCTCACACGGGCAACAAGCACTGGCCAATCCAAATACCTAAGCGCAAGAGTTCAACGCAGGAATCATTCGGAGAAGCGCTAGAAGGCCCTCAGAAAAGGCGGTATCATGTCTGTCACGGCACCAGGTGCAGGCCAAGACGGAGCCGCACAGAATCCACCCGCACTAGTCGCCCAGCCAGCAGTAATTATTGCACCACCACCGCAAGGCCAGAACCAGGCCGGAGCCATCGCACCGATGCCACATGGCCACATGCGCTCGGGCGCAGCACCGATTCCCCCTTTCAGCGAAGCGGCGGATCCTGCAATGGCGGCGCCGCGATGGAAGGCGTGGGTCAGAAGGCTAAACCTGTACTTTAAGGGCACGCGGGAGACAGATGGGACTGTCAAGAGATCGCTCCTCATCCTATATGGGGGTCCTGAAATCTACGAGTTGTTCGAAACGCTTCCCAACACAGGACCTGAGCATGACTATGACGCCGCGGTAGCAGCACTAGACGCACACTTTGATCCTCAGCTCAAAAACGACTTCGAAAAATTCAAATTTAAAAGAGCGTGGCAAACCGAAGCTGAATCAATGGACATGTTCTATGCCCGACTACGCCGACTAGCTAAGACTTGCCCGTTTGCCAACCTGAGGGAAGAAATCCGAGACCAAATAATAGTAGGCTGTTGATCTAAACTACTGAGGAAACTCATTCTACGACAGCCTGGCATTTCCCTAGATGAAATATTGGTCCTGGCAAGGTCACACGAACTCTCTGATGCGAGGGCGGAAGAAATGGAGGTCTCTCTACGTACACCGGTGGTCGCACCAGTCCCGAGCAGAATAACACCAATCAAGGAAGAGAGAATAGATGCCATCTAGAGACGACCCCAGACAACCCGCCCACGGGCCGCCGCTGCCCGAGGGAGCCGGTGGGACTACTGTGGGGAGGATCACCCACCGACAGCAACATGCGAAGCGAAAGGAAAGACCTGCTTAAAATGTGGTCGGCTAAACCATTTTGCTGCAGTGTGCCGAGGAGGAAAATACAGACCACCGGGCCAGAGGCCCAGGTCGATGACCCAACGTGTTCAACAACTCTCACTCGACCAGTAACAACCTCCCCCTGATGGTCAAGCGCAGGGGAGACGACCTCGATATGAAGACGACGAGGACAATGAAGTGTACGTGATATCTTACATCAGCAGAGCGTCAACCAAGAGGAGACCGCCGCCCATGTGCTCCGTCTCCAAAGAAGGCACTAAGATCGGGGCCCTCATAGACACAGGTGCCTCAGTAAATGTCATGGACTCAGACCAATACGACAAGATGTCTCCCAAGCCTCCACTGGCACCCTCTAGTGCCAGGATCTATACATACGGTGGCACCGAGCTGCTACACCGAGCACCACCCATTAAATTAGAAACTAGCGTGCCAAGAAGACTGAGAAGCAAACACGACGAAGCCCTACAATTACACAGAGCCCTGACATGAAACGAGCCCGAGCCACTATTGTGGGATTAGGCCCGAGGCCCGAGCTAAACCTAAGTGACATTCGCCAGCGCCCTCCCCTGCCTTTCATGTCTGACTCTGATATCACACACAGCGGCCATCTCCGTTGTGGTGCTGGCACCTCGGTGCCACGGTCTGTGCTGGCCCGGGTATTTGATGTCTGTAAAATAAAATGATCCGTAAACGGCTCGTGTGTATTATTTCTTCCTCATTAAAAAATCACTCTCCCGGGCCCCGCACCTTTCTTATGCTCTCGGTATCTGGACGGTGACGGCATTCGGCATAAATTGGCATCCCTAGTTAGCTCAGCTGCCTTCACTTACCTAGTTAGTTTACAATTAATTCAATTACTGCTGCAGAGCTTAACTTAAAACTGTAAGTGCTTTGCTTAACTTAATTTCTATCTTCTTACCTTATTCATGGTGGGCTGATCGGCAGGGACACACATGTAGAGAGCCACACGGGCTCTCCCATACAATGTTGCAACTCACACACGCATCCCTGCATACCTCGGGGCGGGCTCGCACCGGGGTATAAATAAAGAAGGCGGAAGACCGCTCGGGGTCTTTCCGGCTAACTATCATCCTGTGTGCGTGTCCCAGTTATTGGCTACTTGTCCAGCACGTGTTAGCCCCGGGCCTGGCCCTCCACACTGGCGACGAGGCCGGTTCAATTCGCACGCGTGCGGAGCACCCCCTGCCTACGACGCTGCGGCATGCTAGCTGCCTGCTGCGGAGCCCACCCGCTCGTCCTCCGGCGCTCGACACCGGCTCAGAGGCTCGCCCACGCGTCTCCCCGTCGAGAGCGTCTTCAGCTGGCGGGGCTCGCCGGGTGTCCTGCACATAGCTGTCCTGCCACTGCATGGTGAGGGTGAGTCTGCCATCTGCCCTCCACGCGCGCCATCGTTTGGCCTACCTGTCCCCGGGCACCCCCTCCGGGTCGGGCTGCTGCTGGAAACACGGCGGCCTGCAAGCGCGGGCCGCATCAAGGAGCGTGAGGGGCGGAGCTACGTGCGACACGAGGCAGCACAGCCCCGCGCGGCTGCGGAAGGCCACAGAAGCACCTCACAAGCCCGAAGACCACAAACTACACGTGCAAGGATAAGACACTCCCCCCCAGGCTCCCACTGGCCCCAGACGGCATCGCAAAGCATCAACTCTACACTGCCTCCCCTACCAGCTGCTACACCAAGCACGAGTAAAGGCAAGGGAGCCCTCGGGTATTTCACGCCCCTCCACACACTGAGCCCTGTCAACAGGACATCAAGCACAGGCAAGTGCAAAGAACATGGAGGCCATCAGACGCTCACGGCCCTTCCACCCACCAAGCCACCTCACACGGGCAACAAGCACTGGCCAATCCAAATACCTAAGTGCAAGAGTTCAACGCAGGAATCATTCGGAGAAGCGCTAGAAGGCCCTCAGAAAAGGTGGTATCATGTCTGTCACGGCGCCAGGTGCAGGCTAAGACGGAGCCGCACAGAATCCACCCGCACTAGTCGCCCAGCCAGCAGTAATTATTGCACCACCACCGCAAGGCCAGAACCAGGCCGGAGCCATCGCACCGATGCCACATGGCCACATGCGCTCGGGCGCAGCACCGATTCCCCCTTTCAGCGAAGCAGCGGATCCTGCAATGGAAGGCGTGGGTCAGAAGGCTAAACCTGTACTTCAAGGGCATGCGGGAGACAGATGGGACTGTCAAGAGATCGCTCCTCATCCTATATGGGGGTCCTGAAATCTACGAGTTGTTCGAAACGCTTCCCAACACAGGACCTGAGCATGACTATGACGCCGCGGTAGCAGCACTAGACGCACACTTTGATCCTCAGCTCAAAAACTACTTCGAAAAATTCAAATTTAAAAGAGCGTGGCAAACCGAAGCTGAATCAATGGACATGTTCTATGCCCGACTACGCCGACTAGCTAAGACTTGCCCGTTTGCCAACCCGAGGGAAGAAATCCGAGACCAAATAATAGTAGGCTGTTGATCTAAACTACTGAGGAAACTCATTCTATGACAGCCTGGCATTTCCCTAGATGAAATATTGGTCCTGGCAAGGTCACACGAACTCTCTGATGCGAGGGCGGAAGAAATGGAGGTCGCTCTACGTACACCGGTGGTCGCACCAGTCCCGAGCAGAATAACACCAATCAAGGAAGAGAGAATAGATGCCATCCAGAGACGACCCCAGACAACCCGCCCACGGGCCGCCGCTGCCCGAGGGAGCCGGTGGGACTACTGTGGGGAGGATCACCCACCGACAGCAACATGCGAAGCGAAAGGAAAGACCTGCTTAAAATGTGGTCGGCTAAACCATTTTGCTGCAGTGTGCCGAGGAGGAAAATACAGACCACCGGGCCAGAGGCCCAGGTCGATGACCCAACATGTTCAACAACTCTCACTCGACCAGTAACAACCTCCCCCAGATGGTCAAGCGCAGGGGAGACGACCTCGATATGAAGACGACGAGGACAACGAAGTGTACGTGATATCTTACATCAGCAGAGCGTCAACCAAGAGGAGACCGCCGCCCATGTGCTCCGTCTCCAAAGAAGGCACTAAGATCGGGGCCCTCATAGACACAGGTGCCTCAGTAAATGTCATGGACTCAGACCAATACGACAAGATGTCTCCCAAGCCTCCACTGGCACCCTCTAGTGCCAGGATCTATACATACGGTGGCACCGAGCTGCTACTGCTGAGAGGAGTCATACAAACGACCATCATCAACGGCGAATACTCTACGGAAACACAATTCCACATCACTGAAGGAAAGAAAGGTACCCTGCTGAGCTGCCACATAGCGGAAGACCTCGGGCTCGTATTCTTCGCGAACCAAGTACACCAGGCACATGCAGACATCCTCCTAAAAGAATTCCCAGCATTGTTCCAAGGCCTAGGAAAACTGAAGGGGAAAAGATTCAAACTCCACATCGACACCTCCGTAAAACCAGTAGCCCTCCGACACAGACGAGTACCATTTAACCTGAGGCCACAGGTGGAAGAAGAGCTCCAGAAACTGGAAGACCTGGGAGTGATAGAGAAGGTGTCAGGCCCGACGCAATGGGTATCCCCGCTGGTAGTAGCGCCTAAGCCCAAACAGCCAGGGGCGATCAGGCTATGCGTAGATATGAGGCTACCCAACGTCGCAGTCAAAAGAGAAAGGCACATCACCCCTACCATGGATGACATAGTGGCTGACCTCAACGGGGCCAAATGGTTCTCGAAGTTGGACCTAAATTCGGGATACCATCAACTTGAACTGGAGCCCACAAGTCGATACATAACCACCTTCTCAACCCACGTAGGTCTACGTTGCTACAAACGGCTGAGTTTCGGCGTGTCCTCCGCTGCAGAAGTTTTTCAAAACGCCATACGGGAGGTGCTGTCTGGGCTGAATGGAGTCATCAACCTCAGTGATGACATCCTGGTGTACTCGGCGACACTAGAAGAACACCATGCACACCTAAGGGCCACTCTTCAAAGACTAGTAGACTGTGGGCTGACATTACACCGGTCAAAATGTTCCTTCTACCAAGAGTCCATCGACTTCTTCGGTTACACCTTCACAAGAGAAGGGCTGAAAGTAGACATCAAGAAAGCGGAGGCGATCAAAGCAGCCAGCACTCCACGGAACCCCACCGAGGTGCGCAGCTTCCTGGGCATGGCCACCTACTGTGGTCGGTTCAACCCCAACTTGGCAGATCTCGCAGAACCATTGAGAGCCCTCACGCGGTTAGACCACAAGTGGGAATGGACGGTGTCAGCAAATAAAGCCTTTCAGGACATCAAAGCCAACCTCCTAGACACCCAAGTAATGGCCTACTTCCAGCCGCGTTGTAAAACAGAGTTGATAGTCGATGTCAGCCCAGTGGGCCTAGGTGCAGTACTCCTGCAAGAGAACGGACCAGAAGGATGGAAGCCAGTAGCTTACGCAAGCAAAGCGCTATCGGACATTGAAACCAGATACGCCCAAATCGAGAGGGAGGCGCTGGCCATAAAATGGGCGTGTCAGCATTCCCACCTATACCTGTGTGGCCAAGAATTCACTGTAGTGACAGATCACAAGCCACTATTGCCACTGTTTGCGGGGTCATCCAGGCTAGCACCCCGGCGGATAGAACGATGGGCCGTTCAACTACAAGGATACAACTTCCGGATTGTCTTCCGACCAGGGGCACATAACCCAGCCGATTACCTGTCCCGACACCCTGAGGCCTGCCAAAACCTGCCACATGAAGATGGAGTGGAGGCGGAAGAGCTCGTCCACATGATCTCACAAGCAGCTTGCCCGGAAACGATGATGCTGAGGGAGATCGGGGAGACAACTGCAAAGGACGAAACACTGTCCAGAGTGCACCACGCTCTGGCCGGAAACCGATGGGCACACTTCCTAGACGGAGCGCAAAGCCTTCAGCCAGTAGTCAGACACATGCGCCAACAGCTGTGGCAAGTCAGAAGTGAGCTAAGCGAAGGTGATGAAGGGGTTATCCTCCGAGGCCATCTAATCGTAATACCTGAAAGCCTGCAAAAGAGGATGCTAGCGCTGGCGCACGTGGGCCATCAGGGAATGGCTAAGACAAAGGCCCGACTGAGAAGCAAGGTCTGGTTCCCCACGATGGACAGTCTGGTAGACGAGATGGTTTGCTCCTGCCACGCCTGCACCATCACCGGCTGTGACCCAGCACCAGCCCCGGTGATCACCGAAGATGCTCCCTAGGCGCCGTAGTCACGTCTTAGCATCGACTTTGGGAGCTTCCCAGACGGAAGACACACACTTGTACTCGTTGATTCGTTCTCCAAGTTTCCCATAGTGGAAGTAATATCCTCCATGGCTTTCCCGAGCGTCAAGAAAGCCCTGAATCGCATCTTTGCCACGATGGGGCTTCCGGACGAAATTAAATCAGACAATGGGCCACCCTTCCAGGGCAGAGAATTCCAGAGCTATCTCGAGAACCTCAAGATCAAACACGGGAAGATAACCCCGCTGTGGCCCCAAGCGAACAGGGAGGTCGAAAGACTCATGAGGACACTCAGTCAAGCCCTGAGGATCGCTGTGGACAATGGAGACGACCCTTAAGAGGCCCTAGACCAATTCTTAGGGGCCTATCGACAAACGCCGCACAGCACCCCCAAGTGCGCACTATCACATGCACTATTTAAGAGAGCACCACGGGATGGCATCCCCACTGACAGCACTTGGGTGCCTGGAGACAGAAATGACGAAGACACTCAGGCTCGGAGGAGAGCTACCAATCAAAAGGCAAGCGAAGCCCGCAACGCCAAAGAGCCGACACTACAAGTAGGCAACACCGTGGTGGTCCGTGATCGACACCCGGGATGGAAATTTCGAACACCCTATGAGCCCGAGGTGTGGATAGTTGACAAGATCCAGGGGACCATGGTCACCGCCCGACGAAGTGGACAGACAGTAACCCGCAACGTGTTGTGTTTCAAAAGAATGAGAGAACCGGCAACGGGACAGGAAACAGTGGAAGATCAAGAGACAGGAGAAGACGGAGGTGCGGGGCCTGGGGCATCCATCCCAGGATCACCGATGGCAAAGAATCCCAGAGAAAGCCCACCCAGGGTGACAACACAGAACACTGCGGCCGAATCCAGCCAGCAAAGCACAGCCCTGAACGGTGAGCCAAGAGAGACAACCCCGGCCGGGGTTGCCGTGTCTTCGTTTGCCTGGAATCAGCGGTACAGCTTGCGATCCAACCCGAGGCCCAGTCAGAGACTAAGAGACTTTGCTTGGACATCTCCATAGAAGCATCGATCTGAAAAAAAGAAGGAAAACAGACTAAATTGAAGGAGGGATGTAGAGAGCCACACGGGCTCTCCCATATAATGTTGCGACTCACACACGCATTGCTGCATACCCCGGGGCGGGCTCGCACCGGGGTATAAATAAGGAAGGCGGAAGACCGCTCTGGGTCTTTCCGGCTAACTATCATCCTGTGTGCGTGGCCCAGTTATTGTCTACTTGTCCAGCACGTGTTAGCCCCGGGCCTGGCCCTCTACAACACACTGCTAGCTTAGCTAGCTGCACTGTCACTGCACTGACTGCTCAGTGGTACTTCTGCGTGCTGCCTGCTAGCTACTAGGCTGCCACCGCACTGCAGTCTGCAGTGCCAGGCGACCATTGAGAATGTGATGTGTAAACAGTACTAGCTAGACTGCCACACCAGACCTGACACAGTTGCACTTGCAGCACAGCCAGAACAGCCCAGCTCTGCCCTTCGTCTTCGTCGTTGTTATTGGTCGCGCGGGGGCCGCTGGGATAACTTAATGTGTGAATGACTCGTCGTGGGCCGCTGTGGCGTGGGGAGCTGACGCCTGCCGATGTTGCGCAGGTTATGTTGCCTAAGTTAAATAAATCTGAGTGCGCTACCGCGCGCACCGCCCCTGCCTACCCCCATCAGAACCTGGCTCCAGCCTGGCCCTGGGGCCCAACCAAATACATAATTGTGCACCTTCTGAACTTCCGCGGCCCACCCACTGGCAGACAGAAACTGTCATCAACTCTGCGTCCGCCATGATGATGAAACGAAACTTGGCTGCTGTCACATATTTTATATGGTACTATTCAATTCAATATATACTCTCTCTTGGCCTGGGCAGGGGCAGCAGGGCTGCTAGTGCTACCTCACGTGCAGACACTGACAGTGATTATGAAGAAATGTGAGTCGCGGCGGACAGGGACATGGCACTCACTCGCAACTCGCACTCAAACCGTTTAAAAGCCCTGACGCCGGTGATGACAGTTATGACTCACACTGCACTCGGCGGCCGGTGGGATAATCCTCATCATCATACATATGATATACATGAAAAAAAACACGCTGCGGCCACTGGCCGGGCCTGTGGTTGCACAGAGTACAAGTTCAACAATAAAGGTATATACCGAATACCGTATATTTATTTTTACAAAAACAAATCATCAATGTGGGTGTGCGCTTAGTAGAACCGGCCCTGATATTTAAGTGCCGGTGCTAAGCACCGGAAAGCACCGGCACAAATTAAACACTGGAGTCAGAGCAAGCCTAGAGCAATCAAGGGGAGCCCAAAGACGATGTAGTAGACCCGCCACAGGACCCACATGTCGGAGATACTGGAGTTGCAGGTGGACCTCGTGCAGCTTTACAAAACAACAGGTCATGGAGCACACGGTGCAATGTGGCTGAATATCTTGGCAGGAAAAGTTATCAGAGGTTGGGGCTACTTGGAGTTCAATGCACTTGTTGCAGAATTGCCAACAAGCACTTGCAAAAGTACGGAGTGCACAGGGGTTCGGGAATTGCAGCCCCCACGAGGGATTCTGGCCTCAAACTGGGAAGAGGACAGCTCAGGTCTCAAGGGACGTAGAAACTCACCTCCTGAGTTGTTGAACGCTTCAGAGTGTATAGGAGCTTGGGATCAGCAGACCACTGCGCAGTGTTGCCGTGCCTGCAAATGCAGTGGAGTGACTCCTTCACTCCAAGGGAGATTACTTTGGCAGTCCTGATGCTTCAAACCTTGGAAGGTTCCTGTATGATGTACAGGCACAGACGATGCAGCAGACTGAAAGGGAGATGAAGTCAGGCCCTAACAAAGTCCAGAGTGCCCAGACAGTAGAAGTGTAGTGATATTCGTTCTTATCCCACAATGAATCTAGGGACCTACACCCAGATAAGCCCTTAAGTACCCTAGGGAAAGGGTTAGGAAGATTCAGGGGACCCTCCCAGGGGAGGGTCTGGACAGGAGGGAGGTTGCTCCCATGTCCTTTGTCCAGTTTCGCACCAGAGCTGGAGCTAATGGCTCCCAGGACTGGTTTAAACTGGACTATGCACAGGGACCAAAATATGCCCCACATACAGAATTTCTGGCATTGGCAAGCGCACCCACCCAGCCCTAATACACGAAATCCTGTCTGGGACGTGGTCACACATTCCTGTGACAGGATGCCCATTGTTCCACCTTCCTCGGCTCAGGTTTGGCTCAGCAGGAGGGCAGAGGTTTGTCTCTGGTTGGCAGGAACCATTTTGTGCTGTCCGGGTCAAGAAGGCTGGTACCGGGGACACTGAGAGACTAACAGAGGTCTCTTCCAGTGCTCGTAATCATACCCCCACACCATTTACAGTGTGGGGGGTATGATTCCACAGTGAGGGTGAGTATGATTCCAACATATTTGATACCAAACATGATAGGATTCATTACAGCCAGTTTTGAGATGGTCATCACGTACTTACTCAGTGCCCCTGTATGCAGTATATGGCTGCTTCACTGACAACCCAGAAGAATGGACTCTGTAGGCTGCAGGGGCACCCTTTCACTTAGAACTCCACACCGTGCCCTCGGGATTGTAAAGGCCTGCTATAGGGGTGACTAATAGGTTTCAAGCGCAGTGACCCTTAGATATAGTAAACCTATGCCTGTAGTAAGTGGTGCATGCGCCAATTTACACAGGCTGCAATGGCAGGCCTGTACTTCCTTCTTGCATGGTGACTCATGGAAGGCATAATGCATGCTTCAGCCCATGGGAGACCTCTGTGGTACCTACCTATGCCCTGGGTGCATGTGTACCATATACTAGGGACTGATAAGGGTACCCCAATATCCAATATTGGGATTGTACCTAGGTACTAACATAACAGTTTAGGGAGAAAGCAGATTGATTCAAGTCCTGATTAGCAGGATCCCAGTCAGACTAGTCAAAAACAGAGTAATATCAAGCAAAAAGTGGGGTAGCCATTATATGCAAATCCTACTTTCCTACAAACAGCGGGTTTGGAAATGGGGCGCCCTAGGCCACCCCCGACGCAAACCTCCTTCCTGTTTTTCAGAAGGGGTGTAGGAACCCTTTCCTACCCCCTTATTCTGGGACACATTTGGTCACTTTTAACCTCCCCCTCAATCTGCTGGGGAAATCTGAACCAACCTTGTTGGGGTCACTAGCAGGTAGCTTCTTATGGACCCTGGTGCTTTCAGAGGTTAGCTTCCCCAATTCCTCCTCAGAGATCCTATGCATCTACATAGCCACCTCATAAGCTGCAAACCATTTGACAGTGTCATCCCCCACAACAAAGTCGGACACTGTGGGCCATATGTACAAAAAAGTGGTGGAGTGAGGCTCTGGCCGTCATGGCTTAACGCCTCACTCAGCCACTTCAGAAACGCAAGGCTGCACCATATTTATAAGTATATGGGGCAGCTTTGCGTTTCCCCCTGCGCTGGTGCTAAGCTTAGCCGCTTAGCGCCAAAGCAGGCCCCCCCTTCACCATAGTGCAAGGGTGTCTGCATGCAGGGGAAGATTGTTTATGTGTAGGAAGGTGCCCCTTTCTGCATATAAACAATCTTTAAATGATGTTTTGTCACTTCTATGTGTGCTGCTTAATGCATCACACATGGAAGTCACAAAATGTCATTTTATTGAAAGATTGCTTATGGGCAGGAAGGGACACCTTCCTACACATAAACAATCCAAGACGTTTTGCTTTTTCCATGTGTGCTGCAAACATGGAAAAAGCAAAAACGAGAGGAAATAAATCAGGCTTTCCCTGGTCTTAATTTTTGTGCTGCCTCCCTTGTAAATAGGGGTCAGCGTCAAATTCAATGGGTGTTGCGGTGAACCCTCTGCCGCAACACCCACTGCCCAACCCTTTCACACTAAAATAGTGTGAAAGGGCGCCTTATTTACAAGGCAACGTTAAGCCACTTTAAGTGGCATAACGCTGCCTTGTAAATAAGGCACAGCCCTTATCGCCACAGGAACATCACAAAAAGTGACGTTCCCGTGGGGATAGGGGTTTGTACATATGCCCCTGTACCTTAAGGAATATGACCTTCCTGTCTCCAGAGGACACCAGTGTAGGTATGCTGGCTCCAAGAATGCTGGATTTTGCTTTCCAAGCTCTTATGGCCGGCTCTCTGAGGCTCCTTCATGAGCCATATTTCTCTTGTCTGCATCCAGGGCAAGTCTCTTATTCTTCATGGTCTTTTTTTCTCTCCCCCATTATTTACATAGTCCACCTGCAGACACAACTCCCTCTCTGCCTTCCTGTCTGCCAGCTTCTCTGGGGACAGGCCTCAAGAGGACACACTGCTCTCTCCTCCAGCAGGAGGTTCCAACATGAACACCAATGTATTCCCCTCAGCTGACTGCTGTATCACCTGGCCCTCCACATCAGCTTCCCCATCCTGGTCATCTGTGGTGACTTGCAGCTGATGGACCTCCACCCATACCCTCAAAGCCTTTTGCAGCACCTCCTTCTTGGTGTTCCTTTTGTTCCTCTCCATAAAATGTTCTTTGAGCTCAGCCACCATGTAGCTCTCCAAATTGTGGTGCTCAAATTCCATCTTTGCAGGTGCAGTCCCAGGTAAATACAGTCAGGCAGCATAAGGGTAAATTTGGAAAAAAAACAAAAAGCCCAATCATGGACCAATTAAAACTCAAATTGGACTTCGACTATTTATACAGGAGTTTCAGAGTAGCACAAAATGGCTGTACAGCACTGCACATAAAAAATCCTAATCCTCCCCACTGATCAACAATGTAAGAAATTGGGTTACTGGTTGAGGGGGTGAAACCCTACTTGAGAAGCAACCATAAACTCTTGTCAGGGTGAGGCACAAGCAAGCCCCAAATTAACATGTGCTCAACCCTCTAGTAACTTGGCAGAGAGCAGTCAGGCTTAACTTAGAGGCAATGTGTAAAGTATTTATGCAGCACTTCAAACAGTAATAAAATGAAAACACAACACAAAAGAAAAATACTACACCTATTTAGAAAATAAAATACTTCTTAATAATAATACAAGACTAAAACAACAAAAATCCAATCAGTAGAACCGAGACATGAAAGTTTGAAGATTTCAGTGAAAATAGTGCCATAAAGCACAAAGCGGAAAATGTGGATATCTGGTCGTGCTGGACCAGGACAAAGTCATAAGTTTAGGGTGACTGAAATGGAGCACGGGCCAGCTACAGGGATCCAGTTAGGCTCGCTGAACAAGAGTAACTTCTATCCTGATTTAAGGGCATTGTGAGCTCCCACGACGAGAATGCATAGTGCAGTCGGTTCTAAACAGCTGCAAGGCTGTAATGCGAGGTCCTGCATTGTCGTCTAAGAACCCAGTGATGCGGGCCTGTGATGTGAAATCTAGCATCAAGGATGTGTTGAGCAGTCAGAGCAGTGCATGTGTTCCGAAGAGCTGCGAGGCTCTAATGTGAGAACCTGCATCGTCGTCGATGCTGTCATAGATGAGAGATTTGCAATGCAAGAGCCTACGTCGATGAAGCTTCACATAGCGGCAGTTCTGATGCAGGCTGCGAGGTCAATGCAGAGTAATTGCACTGGGAGAATCCTCACCGCAGAGACAATGCATCGGTTCTGCTTAGGGTTGTGCTGTGCAGCATATGAGGTGTGTTGGTTCGGCTGGATCTACAGATGGGCTGGCACAACCCTTTCAGGCCCACTTCCCAAGGTCAAGAACTGGGTAGTTACCACTTGGCAGGGTAGGAGGCACAGATGGCAGAGTCCAGGTGCTGGATTCAAGGCTGTTGGAGCCTTCTGGCCCTGAGTCTCTAGTCAGGAAGCCAACAACCTAGTCCTTGGAGTCACTTTGGAGTCCAGGGTTCAACAGATGCAAATTTAGTCCTCACCCAGGCAAGAGGGCAGCAGGTCAGCGCAGCAGGGCAGCAGACCTTCAGAGCTGCAGTCCAGCAGAGTGGCAGTCCTTTCAGCAGCACAGCAGTCCTTCTTCCTGGCAGAATATTCACAGGTCTAGAAGCGTACCGAAGAGTTGATCCCTGGGGTCCAACATTTATGCCTGGGCCTTCCTTTGAGGTGGAGGAAGCTTCAAGAGGTTTCCACCCCACTGTGTTGTCAGGCATCCCATTCCTCCCTACCCTGGCCCCTGCTTGTCTGGGGTCATAACAGACTAACAACAAACCCTTTGTGAGAGTGTTCAGGCAGAGCCTATGTGATGAGCAAGTGTGGTAGGTGACAGCTCCTCCACCTCGTTCACATAGAGTGAGCCATTCCGCCAAAACCTTTCTTCACTTGTCTCAATGTCTGGGAGAAATACACCAAGACCAACTGCCAGCTACACCTAGTCATGTGACAGAAGATCAGGCTGCAGGCACCAAATGGCTAGGACAAGAAAATGCCAACTTTCTAAAAGTGACATTTTCAGAATTGTGATTAAAAATCCGACTTCACAAGGAAAGAGGGCTTTTAAGTATAATTCTTTAGAAACCAAACTCAACTTGTCTATTAGATCCCAATTGGAAATGACAGCTTATTAAATGTAATAAGGCAACTCCAATGTTATGCTATAAGAAGGGTAGGACTTGCAGGTGTGAAAAACGACTTTATGAGTTTTTCACTACCAGGACATGTAAAACTGAAAAACACATGTCCTACTTTTGAAATACACTGCACCCTGCCCTCCCTCTGGGCTGTTCGGCACCTTTCCCAAGGATCACCTATATGTATTAACAGGCATTGGCATAGCCAATAGGTCTCGCCTTTGGGACCTTACAAGTGTTTAGCTATGTAGCACAAAAGAGACTACAGTGGCATGGTGGGCAAAACACAAAAGATGGACTAGAATGCACCTGAAGGAGAACCACGCTGAGATTAACTCAGGCATTTCACCCATCACTTTTTCCCATAATTTGCTAGTGGCACCGCCTGCCCACAGTACTAAAGCGTTAGTCTGTTTTGATATGGCCTCCCCTCTAGGATGAACGTGGCCTACTCTGCTCCTGAATCCTGTCCTTCGAAATGAGTGCACTCAGCTCCGATCTGTGAGTCTAGTCTGAACTCTCACTCACTGAAAGTACAGCTTGTGTGTATACATCTATATATAAGCACGTACACTGGTTGAAATAGATTACATTAATTACGCAATGGCAAACATACACAGGCTTATCCTTCATATATAAAATATACATCATTCATATGTGCATACACATTCATACACACCGATTGATTTAGATAAAATGAGTTATGTAATGACATGCGTGTGCACACACATATGGTAATCCCATATATGTACATATACTCAGACAGGCTCTGGGGGGATGGGAGCACCCTGCCAGTACCGGCCGGGGGAAGGGGCTGCACCGGGCAGAGGCAGAGGAGAGCAGCCCGTGGAGCTCAGGCAAGACGGGAGCAGCCCGCCACTACTGGAACAGAGAAAGTGAGACTGTGCAGCAGAAGGACAGGACCGGTGCAGGAAACCTTCCTGCAGCGCTCACGCGTAGGAAGGAACCCGCCTTCTGCACCAACAAGATCTCCCTCCTCCAGGACCTTGCAGCTTAGGGCACCAGCATCCACGACCCAGCAGCCCAGTGCACCAAGATGAAGGACGGACCAGCACAGGACACCTGCCTTCAAGACAAGGGCAGGTCACCTTTTTGAGGACCCAACTACAATCAACAGCCCACCTCTATTAGGGCATCGACCTTCAGTAGCCACCAGTATTCGCCCGCAAGACCTGCTCAGGAGGCTTGTCTCCAGGATATACCACCTTGGTGCGCGCGCTGCCACTTCAGAACCCAGCAGGCTCAGGCCACGGGGGCGAGGTACCTGCCCGCAGCACCCACCGCACAGGCCATCAGGAGTCGGACCCCGCCAATGCCCAGCATCCCGCGGGCGGAATGGGCCAGGGGAGGAGGGAGCCAATAGCCAAAGCCCTCCGAGCAGGCAGAGTGTGAGCCGGCGAGACAGGTCAACTGCACCCGCGACCTGGGGGATGGGGACGGCACGGGGGAAATGAGGGGAGACAGGAGTTTGGAGAGAAAGAGAGAGAATGTGTGTGATGGGAAGCAGGCAGAAGACACCGGAGAGATAGGGCAATAATAGCTGTTGTAGGGACGGGGAGTGAAAGGTAAAACAAGGCAGAGCGTGTGTGCAGCAAAAGCCGCGCACCAAGCTGTCACTGAGGGGGAGAGGAGACCCAGAGCACACGGGTGGGCAAGAGAGAGTCGGGGCCATCGGTCGGCACACAGCCCGAGAAAGGAAAGTTACAGAGAATAGGCAAACGGACCGGCCCTGAAGCAGGAGCGCGGAAGACAGGCTGAGACACCAAGGAGAGGTTTGAGAGAGTCAGGAATGGAAGGCAGGTGAAGAGAGAGGGCCGGGAAACGAGCGGGCAGAAGGAGAGAGAAGGGCACACTGATATAAAGGGAGGAAACATACTGAAGAGAGAGGGATCCAGACAGACAGACAGGGGATGAGCTGAGATGCAACAAGTACTACAACAAGCACTCGAATGGTGCGCGCGTCACAGCAAGACATCTGTTTTAAATTATCGCGCCCGGGTCTGGGCACGATAATTCAAAACAGATGGGGCCTGTGCGGGTAACCACAAGCAATAGGCCGTGGGCGGAGCAAAGGTGGGACACGCACCCACCTTTGCCCAATAGCGTGCTGTCATTCTTAGAAAGTCTCACGCAAAGCCCAATAGCCTCTGAACAACAACAAAACACACGCACAAGCTTGTGGGCGGAGCTTGCGGAATTGTTCTCTGTGGAATTCCGCGGAGTCATATTTAAACACCGATTGACTCTATAGAGTTCCGCCCACCTTGTGAAGTTATGTGTTTGATCAGAACTAAAGCATTACAACCCCACCTGGGCACAATGCATCCAACTACGTTCATTATAACAGAGTGTAACGGTACCAAGACAATTTTCTCTCAGAGCAGTTGTGATAAGGGATATTATTCAGACCCTCTTGTAGTAATGCTTTCAAAATTAAAAGGTGGTTAATTCCTTTAACACCCCCATGTCAGGCTCACATCTTCATAGTAGTCGCAGTGCAAACCAACCGTGGGTTGTCGGAGACACCCAAGCGAAGTGGGTGGTCATCCAAAGCCCTACACACATGAGTACCACTCTGCTGTTAGGAAGGGGGCATACTATGGGCCTGGCACCATGTGCGGCACTAGGGGAAATGGACCAGAAAGGGATATCGGAAGTTACTTACTTGTAACGTCACATAGTTACAGTCCAGATGCCTCTCTGAGGCCCATGGTGCCATAGACACTGCTTTGGGGTGGAGTCAGTGTCTAGCTTACCAACCTCAGTTTGGACAACTGTATGTTCTTTTCCACACATATATTTTAGTGTAAATTGTAATACAGCGACTTGAGCAGTTAGGATGTTTTTCATTCCCAAGATACTGTAACAAAGGCAGCACCCCTTTATCGAACAGCATTATTGAGAGCACACCAGCCTGGGTTAATATGCGTTGGGACACAGTGATGGATTGCCCATGCATGCATTGTTTGTCAAATTCAGTTGTGAAACATAGCCCTTCAGATTTTCATGCATTTGGAAAATGCTCCTCTTTGTCCAAAAAATGGTGTTCCAATCGATACTATGATTTAGCTTGCTAAATAGTCCACAACAAACCTAGCACTTTGCCAGCCTTACACCCGCCCATTGTATACCATGAGACCCATCCAAAGATGTTCTCCTGCTCCCCACATGAAGCACTACATAAATGCTACAATAACAATATTTTTAGATTCTATGTAAGTTACTCTAGGTCAAAGACCAAGTAGTTGCCTGCTATGCATTCACAACATGTCTATGTTTATTAAAGTGCTCACTTCATAAATTTAGAGCTTCAGAGAGCTGTTGTCAGAGCAAGGGAGTTTTAGTTACATTGCCAGTCTCAGGGGTGCAAATACAAGGGACTCACAAAATAGGAGCATTAGATCAACAGATAAAGGAATAAAGGGTTGGTTCTGAATTGCCTCTACGGCAGATCTAGACAAAGTGAAAGATGATCACGGGGGAACAGAGTCATGGTTGGCCTTTAGAACATGAGTTCTGACACTGAATCTCTTTGCTGGAGACACATGTCGAGAGTCCCCTGAAACGTCTACTGGACATCACTGTGCTTCTGTGCAGCCGGCGGTCAGAGCTACCCCTCCTCACACGAGGCGAGCAGGGCCCTTGCACAACAACTCATCTACATGCTGTGCCAAGTGCCCTTCCCGTGCTGTCTCAAACTACCACCCCAAAGAAGCGGGGGCTCTGTGAGTAAAGTGCAAATAAGGGAGTTCAGACAGTCTCAGTTCATACCACAGAACAGCAGACCCGAGCTACTCACCGCATGGATTTTGGCTCAAGCCAAGAACACACTGTGAACAGTGCTAGCTGAAATTAGCACTGAGACGGAGAGCAGTGAAGGTTGGCCTCTATTTATTCCAACACCTGCAAAGATCGGGGGAGGGGCTTGGACTAAGGCTGGGCTACAATGAATGCATGACAAACGACAAGAGAAAAAAAAGCAAGACCCTCTATCCGAGGAGCAGTGCTTGTTCTAACTGTGAATAAATTAGGGCCGCGTGGGTGCCAGTAAACTCCGCCATGTGGTGGGGTGGAGTTTTTGCCAAACTGCGCACTCCAATCAGAGCACGGAGCAGCAAAACTCTGTGAACTCCACCGGCGGAGTGGAGTTTACTGCCTTGGCCTAGCAATAACTTGCTTTTCCAACCTACGCATGTAGTTTCCGACTCCAACTTTGAAGGAAGACTTTAATAAGCTAAGCCGACTCAAAGCCTTATTGTTTCAAAAAGATGTGGCGTTAACATCTGCCAGAAAAACCTTTAAATTTCATATATCGGCATCACTGATCTGGGTATGAGCATGTATATCTCTTTTTTCTGTCTAATCCTACAGGAAGAAATGCCCCTGCGAGTAGCGCGAGCACCAGGAGAACGCTACTCACGCAGACCCTGCCTGACACGCCTCCTGTGAGCAGCGCGAGATCGGCGAGAACACTACTCACACAGTCTCTGCCTGCCAGCAATGAGCTACACCTGTGATACCGCTAAGGTATTTAAACGCCGCAGTTCCAGGAGCTCATTCCCATCGGAGCTCACGACCAGACAACAGGTTCCTTTGGGTCTGGAGACTATGAGTAAGTAACAGAGGCTGGCCCCGCTCACGGTAAAGCCGCTAGTCATGCTGCCTTCGGCCGTGACTGGGCTTGCATTCACTTACCGCTTGTAGCACAAGGCCTAAGCCTCCCCCACACAATGAATTTTCGTTTTCTTGCCACTAATTCCAGAGTGCAAAAAGGTCCCAGCTCTTGGCAGAGGTCCATGGAGCTTTGTTCCCTGAGTACAGATGTAAGCAGTGCTTCATAAACCCTTCATCACAATGTTGACCGCATTTAGGCACTAGCACCTATATCGCATATATAATGAGACTGGCTAAATGCCACGTTCCCCCACCAGCGCCAACACTACCGCCTCATTCGCTCACACATTTAGGCACCTGGCGTGACCCACTTCATGTATATGGCCAAATATTATGTGCCTTTACATTATGTGTTTTTTGTCTGTCTCTCTTTTAAATCCCTAACAGGTACAAACTGAGACGAAATACCTCTTACATATACAAGCACCTTAGCACATGCTTCACACACAGGGCACTGACAAACATATAGATCCCTGTAACGCCCTTACACATAATAGGTCCTGAAGAAAGCCAGTAGAAGAAAAGACCTGGCGGAAACTAGTCGACCACACTGGACGTTGGAGACCATAAGTCTACCATGCACGTCCCAAGCCTTTATTATTAACTACTGCCTTGGGCTCACCAATAAAGTAACCTTTTGGGACCCTAAGGACAGTGGGGCATATTACCAAGGGCAAGTATCACCGCTTTTTTTGCGAATTGTGCAGAGAAAGCGGTGATACTGCTAGAGCCCTATTAACAAGGGCATTTTAAAGCCTGGCCCAAGCCTACTTTGCATGTCGGCGATTAACATCGCTAATGACGTGCAAAGTGGGCAGTCCCACGTCCAATCACATGAAAAATGGCATTGGAGGTGGGAACCCCCTATTACCAAGGCAGGCGTTGGGAGGAAAAGACCTGCGATAAACTTGTTTATTGCAGGTCTCCCAACACCTGCTCTGACCAGGCGTTAGGCATTGATAACATGGGGGTGTGGATCATAAAGCTGAATCCACCCCCCCATATTATCAAGGCCCACATTAGCGCGTGAAAACAACTTTGTTTTTCCATGCGCTAATGTGCCATATCGCCGACTATCGCCGGATTTCAATTCGCCTACCTGATGCGCATTGATAATTGCGCGCTAAAACAGCGATGAAGTCCGGCGATAGTGATAGATGTGCGTTGTGCGTTTTCCAACGCACTCCTTGGCAATATGCCCCAGTATTTTTAAACCTCATGCAACACACCCACATAGCACACTCATGTCTTAATAAAACCCGCTCCTCAGTAACCTGGTGTCGCAGCACACCCGAGGCACACTCGGTGCCTCGGGTAGGGCCTGATGATGAAGCTTGCTACCAACTAGGTTGATGGGTGAGGGCTTTCATAAAAAAACAAATGGTTTCCCACACAGACACATAGCACACTAACAGAGCTAGTTCTTGTTGTTTAGCTACTAGTTTATTTGATTGCCATTTTAGGTAAGGGTTTTAGGCCAGGTTTGGTTAGGCCTATTTAGGATAAGTAGACCAGGTTTGTATGTCAGACCAAGTAAAGCCATGCTTGGTGTGGTTAAGCCATCTTTAGTTTGGTTAGTCAAAGAAATGTTCAGTTAGGTCTGGTTAGACAAATGTTAGCTTAGCTTATTCTATTAGGTTGGTTAGGCTGGTCAGGGTAGGCCATGTTTTGTTTGGTTAAGCCTTGTTTGGTTACAACATGTTTGAATTGGGCAGGGCAAGTTACGTTTTGTAAGGCTTGGGTCAGTTAGCTTATTTCATATTTGGCTAGTATAGGTTAGTTAGGTTAGCTAAATTTAGGTTAGAGTTTGTTAAGTCACATAAGTGTCAGTTGGGTTTGGTTAGGTTAGGTATGAATATATCACTTTTGATCTGTGTACAGGTGAAATTAATAAAAATGCTAAAGATATTATTGGGTTAACTGATTAGTAATTTGATCAGACATGCCCTTTTGGTGGTTCACATGACCTACTCCACCCAAGCATAGTCCTCGAGGTTCCAACAACAACACTATGGTGACATAAAGTGTTATTATTTATGTTTTATTAACAATATCAACAACCATTAAAAATAGGGTTGGAATGGTCTCAAGTGTTTGGGAGTATTTTAATGTTTGTTAATTTACTATGGCCCTAATTTGGATGTCGGTTGACCGACACAAAAGGTTTCAAATCTGACCACCGTATTACCATGATGGCGGTTGGATTTGAAACCAGTCAGTCAATCCAACGGACTCAAGGAGCCCATTGGCCAGATGGAGCCACCACATAATCCAGTACGGACTGCATTTCCAACATTGGGATTATGATCTCAGTTTCTAACAGACTTTCCATGTTGGGCTTTCCGACATGGAAAGCCTGTCGGAAAGCGACTTTGGGGCCCCCAGCAGGACCCCCCTTCTTCCGCGGCCTCTGGGTGGGGCCTGAGGGGGTACCTATGGTGCCCCCTGTAAATCCGTGCACTGTGTGGCAGGCACCATGAAGTGCCTGCCATATGGTGCAGGGATTTACAGTGACTCCCATTTCTCTATGGGAGCTGGTGCTGAGGCCGGTTTCCAGCCACCGCACGAAGCTCCCCTAGAGAAATAGGAGTCTGCAACAGTACCATGTGTGGTTGCATAGTAATTGTGGTTTCGGACCGCCAACCCGAGGTCAGCCAGTTCCAAAACCACAAGGATATCGGTCGGAGACATCCTAATCAGGCCCTATATGTGTTGCGTAGACATTATCAAAATATTAATAAAATGAAATCGGTGCCACAAAAGCTGTACCTAGCCCCGTAAAAACTTTCAGCTCCTGAACATGGATCTATATAATCTTCCTATATCTATACAGCACTTCTAGAAGAACAAGTGGATGAAGAAAAGATTACATAGATTCTGTTGAAAGTGAGCTGACCTATACATTGCAACCGTTTTATCCTCAGTGGCGCGCTGTCTCTTGTTTGAAGGTACCCTAGTTGTTAAGTTGTGCAAAAGTGCCACTGAGAAATATTGGCATAGATTTTTTATACTTGATGGTTGAGCCCAATATTCATACATTTTTTACCTTATGGTATGGCATTTCTTGTACTGATAAAAGATTGCACGGCCAGTGCGTCACTTTCTGTTATGCTCTAGTGGCACAGGAGCATGCTCCATATTTACCATTCAGCACTGGGCCACTTATTTTGGCTTAAGGCTGCCTTGTAAATATTGTTCCCTTTAATGCAGTTTTCTGCGTTAAAGGGGCATACAATGGGTGTTGCTGTAGGCATTCCCAGCAACATCCATGGCTTTTTGACACTGCACCACAGTTAGGAGAAATCGTAACTCTAAGGCAGCGCCAAAAATGTATGCCTCCCCAGGGGAGGTGTAAGGGAGGCACAATGAGGAGAAATATCTTTATTTCTCCTCGTTTTTAGGTTTTGCCTAGCAAATGCGTACGAAGTAGGAAGTACGCATGCGCTAGGAAAACCTTATGTTTTTCTCTGTGGGGTCGGGTATCCGCCCCCTCCTCCCATTGGCTAGCTCCATAAATGGAGGCTAGCCATTGGGAGAGGGCTCTGTCCGTCAATCTCGGACCAGATTCGGGGGTGTTCCCAAGAATTTTTCCCTTTTGGCTACGTCACGCTACGTCAGCCAAAAGCCCTCGGGAACGCCCCCGAATCTGGTCCGGCGTTGACGGCACTCGGCGCCCCCTCCACGAGTCCTGGGAGTGGCTGACTCCTCTCAGGGAGCCCGGTGCACTTTCACAACCGGAGCCTCACTGCCTCTCTCTGGTGTTCGGCAGCTCTGACTCCCAGGCTGCAGCTCAGGCCACCTCTTCCTGCGTCCCGCCGCCTCCGTGCGGCCGCCTCCTGCCCCAGGTCCGCCTCACCTCGCAGCGCCTGATGGCAGCTTTAGGCAGAAGGGGATGTCCGCTAAACCTCCGCTGCACGCCTTCTCGTGCAGCCTCGTCAGGGTGCCACACACCGCCGGGGCAACACGCGGACAGGTTTTAAGCGCCCCTGACAGGGCCGCCCCGCCGCGGCCCCCGAAGCCGAGTTCCCCAGCCGAAGGAAGCAGCCTTCCGCCTCCAGCCAGGGCCGCGCTGAGATTGGCCCAGTCGGCCGAGCCTCCGCCGCATCATCGGGAGGAGGAGTGGAGAGCAGGAAGCAAGAGATCTGCCGGAAGATGTCCAGGTGAGTGCTCTTTTTTTTTTTTTGTTTCTTGCCTTCTTGTGGCCGTTTCCGCCCCCCCCCTGTCCGTGTGCACGTTTCCGCCCCCCTCACGTTGTCACCCCCACCTCGTTTTTGTGTCCTTCTTCTCTCTGTCTGCCTGGTGTTTTGTGCTGTTCTGTCCTCCGTTAGAACCCCTCCCGTTGTTCTTATTCCCTTTGTGCCTGCCCCCCTCCTGCCGTAGCTTGTTTATTATACTGTGTCCTATCATATGCAGTAACACCTTAAGACAAGATGGTCCTTTGGCTGCTCGTCGTGGTTCATAACCCATTACAAACATAAATAAACTTAAAACCTGCCTACACGAAGGACCACTGGAATAAAGTTGTCAAAGGGGACAACGTCACCCGGCAGGATTTGCTATATGGTCCTGTCAGTGTCGGACCGGCCTAAAGAGCAATCAAGCTGGGCCGTTTTTTTCGTGTCATTCTGGTGAATGTTTTCTTTTTTATGGGTGAAAGTCCATTAACAAGCTTCAACCTTCTCATTGGGATTATCTCTGTGTTTTATTTTGTAAACTGCTGCTTTGAAACTCCGAATTGTTTGCTAATTACAAAACGTACCAAAGTTCAATGTCCCTGGGGCCATTCTCTGACCAGCAGAACTCGCCCCACCAGCGCCCCTGCATCACCTTTGCTTTTTGAGAAGTTCTGGCATTGACGTGTAAACTGGTTTGGAATGAGTGACGTTTTATTATTTTGCAATCTGCGTTTTTGGCATGGAGCCGGTTTTAAAGCCTGGGTGCATGGGCATTCAACACGTCATAGCAGACGCCTTTTCCTCCTAGTGCATGGGCTAGTCGCAAGTTGCGATGGGTGCAAGGAATGAATAGATTTAGTTAAAGTGAAGCCCTCTCCGTTGAAAGACAAAAAGACATGTAAGGCAAAGTGTGTCTGCAACATGGAGATCGGCAAAGTGTTATTATACCTGGCAGAGGAAATCTGACAATATGTTACTTCTCTAGTGGTTAGGGTTTGCTGGTGGCCTAAATATGGAGTTTATGGTCGAGGCAACAGGAAAGATTAAGTGCTGATTTCAATGCGATGGAACAACCAGGTCTTCTCGCTGTGCCCTTAGGCAGTCAGTGGTGACTCAGCGGTTCTTAAGCGAGAAACTTGTTCACCATTGGTGTCCTAAGGCCTTTGGTATGATTGACATGTTAAAAAATGCAGTAGGTACACTTTTTGGGTCTTGGTTTCCCCGGTGTAGCATGGTCGAAAGGTTAGTCTCAGTCTAGAGATGGTGCTGGATTATGAATTTAGAATCTGTACAAATCAGTCAAAATAACACTTTACGTCAGCGCTACAGCTTACAAAATATAGGTTTTTGTTGTTCACATTATAGCAGAGTGGAGCAGTTAAAATGATAACTAATGTACAACAGAAGGGTCTGGTATCCTCTGTGGATGAGATCTAAAGCCAGAGTGTTATAATGTCACTACTGTCTCACGGCTCATCAACGATGTTGTAGAAAGCCCTGTGACTCGCATTAAATGTAGCATACATCTTCTCTGTGTGGGTGTGTGTGGGGGGGCTCTGTGGGGGGGGGGCTCTGTGTGGGTGTGTGTGTGGGGGGCTCTGTGTGAGTGTATGTGTGGAGGGCTCTGTGTGGGTGTGTGTGGGGGTCGCTGTGTGTGTGTGTGTGGAGGCTCTCTGTGGGTGTTTGTGTATGGCATTTGCGAGAGATTAAGCTATTGGCATTGTAAATGACAATGCCATTTATTTATGTTAAAAAAAACATAAATAAAAATAATGTCAAGAGCAATGCCAATAGCTCTAACTTTAACAAAGGAAAAACCATTGCATTGTAAATGCTTGTTCTATATGTGCTGCATTCTGCTGCACACATAGAAAGGGGAAAAAGCAACTTGTGAATATTTTGTGCAAGAAGGTTTTGATTCCTGCACATAAATAATCATCCCCACAACGCAGGCACCTTTGCACTGTGGTGCAAAGGTGCCTGCGTTGGCACGCGCCAGCCTATTGTGCACAGGTATGCGATGTATCTGATAGATACAGCACATTCCTGCCCTTTTCTTTTGCTGTTGGACAGCACCGCAAGGAGGATCGCGGCACTGCCCTACGACAAAAACACATCAATGAGGCTCTTGGTGCCTAACGTAGATGATTGGTGTCCCTAGAAGCAGGAAGTAATGAACGATGCAGTGAAACACCAATCTATGCAGTCAGAACTGTTCAATGGTTTTAATTTATGAATATTTAATAAGTATTGATGGGAAAAGGAAACCAGCATAATTAAATAATACTGATACTGAAACAAGTTGGACAATTAGTGCCCTCTGTATGTCTCGTGCCGGAAAGGAGAAAACATTTTATTACCTAGCTCCAGAGTGGAAATGATTAAACAAGCATTGGAAAAGCCAATAGGTTGCGACTATGCACAAGCTATTGGCTTCATCGCGGTCTTTCAGCAATGTTGTACAGCAGCCAGGCCCGGACTGGCCGTTGCGAGCACCGGGCAATCCCCCGGGGCGCCGCAAGGGTGGGGGCCGGTTTTGGGCCCCTGGGGGCCGTTTTTGTTAGAGGGCCAAACGGCCCTGTAACAAAACCGGCCGAAAACCGGCCCGGCAAAGAGCGCGGTCGCACCTCCAGCCACCCTTGGGGGGTGGGGTGGGGGGGGGGTGCTGGCCGAGCACTTCCCCGGGGTCAGTTTTGGTTTCCAGTTTCCAGTTTTTCCCAGTTTTCCAGTTTTCTGCTGTGCAGCTTGTCTGAAAGTTAGGGGAAAAAACCGCTATGATGAGGCCAGTGCTAACCTAGAGGAGCAGTGATTTTGTTTTCATAGCATGGAATTTTTTCTCTGCCTTCTCCTAAAAACAATGTTTTCAGGAATAAACGACAATAGCACCTTGTCAGCAACCTTAAACCAACACAAAATTAAAATACATATTTACGCATTATTCTTTTTTTAATGGAGCATGAAATGTCAGCTAATGGCTGTGGGTGCTGGGCAAAACACACATTAAGCAATAACAACACAAATAAATGATAACTGCCATCTATCAACCAGTGTGGGGGTTGCAATCTACTTAAAGCGCTCTGGAATTGTCAAAAGCCAGAAGGTTCATGGCATGGCTGCGATGTCTTAAACGCGCAAATACATAAAAGGCATTCAAGGAAAAAAACTCACTTAATTATCTTACCTCTGAGCTGAAGTTTGCTGTGTAGGCCCTGCATGAAGACAGCACCAAAGAAGGCCCTGTAGAGCAGCGAACGCAGCACTGTCTGCATCTTTGTCGCATCTTGGAACCCGCTGGAGCGACTTTTGGGGGCTATTTTTTCTGGAATTATGAGAGGAGGCAAGCAACGAAGGGGGAGGGTCAGTGCTTAATAAAGTCCCTGGGCTCTGACCAGGAGGCCACTGCAGCTTGCACCACCCATCACACTAGGCATCGCTGCCAAAACAACTACTAACCATCTCTCTTGCATGTAAATGCAACAGTTCAGATTATTCCAGGTCGCTAAAGCTAAAGGAATGGCTGGGGAGGCAGGTATTAGCACTATTTTAATTTGTATTGTATTCCTAAACAACTGTTGTTCTGCTCATCTCTAAATTAGATGAGCAGCGCCACCATGTGGTAGACTGTTCTACGTATGGTGTTGACAATTAGGTGCCGGTGCCCAGCACCGGAAACCAAGTAAGTGCCGGTGCTGAGCACCGGAAAGCAACTGTTCAAATTAAGCACTGGGGGGGGGGGGGAAGGTAAGGGTGGTGGGCGGACAGGGTATACAACAATGATGTAGGATGCAGGAGCCGACCTGCCAAGCAACAAGGCAGGAGTGGATGGGGATGGGAAAGGGGAGTAATAGACTGGGCAAACCTATCAGTACTTTGGTCATGCTCCAGGGTAAGCACAAACACATGAAGACGAGGTGAAGCTGGCACTGGCTGTCCAAAGAGAAGGAAAGAAATGAGAGGGACTATAAAGCCAACTAATGGAAAGCAAAGAGTGGACCCTAAGCCCCCTGTAAGTAATCAAAATGTATGGCAAGTGACAGGGCATGTGCTGTATCAGGGGAGACCTAAAGTATAGGGTGTGAAAGGTGGAGGGAGGAACAAACTGTCATGGAAGCATAGGTGCCTATCAAACATACAAATGCATACAACAACCACCAGTGCCTCAAAAACATTTAGGGGTGCTACTGTGAAGGCAGGAGAGTGTTTAAGGCGAGGGCAAGAATTTGTCCTGACAGAGGGAAAGCATCATTTACCGCACAGTTTTTAACATGCAGGTAACATGTAGGTAAATAGTTGTACTTCTACAAAACACAGTACATTTCACACAGGTAGGTATATTTTTTAAATAACATACTTTTTATTAATTTTTTTAACAAAAGGTGATTTTACGGTTTAGTATAGGGACGAAGCAAAGGGAGGTAAGGGTGATTTAAGGGTTTAGGGGTGGGTAGAAGTAAAGGGAAGTAAGGGTGAATTTAGGGTTTGGGGTGGGTAGAGGTAAAGCAAGGTAAGGGTGATTTTAGGGGTTTAAGGGTGTGAAGAGATAAAGGGAGGTAGAGGGAATTTTAGGGTTCAGGGGAGGGTAGAGCTACAGGGAGGTAAGGGTGATTGTAGGGTTCCGGGGTGGATGGAGTTCAAGACTTGGGGTAGGTAGAAGTAAATGGAAGTAAGAACGATTTTAGGGACCAGGGATTTGTAGAGGTAAATGGACGTAAGGGTGACACTACAAAGTTCTCACAAACCCGTAATCGGGGTGTCTTCCAGCAAAAAAGAAAAAAATAATCAAATTGTCTTGATAGCAAAATAAAAAACACAGGACCACAGTTCGAGGCATGCAGTGCAGAAGAACACAAATCAATAAATCAATCAGTACTTGGTCTATGCTCCACAGAGGAAATAACGGAGACAAACTGAAAACCAGTGGCAATGAAGCCAATGAAATGGTAAGTAATGGGCGGGCCCAAGGCCCTCTTCAGATTCTGTTAAAGTAATAACAGATCTTTCCAAGCGACAATGCATGCACTGTCCCAGGAAAGACCTAAAAAACACTGTAAGTCTGAAAAAAAACATAAAGTTGGCATGGTTTGCAATTTGTAAATTGATTTTTTTAAATGATTGGTGCAACAATGCTTGAATAAGTCTTACAAATTGGAGGCTTTATTGGGTAGAAATTCAACCAAATATTTGCTTCCTTTTATGTGGAATTACAGAAGCCAACCACCTGCAAATGTGAGCAAGTATATGCTAAATAGAGAGTTTTCGCTGAACTGCAATAAGAAAAATAACATGGGATTAAAAGATCTCAAGTAAACATCCTTTTCCAGCACCAATACTGTAAACTGCACACAAAAGCAACTCACGAAATGAATGGCAGGTTAGGGAAATACATTAACAAAATCCTTTGCACACCGTATAGAGTGATAATCAAATTACAGATAGGTGAGTGGATTTACAGATTTATCCATTTATACAACTGTTGTGGCTATAAGAGTGATTCTCTGTTGCCTTTTCTTTTTAACACAATCTTCTGTTTTTAGATGGTTAATCTACCTACCTTGTTGTGGGTGGTTGATTGATACTCATAATGTCAGGCACCTTTGAATACGCTAGTCCACGAGCAGGGTTGGACAAAATTAGAGAGAGCAATGGTTATACTGTGACCTATTTTTAAAGATACAGTTGTGCTAATATTCTGTACCCCCCTTTTTTTTTCTAGGTTACTACATGGCACTGCGGGACACTTCACTCACTCGCAGTACTGATACGTGGTAGGTAGAATACTTACCCACCACTGTGTGTAGATAGTTCACTCATTAGGTCCTGAAGAATAGCCACGGATCATACTGATCAGCAGGCATGAAACATGTCGACCTTGAGAGCATAGCTTAAGTGGACCATAATGTCAGGGAGCTGCCACTCTTATTGTTTTTAATTAGGTGGATAGCCAGCATGAATAAAAATAATATTTGGACTATCCTACCTGATTTAATCACTTTCTCAACACATCTACACCATTTAGACCCCTCACAGCCACTGCACACTACGGCAAGGAACAAAAGATCTCCGCTAAAGATCCCCTTTATGGGTGCCCGTCGGGTATTTCAGTGCCGACCCGACGAGGAGCAGGTCCATATGATGAAGCATGACACCTAGCTGGCTGGGTGTGTGAGGACTGTAGTTCCGACAGGAAGTATTACCTTCCTCCTCTCTCTTCAATCCATTTGACTCGCACACATAAGCAGGGGTTCCCGTAACCCCTGTCTCATTGGTCTGAACTTTTTGAGGAACTGCATACCTCTAAGTGTTAGTACAAAATCAGTAAGCACACTATCTTGAGCTATCCTCCCATCTGCTGAACAGAGCTTCATCAGGTCACAACTCTAGTGGGTACCCCATTTGACAAGTAGACAGGTTTGTCAGACGCTTTTATGGGGCTCAGGTCTCAATTGAAATGCAGGTCCCTCCTCTGGTTTTAAGACGATACCCTTTGAAGAACTCACTTCTAGTAGGGGGCACCACATATGTTAACATAGGCAGTAGGACTCAATCATAAAAATATTTCTCTAGAGTACCCCCTGTCCTATTTATATCCCACTCTTTTACATATTTACTTAAAATACACCGATCTACTATTTGACCCACACACCCACACTTCACCATACGGCTTATAAAAATATCTCTGGTAAAGAGCCCTCATTGAGGGTGCCCGTCGGGCATTGCACCGCCGGTCCGAAGTGGAACAAAAGGCAAATGATGAAGCATTACACCTACCCAGGTGTGTGAGGGCATTTGTTCCTACATAGTAATGCTCCCTGCAGACTCTTTGGACCTTAACTGACCTAAGCAGACACATCCGTACTTACTAGGAACTCCATACCCCTGTGATCTTGATTAGTTAATCGGAGCATGTATGCTGTAACTTTATGCGTTCCAAGTCCCTCCCTCTTGATGTATATAACTCCTAAAATAGGCACAGAAAAGCGTGCCCGGTTGTTTAAATAAGTTGCTAGTCCAAGCAGTGAGAAGGGATGGCTTCTGCATGCCAGAGTGTTGGTCATGTGTTCATGCTTTGCAGACATTGCACTACATTGTACACTCCCACCTCTGCATCCAAGCCTCATGGCTTGCAAGTGACACGAAAGGAAGTGATGTCACCAGGATGAAATGAAGGTACACAGACATAGAACGAGGGTTCAAATTCAAGAATCGCTTTAGCACCCTTTGGGTAAAACCCCTTTCCCATCAGTGGTGCAGGTGAAAGTGTGTGTGGGCAAAATAAAAATAGGACTGAACTTGGCATATGCAGGTGGGTACAAGTGGAAATACCTGAACTGGAGAAAAGAAGACTAAGGGAAATCCGTAGAAAAAAAGATCTGAAGACCAGTGAGTTGTCACTTTGTACACCAGATTGTTTTTCTTTTATCAGCAATGCAATCATTTCTTCTTGTATGACACTAGACCAAATCTAAAAATGCTGAAATTGTAAGATTTTTATAGCTGTCTGGTAGGTTTTTCCTCTTTAACAGTATTTGCAGGAAAGTGTTACCGAGTTTCATTCCAAGAACACTAAACCACTTTCCACGAATTTCTGTCTTTTCTAATGAGGAGTTGATATTTTCTGATCTTTATACTGTTATTTACTAGTGTAATGACCAGCAAGACATTCATACTATCATATTTAACATTCAGAAAAACCTTGGGAAAAAAGAGAAACGAATTACTCGTTCTAAAGTCTTTGGCATATACAAGGGTTTTTGCTCCACTAGGTAATTTCCACGAAAACTGACAGGAAATGAGTACTGAGGAATGCCTTTGCTTCCACTGGAAAGCAGTAACTTCCTAAAGTGGGTCATGACGATTACAACAACGGCCAGCAGCCTGCCTGAATACAGAAATCTGACATTTTAATGTGTATTTAGCAGATGAAATTTACCTTACCCATATTGTTTGGACACCATGTTCCTAGTCTTCTGAAACAAATCATTATTATCAGTAGATTTAGTGCAATGGTCCCGCTGAAATCAAAACATGACAACAATTCCCAGAATGCATTAGGGTGCTAAATGTCAGACAGTTTTGACCACAAATTCTCTTATTCCGGGGTTTATGGTAATCTCAGCGCCACATGTGTTTGCGTCTGAATAATGATTCAAAGTTGTGCAGGAATATATAATTCCCTCTGTTATTCCCCATTCCATATTGAAAAACGCTGCAGATGTAAATGTATGTGTCTTGTAAAGCGCACTGCTGCCCTGAGGCGTCGTGTCGCTGTAGACCGCTGGGGAACCCGTCCTGGCTATTTCTGTGAGATGGTCCCTACTGGGTATCTCCAAGGTGAAACCAGGCATCCTCCCGAATGTGGAGGGCCGTTGTAGAGATGAGGCAAGCTAATGCTCAGAGTTGCCGAGTGTGATCCCTGGTTAGAGTAGGCACAGAGGCGAGAATTATCAAGTCCGCTGACCCTGGTCCAAGACCCTGCCGAGTCGGGAATTGAACCCTGGTCCCGGGCCGTTCTCTGCTTCCGGTTCTGCCGCCTCTACCCAGTGAGCCACACCACTCCAGATATATCAAACCCAGCAGCACCCATAGTTCTAGGTGGGGTATTAGTGTTGCAGCGAGTTCACCTCTCATAAAGAGGGTCAGAGTGTCTTACCTTGTTATGGCTTGGCAACTGTACCATCAGGGCTAAAACTTGCAAAATGCATAAGGTTAGTTAATGAAAGCCAATTACAGCTGCTACTGTCCTTGGTGACATTGAGTGATTTTGTGTAATCTACAGTGTTGTTTGGATAATTTGTTATTTATGGTGCTTAGTGTTAATAACCTTGCACCTTCTCAAAGTTGTAGCCTTAATTTGCTTCCACTGACTCAATTGACTTGCAAACAGGGGAGAGGATGTGGCCGAACGACTAGAGTCGTTGACCTCAGTGGTGGCTCCACTGCTATGGTAGAGGAGCATCGCCACACAGGTTCAAGCAGTGCGAGAAGAGAAAACATAAAATAATAATAACTTTCAGTTATTATTATTTTTCGTTTGTGCTGCTTTGCGGATCGGTGGGGGGTGGGCGTGGCTGCTCTACTCTCGGAGCAGGACAGAGAAGGAGTGGTTTGCCTACTCCTTAGTGCGCAATGACTGTTCGGTCTGTCCTCTCGGGCCACCCAAACCAGTCATGAGAACTTTCCCCGTTCTCCATGCAGGCTGCATTACAGCCTGCATGGAGAACATGCCCAGGCCCCCATTTCCTGGTTGAACGTCAAACCAGGACATTCAAAACCAAACACAATGCCGCCATGCTGGCCGCCACTGGTTGACCTCGGAGCTGGGGAAGCGGGCACGAGACTCAGCAGGGACGCTCAACATCCTGTGATTCTGGGCAAGCCCCATGCCTAATACAAATGGAGGTGTCTGTCTGTAATGCAACTGGTGCTCTTGTAAAGTGCTCTGATACCTTCGGGTCTAGTTCGTGCTATATAAAATTCCAAAAAAGAAAAACTCCTGACTACAAACACAGGGTATACCAACATGGACTGGTTCATCAATTCTCTTTATTGCTTTTGTGAAATAATCAGGAATATCATCACATTTTAGGCCTGACTTGACAGAGGAGAAGATTGCAGTCCATTTTTAAAAAATGCTTAAAAATAAAAACCCTTGGGGGCCAATTCCGATTCGGGAAAAACCGCTCTGAATAGCCATTCGGAGCGTTTTTCCCATACGAATCGTACCCTTCAATGTCCCCCATACGTACGACGAAGTACGATTCGTACCAGGAGCCGTACTCCGTACGAGTCGTACAGAGACCGTACGACTCTAATCCCTGTACGATTCTCCCTCGGAACCCGCTGTACGCAACATCTGGTTTTTACGACCCAGCAAGTACGATACGTGTCGGGTACGCACCGTATGACCCTTTTTCTACGGGAGCTGAAAACAGCCGTAAAAGCAGAGTTTGCGCTGAAACAGGTATGGAACGGCCCCCCGGGTACGGTCCGTATCCCCCATGATCGCAGGGGTGCAGTGCGTACCCCTTTGATCATGGGGTGTATGAGCCGTACCCATGTACGATGGGTGTACGAGCCGTACCCCATGTACGATGGGTGTACGAGCCGTACCCCATGTACGGCTGGTACACCCCATGATCGCAGAGGTACGCACCGTACCCCTGTGATCATGGGGGGTACGGACCGTACGGTGTGTATGTGCTTGTGTGCTTTTCTGTACGACTCGCCCTTACCTGACGTAGACCGTACGAATCGCGTCTTCATACCCCGGTCCGGATCATACTCGTCGGGTCGTACGGCAGGTGTACGAGTCGTACGGCATGTGTACGAGTCATACGGTTCACGGTTTCAGCCTTGCAATACGTACGGATCGCGACGATTCGAACGGATTCACGGAATACGGATCGTACTACGCGACTCGGACGGATGGGTACAATTCGTACGGAGAGGGCTCCAGATACAAATCGTACAGATGTTTTTTTTCCCGATTCGGAATAGACCCCATAGAGTGGACTTTGACTCCACCCAGAGGAGTATTTCAATTCCTTGTCACTCTTGGCCTGAGGTTGGAGCCCACCCCGAGGCAGCACATCTGTGTCTTTAAACGTAGTAAACAATATCCTCATTTTTCAGCCACATTTCCCTGTAGTGTATTCTATAAATCAAGCCACCCTCTCAATAAAGCTGCCTGTTGGTTTGCAACCTAGCCTGCCAATGGACTCTCACAACTGCCTCTCTAGCTCTTAATTCTTTTCTTTCTCTTTTTTCTATCTCAATTTCATTTTCTTCCAAGATTTCTCTCTTTTTCGCTTTCATAGCAGCTTTTCTTATGCCTGGCACATCAACCAATTATGTATTTGAGCACATTGCAAACATTCAGACTCATTGAGATTAAAATGTAGTGGACCTAGAATGAACAATTTAAATACATCCTTACTGAACATGTTATAGATTAATCTACATTCTCCCCCTTTCCGTTTGAGAAATGGGCCATACTTTAGTGCTGTTGGGAACTCTGGATTGAAATGTATCCGAGTACATGGTGAAGGCCAGATACGGCCAGATTTTGTCTATTGCAGATTTAGAACACTCAATCTTCACGCTTATCTGTGCAGCTTGGTAGTATGAGTAGATAAAGGGTGCTGCTAGTTGCATTTGTAATTCATTTTGCTGTAATAGTATTGTCAGTTGCCGCTTTGACAGCAAAGTATGCTTCACACGGTGAGAACCCTCCTCCTGGACAGGAGTTGGGCGGTGACTCTCCTCAACAACGCGGCGGAAGTTACCGTAGTGCGCCAGACACTCCATCTACTTTTGGAGGCGAAAGCAACAGACGCCTTGCAACTGTTGAAACCGCCGATACCCCGTTGCTTCACCTGATAAACTTTACCAAGTAGAAATTTAAACTGAAGATGACCTTAGATGCACCATAAGTGCTATTTTGTGGGACAACTTGACATCTTCTTATGACATTTTGCTGGCGGAAGTCAATTGGCATCCCCCGTTTGTTCTAGCATGTCCTAGGGGCGAGGATGTAATTATGCCTTCCTTTTTGCAATTTGTCCCTGATGAGACTAAGCATGCTTATGATTCTGAGTGGGCTCTTGCTCCAGCCATATACCACAACCAGGCTGGTTGGGATATGGTCTCTCCTTCGCATGTTGTTCCCATGCGTTCTACTCCACAGCCGCAGCCTCAATATCCGATTAAACGTGACGCTAAAGTGTCTGTCAAACAAATTCTCGCTCAATTAGAATATCAGGATTTGATTGAACCCTGTGTATCTGCGATGAATAATACTTTTTTCCTATTTTAAAACCTGATGGTTCTTATCCATAGTTTTAGATTATAGACATTTGAATAGTCATTATCGTATTTTTGCAGTGCAATACACGCTTAGTACAACATTATTCAAGAAAATTGTGGGTAAAAAGTTCAAAACTACACTGGATATTTCTAATGGATTTTTCAGTCATAACCTGGCTCCTGAAATCCAGAACTTGTCTGTGTTCAGTGCTATCGGTTCTCAGAGGCGATATGCAAGACTTTCCATGGGGTATAAGATATAGCGCCAGGGTTTTTGCGGCACGTATTGTGTCCCTTTTGCATGAAATCAATCCTGACGCTTTTTCGATGACACATACCTTACTGATGATGAAGTGAATCCCCATCTTGTGAGAGTGGATCGCATCATTACGCAATTCGCTGCTCTGGGCTACAAATTCAATTTTGCGATATCTCATATTGTGTTTCTGGCCATTCTTTGTCTTGGTTATGAATTAACAAATGAAGGTCGGGGTTAGCACCCCATTTATTGGAGAAGTGTGCTCAATTGCAACCTCCATCTACTCTTAAAGAATTGCATTCTCTGCTTGGATTGTTAAATGTCGGCAGGACTTACATTCCTGACTATGCTCAGCGTATCAAACCTCTTTATGCTTCTTCCTGGCTTCCAGAACACACTGCTGTTTGGAACGCTTTACAGTCTGATTTGCTTGCAATGCAATACTTACAGACTTGGTTGAATACTACTGATTTGGTCCTCCGGATTTAGCCTGGTGCAATCGGATTCACTTATGTGGCATTTAATGAGGGTGACACTATTCCAATTGCTTATAAATCACATTTGTATACTCCTGCAAAATTGTGTTTTTTTTCTTCTACTGAATTGTTTTTGACTGCTGTGCAATGGCTATTCTGAAAGACCTCCCTCTTGCTCAAGGTAAACACAATTTTGTAGTTTCCCCTGTGCCCGCAGTCAAGAAAGCTAGTGCTCCTAATTCTAAAGCTCTGCATCCTTGTTGGATTCAATGGGAAACGTCTTTGACTTCGGCTGATGTCAACTTTGTTTTTGATCCTTCCTTGCAAACGTAGGAGTATGAACATGTTCACCCTCTAACTTCTTCTGTACTTCCCCATGACCAGTACAAATGTATTATTTAGACTGATGGTTCAGCTTAACCGGCAGTTGGTTCTAAACAAGCTTACTCTGCAGCTTGCACTATTGTCGTAGGATAAAAGATGGAGTTTTTCACTCTACCTTGGTTCATATCCAGTCCCTTGGGGACTGCACGGCCCAGCTGGCCGAATTGAGAGCTCTCCTTTTTGATCCCGAATATGCTGATCCTGAATTATCCACCCTGGATGTTTGTGATTCTTTCTATTGTGTACAGTCCTTTAATGACAATTTGTGTTTTTTTTAAACAAAATGATTTTGGATTCACAAGGTAACACGATAAAGCTTTGGGTTTGAGTGGCCACTCTTAAAGAACACCTGCCACTTACACACGTTGCACATACATTGGGCCATTAACGTGCAGTCAACGGGAGTTGGGAATTCAATGGCTGATGATGCAGCCTATTCTGCAGTAGCTAAAGCTAAAGTAGCTTCAGTTACGCATGATTAAAATTGATGGTGACATTTTGGCTGCCATAATCGCTACCCGGGATGAAACTCACTTTCCTCAAGGGTTTGCTTATTGCTACTCTTAGCAGGGTACTGAGGCTAAATCTCCCTTTGTGATGGTTCCTAATGTTGTTGTTCATCTGATCCACAACCTTGACAGCAGACACTCTTTAATAGTGGTCACCCATGATGTTATTGCTTCTGCACATGCGGGAGTGGCTGCCACTGTTTCACTTTTCCAACCACGCTATTGGTGACACAGCTTATACCAACAGACTCGCAGGTATGTCCTTTGTTGAGATGTTTGTCAACAAATTAATAGTTCTTTTGTGTCCCGTTTGCCTCAAATTCATCTTTTCATTTCTAATCAGCCATTTGGCTGCATTTATCTTGATTACTGTGGTCCTTTTATATCCGATAATGCTCTCAAATATATTTGGATTGTAGTGGATTCTTGCACAAGGTTCCTCTGGGTCTGGCCACAGCGCTCGGCTGACACTCGCACTGTTATAAAAGATAGGCATATCTTTGTCCGGACTTATGCCTGTGGCACTTTCCATTCAGACCAGGGTCTGGCTTTGGCCTCTAAGGCAAACCACGATTCTATGTTATCGATGGGAATGAAGGTGCATTTCTCGTCTCCATATAAGCCTGAGGGCAATACTGTTGTGGAGCGGATAAATCGTGGCTTAAAGCAATCTTTAACAGCAAGGGTATCAAGCATGGGGCGTGGGTGGTTAACTCATCTTTATGGGGTTCAACGTGCTCTTAATAATCTCCCATGAAGAGCTCTGAGTGGACGCACCCCTTATGAAATGCTCTTTTGCACCAAGATGTTTGTTCCAGACCTTGGTGTTCTAGTTGTTGTGGTGGCTACCGCAACCTTTGACGTAGATAACCATTCTGCTGTTTTACAGGATCTACACAAGTTTTGTCACTCTAGCTAAAACTAATTTGCCCTCTACTCAGCCATCTGATACAACGGCTCTGATTCCTATTTAGTGCTGGCTTCTTAATGTTGGAGATCTAGGTTGTAAAAAGGTGGCGATCAAGGAAAAATGTGGTCCCTCCTACAGTGCTCCTGTTCCAGTGCTTGGGCCTCAGTTACCCGAACTGTGATTTTACCTCCCCTACCAGGATACAAAGACAACCACTTTGTTTCCATTGAACATGTCAATTTACACCATTTGGCCAATACTCAATAGTATGCCTGAGGGTGCCCCAAGATGGGATATTCCTTTACAGCCTGTGAGCTCAATTGATTCTGATTCTCCCCGGCTACCGGAGGGGGTTGTCGAGTCCTCAGTTGACCTGGTACCTGCTTTGCCTGCTTCATACTCTACAATGGAAATCGTGTATTCTGATCCACCCCTTGAGGCTCCTTTGGGAATGAAAGCCTCAGGTCTACATCCAGAATCCTAGCCTCCATTATTCCAGCTGAGTTCTTCTGGTTACTATATCGATCAAGATAACTTTTCTTCAGACAGTTCTTCATGCCCTCTGTTTTAACCCCACCACCAGCTCATATTTGAGTTTTTATCTTCTAGTTAAAATGCACTTATCTGGTTCCACCTTGGATATATGTCTGGATCGTGTTTTCCATGGTATTCCTGTTCATGTAGCTTGGCTTTGTGGCAGTTTTGTCCCTTTTGATTAATGGCCATTACCTCCCAGAACGTTCTGCTGCAGAAATTGTTGACGGGATGTGGGCCCCACATTCCTCCTCACATAAAATGAAACGGGACCAGTACTTTGTTAAAATTTCAGCAGTCCCAGTCACTGATGGAATTGTATGGGACAAAGTACCATTCGATGTCTTTGGTCTGACAGAGACCCTATGGGTGATGTGACAGTGCCTGGGTTTAAGTATGGGCGGAAAATCCGTTCCGCTCGCGGATTTTGCGGATTTTCGGTAAATATGCAATCCGCGAGATTCGCGAATTTCCCGCGAAATCCGCAAATCCGCGAGCAGCGGATTTTATGGCTTGCTCTCACTGTTCGCGTGAGTTCGCGGCTTCCCAGTTCAACTTCGCGCCCCGCGAATAAGCGCTAAATTGCAGAAATACGATCTTAGCAAAACTGAAACTACTTACCAGGTTCAAAAGTTCAAGCTCATCATTAGTAGCCGTTTCCTGTAGTGCTTCCTGAGGGGCCCCTCCAGAGTTCAGTTGCCTACTTGCAACTATTATGTGACCCTGCTCTGACCCTCAGAATAGTTACACATATGCCACAAAGGTCCTGAATTACAGCTAAGGGAGACAAGCAGGAGCCAGGCTGGAAGTTCAAATCCAACCGTGACACATTAATCAGCCCCTAATTCATTATTGTCAGTTGGGGCAGGGCAGGTGTTGTAACTAATTTTGCAACAATGAAAGCACTTAGCAAGTGCAAAAGATCACTAATCAGGAATCACTAAGGAAGCAGGTGCCAGCTAAAAAAATATTCTGTGACACATTAATCAGCCCCAAATTAATTCAGGTCACTTGAGGCAGGGAAGGTGTGCTTTGCTTTGCCACAATAATGTACACTGGACAACCAGAGGGTGCTGTGATGAAACAGAGGGTGGCATGGGTGGGCCAGAGGGTGGCATGAGTAGTCAGAGAGTGGCAGTGGTGACAGAGGGTGGCAGTGATGAGGAAGAGTGTCCCAAACAGGCTGGACACGTAGAAACAACAAGTTCGCAAAACTTGCGACCCGACAGGTAAGTTCGCGTTTGCGAAATTGTACAAAACCCTCGCGAACTGGCAGAAACCCGTACGAACACACAAAAAAAAATCCGCAAATTCGCGAGAATTCGCGGATTTTTGCGGATTGCGAGTTCGCAAATCCGCAAAATTCGCGAATGCGAGATTCGCAAAATTCGCCCATGCTTACCTGGGTTGCAATCAGATGATTGGGATGTTGATGCTGTAAATTCTGTTTACTGAATTGCAATATTATACTGTCTTTGACAGAAAGGATTTATACTTAAATTTTTCTAACTATGCCGATTTGTTCTGTTATCAACATTATGGACATAATTTTTTACATATGGCTAACAGACCGTGTCCCCAATATAATTATACTTAATGGGAACATTGCCCAACTCCATCTCAGAGTAGTTCCAACACACAAAAGAAGAAGTATAATTAGTATAATTATTTTACTGGTTATAACCTATCTGACCCGGCATCATGCTATTTTAAATTAGCTCTAACTCTTTCAAAAATGTATATGCTTACTCAGACCAAGTTAATATATGCATCCCTTTTTATTGACAACTTAGCTCTGAAAGGATATGATTATTGGAAAGACAATATTGATTTGAAATCAGTATGAGGCACCAAGACATGGCAAGTCCAAGGTACAGAATCTCTATTCCGTGCATGTCTGATACAATCGCAAATTATCTTTCTTAATGACACAATCCAACAGACTACTTTTCTAAGGTTGGCAAAGATTAATTAATTGAATACTCTCATTATTCGATCCTTAGCCCTTTTTAATAATTGGCAATCTTATACAAATTATACTGAAGACCAACTAAATAGTATGTTACGAAATGGTACATTTAATTCTTCTATGATTGCTCTGACTGGATGGTCACTATGGCCATCAGACACAAATGTTTGTCATTCTCGTTTCATGAACACTACTTCTGAGTTCAAATTAAATAGACCTGATCCACGTTATCCACAAACGCCACATTCCAACACTGTTACTACTTATTCTGTAGGTAAATTATGTCAACAATATCTAGAACATTTCACATTGAGTGCTGTGAAACAACATCTTTCTCCCCCATCAGATGACATAAACCAATTGGATTTCCTTTTGGGTACAAAAGCCCCTCGTTTGAAATGATTTATTTATGCTACATGTAATGGATTTTGGAAATTGTCACAAATGGAGGCTGCAATAAGCCTACGACAAATTGGTCAGGATGATTTAGATAACGTTTTTGCTGTCATAGACAATAGTTTTAATAAATTATCATATTGTATTTATACTTTACATAATATTGTGTCATCTGTAATTGATATTGTACAAAATGAAGTGTCTACTTTGTTTCATGGTCAGAATCAACTTAGATCAGTTATGTAATTTGGCTGGACACTGCAATCATTTAAGAATGGGCACATTCCTTGGCATTACCTAAATTGTAGCGTGTTGGTCTTGCCATTTAATTTGATACACAAATAGCAAATAATGGCTATGAAAGATGCTAGTTACACTCTTCTGCATACAAAGAAACTCAAACAACTTCCCTTCACTGTAGTGGAAACTCATTCTGCGGTTTGGTTAAGACACAGGGTTATCTCGTTGTCCATCTCATTGCTTCAGTTCACTGCATGCATGAAACATTTCCCAGTAGGTGGATATGAACCCCTTGGGAGCAGCTAGTCCCTGCCTTTTACCTATTGTTGTCAGCAAGCTGAGAGAGATGTTATTCTTTACAAGGGAAAGGTGCGACACCACTGCTGGTCATTCCCTTGAGTGTCAACAAGTAAAAATTCCCTGCGCCTGTACTGTTTCTGCTCCCAATCTGGCTTGTTATTTGAAAGGAACTCTTGTTCCCGCGATTATTCCCACTATCCCACTGCTTTGGATTGGCAGTTATCTCATCCTTAATAATCAGGACTGTTGCGTTCTGCGGGCGGGAATCCTGTATGTGGTGTCTGTTTCTCAATTAATAACTTGTTGCAGCAATGTCCTGTCCCCCCCACAGGAGTGTAGGCCTTCCATTCCAACTCTGAAAAAAGATTTCTATAAGCTAAGCAGACTCAAAATGTTATTGTTTCAACAAGAACGGTCTCTCACATCAGCAGGTGAGACCTTCAAATTGCAGGTGACGAGAATATCTAGTGAAATACCCTTATTGTTAAACCCAAATCTCCTCCTACATTTCGGGGAATTGATACATCAAATATTTAATGAGTCTGATACTATGGGCCCAGCACACTTTTTTAATCTTGTGGGCTCCAGCGTTGTGACATAATTTCAGACTATTTTTTTAGTAATACCAGCTGTTATACATACTATTTTTTCCAGTGTATTCGGTGGCTTCCTGCTGATGCTCGGCTTAATTTGCGGCATCATCGTGCAGTTCCTTCTATTCTACAATGGCTGCTCCATTTATGGGCCTGCCTGGACAGGTAGTGCTACAAATGAAACATGAGCGAATGGTACAACTTTTTGGAGTGATGCCTTTAGACGCTTTGGATGCCAAATTTTGTCTAACCTTCCGCTAAGCTTACTTCACCTGTGTGCAACGGTGAACAAACTTTACAACGAAACTTTTACAACGCACTACCATTACAACGCAACCATTACAACGCAAACCATTACAACGCATTGCGAAGGGGGACGCTCTAGGATAGGGAATACGTTTAATATATTATCCAACACCTTCCCTAGTGTCCACGGGGACTGGAGTTGGAATAGTAAATTAAACTTTTCACTGTCCAGCACCCCAAAGCGCTATGCGTTGTAAAGGTTTACGATGTAAAAACCGCGTTGTAAAGGCATGCGTGGTAAAAGTATGCGTTGTAACGTCATACATCCGTGTGCAACCTATATTTTATTGCATCTGGTGCCCCTTTTAATGGGCACTAGACATCTGCCTGGCTACACCACCTCAAGCAGCCCTGGATTTCAAACTGTTGATGGATCACTTAGTGGACTGTAATAAAGACTGTTCTTTGGGTATGTGGCTTGTGTACAACCCGCTATTTTGGCCAGTGGCCGGAGGTGATCCCTATGCAACTGTGCAGCATCTTCTGGATCTCAGTTTCATTGAAAACACCACAGGTTGCCCTTTCATGGTCTTGTCGACTACTGGATACGAGGAGCACATTTGCTCCTTTGACCTGCTCCACTTGATGGCTGATATATCTAATATGGCAAGTTTGGATTTCTTACTGGAGTCATTGTCCTTTGATCTGGCATACTACATCCTGGGTCTCTGCGATACATTGTAATTGGATATATTTTCCACTGAAAATAATTTCTCCACAATTTGGCTGTAGTCCCTCTAAGAGACACTAACTACAAACTGTTCTGAATGCTTTGGTCTTGCTTACCACCTGAATTCTGGTGTCATCTTGGTGCCACTATCCTGGCCAAGGGGAGGGTGTCATATGTCCCATGCATGCCCGTTGTCGTTTTCCCTATGTTAGCCTGAGCACATTGCAGACTGCCCTCTGCTTTGTGCAAGTTAATATACAAACATATTTTGCTTTATTCCGCACTGTACTTTCACACAGACCCTGCTGTTGTTTTCGCGTTCTGTTTTTTCCTGGGATTTAGTCTGAACACTGTAGACAAGGTCAAACAACAATGCCCCTATTCTGGTCAGGCCTTAGCACCTAGACAAAACACCCAAATACAGCTGCTTGGGGGGAACACATACTTTTGTCGTATAGGTATGCACAAATAGGTAATAACACACACTTGGAGAGGGATCTTTCCAGGGAAGAGATCGTGACAGCACCTGAGATGTAGAACTTTAATCTGTGCGTGTTAAGGTACGGGGTCTGCGGCAAACACTCAGAGATCTTCTGTTATATAATCATTTTGCTTCTGTAGAAATGTGGTTAGCCTGCCTCCTAGGGGTTCATAACCAGGAGTCTACACTATACTTGACACGGGGAAGGGAGGCGAGGAAGATGGGTCTGACAATCTGGGCACCCTTAGCGAGGTGGAGAGAGAGTATTCAGTGTCCAGCCACCGGCAGGAGAGAGGGAGTGGGGTAGACATCTAGATGGGAAGGACACCCGATCCGAATCATGAGACGTATTAATGCCCACAATCCAAGGCAGTAACCATGATTTTACAACTCTCTGTAAATATCCCCTTCTCTAAAGTATTGTTTTCTTTTTAGTATTATGCCTTTTTAATAGATTCTAAGTTCGTATGAATTTCCACATATGTCAAGTGATATTAACGATTCCTGTTGAATGTACTGCATTATGTAATTTGTGAGGTTTTATAAGATGAGACATATATATTCATGAACTGTAAATTATCTTTGTACATTGGTTCTATGGGTATTGAAAATAAAAAATAAAAAAAATAAAAAAAAGTAGAAGGAGAGGGAGGTTAGGCTATCCTGTCTTATACAATGACAACTCCTTTCATTAATGATGACTACTTACTATGAAGACCATTTGGTCATCAGCCTGGTGGCCGGAGACACTGGGCCAGTTACCCACACCGAAATCTGAAGTAAAAAATCTAGGATTATGGTTGGACTCCAAACTGACATTTAACTACCAGATTCAGAAAGTAGGAGGCAAATGCTATGGGACCATGAAAATCCTGAGAAAAATTCTTTATTATCCTGCCACTAAACGCTAGGAAAACCATAGTACATGCAGTGGAAACTTCCCAATTGGACTGCGGCAATGTGCTATATTTAGGTGCCACTAAAAAAAGGCTGTCAAAATTACAACCCAAGCAAAATGCGGCAGCACGCTTGGTACTAAGCCTCCCGAGAAGACCCTCCGCTTAGAAAGCCCTGACAGAACTGCACTGGCTACCAGTTGAAAAGAGAATTGTGTTCAAAGCAATGTGCCACTGTCACCGTAGGATATTGAAAAAAGGCCCAAGGTACCTACAACCACTGTTAACACAGTATACACCATGCCGAAACCTAAGATCCAAGGTTAGGGCACTTGTGACTGTACCAAGACTATCTAAAGCCAGAATGGGGGCACGCTCATTCAGATACCTTGCAGCAAAAGCGTGGAACATCCTACTGATGGCCCTAAGAACAGAACCATGTGAAACTACATTTCGCAAACAACTGAAGACATGGTTATTCTTAACAACATACTAAAATGAGTATGTGGACCAAAGTGAGTGACCAGCTATGAGTGGCAAATACTGGTGTTTTGTACCCTTTCAGCATACCTGTTCCAGCGCAGGGACACACTGGTGGTGTAACCGTGCGCTCTATAAATGGCCAAATAAAATATATTTATGTTAGGCATTTTCTTACTTATTGTGGCACATATACTGCATACTAGTGCACAATAGTTAAAATAAACATTTTAAACTTTTCTCGTGTCCCTGTCAGAACTTATTGTGGACTAGTATGTGTGTGAGAGCGAAATGGGTTGCCCTGCAACCACGATTCCTGAAAGGGTAGGGAGTGTTGTGTTCTGGGGTATCTAATCACTTGTGCCTCTATGAGTGTGTAGGAGGGCAAGTGAGACACTATAGCTAGTCGGTCCTGGGCTCATGGGTACTCAGGTGGTAGGATGACTCAGTCCCAGCCTAGTAAGGTCCGATGATCCCAAGCATAGTTTTTTGACTCCATAGAATCCCTGCAACAGTAATGGAGGGTAATAGTGGTATAGAGATCAGATAACACAGATGTTATTTTAATGCGTAGATAATACATTTGAAGCGAATGGAATACATATTTCTGTCTCACATGGGACACAATGTTCCCTGACAACGTGAGACTCAAAATGTTAGAATTCCCCTTTTTAATTGTATTTCCTGCTAAGTCCTACAAAATGTGTAACTCAATGACAAATGCAGGCATGGATCTATGGGAGTCGCCTACAGTTAGGTGGTCATTGCCAGGTAGAAGAATGAGCGTATCTATCCGGACCAAAGGGAATATCCCGGATGTTATATCACTGCTGTATGTGGCAGGTGAATGGCTCAATATATAGCCATTCAGTTAAATATAAAGAAGAGGCCACATGGGTCACCCGTGTGATTCCCCAATGTAGCTATATCACACCTGACTCTTGAATGTTTAGTAATACTCTGGCAATGGAGAAGTGGGAATTTGTCAATACCATTTGATAAAATTTTGTCCCATGCTAATATCCTCCATGAAACATCTCAAGGACTCAATGATATCTGTGTTGTTTACCCTTTGCGACCAGGTGAACTACTCATCTAATATTGTCTTTATACCAACCAGCTTGTGGTAAGAACGCAAGCGCGGAGATACCCCTTTGGGGGTCGAATTCCTGCGCTATATAAGAAATAAAATAAATAAATAAATAAATAAAATAAATGGGCCTGCCTGCCCTAAGAAAACAGACTAGTCTGGGTGGATTACACCTGTTATCACATTATCAAGCATTTAGGAAGAGCACAAGTGGGGATCTTTCTCTCGTTTATGGATGACCACTATTTCTGCCGCGCACATACAAGTTGTCACCTGCATGGTCTCCGCCATAGGAGTGTACAGTGCAGTCAGTTTAGGGATCAGCAAAGGTACATCAAAGGTTTTCTAAAAGTTTACAGTGTACCCATCGTATTCTAGTTTTTTTTTTAACATTTACAGCTCATGTGGCAAAAAGTAACACCATTAAGTTTATACAAACGTTACAAACAACAACAACATTACAACATAAACAATAAATAAGTAAATGACAGTCACTTAAAAACAATTAAATTAATTAATGTGTTTTTTTATTTAAAAAAAAGGCTATGATTGAAGGCATTGTCAGGCCTTTAAGGGGAAATAGAATTAGCATAACTGAGTCAATATGAAAGGTAAAATTATTTTGAACTGATGGAAGCAGGTAACGCTTGACAGGAATCACAGACTTCCTATAAACGCACAGCATGTTGGGTAACACTTCTAAGCAATAATAAGCACCAGTGCATTTATGACTTTTCTGCAATTCTGACCCTCACTTAATTTTGCAACATTTCAAAGTTAAACCGACATTCATGCTTAATGACTGTCACCTCGGGCTAGAATTGTGTTACACCCCAAGGAAGGGCAAATACTTGGGTTTGTTTTGAATCGAGCCATTATGTTCAAGACTATTTACAGCTTATACAGTTCAGGTCCTGCTGCGGTTCAGGGGTGCGCCCCACAGAAGAATTGGCAGTTACCCCCCACCCCAACGACAGTAGCACAGGATCCAATATTCAATAAGAGGACCTGTGCTGCTACCTAGGGGTGGGTGGTGCAACTTCCGCTCCTTGTGGGCAGGGCCGGACAGGGAACAGCAACTGGGCATGGCAGATTGCTGCGCGACCGGCCCAGGGAGCAGGGGGGGGGGGGTGCTAGTAAATAGCACTGCTCCCGCTTTTGTTACAAAGCGTCGAAATTGCTGCACTGCTGCAAAACCGCCCTCTAGTGACAAAACCGGCCCCCCACAGCCCCTTTTCACACTGCACTTCGCGTGAATGGGGTTTGCAATTGGTGTTGTAGTGGGCGTTCGGGTGCAACACCCATTGCTTTTTGACGCTGCCCCATATTTGCAAGAATGGGGCAACTCCAAAACTTAAGGTGAGGTAAAACCTGGTCTTAGGATGGTCTTAGGATCTCCTTGTATTTTGCTCTTTCTATGTGGGCTGCATTCTGCAGCACACATAGAAACAGCAAATCACCATGAATGATTGTTTATGTGGAGGAATGTGTTTACTCATGCACATAAACAATTGCCCCAGGCACCCTTGCAACATGGCGCAAGGCTGCTTACGCTGGTGCTAGGTAGCTTTTTTAGCACCATCGCTAGGGGATAGGTCGCTTTTTTAGCGCCAGCGCTAGGGGAAAAGCATTGCAAAAATACTGAGCTTTCAAAAATATTTTTTTTTCTAAAATGCCGCTTTAAAGAATTTTAAAAATGTCGGAGTGTCGCATTACCAATTTTGGTGTACCACAGCGCTCCGACATTTTCTAGTAAATAGCGCCCTTGTGTGATATGTACCAGGCGCACAATTTGTTCACCATTTTGGATTTCGGTCTTGAAATGAGGTATAACCGGTAATTCCATGTTTTCCGCTTTTTCCAAATTTCACTCAATTTGCTTCACGAATTGTTTCAGGCTTTACCTGGTACAAACCATACAGTCAAACACACACAGGAGATGCAAACTGCACCTGAGGTAGAACATTGATTTGCGCGCAGACAGAGGTTTGCCCCCAATCTGTGGTTTGGAATAAGTGCCTGGGTGTATTATTTTGTATTTTAGATGCAGTCTAAAGAACAGACAAAGATATGTAGATTACCATTCATTCACTAAATAATTTTTTGGGGTGACTCATTTCTTTTGGTAGCACTTTTTATGATGGGTAAACTATTGAACTGTCACAGCTGCATATTAAAGTGCACCAAACATTACTGGCAATTATTTGTGGTTTTACAAGTGCAGCGTCTGGCAGTTTCTCCTATTTAAAGAAAAAATAGGGTTCATTTTTAATTATCACTGAAATAAAAATGCACCAGTGCCTCTGTTCTACTATTTGTCTTGATAGTTGCCTGGATTATCGACTAGCCCGGGAGTCCAGCTCCCCAAGGCAGGAAGTGGTGGCAATCAAAAAGCAAGATTTCAAAATAAACAGACAGTCAATATGCCTGCTCTCTATCAAGTCAGGAAAATGGCGCACAGGGCAATTAGCAAACCTGTCGTTACCAGAGCGCATGCAATTAGGAAAGATTTACTCATATCCTATTAATTGAGTAGACAACTGAGATTTACTGATAGTGAAGTGTTTGTCTTGTAATTTCAGAAGTCTATTCCTAATGCTTACACAAGTCGTCATTTCTCTGAAGAGAATACACTTAACATTTTGCTTTTGCATGCATGCATGTTCTGGCATGTAGTCTGTGTAATCATGGCGGCAGAGTAGGTGGGCCTTGAATGGAAGCCGCCCCCCTTAGAAATCAATGAATTAGTAACATGTTCAAGCAGTTGCCGGGGGCGTGTCAGGTCAAAGGTTGGCAGGGAGAGTCTTTGTTACCAGCATTAGCCGTGCAGTTAAGAGCGGTGGGGCCGGGTGGGAAGGGGGATTATTACATGTTATTTATATTTATTATGCTGAATTACAATTATTTTGTGAATGTAGAACTGAATTAAAATGATGTTGTGAAAGAATTATTTAAAAAATGCCAAGTAAAATAAAATATTTATATTTATTTTAAAAGAAAATTAAGTTACGTTTATTTTTAGATTTAAAGGGTTATTAAATATTTGATAGTAACAAAATGAATGTTTTCTTTGTATATAATTTAATATGATTAAATTAAATCAATATGTAATTTTTTTTTTAAAGTTCCAAAAATAAGTTGCTTTAAAATTATTTCATCTGGGGTGGTATTTTAAGTCCTTGTCTCTAATATTTTGTAAGTGAGGGTGTTGCAGTACCTGTGGGAAGCCGTGGTGGGTGATGGACTTACTCTAGTTCAGTTTGGCGTACCGTTACTACTGACGGGGGGTTCTCTTTGGCTATAGTAACTTTAGAATGGCAGTTTGTGAACACGAAAGAGCTTACTATTTTGTCGGTGGGTGGGTGTAAAAAACTCCATAAACCCATTTAGTAGTAAGTATTCCCCAGTTTCCAGCCACTCTCCCACATTTCCTACTCAAATGTACAAGCACGTGTGGAGACCTCCACAGTCAGGGCTCCGTAGTCTTTAAACAGAAAAGATAACCAAGGTGGTGGCATAGACCTCTGCGCGAAAGTTAGTGACTATCATTTTGAAGTACATGAAGAGTACTCTTGTAGTACTACTAAAAGTACTACAAAGTGCAGTTTCTGAAGAGACCCCTTTAATTACATGTTTAAGGAAATTTAAACAATTGTGGGAATTTAAATTGGTTTAATCCCCCATCAGTTACCTACTGTGCATTTCTCTTATTGTATCATGTGTAATTTCCTGTTTCCTGTTTCCTTTTGCTTACACATCCCAAAAAGTCTAACAGGACCTGTAAAACTGGGTATGTCCCATGTTTTGTGCTAGAATTGTTCAAAACACCACTTACAAAACTTGATAAACATATGTCTTGCTACAACGGTATTAGTTAGCAAAACACATTTTCAAGTGGAAAAAGAGCCATCTTGGTAAAGAAATCTACAGCATAGAGAAAAACACTACATGAATCTGACAAGAGTTTGTCTACATGAAAGTGAGCTTCATATCCTCGGTGGGAGGAGCTGAGGCTCAAGAATCAGACACTGATCCAAGATCCACCTCGTCTGGACTTTTAGATGATGACCTTCCGAAAATAACTCCTGGAAATTTAGACGAAATAATCTGAAGGATCAATAGGCCAATTGGACTCCGGCCTGAAGGGGGAGGAAGAAGGAAAGCAAGGGGGGGTTGATGCCACTGGCACAGGAATGATGGGACCTACGGCTAAGGGCCTTTGATGCATGCTGAGGTTGGTAAAGACCTTGTGATTTTACATAATTTCACTGAGTTAACCTAAACTGGAAACAGTTAGATCAGCCTTCTCAACCAACTCCCCATTCTCCTCCCCTCATTTCTGCATCCTACTCAGTTAATTGAGCAGGCCTGTCTGTCAAAGTGCTGGAGTTTTAAATTAAACTAGGCGTGTGTTGAATTCAAACAAAAATATCCCCCGTAGGAACTCTGCTCAGTAACATTAAGAAGCTGACAACAAGGCTCGCAGACCCCAAAAGGCCTTTAAAAGGTGACACACAGACTCCCAAAAGAGGCCTGTTTCACAATTTGCAAGATGATTAATCTTTTAAATTGGTCTATGAGAGAGAAGTAGGTCACTGAGGTCAGGCGATGCTGATGATTTTAAGGCTTTGCCTAAGTGGTACATGATAATTGCAATCATCAAATGTACTAGCTATAGTCCTAAGGGCCTCCCAAGGCCTGGTGTTCCCCAACAGAAGACATGTGAAAAACCTTGTCCCTCCACTAACAATCATTGCTGCCACAAGGCTGCAGCTGGTGTGCCCCTCCAGACCACAAAAAATTGCACTATGTCACACTTTATGGCACAGAAAACCCTCAGCTCTCACTGACATGACTGTCATATGTAGAGGGGAAGAGTCAAAAACCTACAGAACTTGCTATTGTGATCTGGATCAAGGGACGCCAATCCTTCAGAGCCATGCAGGGGTAGTCACTTTCCTAACAATATCCCTCCTGATATGTCTTTGTCAAGCATTTGCATTGTAATGATGACTGCTTAGATCAGAGTGGAATTAGGGTATTTATCTTGGGCAATGGATGCAAGTCAGTCCAGATATTTTTATTCAAACTGCGCAAATCCACACAAACACACAAGTCACCATTCCTTTTGTGTGCGACTACCAGAGGAGGTAGCCACAGAGATGACTCTATTGGTTCTATGACCCCTTTCATGCACAATTCATTTAATTATTTTTCTAAGCTATCCCTAACACTGAATGGTACACTCCTTACCTTGTGTTTTACAGGAATAGCCCCCTCTTTAACTTTTATCTCATGTGTGAAACCCTTGATCATTACAAGACCATTTCCAAAAACTTCTGGGAAAGCAAGACTCAATTTCTCTGTGTAATCAGAAGAATCAACAACACTTACTTGTTCTTTAGTACCTGGTCTAAGAACCATTTGGAACAAACCCTGTGAAACCATCCTAAAATGTTTAAACCTTTTATGGAAACATAGATCTTTCCAAGAATTATCCTTCCTTTAAACTGTAAAACATCTTCTAAATACCCAGCTAACTCTTTTTTCGTCCCTCGTAAGAAACAGGAGACCTGTATGGGGGTTCTAAAGGCCTTTCTGGCCAGGTTTCTTCGAATAACTCTTGAGTAATCATAGTTATCCTTGCACCTGAATCAACAAGTAACATAAGTGTTTTGTTTCCCACACCAATCTCAACATAAGGATCAATGCATTCTGATGAATCTCCAGTGATAATTTTTTCATCATGTACAACCATAATCATATCTTTCAGATCATATTGTATACTTTGAATGGTATCACTCTCTTTACTAACAGATCCGGAAACATTCCCCACCCCAACAGAATTCCCTTAATTTTTATTTTGGAAAACAGGATTAGATTGTTTATTACTTTGGCAAATTTTTGCAAAATGTCCATATTTTCCGCAAATGCGACAAGTAGAATTCCTTGCAGGGCAGTATTTGTTTCCTTTATTGTGAGACAAATTCCTACATCTGTAACAAATGTCACTTGGTTGAAAAAAAATGTTTCTTTCCGTGTGTTGTGACCCCTGCGCCATTTTGATCTCCTTAGCTCTTACAACTGCAACAGCTTCCTCAATTTTCTTTTCAAGTTCATTACCTGAAATCTTAGAGAGTTCAATACTTTTAGCTGTATGTATAGTTTCCTCCAAGGTAGGGTCTCCCATCGTGAGTAACTTTTGTTGAATAGATTTATCTGTACATTTGCAAATGTACTGGTCTCTAATTAATTGTTCTCTAAACGCTTCAAATTGACACTCTGCGCTTAATTGTCTAAGTACAGATATGTATGTTCCGACATCCTCTCCAGGCAATTGTTCTCTTTTGAAATATTTTTGTCGAACTACAACTAGACTCAGTTGCACATCAAATCTCAATTCTAGTTTCCTTACAGTCTCTACATATTCATCTATGTCTTCTTCTGCGTTGTCTCTGACTAAGGGAGGTAAATGTTTATAGATGGACCTACCCTCAAACCCTAAAGAATGTATTAGCAAATACTTCTTTCTTTCAGGACTGTACCTAGATGCACCTAGATGCACCAATCGCCCCCAAGTAAGTCTCAAAGGCATCAAACAATTGTTTCCATATTATAAGTGGATTTCCAGGTGTTTCCAAAAACGGAGGTGGTGCAGAAACAGACTGCATACTAAAATGCAGAAGAAATTTAAAGCAGAATATAAAAAGTATACCTTATGTACAGATATGAATGCACTCTATGTAATTTTTAAAATATAAATATTCAATTTAACAATAGACACATTTATCTATACTTTATATTTTCATCTGTTGACAATAACAGTATTTTTGGGATGTTTTTATTATCAATCTCGAGTTGATTTGGCAATTCTAGGATCTCCGCACCACTTGCAGACTCTTTTCTCACTAATTTTAATTAGGAATATGTTTGCACTGTTCTCGTTGTGCCTGAATTCCGTTTTGATTTTGCCAACCACTTAAAATGGCCGACACGCTTCACACGTTGCATCCGCCAACCACGTCTTCCGTTTTGCCAACCATATGTTGTTTTTATTCCAACTTCCCAAAACTCATTTTACAATATCATTTGCCAATTCGTTCCTGACTATTATAATAGTTTTTATGTAGAGATACCTTTGAGCTGCTCTCGTTGTGCCTGAATATCGTTTGTGATTTATCCAACTACTTGAAATGGATCGCACGTTTACGTTCCAGCTCTCCCTCGCTTCGCATTATGCCGACCAGCAAGAAATGGCTGACACTCTTCACACGTTACATCGGTAAGCACTGCACTGTAAACGTTGGTTAGCGCTCTAGCCAGAATACACTTAAGACTCTGCCAACCACTTTAAAATGGATGACATACTTAATCTTAGTGCTCTCCAGCTCCTTTGCGCATCGCGATCCGCCAACCACTTAAAATGGCCGACACGTTTTATACGCTGCTTCAGGATCACTTTAACTAGCCTTACCAACCACGCTCTGCCAATCGCGTAACTGACGCTGCTCTTGTTAAAGTCTCTCTGCATTCATACAATAACGCCGACCACTCTGTTCCTTGCGCACGACTTTTACTTATCTCTCACTTCGAGATGAACTATGCATTCCTTCCTCCTTAATCCTTTTTTTTCCTGTTGCCGTTTTTTTCGAAAATGAGATGAGCTGCTTCACAACAAGGTTCTCTGTGGGTCCTTTGTTATCTCTTGAGCATCGTTGCCAACATAAATGTAGTAAGGTACTTCAGATACGTTTTATTAACTTCTTCTTTATTGGTTCTCAAGAGATACACAGCAACAGCCAGGAGGGTACAAAGTCAGGAATCAACTGTCAATATCTGAACTTTCCAGATAATACAAGAAGTTCTATCTACAGGTGCCTGAGCAGCCAAGAACCAAAACACAGAACACTACAGGTGTGTTTCGGAAAGCTTCTTATTTTAAAATTCGGGTGCACAGTTAAGAGCTTGTCTTGACTAGGGGTATGCGGAATTTGCATAATTTGCTTAGGCATAATTATGCAAACTTTTGAAAAAATTGCAGGAAAATATGCAAAATGTGAAACCACCATTTGGTGCTATATTTTAGCATGAAATGCACTCTTATGTCCATACTGGATGCATGAAAGCATTTGGCACTTGTTAAAACATTTAGAACTGCATGTATGTGACATTGCATAATAGCATAACTTCAGCAAATTTGTATAATAACTATAATGATAAATTACCATGATTACGCAAGGTTACACCGGAGTATCGAATATTTAGCTGGGTCTACCCCAACACACATCGTACCCCATAGGTTTTTGGCACGCATCCCATTGTTAAAGAATCATATTTTTACCTTTTCGGAAAGCTAAAACGACATGACCACACCAGGCCAAGGTATTTTTCCCAGTCAGAAGGATGCACACAGTAGAAAATGCATTTACTAGACCAAAGTCTTTGAGTGACAATGGTGACTATAAGGAACATCGAGTGATATTATGCGGCAATGCCGTATTGAAAATCTTGTTGGTAGAATATAAAGACTTTTGCCCTAGAAAAGGGGGCTACTTTTCAACACAAAATACTTGAGTTGCCCACGTGCAAGCCAGATTCATAAAGGGTACTCATGTGTGGAAAGTTTATGCTGGGGGAGCCAGAATGCTGTTGTCACCTGGAGGGACTACCTGTCGAAGGAGTACAGGGGTTGGGAGGAGCCCTTCATTACGTCCACACCTGTGATCTGCACCAAGAACATTTAAACGCTTTTTGAGTCCTGTGGGACGCACCCTGGCCATGCCCGAGCCAAGGGCAGGCCCGTCCGTGGCTGGACGAGGCTGGTCTGGGCCAGCCCTCGGACACCTTCCATACAGGTACTGTGTGTTCATTGCCTTTCAGTATTAGTGAGCCTTTTTCCTATGCCCGGCAAGCACCTGAGACCAGTGGCAGCTGGTGACATTTGGCGTAAAACAATAGCCGTACTGCAATGTTGCGAGTGAGCATAGCGAGCGACCCAGAATCACCTATGGGGATTTTGAGGGGGTTATCCCCCCATGACATTTTTCAAAAAAGAGTGGGCAAATGGTGCTTTTTCAAGCAAATTCGAGATAGCAGAAAGGTTAATAAAGAAATTGTGAACCTGCAAACATGTGCCACTTAAAAGGGCCTGGATTACTTCTAAAGCCAGCCGCAATATACATGCTTAAATGAGCAACTTAAAGTCTACCAACAGGGTTTAACCAGGGGAATAGAGGCATTAAAAGTGCCAGATTCACAGTGTATTCTTCGTCTTCCGCCACTTCAAGTGCACAAGCAAACACCAGCACTGTTCCTTCCTGAGAGTGATGTGCACCACCCCTGCAATCATCTCAAAGACGTGACAACAGCTGTCTGAGTCACACTTTCTTCCTGTCCAGCTGAGCCATCACAGCCTGATCTAGAAATGCACGTCACGCAGGTCGGGGCTGTCTGGAACACGCAGCAATTGCACAACTCAACCAAACTCTCTGCCCTGTCACAGCTTAGTTTAACTGTGTAGAGCTCAGGAAACCGGTGATCGCTCACAGCCAGTCTCTCTGAGCTCAGAAGCGTCCACCCAGTGGCCTAGCAAAGAACCTGGGCGCTTGCAGCCTCTCCTTTATGTCTCAGGAGTGACACAAATGAAAAGCATTTGTAGTGGCTTCGTGGGGTTCACTGCTGCCATGGCTGGCTGCGTTAACTTGTGGTGAGGTGCTGTAATACCAATACACTTTTAAAGAGCCATTGTTTCCTGTCATTATTTTGTAGTGCGGAATAAAATACTTGTTTATTATGAACTGAAGGTCAGAGGCCCGGCACTCTGGAAAAAAATCCCTGTAATGCGAGTTGCGTTGGACTTCACAAACCTGGAAGCAGACAACACATCTTAGGGGCCCAGGTTTGGCAGGAAGGATGGGAGACCCAGAAGGGAGCTTTCCCACAGGGGTTCTGGTGAAAAGCAATACTCATGTGCCATGGTTTTGCTACCACACAGAATGTTGCCTCAGAGATCGTGAGTCCAAGCGACCCTCACACAGGTTGTGAGTTCACTCTCTTGAGAATCAATCCCGCGGCAGAACACCTTTGTTGAACTCGCAGATTGCCACTGGATGAAAACCGTAAGGCAGGCCAGAAAAACAGAAGGTGGAGCGCAACACAGCCTTTAAAAGCCAATTCTAGTGCACGCAATTCACAGGTCCCTTCCGCAGTCACCCGAAACTGTCCCCTCCTTTTCCTCTGTCCTTGTCACTTTTTCCCATTACACCTGTCCTCTCCCAAGAGTTTGAGACGACAGGGATGACTCCCGCGTTAAACAAACAATGACGTTAACAAAAATGTCTTTAGCAATTTAAATAGCACCTGTTAGCACAAAACAGCCAATAAAGTGGAGTGAGTGAGAGACAGGAGTGAAAAATAACCTTCATGCGTTGAAGCACGAGACATCCGTGAACTAAAGGCACAGAAGTACAGCAATGCAGTTAAGTTAGAAGCACAACAGATGTCTTGTGGTGTCAGCATGCTGGTTTTGTGCTCCCGCGGCCACCATCGGCCATCCTGGCCCCTGAGCTCCCACGCAGTTCTAAATTGTTCACTGTTGACACCTTAAGTGCGGAGCTGATTGTTCCAACCCACCTCTGGGGCTCTGCTGCAGCAAAACACATGCGTTTCTAAGATATTTAAAACAAAGGCTTGCGCTGCTGTAAAAATATATGAGCCTGTAAATGTTGTGTCGGCACAGTGTGTGTTCTTCTACAGACATACAGGCACAAGTTTCAGCATTGCTCAACAGCCTGTGATTCTGAGCAAATGACTTAAAATCCCCATCCCCAAAACTGAATACATTTAAACTTGTGTAATGCATCTTGAGCTCATATAAAGCACTCAATACGTTCGGGTCGAGTTTGCGCTATATAAATCTGCAAAAAAACAGATATATGCCATATTCTGTGCCTGGAAAAACCCGTTATACATGAGCAAAATGAGGTTGAATGTATTCTTCTGAAGACTTCAGAAAAATACCTTCAACCGACTGAAGCTACCTACACAAAATAAATTCGCGGGAGGATTGCGCGGGGTCAGGGGCCGGGGAAGATTAAAATAATCTAATAAAAAAATGAAAACTTACCGGTCCGAGCCGCCTCTGCACGACTGTTGAAGAGCGCGGGACCCAGGAGCAAACAGGAACAGCCGCAACGTCACTGCAGTGCCAACCCCTCTACTGACGCTGCTCCAGCAGGGCCACGAGGATTGGTTGAGGGCAGGGATATTCCCTGCCCATTAGGAGACCAGGGGGCTGCAGCATCAAACCCTCGGTCTCCTAATGTGCAGCCTAGAGTGCGCCTGTTCAGGCTGACCATAAAAATGATCAGCCCAAAAATGAACATGCATACTATTGCTGGGACTGCAACTGCGCTGTCTGCTGGCCTGTTACTCAACTCCCTGCCTGAGTGCTGCCGCAGCCCCGCCCATACCCCAGCGTCCCTCGTTCTACTTCTCTGATGCAGAGATGCTAATTCCAATCAGGACTGGAGTCCTGAGTGGAATTAGTGTCAGAGAAGTAGAACGAAGAATTTGGGGCCGTGGCATTAGTGGGGCAACACCCCCAATGGACACAACGCCAATGACTGAGACTGGTTAAGGGGGTTTACTTGGTTTGATAAATGTACAGACTGCATTTATCCATGGGATAGCGCGGATGGGGAAACAAAAGGCCAAGGAGGTAGCGCATGACCCACCAATTGCTAAAAAAGGCCACAGCACAGCGGGTGATAATTGTGTTATGGATCGGATAGATGATATCCTGGAAGAAGAGGAAGGGATTCTAAACTCTTCAGCTGACCAGAATCATGTTATATTGCCCAAAACCCAGGCATGCCAAGCAAAGAAAAAAAGTTCTAAAAAGAAGGGTCCAGAGATGTTTACGAGGAAAAAGGCACTCCCCCTATCGTATGCCGATTTTCCTTTGGACTTACAACATCCTGATAATGACTTTGACCATCTTACAGGGGTCAATACAGTGATTGTAGTGAACTCTGATGTCATATGTGAAAATAGGTTTAGTATTTTGAGTTCGCAGAATAGAGTAACAAATATTAATGAGGTGGAGGCTAATGTTGCTAATGTAAACAGAGTTCCTGTTGACTTTACAAATTTAATGGAGATGATCGATGGGCTATGGGACGAGATTAAAGCTTTGAAACAACCATAAAATCGTTGGAAAAAAAAATCTCAGACATTAAATCACCAAAGCGGAATACAACGGTTGCTATGTCTGCCTCGCCCTAGGGAAACCCAGAGCCCCCAGACAACAAGCGCTTGAGCAAAGGGAAGATGCACCCCGCAGACTTCCAATCTATATCTCAGGCCAAGGCCCAAATAGTTTCCTCACCCCAAATAACCCCTGCTCCTCATGGTCATGTGGGACAAACAGCATTAGGCCTTCTTGATAACAGTCTCCTGGAACAAATAAACTTCAAGAGACTAGGGTATGACAGGGGGATGATCAGGTATGAAGAGGACAGGGGCAGGGACTGAGGTCCTACACCAAATATGAAATGGGTAGGGGTGGGACAGGAGGTGGACCATGGAGTTTCTAACAATGATGGACCTATGTACCAACCTAAACAAACATGCCTCTTGCTCATATAACCTCCACCTCCAATACAGAAGAGATCTAGAGGTCGTGGGACTGCAACAACTTACAATTGAGCAGGTTCAGTTTTTCCTAGTTCATGTTCAAAAGTTAGCTCAAAGGTGCTGGGAGGATCAGGATTCCCAAGCCAACAAGGTCATTTATTGTCTTAAGCATGTGAAGAGGTGCTACTATAACATCAGGAGTGACATCCTAAGAGCAGAGCGCATTGAGACCCCTGGACAGATTGTTGATGTAATAAGGGTGGTTTTGAGGGACTGTTTTCTGGCTGAAGGGTTGTGGTCTATGGATGTCCGCTGGATCTGTAATGCCGCCACCCAGATTCATCATGTTTCCAGAAGCGGCCCACACAACTAAGTTGGATCCAGCAGCTTAGTAGATATTGACTGAATACAACTCCCTTACGGACTAGCCTCGGAAGCAGTCATGTGAAAAGGCCAGGATTCCAAGAAGAAGAGTCTTCGGGAACCATGTACTTCAAGACAGTCCCAGTACAATGTGACTCAGTGCATCCAATAATCCCCACCAGTTGGGCATACAGTGGTGAACATGGGTATGTGGTGTCTTCTGGTAGGCCGGAAACAACCTGTGAGAGGGGGAACCCCATACGCATAGACAGGTAGCATCTGTGGAGCACGTTAAGGAATCACAAAAAATTCTGTTCTGGAGCATAGCTGGGATAGGCACCAGACTGGGGGACTCTGATTGTGGCCAATTTAGAGATGGTTACAATATTTGTCTCTTCTAGGAGACTTGGAGTCTAGTACTCACTGCTAGGAATGGGTTACACCTCCTTTTATACCCCTGCACTTTAATTCCTTAGAGGACATCCATCAGGAGGTTTGACAACATGGATGGGGACAGGTTTGCAGTGCTCAATCAAGACCCTCCCTGTCGATTCCCCAGATATGTTGGCCGTTAGAGTAGATTTTAATTGTGGCAACTCCTTGGTGTTGATTAATCTCTATAATCGGGTTGTGTGGAGGAAATAAGGAACTCAGACGCTTGGGGGCACATTAGTATGGCGGGCAGACTTTGTCCGCCCACCATACCAGTGGGAAATGGGACCGCCCGCTAAGGGTGCGGCGGTCCCGCACATCCCATTAGGATGTGCCCGCCACACTGGCGGGCGCATCCCGCATTTTTAACATTGCGGAAGGCGGTGCTTTCTGCAATGCCAAAAATGCATGTTATGCTTTTCAATGCACAACGTGACAGGGGAGACGACCATTACAACGTGGTCTTTACACTGCGCTACCATTACGACGCGGTCATCACAACGCAAGTCGTTACAACGGCTTGCGCTGGATGGAGCTATATACCAAGGAATAGTATGATTTACTATTCCAACACCTTCCCTACTGTTACGTAGGCTGGAGTTGGAATAGTAAATTATACTGGGCCTGATTCACAGAATGAACTTAAGACTCAATCCTAAACTTACTACTGTTTTGGTATTCACAGATTGCACTTACTACTTTTGGTATTCACAGAATGAATTTACTCAATTCGGTATTCACAGAAGTTAGGACTCCTAACTTTAGGACTCCTAAATGCCTTCTGTGAATACCGAAAGTCTTAAAATTAGGATTTTTCTCAATTTAGTAGTAGTAAAGTTAGGACTCCTAACTTTAGGACTCCTAAATGCCTTCTGTGAATACCGAAAGTCTACCCGCCCTCCAACCCCAAAACTACCCCCAACCCAAATAATCTACCCCCACCTCCGTCCCCAGCCCTGAGCCCTATAACTCCTGACCCCCATCATCTCTGTAAACTACCCTGACCCCGTCCCAGCCCTAAATACTACACCACAACCCCTACCAACTACCCCCATCCCCTCAAAACATGACTTACCTCTGCATCTGCTCCTGATCCTCCTTCTTTCTGCTTCCTGCTCTTCCGCCCAGCAGCAGCAGCAACAAGACCGCGCATATGTCTTAACCACGCACATGCGTAGTTCAGGCATATTCATGGTTTAGACGTGCATGGTACCGCTTACGTGGTTCAGTCTTGCGTTGTTCAGGCAGCGTGGTTAAGGCTGTTTCCCATAATAACATGCTATCAGAGTTCCAGGCAGGATTTAGAGGAGGAATTCGTACAGTAGACCAGGTCATGCGTTTTGATTACCCCTTTTAGAGGGCTGTGGTCAAAAAGGGACACCTTTTTGTGGCCTTTGGCAACCTACTCGCAGCCTTCGATTTGGTACCAAGGGCCCTGCTATGGGCAAAATTATATAAGATGGGAATTTTGGTATGGCTGCACGAAGAGATTTATGCAAGGGTTAGATTGGGGGGAAATGGGGAGCTCACCAAGCCAGTAAGCATCAGACAGGAAGCTAGACAGGGATGTGTTTTGGCATCCACTCTGTTTTCTCTCCCTATTAATGATGCTGTGAATAGACTAGATAGGGTTGGATGTGATGCCCCAAGTGTGGTGGACAGGAGAGTGCCAGCTCTGCTTTTTGGGGACAACACTCTCCTGATCTCCAAATCACTAAAGGGTCTAAAGCAGCTGTTAGACGACTTTATTACTTTATGACGCAGGCAGTCATCAGGACTCAATAGTGCAAAAATAAAATGTATGTTTTTTAAACCTGTTAGAGCTAAAAACTTTAAGTGTAAACTAGTTATCAAGAAGGACCCAATTGAGCAGGTATCCAATTTTGGTTATTTAGGGCGAGGCTTACACCTAGCCTAGATTGATCCATGCAGGTCCATAAAGCTGACTGTATGTTAGTACATCACTTGTCTCGATTGTTAAAGTTTTTTAACCAAAACGTTTCAAAAAACGTTGCCCCGGCGATTGAGATCAACAATATAAAGGCTTTGGGGGCACCACTATATGGCTCAGAGATATGGGGTCATGTTAACTGTAGCATTCTATCACATACAGAACACAATTGCATGAGGCATCTATTTGCACTCCAAAAGGGCATGCTGCTGATTCCATTGTATTTTGATCTGGCACTCAAGAAAGTTGCTTGACACGCTGAGCTTAGACCCCTACTCTACTGGCATTGGATTCGGACCTCATCCGCTCTAGGAGTCCATAGGAAGCTGGGTCTGGAAAGGTTTTGGGAAGTACCAGAGGCTCTCAGCCCCGGTTCCAATAGGGAAATTAAATTGGCCTATTGGGGGGCCTACATAAAGAAGCCATTGGTAGCAGTAGAGGTACCTTGACCCTTGACTTTTTGGAGTTTAAGTTGAGCTCTAGTTATGAGGGTACGATTGATGAGATTACCCCCCCCTTTAGCCAGGAAATTGTTTATGCAATTTAGATACCAGTTCCTACCTATAATGGGCTTCTGTGCGAATGCGAAATGCAAGGGTAGTGAAGGCCGGATATATGATGTTACAACGCATACTATTACAACGCAGTACTTTACAACGCATTTTTTACAACGCAAATACTTTTACAACTCATGCTTTTACAACGATTACTATTACAAAGCAAGATAGTGTTAATAATAGTAAAGTGCTATTACAACGAAAACATTTACTACGCATACCATTACAAAGCAAATATAATATATATATTTTTTTGTAAAATAAAACCTGGAACGGGATGCAGGGAAACTAGGGGTTTTGGGTGGGGAAGTGTATTAAAAATGATAAGAAAAACTATAATGTAAGGGATATAAATGCTACCATTTAAAAAAAAGTAATACTCGTGTATTAAAATTAATACTCGAATATTAAAAAATAATACTCATGTATTCTACATTGTAGAAATTTTTACACATGCAACGAATTTACAAACAAATATACTAAACATATATTAAAATGAATGAAAATAATTATTTATAACCAACAAATTCATACATACACATAGTCACACATAGTCGCCATTTTAAATATGTAGTTCAAACGTTAGCCCTGCAACTCTTTCCATGAAATAATACCACAACACTACTATCAAAACGGATGCCAAAACGGCACGAAAAACGCAAATAACATATCTTTTAACAAACTTTTAAATTATAACTTTACACAGAAATAAAACGTATATAAAACAATCATACCAACGCTGTGTTTACAAAAAAAACAGTGACACTGACCAAAACTTATAAATACGAGTCAGACACCATTTTTAAAACAGTTGATTCTCAACTCCCAGAGTGACCAGACGCCAAACCTGACCCTCTGACCTCTTCACCTAAACGAAAACCATATCGAATCTCAGGAATAATATTTTTCGGAATACAAGTAAGTTACTGAAATTCTTTTCAGAATAATATTCTAAAACATTTATAACGCTGCACCTAATATGTTGATGTTTGCTATTTAAAGAAAATATGATACCACCAAGATATTACTACAATTATTTATACATATATACATATATACAAAACCCAACATTTTAAAAGCTGAGAAATACATATAATAAATTTTGATTAATATTTTAAAATGAAATCAAATAAATAAACATAAAATATTTTTCTAACATGTCAAAATGTTGTTGTTTTTATTAGTCGAACTACTAAAAACAACGCCGCAAAAGACCAGTATAAAAAAATTGAATTTTGTTACAGAGCCAACACTCCTCTTCAATAATAATTTGAAGGTACTTTTGGATATTTTAATCGACAATTCAAAACACACGAAACGCAAATAAATGTATTAATACACATATATTTAATCTATTTTTTACAGAGAAAATCATTTTGGAGAAAATTATTTAATTTTTTCTACTTTGAAAAATGAAACGTCAACTAATTAAAAAGGTAATTATGTTATTATTTACAATACTGTATGTCTAAATATAATTAATAATACTGTATTGATTTATTAAAAATTAAAACTGTAGAGATAAAAATTTATTTATAGTAACCACTAAAGGTACAGCAGTAACGAAAGAGTGAAATAGTGTAGAGTAACAAATAAATATTTCTATTCAGACTCCAGGTAGGTGCAGCATGAAAAAAAGTGTACGAAAGTAAAGGGGGAATATTTTCTTTTCATACACCAGATAGATGCTACAGTAAGAAAAGTGCTGAATAATGTAGTGATCACAATTTCTAATCAAATTTCCTAATGGGGCAGCAATGTAGTAAGTGTAGGATGTTAAAAGGGTATTATTTTCTATTCTTACTCCAGGAAAGTGCCGGAGTATGTAAAATGGAAGATAGTGTAGAAATATCAATTTAAAATCAACTCCAGGTAAGTGCAGCAGAAAGGAAATTGTAGGATGGTAAAAGAGTATTATTTTCAATCCATAATCCAGGTATTGTTACTCAAGATAGGTGCTGCTGAAGAGAAAGTGTGGAATAGTGTAGAGGTATCAATTTAAATTCAAAATAAATGTATGTACAGCAAAAAAGAAATTGTAACATATGTAAAGCCTATTATAAACAGATTTGCTAACATTATCTTCTACAGCAGAAACATTTCACATTAAAATAACATTACCTTTTCCTTTTTCTTTTTTTTACAAAATCACAATAATCTCCAGATCATCAAACAAGAATTATTTTTCAAAGAGAGCGGCAACCCAAAATCCAACCAACCAACACACCATCAAATCAGAAAGCAGACGACAAAGAGAGAAAAAAACAAAAAAGGTATATAAAATTAATGGTGCAAAGGAAATTGTTCTATGATTCTTTAAAACTATAGACTTTTCTACCTCCAGATACGTACAGCAGTAGAGCAAGTGTGTAGAATGATAATAGGTTATTATTTTATATTCTAACTCCAGCTAGGTACTGCAGTAGGAAAAAAGTGGGATGGTGTAGGGGTATTACTTTCTATTCAAACTCCAGGTTGAAGCAAAAGTATGGTAAGTGCTGGATGGAAAAAAATGTATTATTTTCTATTCTAACTCCAGATAGTTACTGAAGTAAGGAAAGTGTGGGATGGTATAGAGGTATCAATGTATATTCAAACTCCAGGTTGGTGCAGCAGCAAGGTAAGTGCAGGATGGTAAAAGTGTATTATTTTCTATTCTAAATCCAGGTAGGTGCTGCAGTAGGGAAAGTGTGGGATGGTATAGAGATATCAATTTATATTCCAACTCCAGGTTGTTGCAGCAGTAGGGTACGTGTTGGATGGTAAAAGGGTGTTATTTTCTATTCTAACTCCAGGAAGGTACATCAGAAAGGAAAGTGATAGATAGTGTAAGGGTATAATTTACTTTCCCCACTCCAGTAAGCTGCAACCGTAATGAAAGTGATGGATGATATAAAACTATAATGCAAAATTCCCACTCCAAGAATGTGCAGCAATAAAATATAATGTGTAATTCACTAATCAAAGTCAAGCTAAATGCAGCAGAAAGCAATTTAAACATTTGCATTTCTTATTTCTTTGTTTTAGAATCTCAAAGCAATCATTTAAAAAAACCAAACTCCACATCTAGGGATTCCAACAAACACAAAAGCCTGTAAAAAAAAAAAGACCACAAAAAAATACAGCAATCTGAAAGGTAAATAAAATACAGTAAACGAAAAACACATTTTCTAAAGTGCAAAATAAATTGCTGTAGTAGGGAAAGTACTGGATAGTGTGGGGGTATCAATTACTATTCTAACTCCAGGAAAGTGCTGCAGTAGGGAAAGTGCTGGATAGTGTGGGGGTATCAATAACTATTCTAACTCCAGGAAGGTGCTGCAGTAAGGAAAGTGCTGGATTGTGTGGGGGTATCAATTACTATTCTAACTCCAGGAAGGTGCTTCAGTAGGGAAAGTGATAAATAGTATAAGGTTATAATGATCTATTCCCACTCCAGTAATGTGCAGCTGTAAGAAAAGTGATGAAGAAATATAATGTGTAATTTTCTAATCACAAACCAGCTACATTCAACAGAAAGCAAATTAAACATTTACATTTCTTATTTCCTTGTTTTAGACTCTCAAAGCAATCTTTGAAGAAAACCAAATTCCACATCTAAGGAAGCCAACAAACAGAAATACCAACAATAAAAAAGAAGACCACAAATAAAAACAGCAATCTTAAAGGTAACATTACACGAAAAACACATTTTCTAAAGTGCAAGATAAATTGCTGCAGTAGGGAAAATGCTGGATAGTGTGGGGGTATCAATTACTATTCTAACTCCAGGTAAATGCTGCAGTAGAGAAAGTGCTGGATAGTGTGGGGGTATCAATTACTATTCTAACTCCAGGAAAGTGCTGCAGTAGGGAAAGTGCAGGATAGTGTGAGGGTATCAATTACTATATTACCTCCAGGTAAGTACTGCAGTAGGGAAAGTGCTGGATAGTGTGAGGGTATCAATTACTATTCTAACTCCAAGTAAGTGCTGCAGTAGGGAAAGTGCTGGATAGTGTTGGGGTATCAATTACTATTCTAACTCCAGGTAAGTGCTGCAGTAGGGAAAGTGCTGGCTAGTGTGGAGGTATCAATTACTATTCTAACTCCAGGAAAGTGCTGCAGTATGGAAAGTGCTGGATAGTGTGGGGGTATCAATTAGTATTCTAACTCCAGGAAAGTGCTGCAGTAGGAAAAGTGCTGGATAGTGTGGGGGTATCAATTACTATTCTAACTCCAGGAAAGTGCTGCAGTATGGAAAGTGCTGGATAGTGTGGGGGTATCAATTACTATTCTAACTCCAGGAAAGTGCTGAAGTAGGGAAAGTGCTGGTTAGTGTGGGGGTATCAATTACTCTTCTAACTCCAGGAAAGTGCTGCAGTAATGAAAGTGCTGGATAGTGTGGGGGTATCAATTACTATTCTAACTCCAGGAAAGTGCTGCAGTAAGGAAAGTGATAAATAGTATAAGGTTACAATTATCTATTCCCACTCCAGTAATGTGCAGCTGTAAGAAAACTGATGAAGAAATATAATGTGTAGGGAAAGTGCTGGATAGTGTGGGGGTATCAATCTCTATTCTAACTCCAGGAAAGTGCTGCAGTAGGGAAAGTGCTGAATAGTGTAAAGGTATCAATTACTATTCTAACTCAAGGAAAGTGCTGCAGTAGGGAAAGTGCTGGATATTGTAAAGATATCAATTACTTTTCTAACTCCTGGAAGGTGCTGCAGTAGGAAAAGTGCTGGATAGTGTGGGGGTATCAAATACTATTCTAACTCCAGGAAAGTGCTGCAGTAGGGAAAGTGTAAGTTTATGTTTATAAACTTAAAGTAAACATATGCACAGACTTAATAAAATAATTTTTTTCCTTGCAGATAATGTCTACTCAACCAACTGCTAAATACATCAAGTCCAGAAAAGGAAACAGACTTTTAAATCATGCAGGTTACATTTATTGTAAGGAAAGGATAAGTTTCCCTAGAAATCATTGGAGGTGTGTGCAATACTTTTCAACCCGTTGCAGCGGCAGAGCGGTTACGGTTGATGATATCATTATAAAAACAACTGACCATAACCACTCTGCCTCTGCAATGGAGGTTGATGTCAGAGAAACGGTAAATAAAATCAAAGTACTTGCAAGCACCTCCAATGATTCTACAGGATCCATTTTACGAGAGGTTGCTCAGCATGTCCCTAGTCATGTAGCTAGTAATATGCCTACCATCCATAATTTGAGAAGAATTATTCAACGTCAAAAGCAGGCAAGTAATACACAAACAAATACACCTCATACCTTTTCTGACATAATTATTCCTCACGAACTCACTATTTCTTTTGCTGATGAACCTTTCCTTCTGCATGATAATGAAAACCCTCAAAAACGTATATTAATTTTTAGTACACCCTGCAACCTTCTAAAACTTGAAACTAGTGAAATTTGGATGATGGATGGGACGTTTAAAAGTACACCCCATCCATTCACCCAAATTTATACTATACATGCTAAAATTAACAATAGTGTGATCCCCCTAGTATATAGTTTGCTGCCTGATAAGACTTCTGCAACCTACACTGAACTTTTACCAGTTATAAAATCAAAAACAAACCAAAGCCCTAGGAAAATTATTATTGATTTTGAATTGAGCATGATCAATGTGATCACCAAGACGTACACGGATACCCAAATTCAGGAGTGTTTTTTTCCATTATTCTTCCAGGCATTCTGGTGTAAGTTACAAAAAACACCCCTAGTTGCAGAATACTCCTCAGACAGCAAACTACAAGTTGAATTAAAAAAACTGACTGCTCTTTGTTTTGTCCCTCCCGAAAGTGTAGACGAGTACTACACTGCCATTACAGAGTCTGATTATTACATTGCAAATGAGGAAAAATTGGCACCCATTCTAAATTATATGGAAGACACATGGATTGGACACCTAAGCAGATCGGTTCGCAGGAGGAAGCCACGTTTCCATGTGGAGTGGTGGAACTGTTATTCGAGCTGCTTACAGGGAGAGGCAAAAACAAATAATGCCATTGAGGGATGGCATAACTCCTTCAACCATCTAATTGGTAAACCCCACCCTAATTTCTAATTTGGAAACTTTGAAGAAGGAGCAAAGTTTTCAGGAAATGAGAATTTCCCAAACTCTTACAGGTAGTCTAAACTCACAAATAACTCAAAAAACAACGGAAATGTCCGAGAGACTATTGGCACTTTTACAACAGTTTACGTTGTGTGTGGCTCTAGATCACCTGGAAAATCTTGCTAACATTCTTAGGGGTCCATTAGGATGTTGGGCAGATTGCCTCCGCCAGGGTAGCGGTGGCCACCGCCACCCTGGCGGAGGCAATCCGCCCGACATCCTTCCCTACATTCCCCCCCGCATTGCCGCCACGGAAAGGCATGCGGTCTTCACTCTGGGGGCCCCCTGCGGGCCCCCAGAGTGAAGTACAGTTGGGGGGGTGCACATGGGGGGTACCTGTGGTACCCCCCTTCATTGTCATTTGCAAAGCGGCAGGCACCGCGCGGTGCCTGCCGCTTTGCAAATGAAAATGTGAAAGTGCATTTTCAGCATTGTGGCGGGCGGTGCAGAGGGCACCGCCCGCCACAATGCTGAAAATACAGGATGTGCCCGCCACTGTGGCGGGCACATCCTAATGGCACCCCCGGGATCCCCGCCCTTATGGCGGGCGGTCCCGATTTACGATAGGATGACGGGCGGGCAAAGTCCGCCCGTCATCCTAATGGACCCCTTAGTTTTTAATTATCTCCTACACATTACTTTCCTGCTTTGCTCCAAAATTATATCCTCTCTAAATTTAATTGGCTATTACATTTTTCTAAATTTTTAAATTTCAAAAAATACAGTCGGGTCTCCTTACCTTAAGTTGTCTTCTATTTTCTTTTTTCTTCTTTATGCAACTTTAAAAAACCCTTAGTTGCAAATCAATCCAAAAATCCAAATATTCCAAGTTATTTCTTCTTTCCATTTTGTTTTAGAAATTATCCAGTGTTTTTCAAAATATTTTTCCAATTTTTGAATCATAAAGAAATGCATTTTTGAAAAATAGTAAAACTCTTCTGTTCTTCTCTTTTCACAAAAATTGTGAGAAATAAGCTTCTTCAAATGAGTAAGCATGATTTTTAAAAATATTTTCTATACAGAAATTATTTTTTAACCAAAGTTAATTTCATTACAAAATCAAAATAGCAATCCATCATTTTTCAGATTGGATTTTTTTAAATTCACCCATCTCCATTGGCATATTCTAGAAGGCCACAACATATTTTTTAATCCCAAAAATGTTGTAAAAAAAGAGATCTTTTTTTTTTTACTTTTCTTTTACCAATAAATCACATTCCATGTGCATTTTCATGCATTTTTTTTCCAAAACATCACAATTTTTTAAAAAGTGAAAAAAAATCCTTTTCCTTTTTGAAGCAAAATTTAATTGAAATCACAATACCTTATGCATCTTCCTTCACTCCACGACATTACTATTTTATCAAACATATCTTTCTAAAATGCAAACAACCATATATTTTTATTTTAAATGATGGGAAAAAAATCACATACCATTTTCATAGTCCACTTGTACAAGATTTTTTTTTAAAAAGCACTCCATGTGTAATCAAAAATGTTTTTGTATCTTCAATAATTCATTTATCAAAATCCAACATTAAAACAGAACTATAATGTAAACAATCTTTATAGTCCTACTCTGTACATTACGTCAAATTATTAACATTTCAATCTGAACTCTCCTTATGCAATTATACTATTTTCATCAAAAGACAAAAAGAATAAGTCTCCTAAATATTTCCAACAAAATACGAACACATTTTTTTGGAAAACCTTAAGTCGGAAAAACCGACAAATCCCTTTCAAACCACGTGATCTCTCTGTTCTGTGTTCAACAACACAACAATTCCAAAAAAATCATCCTTACCCAAAAACATTTATAATACAACTGTTTACTTTCAAAGAAGCTTTTTTCAACAATTATCTAACCTCATTTTTCTCTTTCTTAACTGAAACAAAAACAATCGATAAAATCAAAAATGCATTTTAAACATTTCTTCTGTAGCGATAACAAAAGTTAAAAACATAAACTACTTTGCACAATTTTTGAAATAAACACACCTTTTTCAAAACAGGATAAACTTTTCGAACTTTTTTCCCCCAGACCCGACATAGGCATACTCTAGATATACGATTAGTGACATGCTTTTTTACGTACATTACATCATTTACGTATATAGCAACCTCTCCTTATCCTTCCCTTACAATATATGTATACCTTTTTAAAATAACTTCTTAAACTAAAGTGTAAAATGTTTCCTACCTGGATGCAGATCAGCTTCCAGCTGCTTTCACCTTGGATACTCTTCAAAATGGCCGCTTACGCTCACGTTTACGTCGTTACGTAATTGAATGCTGCTACGATAAAAAAGGGATTACTTTATTTATTAATATTTAATAAATTGTTATTGATTTTTTCATAATGGTTTCCTTATATAAAAAATATGGAAAAATATGTAATAAAATATAAATAATACCAACAAATTTTCTATGTATTTAAAATAAATTATAAAAATTTTAAAACAATGTTATCATCTTTTTATTGTATTCATTTAAACATGCATTACTTATTTTTCTTATTATATATTTTGTAAATTTATATATTTGTCTCCTTACCTGTTTTCTGTTTCCTTTTCCCTTCTTTATATCTTCTTTCTTCTTCTTTTCAACATTCTTTTTCTGTTCCGCGGACTCATAGCAACTAAACTGAATATAAAAGAAGGACAATGTTACCCATTGGAATCAATGTTAAAACGTGGGAACCAAATCTTTCATGAATTGTATCAATAACATTCTTTTTTGTAAAAATGTAATTATATTTTTTATCAACTTAAATGAGCCATTTACATAAATATGTATAGATTTTAAATTTTTAAATCGAACCATTTTAAAAATTTTATTTAAACCCAAAATAATCTTTTAAATAAAATAATAAATGTTAAAAAAAATAATAAGATTATTATGTCTTAAAATATATAGTCTAAAAACCTGTTTTAAATAACTCTTTATTTATTTTACACATTGGCTTTCATAAATATTTTATTTTTATTTTATATAATATATGTATTAGTTAAAAATAAATATTTAAAGATATAAATATTTTAAAAAAAATTAATAGTTATACATAAATTTCATAATGATATAAATGTATTGATCTTCAATACATTAATACTAATATTTTAAAATACTATAAAAAATACTGTAGTATAAATTTTGAAGCAAGATTTTAAAAAAATAATAAGAAATAATACACTAGTTTTAAATTATCTGCACATACAAAAATTTATTAAAAGCCTTATATTTTTTAAAAATTACCAAATTAATTTTTGGTAATCTTTAGTATCATTAAAATGTAATAATATTTTATAATTCATATATTTTTAATAATAATACATCAACTAATACTCTAGTATAAATATTTATTTAATTTCTTTTTTTAATTAATACTCTTTAATTTTTTTTCACCAAATAATAAAGTTTATTACATCCCTTTAAATTTATTAAAAATTATCACATATTTTTTTTAATTTCTTTAAATTTTTTAAAAATTTTCACATTTTTTTATAATTATTTTTTATCATTTAAATAATAATACTTCAAAAAATACTCTAGTAATAATATTTAATCAAAATAGAATGAAATAAAAATTATTTACAAATAATTCTCAAGTATTAATTTTTCCATATAATGCATTGTAAATGTATTATGATTTATTATCGTTAAAATAATAAAACTTCAAAAAATACTCTAGTAATAATATTTAAGAAAATAGAATACAATAAAAATCATTTACAAATAATTCTCAAGTATTTATTATTCCATATAATGCATTGTAAATGTATTATGATTTATTATCATTAAAATAATAATACTTCAAAAGATACTCTAGTAATAATAATTAAAGAAAATAGAATGAAATAAAAATTATTTACAAATAATTCTCAAGTATTTATTTTTCCATATAATGCATTGTAAATGTATTATGATTTATTATCATTAAAATAATAATACTTAAAAAAATACTCTAGTAATAATAATTAAACAAAATAGAATGTAATAAAAATTATTTACAAATAATACTCAAGTATTTATTTTTCAAAAAAATGCGTTGTAAAGGTACATACGTTGTAAAGGTACTTGCGTTGTAATAGTATGTGTTGTAAATGTATGCGTGGTAAAAGTCTTTGCGTTGTAAAAGATGCGTGGTAATGGTATTGCGTGGTAAAAGATGCGTTGTAACAGTTGTATACCGTGAAGGCCCAGTGTGCAACGGCCCTCTTGAGGATATACCCCATTTCTTATTCTTATGCCCAGCATACGTTTTGTAGTGGAACAGATGGATACTGCCACTGTTTAGGACTCTGGGTGTTAGGAGCTACCTTGTGGCCGCTAGGATTCTAAGAACTGACACCTAGAGGCTGGTGGTATATGCCTCGCCAGGTATCTCCAGGCAGCCTGGATCTGGAGGTCCAAATGTGTTCTCGCAAGTGATGCAGGTACATGTTTGGGGAAGTTTTAATGGGGGCAAGTTGGTCCTTTGCTTTTTGCTATGATAGCCACCTTTTGACAAGATTCATTGTTTTATTTGAGAGCCTTTTTGGCGAAAGGCCCAATTGTTGCTCAAGGCTATTCTTTTGTAACACTCAGAGAGAAAGATCATGTTTAATTTGTAATGCCTGTGCGTGCACTCATGGATAGTGGCAATTGGTTCTGTTAGTTTATCATTTTATAAGGATGTGATTTTATACAAAGTTGTGTCATCTAGTGCTTCCCTTGTAGGTTTCTTTAACTCGAGTATGCACCTATTTGTAGGACCAAACCTTTTGGTTTCAATGTATAAGAAATTATATTCTTGTATGTTGCGATGCTTTGTCTCTCATACTTGATTGCAATTGTTTTTATATCTCGATTATTAATTGCTGTATTTTTACATTTATTCACCTTAATGACTAATTGTCAAATAAAGCTTATTGAACTGAACTGAGCTTACGCTGCACATGGCATGGTCTCAAGTGCATGATTTGTGCAAGCACACAGATGGAGCTGGCCAATGAGCATCACATTTGGCCAATCAAGTGCACATTCCTGGTTTTTGTATGCATTAGCAAACAGGTGTGCATATCTAGTCCTTAATTTCCATGCAGCAGATCTGACCAGATGCTAGCCAGACTTAGGAGTAAGGCAGATTGTTATCACATTTGGTACTGTCTTTCATTGGTGAGGAGCTTGTGGCTTTGCTCAAAAAATCAAAATGCATGGGAAATGGCTTTTATTACCATCCCTACTTACAGACATCCAGCACTGATATACACCTCAAGCATGAGGATATCGCTGTACTGTGAAGGTCACTGCCACTGTGGGGACTTCATTGACAAGCTTGTTTTCTGAGTAGGTGTGTTTTCCACCTGAATAGCCAGATTGATTAAACAAAACATTTTCTGTTAGCTGTCTCTTACCCCAGGATTAAGTGAGAGTTACACATGAATTTCTAGGAGTAAGACATGCTTATTAAGAAAAAAATAAAAACGTTATGTGATTCACAAAAATGTCTTTTTAGTTTAATAATGCATTTTCCTGAAAGTGTATGAATAAGTCACATACCTCAGCCTGGAGAACAACATAACTACTCATTGAAACAACTTTATAAATAGATCCTCACTATTCGGCTGTAATTGACTTCTAAGACAGAAGTTAGTTACAACTTCTCATAGCAAAAGCTTTCTGAAGTGGGCCCCGAGATTTCAGGCTGGCAACAGACCTCTTTGAAATGGAGTCAAGAGGCCAGATTCCTCAGTAGATTCATATATTTACACTTACTCCTAGGCTAGGCATGGTTATAAATTACAAGTTTAGGATGGAATCTGCCCCCATATGAAGCTTGTTGTTGTTCCACTCTTCTGCCCATATCGGAAGAGATTAACAAAGTCCTTCACTGAAGTAAATCTCTAACCATTTCCAAAGTGGGAAGGGTCAGAGAGGAGTTTGTGAATTCTAGCAGACTTATGAACTGCTTAGACCCCACACCTTGCATAGACTTTCCTACTGTGTAATTGTACTCAGTATTAACACACCAGAATAGATAATAAATCCATTTTCAACTGCCTGGAATCATTTTGTATTCACTGACATGCATGTCCATTCACTAAATGGCAGGGGTGGCAGAAGTGACATCACATACCCTTTGACTTTGATGACATTATAGGAAGAGACATCATACAACCCTTCACTCAGATTTTTTCCATGAAGGCAGTCACATGACCCCAACATCACAACAATTAACATTACTGAAGTCTCATTATAACTATAGGATTAGTATAAAAGCATAAGACAGATAAAAGTCTATTTCAGGTACCACATATATTACGGTGCTGACTTGAACTTTGAAAGCTCTTTAGGCATATTTCTAGCCCTGAATTGTACCTTGGGAACAAAGTGAGTAAGCCAGACATCTGATTGGGGTTTCTCCCCCTGAGAAAAATGTAACAGGAATTTCGTGAAATCATGCAATTTAAAGCAAATTCTTCACATAAATTTGCTAAAATGCCATATTCAATTCCTTTCATTTTGTACCAAGCCAATGAAACCTGACGTTCCACAGCAGTTAACCAGATATTATTCAAAATGTGGTATCGATCTGCCAAAAATGACCTCCATTGTGCTAGGGCCAGCATTTTGTCAAAGGTGGCCCTATATTCCATGGGTGTCCATTGTATCAAAAATGACACTAAAATATGCCAGTGTCAGAATTTTGAAATGTATCACATCCATACACTACAGGTAACCTTTATATCAAAAATGACCTTAGTAAGTCAGGATTAGCATCTTGTTATGGTTGGTGCACTGTCTAAATATCAAGTTTCTTATTTCGACCTACAGTAATATCGAGTTGTAAATATCGAAATCAAGAATATCGACGACCAGAATATCGACTTGAAGGTAAGAATTATCGTTTTTGTTCATATCGAAGTTAGTAATATCGACAGCAAAAATATTGATGTTACTAATATCGATATTTATAATAGTGTTATGTATTTTAATATGTATTTTATATGTTTTTGTTTATATTTTTTGTTTATTATTGTACTAGTTTTAGAATATATGTATACATTTTTAGTAGGTAGTAATTTTTTTTAAATTAAACTATGCTTTTTAGTACCGTAGCGGGTGGTGGGTTTATAGGGGAATGGGGTGAGAAGTAATTTAATTATAGTAAATTAATAAAAAAAATTAAAGGAATTAGTAATTATTTTTAAGCAAATTTTGTGTTTTTGTTCTGTTGCGGGTTGAGGTTTATAGGGGAATAGGGTGGGAAGTAATTTAATTGTAATTAATCATTTTTATTTATTGGTATTGATAATTAATTTTATGTTAAATAAGTATTAATTGGTAATTAATTTGTATTAATTTGTAATTATTTTTTGTATTGATTAATTGGTAACTGTATTAAGTGTATTCATTTATTATTGATGTGTGTTGTGAGTTTATAGGGGAATAGGGTGGGAAGTAATTAAATTCTAATTAAGTAATTATTTATTTTATTGTTGGTATTGATAATTAATTTATTGTTAATTAATTATTAATTGGTAATACATTTGTAATAAATAATAATTTTTGTTTTGAAAATTAATTAATTGTTCACTAATTAATATTTGGTAATGAATTATTATTGATAATTATCATGTATTGGTATTTATCAATAGTTTATTGTTAATTAATTATTAATTGCTCAATAAGGTATAGTTTTTTGGTATTGAAAATTAATTATTTGTTATTTAATTATTATTTGGTTATACATTTTAATAATCATTATTTAATGGTATTTATCATTAATTTAATTGGTAATTAATTATTACTTGGTAAACATTTTTTATTAACTATTTATTGGTATTTTTAATTTATTGTTATTTAATAATTAAATCATTATTTATTTTAAAAACTTATTTTAATTATTTGTAAGTTATTTTTACCCCAATGCTATCCAACACTTTCCCTACTGTTGCACTCTCTGGCGTTGGAATAGTAATTTTTATCCCTACTGTGGCACTCTGTGGAGTGGGAATAGTAATTTTTACCCCTACGCTATCCAACACTTTCCCTACTGTTGCACTCTCTGGAGTTGGAATAGTAATTTTTACCCCTACGCTATCCAACACTTTCCCTACTGTTGCACTCTCTGGGGTGGAAACAGTAATTTTTACCCCTACGCTATCCAACACTTTCCCTACTGTTGCACTCTCTGGAGTGGGAATAGTCATTTTTATCCCTACGCTATCCAACACTTTCCCCCTATGCTATCCAACACTTTCCCTACTGTTGCACTCTCTGGTGTTGGAATAGTAATTTTTACCCCTACGCTATCCAGCACTTTCCCTACTTTTGCACTCTCTGGAGAGGGAATAGTAATTTTTACCCCTACGCTATTGAATATTTACTGTTTTAGTGAATGTAGTGTATAATTTAGTAAAACATTTTAAAAATGTGTTATATATATTTTTTATATTTTTATTTATATTATTGGTGTATGTGTATGTCTGTTTGTATTTATAATTTTAAAAAAAAATGTGAACAATTTATAAGTTATTGCAATAAATATTTGTGAATATTATTAAGTAAGTATATATATCATATTTTATATGTATATGTTTATTTATTTTTTTACATTATGGGGCAGATTCCGATCCGGGTCGGAAAGCTCTCCGACCGAGCCGGATCCGGAATGTTTTCCGACTGAGCCGCAGTCCTGCAGTATGACCGAGTGAATACGATGCGGCCGTATGCTGCCGGACTCGGTTCGGTCGGACTTCCATAGAAGTCAATGGGAGCCGGTCGTACGACGCGTACATAGGCTCCCATTGACTGAATGGGTACGTCTTGCCTTTGGGGGTCCTCGTCGGACCCCCAAAGGCAACTTCCCAGACGTTTTGTGAGCCGGACACTCCGGCTCGCACCGGCTGTCCGACGCATGCATCGTACTGGCTCGGTCGTAAATCACATCCATCGCACGCCACGGTTAGCTTACGGCCGAGATGTACGGAGCAGTTCGGACCCGGAAACGACTCAGTCGGTGAATTTCACGTAGCTCGCAGTGTACTTGGTCGCTCGTACAGCTGTACGAGTCGGGCAGAAAACACGCATACGGATCGTAGTTTTTCCGGCTGGATCGCGTTCGGTGCCCTTCTGACCCAGATCGGAATTGGCCCCTTAATGCTTTACTTATAATTTTTAACATATTTTTAACTATGTTTATTTTAAATATATGTATCATTTACTTTATTTTACAATATTTTTAAACATTTTTAAAAAACAATATTTTTAACAACGATATTTTTGACAATAATATTTTATTTCTGATATTTTTGTACTTATCATAATGTAGATAGGACTTCGATATTCTTGTCATCGATATTTCGCCTCCGATATTTTTGACGTCAATATTTTTGACGTTGATATTTTGACAGTGATTTGTTATGGTTGCCATTCTCCTGTATGCCAAGTTGTGCACCTTTATGCAGAGAATTATGTCTATTGTGCTAATACTAGCATTCTGCCACTTGTATCCACATGCCAAAGTGTTCATCAAGTAGTACAGATTTTTCCACTGCTGTCCAATATGCCATGAATTATTTCTAGTATGCCAGTACAAGTACTTTATCACTGGTTACCTTTATGCCAAGAATTACCCTCAGTGTGCAAAGGCCTGTATTTTATCATTAGTGTCTGTCATTCAATGAATTACTGAAATTAAGTCAGCACCACTATTTTGTCCTGGGTATCTCTATAAGACAATAGTTACCTTAAGTAGTATGGGCCAACAACAAACTCACAAGCATCACATCACATGCTCGCTCTAGCTCATGCTCACATTCACTCACTCACATTCATTTTCTCACTCACACTCACTGTCACTCTTTTGTTCTTACTCACACTCTCACACCCCCTTGCACTCACCCTTGTACATTCTCGCTCATTCACTTGCATTCAGTCTTAATCTCACTCATTCTCACCAACATCAAGGCTCAGGTTTGCCAATAGGTTTGCAGCATTTATGTGATGCAAACTTGGTGCAAAGTGTTAGAGTGGGATTTACTATCTAATGCAAATCCTGATTTGCTTTGGCTGTTACCTCAAAGAGGGCAAAATTGTGCTATGTGCTCCTTTGCATCAAGGTTACGTTCCATGGGTGGTGCATGGGCATTTCCATGAAGCCATTCATGAGTTTTGACACAAATCCCTATCTACAAACATTAGTAGAAAGGAATTTGAGGCAAAAATCTTATGCCTCCTCAAGGCAGGAATAATGAGGAGAAAATGTTTCCATTTCTCCTCGCTTTTCTAACTTTGCACATGTGCTGCACTGTACTGCAAACTTTCACTTGCAAGCATGCACACAACTTACATTTAGAACCATTTTTACTTACTACAGCTGCCACCAAAGATCCTGTTTCAGCTAAGTCTGCTTTAATTTCTATTACACAATAATGAACAGTAGAATGTTATTCACTATTACAGTGATGGTAAATGGGCAGGAAATAAGGAATGCTGAGTCCTCCCTATGTTCTTGGCACTGATTATGCCACCTCCGATGCCAGGAGCTGCAAAGCCAATGCCAGGAGTCTCAAGTAAGTAGCTCTGTAAATCTAGTTCAAGGTTTAGATGTTGGAAGTGGTTGTCCGTGACTTTATATGTGTCCAGATAGATGCTCTGCATGGTGCAGAATGTAAGAGCTCAGCTGTTTCATGGTCTGACTATAAGACGACTGCATTGAATAAAAAAAGCATGTCATGACATTACTTTTCATTTTATTTTAACTGTGTGGTTTAACAGTTATTCAGTGTTATACGTTTGGTAATCGATGAAACTAACAAAAAGGGTTCTGAACATCATGAGAGGTTACGTGCTCACTTTTATTAAACTGATTTCTACTGCTACAAGCCAGTAGAACTGTGGAATAGTGCATGCAATCTTAAAAATTATATTCAGTCGTCCTCACAAAACTCTTAATGCAGAATTGGAAAGTGCTGTAGCCCAGGGCTAAAAAATGTTAACGGGATGGCTTGAATGTTTGACTGAAGCCAATTAAATTTAATGGGAATAACTGGTATAGTTTTACTAACTGGCTTGTAAGAATGTAAGAAATGTGCAGTCTGCATGACTGCCATAGTTTAACTCCTATTAGATTACATAATAAATCTGTATATAAAAAGGCAATGCCCTGAACATAAATGTTGCTTAACAATATAACGTTATTTGCAACAACGGTACTAAGAAAATCACATTCACACATTTATTACACTGGTGCATCTCCACATATATATATAGTGTAATGTCTGGCTATCATATATGTATGTATATATAAAAGTAGAAACAGTAAACGTATATTACACAGTGGAGGTTACCACTGAGTAAGTTAGGTCAAAATTTCCATAGGAAATGCATTTTTTGTTTTGCTACTAACTTTGGCGCATTTTGACCAATCTTCACAAAATTTTCCTAAAAAAGTAAATCTACCTCAGAGCCTGCCTATAATCTTTCATGGTGATTCCTCACGGTGGGGCCAAGAAAATGGGGTCTCAAAACATACTTTTCCCATGTAAATTCACATAGGAATTTTGGGAAGCGATACAGAAAAATGGCGGAACAGAATCACACCAGATTTATCCGAAAGCTAAATTTTTAGTTAGAAACTAAGGCCCCCATCAGGCCTGCATTGGGCAATCCACCTGCCATACGTGCAGAAATGACCCCCTGCCATATTACAATGGTTGGGGGGTCCGCGGCGGACGGAAAGACCGTCCGCCTCTTTTCCGCCCGGTCCATATGTCGACCGGGCGGAAAAGGGTTCTATACGGTGGAGGTGTCTTAAAGACACCGCCAGCCATATTAGGATGTGGGGTATGAAATGCTTTTCCGTGGCGGCATTGCCGCCATAGACAGGCATGCGGAGTCTGCTTTGGGGGCCCGTTGTGGGCCCCCTGGGACTCCGGGGGATTGAGGGGTGCACATGGGGGGGTACCTAGGCTACTCCACTGCAGTTCCATGCACAACATGGCAGGCACCGCGCAGTGCCTCTCATGTTGTGCATGGAAGTGCACAACATGCCTTCCTGGCATTGTGGCGGACGGTGCTGAGTGCACCGCCCACCACAATGTTGGGAATGCAGGATGCGCCCGCCACGGTGGCAGGCCCATCCTAATGGCAGCCATGGGACCCCGCCCGCCATCTTAATGTTCCCCTCAGCTTTTTGTGATTTGCTGTAAATCTGTTAATCTGTATTTGAAAAATTAATATTTAAATTATAGTGATATCCAGGCAGCTAGTCCAGTGGGATATAGTTCTGCAGTACATCAAATTACTGAGAAAGCTTCGTTTTCCATCGGCCCCTTAGGTCCTGTGAGAATGGTTTGGGTCCTGCAGGAGCAAACAATTTGATTGGCCGGCTGCAACATGAAGAGAAATGTTAGTCCCCATGTCCTGAATTAAGACAAAAGGTACAAGAAGGGGTAGGGTAAGAGGAATCTGGCCACCTTGCTTTTGTGGGAAGTACCAGAGAGACCCCTCCAGGAGGCCGAAATAAAAATAAATTGTGCTGGTGGTCCGTAGTACTTTCCGTGGTACTTCCAGCAGTACTTCCATTGGGAGCCATGGTATCACGAGACCATGCAAGCATCAACAAGTGAAGATAACTTGGTCTCACGGTATCAGGGCTGGTGTTTCCACTGCAGAACTGCAGGAGCACTGCTGGAGTACATCGGTACCACAAAAAATAAATGCAAAAGCCTGTGCATGGCATGAGGGTTTGTTTCAGGGCCGAGCCTGCAGCCTACCCCACACTGTGAATGGACTTAAGCAATACTCAGTGAGGTAAATTAGTTAATATCATTTAAAAAGCAGAAATGTATTGAAAAAACAAAGGTTGAAGTAAAGTTATGGTTAGGTAAGGTAATTCGATTTTCAATTATGTTTTAAAAAACTAGACATTTACTGAAAAAAACAAAGGTTAAAGTGACATATACTTAACTGACCTAACTGTAACTTAAACCTCAATCTTGCACTGTTTATGACCCTGCATACTACATAATTCATGAAATGTTAAATGACATAATTAATTACTTTACTGAGGACATCTGAAATGGTATCATTGATGACATCACTGATCAAATCACTGATGGCATCATCCAGCGAATATCACAGTTTGCTGTAAGTGTTTCAACTGGAAGGTATTCAGAAAGATACACGTAGATCAAATTTTCTATAACATCTGTAGTACTAATGGGTGTATCCTTTTGCAACATGGAGAACAAGCAGAATATGAGGCATATGTTTGAAATCACTTACATTAATTATGCTGTGTTTTACTTGTATTGAGGTGCCTAAGAAATGTAATAGCTTTGTAATGACATCAGCAAAATTATCAAACCATGAATACTGTTCAAAAACACCAGCCATCCTTTTACATGTCATACCGAACATAGACCCATTTTTTATATATTCACATAAATTCATTATCAAAAGGGTTGTCAACATTCTAGTTTTCTATTCATCAGGGAAACAACCCAAAGAGGGAAGATATATACTAATACTTCCTATGAGGTACAGAATGAAATAGATAAATAAGCAAACATTTCATCTTTTATATTTTTATCCTAACAATTGTTCATCCAATATATCAAGTTTTCATATGTCAATCCACTATACGTTATTTGCCCAAATGTACTGTCATTTCTTCTCCACTGTTCATTCCATGTGGGGTCTTGTGGGGTCTTAGTGTCTAAATCTATAATGTATCGTGACTCCAATCTTCTCAATTTCAGAATTCTGTCTCCTCCTCATGGTTTTTTGATAATGAATTTATGTGAATATATAAAAAATGCGTCTATGTTCCGTATGACATGTAAAAGGATGGCTGGTGTGATGCCGATACACGGCTTTATTGTTGTCTTAAAACACCGGCCTGTAGTGGCCATATTGCCGATACACGGCTTTAAAACTGAAAGCTTTTGAAATCTGGTGCCGTAAATTTTGTGCGCTATAAAGGTATGAATAGGAATATATATAACCTAAAGAAATGGCCGCACTGTTTACATGTGAAAGGAAATGTTTCTTTGTGTCCGTCATTGCTTTCTATGCTTAGTTTGTGTGACGTGCTTATATACAGCCAGGCTACACTGCCATGTGTTAAACACTGACGAAGGACTAGACGTCCGAAACGCGTCTGTTTTTACCAGATTAAATACGTTGTGATCACCCACCATGGAGTGCTTCTACTTTGTTTGGAGAGAGATTTAAATAGAGTTTTGAGCTTGGATTTAGACACGCGGTACCTGTGTGTTGAAGCACCCGTCCACGAGTGCCCTGGGATTGTTATGGTACAATGGGAGCTTTAATATATAGATATATATAGATATAGATATATATAATTGCTCCACTTGCCCACAAATGAGTCTCACTCAAGCATATGCTGAAGGTGGCAGACCTTTCTTGAAGGGTGCAAGCAGGCCTCCCTCCGCAGCTTCAATCAGGCAGTCCCAATGCGAGTAGCCTTACGCGTTTCAAGAGTTTACCTCTCTTCATCAGAGGCAGTCGCTATTACGAATATGTGCTCCGGTCTCCCTTTCATAATGCTCAGTTCACGCCCCTGGATGGGTGGGTCCAATGGCCCCACGGCATTATGGGTGTTGTAGGCGGCAGTCCAGCCGTCGAGTCTGCATATGTTTGGGATTAGAAGCGGACACTCTCTGCAGTGACCCATTGGAGGGTTTGAAATGGTGGCAGAAATTAGTGCACCATCTCAGGATTGATGTACCGAGACTTCAACACCCATAATACCATGAGGCCATTGGACCCGCCCATCCAGGAGCGTGAACTGAGCATTATGAAAGGGAGACCATGTCATGAATGATGTAATATGTGACATCATCAGCAGTGGATTGCGGGCACGCGAGTTATAGGGAGTACAACTAACTATAACGGGGGAATTTCAATGGTTTTGTATGCGTAAAATGTCCAGCTAACTATAACTGGTGTGAAACCTATGGTTTTTTCAGTGAATTTCAAAGGTTTTTTAAATGCTAATCCCTAACTATAACGCGTGTGAAACCTATGGTTTTTTCAGTGAAAATATATATATATATATATATATATATATATATATATATATATATATATATATATATATATATACAAATGTAGCTCCTCCTCGACTCTCTTTCAGGCAAGTTTGCCCTTGATCACGCTGCAACAGTGAAATAGACGAATGCTTTTTTATATACATTTGCAGTGTTAAGTGTACACCCCTTCACAGTGACATCATCAACCATGTGCCTAATAGAAAGTGAAAAGATACTGTCGCTGAATGTTTTGCAGCCCAACAAGGCACACATAACCATATCTCTGGCTAAATCCAAACATTAAATAGACATCAGAAAAAGGTGTCGTAAGAAACAAATAAATACATCTCATACGTTCAGATCAAAAAATTGTTTGAAAATATCTGTTACAAACAGCCATAAAGCAAGATAAAGACAACTGTATAAATACATTGATTCAGTCTTGCTTAGTAACCCAAATGCTGATGGTGCCTACTGATACGGCAATAAAGCAAGAAACTTATTGCAATTCATAAGTTAATCATGTGCAAAACATAGCCAAAGCAGCGATAGTTAATAAAGTGCTGAGTAAGAGTGCAAATACATGTGCAAAACACGCGAGAAAAAAAGTGCAATACCGCCAGTCATTAAGAGATAAAATCATCAAGATATAAGAAACTTCTCAGATCCCTGAGATAAGTAGACTGTATAATGTCAATGAATAAAATACATCTCTTAAAAACAAACAGTAAAAAAGTAACAGAAGTTTAAAAACCCACAACCTGATATAATAAATACAAAAACAACGAATTGCTATTGTATCCATAGAAATAGTAATAAATAAGTAGTTAAAATTTCATCCTATCTCTAAATATACAGTCAGTACAAAACTATCAAGGAACAACGAAGAACCATCATAATTGCATCACTCAATAGAAAAATATATATAAATATATGCACAGACATAAATGTATAAATACACACATATATATATATATATAAATACACGAAAAATAGTTACACAGGAAGAAATATATTGTGTAGGAGGACAGATGTAATCTAAAAAATAGACACATCACTAGCTCAACCTCGAAATAGGGAACCTAACTAAGAGGGAGTCGATGGAAAATGTAGTGCACAAGACTAGACTGTGGAAAGAATAACATAATGTTTCTAAACCTTTATAGAAAGTGGTGCATTTCCTCAGTGTTATTCAATCCGTTAGGCCAACGGCTGTCAAGTTCAATAATCATTTTAGTTTCAAGCTGTCTCAATATTAATTCGCGGTCACCGCCTCTTTTGAGATGGGATATAGCACCAACCACAAAATATTTGAGACATGATAGGTCATTGTTATGGACTCTCTTGAAGTGGCGGGCAACCGGGTAGGCTGGATCATTTTGTAAAATCGCACGTAAGTGCTGTAAAATCCTGACGTGCACCTGGAGCTTGGTACTACCCACATATCTTAACCCACAGGTGCAGGTCAGGATATAAACAGCGTGATCAGTTTTGCAGTTATAGTTGCCAATGATCGGCCTAGGATCCGCAGCAAAAGGAGTGGAATAGTGCGAGGTATTAATGCCAAATCTACACACACGACAGCTTGAACACTTGAAGAAACCCCTAGGCGGTTTAAGCCACGGAATTTTAGATTTGAGTTCTGGGGCAGCTGTGTCCAAAGTCATGCTCATACTCCTGGCTCGTCTGAAGGTGATGATAGGGTTGACCGGTAACCTAGTATTCAAAACATGATAACTTAGAATAATAGGCCAATTCTTTTTTAGTATGGCTATAAGTTTCCTGTCCTCACTACTAAATGCAGTAATCATACGTGGACACTCATCCTGCGGTCTAGTACCAATTTCCATATCAGAATCAGAAAGAGCCTCCGGGAGGAGACTCTGCCTAGACCTGGACTTGGACTTCTCAATAGCTTGGCTCAGGATGGCGTCAGAATAACCTCTGACCTTCAGTCGTGCCAACAGATCTTTCAGGCAAGATTCATAGTCAGAGGGAGAACTGCATATCCTTTTTAGCCTAAGAATCTCTCCATACGTATCCCCGCGATGGTGTGCTTGGGGTGCATACTTGCCGCATGGAGAGTGGCATTCCCAGCTGTAGGTTTCCCGTGCAGGTAGTATTAATCTTGGAATTAGCAATATATACTTCAACATCCAAGAACTGCATAGTGTGTTTATCAATATGAGCTGTGAAATTAAGATTCATGGAGTTGTCATTGATGTTTTCGATAAATAGTAAAGCCTCATCTTTAGTACCCTTCCATGCTATAAAGATATCATCTATATATCTTAAATAGCATTTAACATGGTTATTCATCCAGGTCCCATGTAGTGGGGTGAGGACCTGCTCCTCCCACCAGCCTACGTGCAAGCACGCATAGCTGGGGGAGAAACAGGCCCCCATCGCTACTCCTCTCAATTGTTTGAAAATGTCCTTCCCAAAAGAGAAGTAATTATTATGCAAACACCACTCTATGAGACACAAGATGACTTTGTTGTGCTCATAGTAAGCCATGGGTCTTTTGGAAAGGTATTGTTTGACAGCAGAGAGGCCTTGTGCATGATCGATACTAGTGTAAAGCGTTTCTACATCCAGCGAAATTAACCACATATCTTCATCCCATTGGATGTGTTCAATTTTAGATAAAAAATCGCTGGTGTCGCACACAAAACTAGGTAGGTTTTTTACTATATCTTGAAGAAAAAAGTCTATATACTCCCCAACTTTCTCTCCCATACCTCTAATAGCAGAAACAATGGGCCTGCCAGGCACCGGTTCAACACCTTTATGTATTTTCGGAATTAAATATAGTGCTGGCAAGACAGGGAATTCAATGTGCATAAACTTGTAATCTTCAGAGGAGATGAGTCCTTCTCTTTTCCATTGTCCTAGCCATGTCTTTAATTTGCCTTTGGCCTCCGCATACTCTTTTAGTGTTGAAGTCTTGTAGCAAAGGGGGTCGTTCAGTTGACGTTTGGCCTCTTTGATGTAGTCCTGCTTAGGCCAAATAACCAGATTACCCCCCTTGTCCGATTTTTTAATCACGATTTCATGATTTTCCCCAAGTTTTTTCATTAATTTCACATATTCTCTTTTCATATGAGTGATTTTCTTTTTAGATTTGTTGTTGGTCCTTAAATAAAGTTTTTTAATGTCATTAGTGACACATTCATGGAACACATCGATGGCATCCTTAGGCATTAAGGGGATATATTTGGATTTACTTTTAAATGGGCTGAGCCCTGCTCCCTTTTGAGAAATGGAAATATTCTTCAACCTCACTTGTGTAGCCATATCAGGGTCAATTTCAGGGTCATAGGTGGTATTGTGTAAGTCATTGATATCGAGGAAAGTATGCGCATCCGAGGCAGTTAATAAATGAATGTTGTCATAAGCGTCCTCCTCAGGAATGTCACTCAAAGTGGTTGCATCTTTGGCGGATTTCAGAGCAAAGTGTTTTTTTAGTTTTAACTTCCTTATGTAGGAAAATAAGTCAATCCTAGTCATGGCGTAATTGAAACTTTGCACAGGACAAGAATTAAGTCCCGAAGATAACAGTTGTTCTTCCGCCTTACTAAGGGTAACACTGGAAAGATTTACAATAGTGTTGTCAACTAACGGTGTTTTGCCCACATTTTTTTCTTCTTGTTTTGTGGTTGAGTGTTGTTGCCGTTGTTGCTGCTTGCGTCTCCTTTCTTTTCTCCGCTTGTTCCGCCTTTGACAGCTTGCACATTTTGCTGCCTCGGCCGTAAAGTCTGTAGCCTCTCCTCTACAATGAAATCCATTTCTTGCTGTAGATTGAGTTTCGCCAGTCCTACCAAGTTTAAATCTGAACGGGAGGAGGAGGGAGAAGAAGAGGTTAAATTGTTACTGGAATCACTTGTGACTGAATCTGTGTCAACGCTCGCTTGTTCACTGATGTTACCACTTTCAAGATTAGATGTGATATTGCTAGGTTTCATTCCTGCATTCGATATTGCTGTTGCATTAACATTCGTGCTCTTTTTACTGTAAGCCTGTCTTTTCGCTGTATTGTATTTTCTCGAGAAAGTGAAGATTTTACCATCGCGATAGTCATCCGCATCACGAGTGAACTTAGTGGCTTTGCGAATTTTAATTCTTTCTTCATGTTTTCTTAAACGATCGTTCATTATTTCAGATAGTTTTTTATTTCATCAGACTCAGGTCGCAAATGTAATTCCAGTTCTATAGATTTAATTTCTTCTAGTAATTTGCTACGATCTATTGCGGCATACTTGATAAGAATGCACACTAGATTCATAGACGCGGCCAAGTTGCTTTCGCCCCACTCTTGCAACATGGCCGGATTAGGCTTTTCAAAATTGGCGCTAAAAGAATGCGCAAACCGCGCGGAACTCGGCCTACTTCCTCGTACTTGCTCAAAGATTTGTGTTCCCACCTTTTGGTGAATTTCATTTTCTTACATCTTTCCAATTCTTTTGATAAATATTTTAAGCTTTTTGTCTGCTCGCTGTGATCTTTATCATGAGATGGTGTTTTGGTATTGCTTGTTGTGTTGGTTAAGCCATCAAATAAACTGACGGCTGCTTCTTCCCGCAGTTTGTCGACTTCGTCGGACATTTTGATCCCTCTGTATTGTACTATGGTTGTATAGCAGGTAAAAATACTTGTTGTACCCTCGCCTGCTAAATATCGCTGTTCATACGACTTCCCCACCTCGGACAATGCTTCTTTCACTCACCGCACGCCAATGGCGGGATCCGCTTCGTGTGCCGCGCCAGCCGACATGACCCCACGTCGCAGTTCAACCGCCGTAGTGCTTCGGCTTCAGCAAATACCAGCAGGCCAGGGGGTAGCCACCGAAATTCCCAACAAGAGATCCGGATCCAAAAATTTGAGGGCGGCTACCAGCTTCAGGGGGAAGGGGTCCGTTACGGAAGCAAATCCACATATATATATGCATGATAGGCCTGTTTTCAAGACTTAAAAAGCTGTTCACAACGTCAATATCACTCGGCTTCACTCTACTCCAAGAATCAAAATGCGGGACGTCCAACCTGGTATCCAAAGCCGGTTTATTTTCACATATACTTCATTACACCAAGTGCATCCTAGCAGCAAAAAGTGACACCACGCGTTTCGGCCGTAGCCTTCCACAGGGCAGGTATCGGAAGCCGGTTAATTTTCGACTATACTTTATTACGCCAATTGCATCCTAGCAACAAGAAGTGGCCTACGCGTTTCGGCTGTAGTTATAGTTAGCTCACTAACTATAAAAGTTGAATTTCTCTGGTTTAGTTCCAGTGAAATGTCAGCCTAACTATAAAGTACCTGTAACCTTTGGCTTTTTCAGTCTATATATATATATATATATATATATATATATATATGTGTTTGGACTGAATTGTGAAAACCACACATACCATCATGCACTGTAAAATATTATCATGTTGATGCCCACTAGAGGGCCCAGAATGGTTAAAGATCTGCACTTGTGGGGATTCACAATCAGTTTCTTTTTTTGCCAGGGCTCACCTCAGAAGAAGTTCCAAGACTGAATGAAACGCATCAGGATCGCCCAAAATTGCTCGAATAAATGCTTTGAAAGCACCGTGTGCAGTACTGTGATTGGCTGGCTGCAACCTGCGTAGAAAGTTGCAGCAGCAAATATATAAAGCAGGACACGGTCCCGGGGTATGGATATAAAGATTAGAAAGTATAGACGGGGTCAGCGTAGAGGTACCCTGACCCTAAGGGTGCATTGTATGGATCTCGGAAGGACCTAATATGAGCATCAAAATGCTGCAAATTGTTTTTTTCATGTGGTTAGAGTCCTGGACCCAATTCAATTCAATTCAAATGATCTTTATTCGGATTTAGTACATCCATAAAAGTACATACAGAGTGAAAGTGCATTAGAAAAAACATTAAAAAGATTCATACAAATTTAAAAACCATGGGTCCAATTAGGTTAAGCAGCAAGATGACTTAAAGTGCAAAATATAATGTACAAAGTACATGATACATAATACTAAGGAATATTAATCGGTCAAAGTCCACAATTACCCACTTATAGAAGTATCTCCTACACATGTTCAATAAGATCACAGTTTAGTAGCTGTTACACAAATTTATAAACTCGCATAGTGATATTATCCATTATCCGAGTTCCATACTTGCCCTCGATTTCACACAGGCCTTTATGAAACAACTAACGGAGTAAATAACATCATCAGTATGCAGCATTTGCAAAAATTGCAAAGCAAGAATAGAGTCACGTAGATTATATTTACGTAAGATTGGTCTTAAATATTGACAGGTATACAGTTTATAATGGCCGCAAAAGAAGAAATAGTGTAATAAATTTTGTCGGCCTCCTTGAGAACAGGGGCAGTCTAGTTCTTCTAAGTTTTTATTGTAGCCAATAGGAAAGCTAAGCAAATAAACTAAGCTTCCCTCCCGGAACCTGAATAGAAGACTCCGATTCCATCTACCTATCGGCTTTGTCAGATATCTAATAAAATTATTAAGATTGTCAGCATCTAAATCACAAATGCGTAAATATTTACAGACCACTGGTTTACTAGATTCTGATCTCATCGTTTCCTCAGTATATAGCTCCAAAAGTGCCCGTTTAACACTGTTTTTGTGAGCGGGTACAATTGAGTCAGGGGAACTAAATAAGGATCCTAGTCCCACCTGCTGTAGACTATTTTTAACTGCATTTAGCCAAGGTATGTGGTGAGATCTATCACTAGACAAACAGTCAGATATAATACTACGAGTCAATGTTGCTGCTGGATTTAACCAGATTTTAATCCAAAATAGGGCAGGCCTTGACTTAATAAAATCAACAATATATGGCAGCCTCAATTCATTATGACAGATCAAGGTGGGAGCACAAGGAACTCCCCCTAACACCCTCCTGCAGAATCTATTTTCCTCCACCTGGAGGGCCGAGCTGTTGCAATATCCCCATACTTCTGCACCATAAGTCCCAGTTGGTCGACATTGGGTACGGTAAATGGTGAGAAGAGGGGTAACAACATCAGCCATTTTTGGTTGGCGAAGGGATAGAATCGAGTTAATTGATTTGCCAATTTTGTTGCTTGCAAAGGCAGCATGTTGCTGCCATGAGCCTGAGTTAGAGAATAACAACCCTAAATAGGTAAAAGTGCTGGTGCATTTTAAAATGTTATTACCCGATGTAATCGATGCAATGTTATACTTCTTTGGTCCGCAATTCATTATAAAAGATTTTTTTAAATTTGTATTTAACCCAAGGTCGGACATGAAGGTAACAAAGCCGGAAATTAAAGTGCGTAATGCATTCGGTGTACGCCCCATCAATACAGCGTCATCCGCATAAAGTAGAGTAGTGATGGGGGAACCGTTTATTATGGGGACATCCTTAATAATCTCACTCAAAGTGTTGCTTAACCTGTTAATATATAAAATAAAAAGCAGCGGGCGAGTACGCAGCCCTGTCTGACTCCTCTACTGATAGGAATATCGTCAGACAGATCACCTTCATTATTAATTCGTACTCGTGCTTTTAAATCCCTGTGTAAATAGGAAAGAAAGTATACCAGTGAATCGTCTAAACCATATTCGAGCAAAAGTGACCACAACCTAGAACGGTTAACAAAATCAAACGCAGAACTCAAATCCATAAAACCTAAATAAAGGGGGGATTTTTTAACAGTGATATATTTGGCCATAATCAGGTTTAGATTTAAGCATTGTTCAATAGTGCCCACCTTACTTCTGAAACCCAATTGACTAAAATGGAGAATGTTGTTATCTTCTGCCCAATCCCTAATCCGTCTGAAAATTACTCTTCCCAAAACTTTTAACGTATTGTCGATCAGTGAGATCGGGCGATAGCAGGCGGGATCCGACCTATCGCCTTTTTTGAAGATGGGCACAATGACACTGTTCGACCAAGATTCGGGAATTGAACTGTCATTTAGGTTATTAAATAGGTTGCATAAAAGAGGAGCCCAGAAGTTAATTTCTGATTTTATCTGGTCGATAGAAAGACCATCAGGACCTGGGGCTTTATTGCTAGCACTGTCAATGATAGCATCCTCGACCTCAAGTAGTGAGAAGGTCAGAGGTTCATCACGAAGGGTTGGGGAGACAGTAGCTGGAGGGGTAGCTGATATGGCATATATTTGGGAGAAATGCTCTACCCAAGCCTCGCCAGTTATATTACTATTAATTTGGTTCAAATTGGAACCAAAAGATCTTAGCAACTTAACTTCTTTCCAGAAACCCATTGAGTCCTTCAGTGTGGCGGTGCGCGTAAGTGATTCCCAGTGATTGATCACTAGGGCTTCAGATCTAATTCGTAAAACCCTTTTATATTGTGATCTTAATTCTCTTACAAGTTGGGGGTCCCTCGGGCTAGTATTAAGTGCGGCCCTCAAATCCCTGTTGGCCCTAGAGCAGGAAGTATCGAACCAACGGGGTCCCTGGGAGATGTTCTGCCTGGCAGGTTTGGAAGATTCAATTTTGATTGCCCTGCAAAGATCACCAAATGCGCCAACCACCTCATTACTGGGACTTATATAAGACAGGCAGATCTCAACTGTCTCGGGGTATTTTTTGATTACACTGGAAAGTATTCCTTTATTATCAGCTCCCTTCCATACTAGTCTCAATTTATCAGTTGACAATGCTAGATTTTGAGGACCTACATCTGGTTTCTCTGCAACTCTTGAGGTCTGGGGGTTGTATACGTTAATTCTAAGCGGATAGTGATCACTATACGCGGAACAGACGACTTCAGCTTTTAAAATTATTTCACTTAACTCAGGGCATGTAAAAATATAATCAATCGTGGAAGCACAGCCCTGGCCTATGAAAGTAGGGGTTGTTACATTATTTGTACTTGTACCTGCAATTTCCATAGCATTGACTAAGTCATGGGAAGCTATAAAATCTTTCAATTCTACCCCATTCTTACATGTAGGGCTATGGCGATACATGTGCGCATTAAAATCCCCTCCGATGCAGATACCATCGAAGGATCGATACTTTTGTCCCCCCATAATTTCATCTATAAAATTAAACAATAATGTGAAATTGCCATTAGGGCGGCTAATAAAATCATTATTATAAAAATTAATAATACATAATTTCAGTCTGTTAATGTACTTGATGGCCATAAAACAGCAGATACCCGGTGTTGGGATCAATTTAGTATGCACCCCACGTTTTATTTTGGACCAAATAGAAAGTCCCCCGCTAGATCGGCCCATGGGAGACGGCAAGGCCTTGAGATTGTGACAACAGAAGCCCTCAATTGTTGGTGACATTGTACTCCATGTTTCTTGTAACAACAATATATCACAATTATTATCAACCCACTCTAACCACTCTGAGATTTTTAGTTTAGAATTTAAGCCTGCTATATTCCAGCTAACAAGAGATAATGCTGAGTCCATAATCGAATGAGCAGAAGTCTGAGGTGGTTTACTCGGGGTGCTTTGAGGTGGGTTTTCTGAGACAGTCGGGGGTTCGGATACCGGAGAAGGGTCGACAAAAGTAGTCGAAGATGGTCAGTCTTGCATGTCCAGATCCGAAAGGGGTGCATATCTATTGTACATTTGTAATGGGAAATAAGGTTGGTGAAATTGCATAGGTGGTTGGCGAAAGTGCATGGGTGGTGGTTGGAAGTGCATAAATGATGGTGGTTGCGGATGCATTAAAGGCACTGGGAATTGCATAGGAGGTGGGCGAGGTTGTATGGCCGGTTGTCTGTAGAAATAACTCAAGGGTAACATAGTTGCAACAGTTGGGATGGTTGAATAGTTGCAATTTCTGTTAAGGAGGTTTCTTACTGTCCCTGGATTGTTAAAGTTGAGAACTATACAATCACCATCCTTGTCCTTGAGTAGAGGGCCAACCCACGATACCCTACGTGCAGATATAATGTCTCTTGTGATATCAAAACCAACACCTTTGTGTTTTGTTAGCCAGTCTATGCTCTTATTCCGCAATTGCACCCACGATTCCCCCTGATTCTCCCTCAATGGCGGAACACCTGCCAGCACCAACACAAAAGGACAAGCATCCGGTGGCAGGTGTAAAGCTGGTCCTTGGTGTTTAAAAGATTTAGTAGACCCTTGGGGGCCATTTCCCACGTTGTTATTTGCAGCGGTCGGTTTTGGAGGTGCGGTTGCATTAGTTAAACCATTATTGTTGCTTGGAACAGAGGTGTTGGAAGTAGATGGAGTGACAACTTTCCTAGGAGCAGGTATAGGGGTTGGTTTTATAGATGTGTTAGCCTTACTCATCGTTGGCCCCTTTTTGGTGGTTGTGGGTTTAACTATAGATGATTCCGTGGATGGAGAAGCAGAAACAAAATTGCTCGGTGCCCCACCCAAGGTACTGGTGTTGACCTGTTTCTTTGATGACAATATATTGTTTGCAGTTTCCAATTCTTTCAAAAGGCGATCTGCTCTAACTTGGTCCAAAACGATTGACCCTTTCCTTTTTGTTTCACCCGTTTTAACCAGGTTATCCAATCTATCAAGTCTTTTAAAAACATTATTAAACTGACTGATCATTTGTTTTTCAATCCGGTTAAAAATAGTATCAACTATGGTTTCTATCATATTGCCGTTCTGTCTAGATAGATTATAGTTATCACCCATTAATGTAGTTTGGGTCCATGTAGTTTTAGAGTTACCACATGGGTTAAAAATGGATACATCAGAAGTACTATCCATATCTGCGGGGTCTTTATCCTCTTTATCCTCTGTCAGGACAATTTGTGCCCCCGGAAGTTTATTTTTATTCCACAGGCTCTGAGGTGTTGGTTGGTTTTTGTGGAATACAGGCTGTTTTCTTTTGTTTGCACTTTGCTTAGACGTGCCTCTTTTGCGTTTCTCCCTGCCCGGCTTGTTACTACTAGAGTCAATGATGTCCACATTAATGACATCATCCTGCGAGGCAGCTGCAATTGTGGAAACGCTCTCTGTCTGAAGGGATACCAAGGGTGTCACTGTCGATGTTGAATTTGGCGTTACTGCCACTAATGTTGTAGAGGCGGAAACTTGTGCTGTGTAAGTGACAGTGTGTTCATCCTCCACAATAGTAGGTACGTCAACAAAGGGGTGTGATGGTTTTACCACAATTATATCTGGATTTATATGAACATCTCCATTGGTACAGCTAGAGCTATTTGTAAGAATCATTTTGTTACTAGTTGAAAAAGAACCCATAGAAAACCTTCTCTCAGTCTCCACTATTTCGTTAAAAGCAGAGTCTATCATTGATTCAAAGGAAGTAATAAGGGAGACAGAAGTGTCAGCAACCTTGTTTTCTACATCAATGGTCTCACTGTCGCCCATTTTTTGGGTCCGAAATAGGTGCTCACCTTTGGGGAGGAAGTTAGAGGGGTGGCCCGCCCGTCCACTGCAGTCCACTGACGGCCACAGACGGTCCCGCCCTTGTCCCGGGCTTCTCCCGGGACGCTCCCGCACGCTCCCGCTTAGCGGGTACTGTTCTTCCCTTAAATAGGTGGTACGTAAGATTGTAGGCGGGGCGTGTTGGCCAGGGAGAGCGGCCAGGTGACTAGAGGCGCGGTGTGCAGGGGCTTCTGGGATTCGAAGTCCTGCCCCGCACGCTCGCAGCCATGGACCAACCACGCAGCAGCAATCGGCCTCCCCTGTGGCTCAGGTGCGCAGCGGGACCCGCGAAGCGGGTTCCGCAAGTTGTGAAGGTTGAAGAAGGGGTCCAAACGAAGTCCTTGACCCTCAGCAGCGGTCGGCAACAGCTACAAGGCAAAATAGTGTCCTGGACCCATTGAGATGCTCAGCAAGGCCACCTGTGTAACATTGTGGCAGAGTTTTGAAAAATATATACATTCACACACTCACTCACACACTAATCCATGCACTCACAGACCCACTCAGAGACTCACACACCGTCACAGACCCATTCAGACACTTGTGTACCATCTCATACACTCACTCATACTCTCACGCACCCACTCACAGTCTCACTCAGACACTCATGCACCCCCTCACAGACCCACTCAGACACTCACACCCACTCATAGACCTACTCAGAGACTCATGCGCCTACTCACAGACCCACTCAGACACTTTTGCACCCACTCATAGCCCCACTCAGACATTCATGCATCCATTCGCAGACCCATTTAGACATACACACCCCTAACTCACCCACTTGGACACTCATGCAGCCACTCACAGACCCACTCAGACACTTAAGCACCTACTCACAGACCCACTCAGACTCTAACACCCACCCACAAACCCACTCAAACACTTGTGCATCTACTTACAGACCTAGTCAGACACTCATGCACCCATTCAATACCCACTTAAACCCTTTTGCACCCACTCACAGACCCACTCAAACACTCATGTATACACTAACAGACCTATTCAGAGACTCTCACACTGACTCATAGACCCACTCTGAGACTGAAACACCCACTCTCACTCAGAGACTCACTCGGACACCCATGTACTCACTCACAGACTAACTCACACACTCTTGGAGACAAACGGACAAATCCACTCTGACACCCACTCACAGATCCACTCCCTCAGAAACTCATGCACCCACTCACATACCCACTCAGACATTCACACACCCACTCACGCACCCAGTGAGACACTTATACAGTCACTCCTGAACCCACTCAGACACACACACACACACTCACACACCCATTGAGACATTGACACACTCACTCACACACCCACTGAAACACTCATGTATTCACTCACATACTCACTCTCAAAGGTTACAGGTTGCAGTTAGGAAATACAATTTAAAAAACCTTAGAAAGGCATGTTAAAAACCAAAGGTTACATAGAAGTTATAGTTAGGAAATAATATTTAAAAAATGTAGAAATTCAGAAAGAGAAACCCAAAGCTTACACAGACATTACAGTTAGAAAATAACATTAAGAAATCTTAGAAATTAACAGAAAAAAACAAAGATTACAGGGACGTTATAGTTAGGAAAGAGAATTTTAAAAAAACTTACAAATTCACAGAAAAAAACTAAGTTTAGAGGGACATAGTCAGGCTCAAATTTCACTTGTACATAACCACTGAAATTCAGCAGTTATATTTACCTGGGCTAACAATAACTTATACCCTTGCAATGCACTGCTTATGACCTCACATATTACATCATTCATGACATGGTCAGTGGCATTGCTGATTATATCACGAATTACATCACTGATGACATCATCCAATGAGTGTTTAAGTGTTTTGTAAATGTTTCTGAGACTTTTAAGATATATACTAAGCTACAGCAAAGGTTTAATTACTAATCTTTCTGTACTACAAATCTATGTAAATAAAAATGTAACTGTTCGTTTGTTCAAAATCTAAATACTCCGAAAGTTCTTTACCGATTGCTTTGAAATTTTGACACAACGTTGCATTCGAATACGCAAATGTTTTTATATACACAACGTTGGATTCGAATACGCGCGTGTCGAATACGCGCATGTTTTTAATCGAAAGCACACACAGACACATAAAAATGTCAATGTGCGTTTGATAAAAATCTTAAATCTACAAAAGTTCTTCACTGATTGATTTGAAATTTTGACACAACGTTGCATTCGAATATGCAAGGGTTTTTATATACACATCGTTGGATTCGAATACGTGCATGTCGAATATGCGCGTGTTCTTAATCGAAAGCACAAACAGACACATAATAATGTCAATGTGTGTTTGATAAAAATCTTAAATCTATGAAAGTTCTTCACCGATTGATTTGAAATTTTGACACAACGTTGAATTCGAATAAGCTCGTGTTTATGTATACACAATGTTGGATTAGAATACGTGTGTGTTAAATACACGCTTGTTTTTAATCTAAAGGACGAACAGACCCTATCGATTGGGATGCTGTGCAACAACTACAATAGACGCATAGAGACAATAGTCTACATATATTAGGATGGACAGTTGGTGTCAGGATGGCAGACCGGGAAGTGGGTGGAGGGAGGGGGAGGAGTTGGTTCACTTTGCAACCCAAACAGACCCTATCAATTTGGTTGCTGTGCAACAAATACAAGGAAAGCATATAGACAATAGTGTACATATATTGGATTGATTTGAAATTTTGACACAACGTTGAATTCGAATAAGCGCGTGTTTATGTATACACAATGTTGGATTCGAATACGTGTGTGTTAAATACACGCGTGTTTTTAATCTAAAGGACGAACAGACCCTATCGATTGGGTTGCTGCACAGCAACTACAATAGACGCATAGAGACAATAGTCTACATATATTAGGATGGACAGTTGGTGTCAGGAGGGCAGACCGGGAAGTGGGTGGAGGGAGGGGGGAGGAGTTGGTTCACTTTGCAACATTAAGAAAGGAAGCATAGAGACAATAGTCTAAATAGATTAGGATGGACAGTTGGTGTCAGGATGACAGACCGGGAAGTGGGTGGAGGGAGGGGGGAGGAGTTGGTTCACTTGGCAACATTAAGAAAGGACGCATAGAGACAATAGTCTATATGTATGAGGATAGACAGCTGGTCTCAGGATGGCAGACCGGGAATGGGTGGAGGGAGGGGGAGGAGTTGGTTCACTTTGCAACATTAGTGCGTGTTTATATATACACAACGTTGGATTCGAATACACGCTTGTCAGATGCGCATGTGTTTTTAATCGAAAGGCCGAAAAGACCCTAACGATTTGGTTGCTACGCAGCAAATACAAGGGACGCATATAGACAATAGTCTACATATATTAGGATGGACAGTTGGTGTCAGGATGGCAGACCGGGAAGTGGGTGGCGGGAGGAGGAGGAGTTGGTTCACTTTGCAACCCAAACAGACCCTATCGATTTGGTTGCTGTGCAACAAATACAAGGGACGCATATAGACAATACTCTACAGATATTAGGATGGACAAAAACAAATTGTATACCCACAAGCATTGTGAAATTAAACATATTAGAAACGTGTACTTACTCTTTCCTTTCTCTTCCATTTAACCAGACTGAGCCACGGCAACACGTGGCCGGGTACAGCTAGTATGCAATATAATTTCTAACATATGTGATCTTAGTGGTTATGTTATTCTCTGTATCCATGTGTGAGTAGGTGTTTGAGTGGCTGTGTGAGTGGGTGCATGAGTGACTGTAGGGGTGAATAAGTGGGTGTATGAGTAGCTATATGGATGAGTAAGTGGCTGTATTGGTGAGTGTACATATGTGTCAGTGGCTATAGGGTGAGTGAGTGGCTATGCAAGTGGCTGTGTGGATGGGTGAGTGGGTGTTTGAGTGACTGGGTGTCTAAATGGTCATATGAGTGAGTGACTTGGTGCGTAAGTGGCTATTTGGGTGAGTGAGTGGCTGTCTGAGTGGGTGTTTGGTTAACTAAGTTTGTGTGTGAATGGCTCTATAGGAGAGTGAGTGGCTCTGTGAATGGCTGTTTGCATGAGTGAGTGGATGTGGGAGTGGTTAAATGGATTTGAGAATGGGTATGTAAGTGGCTGTGTGGGCCTGGGAGTGTGTGTGAGAGTGCTTGTATGGGTAAGTGAGTTGCTGTGTTGAGACACTGCATGGGTGAGTGAATATGAATGTGAATAACTGTATAAGAGAATAGGTATGTGTGTGAGTAGCTGTATGGGTGAGTGACTGGATGTATGAGTAGCTGTAGGGTGAGTGAGTGGGTGTGTGAGTGAGTGGCTCTAAGAATGAGTGAATGGTTGAACAGTACAATAGTGATTGGAATCTCCTGAAATATTTCTGTTTAGACCAGATACAAAAAGAAGAGTGGGGAGGGGATCAAGAAATATAATATGCCCCTTTAGGGCCTAATTATATAGTGTAGGTTCACTGAATATGAATTGCCACTTCTTGTAGCATTCCTTTTCTGTACATTCTGACATTGATCGATTGTTTTTACTGCTCCTACGTGGACATTGATATTTATGTTCAGTACGGAGAATGTATTTAAATCAAATGAATTGGTATGTTTGAATGTTAAAAGATGGCCACCAAAAAGGCATATGATTAAGGCAGTTTTTTAATCCCTCTTTTGTTTAAGAGAATCATTGATTAAATTGCCTCGCTCGTCCTTTAAATGGGCTGATTGCACATAATTGCATAGACATTGAAAAATCAGACCGTGCCGAAACACTTCTGTCAAGTTTAATTCTATGTGTTGTGGAAATAAATTTGAATTTAACTCAGCTCCAGAGTGCGCTCCATTTTCTTGTGCTGCCAGGATTGAACCACAAAAATGTTACAATTTATATGTGATTCACCCTCACGGAGAGCCGCACCCGCGGCATGTGGAGCGACGGCCGGTGGGATACCTTGAGATGCTTTGTGCATTGCGGTAAGCCCCGCCAAGCCGTAACAGCTAAATGTTAGCGGTATCCAGTTGGATACGGAAGGAGGACAGACAGGGGCATCAAAGCAGCCTGAGCAGACACAGGGAGATTTGAGTCAGACGACCAGAAAGAACTGAAGAAGGAAAGGCAGTGAGTGTCTCCATGAAGTATACTGCATGATGGCAGCTGCGTAGGAGTGCTAATTTTTACAAATATTTCTTCCACATGCTGGACTTGTTATGTTCAGTGATACAGAAAGATAGGAGGCAGCAGGCAATATCTTCAACAGAGAAACATGTAACACAACAAATTCTTCAAAAGGGGCATCTTGGAACAAACCCACTCACAATAATCTGAGGAACTTACATTATACTTAAGAAAATATTCATGAGAAAGAAATAAGAAAATGGTCGGAAGCTACCAGTCTAAAGAAGTTTTTGGATGTTAATCGTATCAATAGAGGTCTTGTATATATACTGTGCCTTCATATGAGAATCCTGACCCTGCATTATTGCAAGAGTGGGAGGAATATACAACCAAAACACCTAAAGGAATGGTCAAAATTCTAATTAAATATGCATAGAGTGATCACATAAAACCTTTAGAAGAAATCAAAAAATGTGATTCATCAAGATAAGGACACTAGCATTAATTAAGACCTGAGGCAACGAATGAAGAAACGCTTGATGGACTATGAAGGTTCCATCAGGCATAGAAAAACAACAAGTTTCTGAGAGATGTTCACGTTTACGAATCTGGATGAATTTTGACAATTGCCAAGAAATTTGATGCACTGAGGAAACATCTGAAACAAGGACCAAACTGTATTATATAGGAACGCAAAGAGAGACATTGTAATCTGAGGTGGAGACATCGGAAGGAGACCAATCGACAAGGACAGGGGAAGGAACAGATTCTAAAAATGTGCCTACTTATTTTTCCGAGAACCCATTGATAAGGGAGTCCCACCAATGACCACCACAATGCACCCATCTCCCGGACAGAAAAGAAGGAAGACAAGAATTGGGATAAAGGAATGGGAGAGACTTTCCAGCACAAGGAGCAAACGGGGAGGGGAAATGGAAATAGAACAAATGGAGAAACCTGTGATAAATCTATCGGACAGAAATGTAACATTGGATGAAGCAAGTGTATTAAAACTGGGCCTGACTTTCTCTCCGACCATGCAATTCAACTACACACAGATACGGATTGACCTGTTTAAATATATCAGAAAATTGAAATTGATGAAAATGCATCTCCAACATCCAAAACAAATTAAATGGCACAATCCAGTACAAACAGATGAAACGGACTTCCTCAAAGGCAAAGATTTGGGGACACTTATTATTGCAAGAATTCGTGAATATTCCGGCTCTCACCTACAGGAAGAAAGTGCAGAAACATGGTGGATTTATTAGAACAAGCTGAAATAACACAAAAAAGCTGTATCAGCAATCTGAGAACAAAATTCTAGATTCAATCTTCGTACCCCACATGACACTATAGACACATTCCAGGAAATAGTGATCTATGAGTTGAAGAAACTTCTAGCGGAACGTTCTGAGATACATAACAATAATATTTCCCAAAAACAATGGGAGGCTATTATAGATTTAAAATTTTTTTTTTAATGACATTCCATGCCATGGGTGAGGGAGGATCACGCATACATTTTGAAGCTTTTGCGGTTCAATGCTGGCCACACAAGAAAATGGAGCGCACACTTGGCGACAAAACTTTTCCGCAAAGAGACAGCCAGGAATACTCCGCTTCATGCAGATAGGGGACACCCTAAAACACTGATCCGCAGTACTCCATATGGCGAGTTCCTCCGGGCTCGGAGGAACTGTAGTCAGGATCAAGACTTTGCTAAAGAGAGTGAATGCATGAAGGAAAGATTCGAAGAGAGAGGTTATCATCCTAGAGTCATCGAAGAGGCATTTCAGAAGGCTAATACGATCAGTCATGAATCTCTAGTGAACCCTGTAAGAAAAGACAAAGGGCAGGAAAAGGAAATCATCAGATATATATCTACTTACCATTCTAAATCATGGAAAATACAGAAAAGCCTTATCAGACACTGGAAAGTACTCAAAACTGAATCAGCTTTGTCTGACGTTTTGGGTGACAATCCCAATATGACATACCGGAGGGCAGGCTCATTAAGAACTAAAGTGAGTCACAATGAAATTAGCACGATAAGATCTAAGACCAGTAACATCCAAGGTTTCTTTACATGTATGAAATGTAAAGCGTGCAAATATAGCTCCAACGTAAAAAACGTATTTTTCCCAGTAGAAGAGAAAGAAAAAAACATCAGGAAACATCTAACATGTCTCTCTTAATACTGTGTATATATTCTGGTATGCCCTTGTCTCAAAAAATACGTTGGGAGCACTATGTTCCCAGCCAAAATACGAGTCCTTCAACATATGAGGGCTATCCAGAATAAAGATCAAACCTCCCCTGTGGCTCGTCATTTTGAGGAGCATCACAAAAGTAATCGGGATCTCCTACATTTTTTTGTCATAGACAAACTTCCACCAGTGCCAAGGGGAGGGGACAAAATCCGCAAATTGAGACAGTTGGAAAATAGATATATCATCAATCTAGATACCTTGATCCCTGGAGGCCTCAATTCTGAAGAGGAAATGATATGGCATCTGGGAGACACGTAGGCTTTTCCCGACCATGCATGGTTTTTTCAGTATTGTCTGTTTATATCTCTTTCTGCATCATGTCTTCTGTATATAATGTAAATACACTTACCTGAGTATTCTGCGAGAACTTGTTTTTAACCATTTATTAATTTATTTACTGTTGTTCACATATTTAATTATTTTGGAGAAAGAACAGGGCACTGTTAGAAAGTCATGTTAAGTCATCTTTAAAGGTGTTATGCATAAATATTAGCTTTGAGAGGCATATTTGCTTTGTCTTTTCCCCTTTCCTGCAGAGAGCTGTGGAGGAGTTTGGTTGCTGAGAGACATTCTTTAAGCTTTATTAATTTGGACATTGGCCATGACACCCTCCCACTGGGGTAGCAGGATGTACTCAGATTCATTTCCTCTGGTCGGCTCACGTGTTTCTCTTTTTTCTAAATCTACAATTTGGAATTTAGGATTTGCTTTGCTTTCTAATCCACTGGGAATTCAAGGAATTTACACATACATATTAGGCACTTGCGATATGTAAATGGTTTGTAAATTCAGGGCATTTCAAGAGATCAGCTAATTTTGCGTGATATTTGAAACTTTATTTTGAACATCATGAGCAACCAGACAATTTGATGTGTATATAACATTAATTTTTCGAATTCATTAGATATCGCCTTCCATGAATTTCAGGTCCAGCAGCAAACAGGGTACAAGCATTATAGCAATTGAAATATTTATTTTCTTAAACAGTAAACACAGTATGGTTGATAGATTTTCTTTACATGTGTTTCAATATGTTTAACTATGCACAAACACCACTATAAGATGGCCACCAGATTTTGACTTTTGTCCTTTGTTAATGTTTTCACTTAAGCAATCACGTGTGCATTAGTGTGTTTTTTTGAAACTTTATTTATATGTGTTTGGAACATTACTCAACTAACCGTGACCAAGGCGACTGGTTCTCTGAAATGCGTTGGGCTGTTTCATGTATCTGTGTGTGGAACTGATATGAAATAAAGACCATCTTTGCAAGTACATCCGACTGTTCGAGTGATTAACGTGCCACCTGAATGGCTGTGAACGTATATATATATATATATATATATATATATATATATATATATATATATATATATATATATATATATCTATATATATAATATGAAACATATTACAACACCCCTGTTGAAAAGCCCTTGGAATATCAGGACCCACCTGAGCTGTAGGAGTGAATTTGTTGTTTACATGCTACAATGTACTTGCCCCAAAATCTATGTGGGCTGTACAATTCATATAGCACATGTACGAATACTGCAGCATGTGAGAGCAGTCACAAGTAAAGACAAGAGCTACCCAGTAGCGAGGCATATGAATGAAGAGCATGAGGGCAATATCAAGGACCTTATGTACTTTGTAATTGACCAGTTGGACAAAAGCTGAAGGGGTGGAAATTGTGAACGGAGGTTAAGACAACTTGAGTCTCGATACATCCTTCTATTCAACACCAAGATACCTTTTGGGCTTAATACAGATGAGGATCTTTCTGTGCACTTAAGTATCTAGTCAATGATGTGATCAGCTCCCCAGTTTTTTAATCAAATACATTTTAAATTTACCCTTGCAATGCTAAACCATGAATTGAGAAAGGGTGATTAACACTGTGGAAATAAATGAAATGTGATGCTAACATTCACTTGATTTAGATTACTAAAATGACTTACTATTCTTGAAATAAATCATGTATGTATAGGATGAAAGCGATATTTGTATATTTATTTTTGCCAATTGGCTGGTATCGTTGGTGACATGACTAACAAGTTTAGAACAATAGAGGAATGTACGGAAATAGTTTGTAACGTTAACAAGTGCCTAATGCTGGATCTTTCTGGTATTGGGAGTGTTGGGTAAAAAATAGTACATCATGCACTTGCACTTTATTTTGTAAATATACATGGTCTCTAACTGAATGGTTAGGAACTGAAGCAGAAAGCTTTCAGTTAAAATCAAGTGTGTTATATGAAAAAAAATGAAAAATATGAATTAACACAAATAAGATTTGAAATTTATTATCTGATATATTTATAACATAATAATCATGAATGGCAATTGACCAGAGGTATATGATGAAATATGTGATTATTCAGCAGAGTTCAAAGACAATTTTGCAAATGAAGTCTGTTTTCATTTGCATTGGAAAGTTCCACCCATGTGACTGCAGGTCTCTGAGGGTTTTTAAACTCATCGATTATAAAATGCCTGATGTGTGAACAAGGCAGCAATGCTGAAACGTGTTACAGCGATATAATTAAAAAGTGGGGAAAAATCTATTAATTCCTTTTCAATCCTGAGGGTCCCTGGGGGCTAACTAGCCCACCAGGTACCTCCAGTATGTGCCAGGGAGCTGCATTGCAGAGAGGTGTTCAGAGGTCACCCCCTTTTTACAACACTCTGCAACACAGTTCTGTGGTGCTTATTGGAGGTACCTGGTGGGCTAGTTGGTCCCCAGGGGACCTCAGGATTGAAGAGGAATTAATTCCCCAACTTAAAACGCGCCACAGGGCGTGTTTGCACACGTCACCTCAGGCCCCGCCTCCTTCCTTCACCATTGTGCAAACGCGCCCGTGTCGCATTTTAAGTTGGGGATTAAGGCCTCTGAACACCTCTCAGCAACGCAGCTCCCTGTCGCATACTGGAGGTTCCTGGTGGGCTAGTTGGCCCCCAGGGACCCCCAGTATTCAAGGGGAATTAGTTCCCCATCTTAAAACGTGCCAGGAGGCGTGTATTCAGAGTGCTGCAGGGAGGGGCGGGCCTCCGGCGCGATACCGGTCTTTTTTCCCCCTATTTTATTGGCCCTGGGGACCCCAATCCCCCAGGGCCTGGCCCCTATTTTTTTTTTAAATTGGAAGGGGGCCGGGTGACCCCCCCCCCCTCCCGAGGCCATAATCGGCCCTGGAGATATCATCCCCCGGGGCATGGCCAGTTTTTTAATGTTTTATTTAATTATTGGAGGGGGAGGCGTGGTCTCCCTCCTCAGGCCATTTATGGCCCCGGGGACCCCATACCCCGGGGGCCGCCTTTCCATGTTTTAAAAAAAATTATAATAATGGAGAGGGGGCCGCGTAGCCCCCCTCCCTGGCCACTCATGGCCACGGGGACCCCCATCCCCGGGGCCGGCCCTATCCGTAGGGGACCGTGGGGGACCGTGCGGGAGCCGCCATTGCTTTTCCACATTGGGAGCTGCTAACATGCAGGTCCCCATGTGGAAAAGCAATCTTCAGTCTGCTCTGTGGCGCTTATTGGAGGTACCTAGTGGGCTTTTTGGACCACAGGGGCCCTCAGGATTCAAGGGGACTTAATCTCCCAACTTAAAACGCCCACAGGGCGTGTTTTCATCACCTCAGGCTCCCCCCCCCCCTTCACCGGTGTGAAAATGCACCCCGTGGCGCATTTTAAGAGTTTTAAAATCCCCTGTCTTTTTATGAACCAGGGGCTTACAGAGGAAGTCATGGTAATCACAGGGCTACCCCAATGCATAGTGTTCCCTAGTGTATGTAGGTGTTTTCACTGTATTCTAAGTGTCTTTTAGCATTGCAGTGGCTCTAGGCTTGATTAGTCAGAATCAGTTAACACCAGTACCCGTCTGAAAAAGTTGTGAGCACAGGATGATTTTGTAACAAGGCCTCTTTCTGCTCCTTTGTTGGTTCTTTTTGCATATATCTTGCTTCTTCCTGCACTTGTCTTCGTCTTTGAGGACTTCTGTTGCTTCTTTCTGAATTTCTTTTGCTTCTTTCTGTGCGTTTTTCTTCTTTCTTCACATGTCCTAACTCTGTAGGCATAGTTAGAAACTAGCATTTAAAAAACCTTAGAAATCCACTTGAAAAACCATAGGTTTCAGGCACGTTATAGTTAGGGATTAGCATTTAAAAAACCTTAGAAATTCACTGAAAAAAACATAGGTTTCAGGAGCATTATAGTTAGTTTCACATTTCACTCGTACAAAACCATAGAAATTCCCCTGGTATAGTTAGTTCAGCTAACTATAACGTGCGCGCCCGCAATGCACTGCTGATGACGCCACATATAACATCCCTCATGACAGGGTCAGTGACATCACTCATGATATCACTGATGACATCTCAAATGACATCACTGATGACTTAATCCTTGTGATAGAGTGGCAGACCTCCTCTCACCCTAATATAACCATTGATACACACACTCAAAAATAGAAACTAACATTTTCAAAACAATGGACACACCAATACCAGTTACAACACACCTATTCAGTAATTCCAAGATCTACACACACATCCACCCATTCAGCAATAGTCCTAAACAGCCACTCATACATGTAGTCACTCATCATATGTACTCATACACCTATACATCCTGTTACACGCCGACACTGGTCCATAGTTACTCACACACATAGTCACACATGCAAACAAAGGATCAAACGTCCATTTACTTGCATATACAGTTATACAGGCACCACCACACTTACTTCTACAGAAACTTACACGTACTTACTCTCTTAAGCAATCACTTATAGAAACACATACTAATTTATACAGGAACTCTTCCAATACTCTCACATATACTCACTTATATACAACAATACCCACATATACTAGTTCAAAACATATGTAGTTACTCATAAAGACACTATTGAGACAGTCATTCACTTACTAACACACCCATACACACACTCACCCATCCATACAGTCCTGCACACATGCTGTCTTCAACACATACAAACAGTGAGTGACTCATTCATGCATCAATGCTCTACATAATACCCCCCACCAAACCATACAGACACTCAGACACTCATACTGATACTCAAAAAAACAACTAATAACCTATATAGACACTCATGTAGTTACTCACCAACCCATGCGGCCACTTATACACGAAGTGAGAGACTGATACAGATATTTACATATTTAAACATTACTCACTAACCCATTTATTCACTAAGATACACTTAATCAGTCAGTTATACAATCAATTTTACAACAAAAAATCATCCATTTAGACACTTATATAACCATTTATTCTTCCATTGACCTTGAGATATACATATATAAAACATATTTCATTTTCAGAAAAACACACATTCACTGGATGATGTCATCAGTGATGTCATTTGAGATGTCATCAGTGATGTAATTTGAGATGCCATCAGTGATGTCACTGACCATGTCATGAGTGATGTAATATGTGACGTCATCAGCAGTGCAATGCGGGAGCGCAAGTTATAGTTAGCTGAACTAACTATAACAGGGGAATTTCTATGGTTTGGTACGAGTGAAATGTCCAACTAACTATAACCCCCCTGAAACCAATGGTTTTTTCAGTGAATTTCTAAGGTTTTTTTAAATGCTAATTCCTAACTATAACGTGCCTGAAACCTATGTTTTTTTCAGTGAATATATATATATATATATATATATATATATATATATATATATATATATATACAAATAACTTTGCTCTCACTAGAAGGCACCACACACAGGCGTAGAGTCGTCCTTTATTGAGCCATGTGGGCAGGACTTGAAAATAGCAGGCTGCTGAACATTGTTTTCTGCTGCAATCCCACTGTGGTTTTAAAGATTAACAAAGCAAAGGAAAAAAGAAAAACGGAGGCATATTTTAAACAAACGAACCCTAAGTACGAGAATGCACTGGCCCACAAGGGGGGACTTACAGAAGACTCGCCGCGAGTTGGGTGTTCCCGCCTGCTTCCTATTTTTAACAAAAAGCCAGTGACCAAGGGCTGGAGTGCTAGGAACGCTTGTGGTGGTAATTTGGTGAACTTGTGCCGCATTTCCAATGGTTTCGCACCCTGCAGTGTTGCTCAATAAAGGACGACTTTACGCCTGCGAGTGGTGCCTTCTAGTGGGAGCACAGTCATTTGTGTATATATATATATATATATATTATATACTACTTTGCTCTTGCAGGCTTGCAATGAGTGAATTTTGATATTTACTGCCTTTTTAGTAACCATATTTTATACCCAGGCTTGGGTATTGTTAGTGTCTCCGTTGGGGGTCCACATAGGAGCCTTTTTGGCGTTCAAGTAAACTTACTGGTTTTTTTAGTAAGTTTTTTTACTTCTGTTTTACACCTTTATTTTTGCACCAATAGCACTTAACAAGGCCAATCCATTATGAATTCATTTATATTACTCACATCAACTTAGTATTCTTAGCTTCAACAACATGGTATGACTTTGATGTTTTTAGCATGGACAGATGAGGTGCAGGGCATTCTAGCATTTATGCAGACACACTCAATTGATTAAGCTTATTACCTTTGTTAATAGATTACGTCACTTTGAAATAAATCTGCCAATCATGTAAATATATGAATTTAAATAGTATTTATTTATATTTATTACTATTTATTGCTGACTTTTTGCACAAACATTTATTGCAATATTTGCACTACTGTAAGTCATATTGTTGCTGCTAAAACATGTTTTATTGTCGTGTACATTTTCATCTGCTCATTACAAACTCTGCACTTTGTCTATTAGGCATTTATGCTGCTATTTAAGAACCATTCTGGTAATATTTGACGACGTATTGCCGTGTGCTTTTTCACCTACGCATTTAAGCTGTTATACATGCTGTTTTATGCATTTAGCTGATGATTGTGTTTAGCACTGACTTTTGTGTAAAACCATGAATTCTTTGGATTTGCGTGTTATAATGATTAAGTATGTTTTCACTTTTCATGGTCACATGGTGATGAAAGAAAAAATGGAGAAAAGAGAAAAAAATGTATTTAAAAACCTACTTTTACACTGCTGACCTGTCATGTGATCAAGGGTACCTGTTACCCGAAATGCGTCATGCTGAGCACTCACCTCTGCATCCAAGCATGCGTGCACTCCTTCCATAGATTGACACCAACTCCAAGATGCTTGAAATAATTTATTTACAATGCATCCAGCCAAAAGAAAGCAAACCCTACGCGTTTTGGCGAAAGCCGCCTTGCTCTATTTTATGATTATATGAGTTCTGAGAATACTGCAATGAAATTCTTGCATTCAGTTATTTTCTATGCTGATTGAGACAGATTTCCTTTTTATAATAACCACCATGATATCGAGACTAAGGGGATGCAAATTAATCTATGAACTATCTATGTTTGTAGTTTTCGAGTATGAAACGTCACCGGTGCGCGTGTCACGGTAATGACAACGTTAATTGGATTAGCGATCGCTGAAATTGAATTTATCATTTGTGAAAACACAAAAGTATACAGTCTGACTAGTGCAGTTAAGTGATTATGTATTAATGATTATTTCTTTGCCATTATGCCTCAGCGAATGTTGAATTTTGTATTCTGATTTCAAAAAACTACTACAAGATGGCTGACAGCTTTTTTTTTAAACATTAACCCACTTTCTATGTCACTGAATTTCACATTGCACGTAACATGAAAATGTTTGTTTAAATATCTGATTGCAAAGAACGAAGTTACCCGTGAGCAAGGCGGCTTTTGCCGAAACACGTAGGGTTTGCTTTCTTTTGGCTTCATGCATTTTAAATAAATTCTTTCAAGCATCTTGGAGTTGGTGTCAATCTATGGAAGGAGTGCACGCGTGCTTGGATGCCCGGTGAGTGACTTAGGAAACAGGGTAACCTCGGACTCTGAGGTGCACCACCGCTTTTGTGACCCGGCACTTTCTGAGGAGGTGAAAAGTTGGAATATATATATATATCATCACAAGGTTGTCCAACCTTTCAGAACGCACACAAGGAATCAGCAGAATCCCACTATTTGTAAGCAGCTTCCTTTATTCAAGGCAGCCGGCAAGCAGCATCCTGATCAATTTCAAGCCCTACGCGTTTCGGAACAACATGTTCCTTGATCACGGGCACTTGGCATGCAAATGAGGCAGAAAAGGCGAAGGTGAGAGTCCAACGCACACCCATGTTTAAAGAGCAATATGTGCTGTCCACGTTTTTGCCGTTTAAAATTTGAATTTGACCATGTATAGTATTGTGGTACTTCTTGGTATAGCAATGTTTTTGCAAAATTGTCGGTGGCACACAATTGGAAGAAGGTAGTAAGCGTTGTATGCGTTGGGTTCTGTGCTACATGTAGAATGTTCTTGTCATTGAAATAGTCTCTTTGACCATTTTCAAGATACACAGCTAGATGTGTGACAGTAGGATGGTGTTTATGAATGTGAAACTCTAAAATGTGCCACACCGCTTCGGAAGTGCTAATATACCGTCCATTTAGATATGTGTCTATTTCATTGTGTTTGTTTTCAATAGCAGCAGTTGCTTGATCCGAGTCTTTGTTAATATATTTGCAAATATATTTGATTGCTTTAACAGATTGGCAGTATTCAATATTAATGTGAGCATTGAAAGTGCGACAGAGTAGTGGTGAATATGGAACAACCCACTGATTATTGACAGTGACTTCCTGTCCTCTAACCGTCATTGTGACAGTATGTCCACCATGTTCGGTGTTCCTCCTACGGTAAATGGGGTAGCCGTTAACCCCAGTTTCAGTTTGATTAATGAGAGGGCGTGGGTATTTTTTGGTGCAAATCCCGTTTTTCATACACAGTGAAAGAATGTTGTGTTCACCACAAGGACCATGTATCATGTTGTTTAGGACAATCAGAAATAGTTTTGTATCGTTAATAGGATCAGGCAGCTCTGCAGAGATAATGAGATCAACGTCATCAGCATTAATTTTTGGTTCAAGCCATAATAGTATGTGTACATGAGGTAGTCCTCTCTTTGGCCATTCAATAGTAAATATGTAAGCTTTAGTAGATCCAAAGATACTCTGTTGTGTTAATAGTTTCATTAGTGTTTTAACTTTTAAATTGAAGACCCGTGCGACTATGTCATGTCTATCGCATGGTTTTTGTTTTGGGAACAATTGATCTTTAATTTCTTGCCAGTCTGGATTGAATGTGAAAGTAATGAATACATCTGGTCTCCCATAGTGCCTGACGTATGTCATAGAATCTTGTGTTTTTTCGTGCATGTACCTTGGTGATCCAGTGAAGGTAGCTGGTAAAATAACGTGCTGTCCAATGTCTTGAGCTTGTACGTTGTGATCTTGATTGACAGCATCTTTTAAATTGATGTAGTTGTCTGCGCGTAGTTGTTTTTGATTGTGCCTGATAAAGTCTAGTCTTTCTGTGATCATTTTGGCCATCATATCTACAATGTACTGATTGAAGAGATTGCGGAACCAATGCAAGGTATTGAAAGTTGTATTTCTAACCATAAGAGTATAGGTATAGTACTGCATGCATGTAACAGTTTTGTTTGTTGCAGAGTTTGTTTGTGGTATATTGAGACAATAACCATCTTCACCTGTAGGGAATAGGATGGGGTATTGCAAAGGATCGTAGGATCTATGTAGTTCAGATACTTTGCGTAATACTCCCTCTCGGGTATGTAATACAATGTCACGTGGTCCCTTGTTTTCGTTGACTAAAAGAACTGCAACTTCATTGGTAGTTGGTGCATTATATGTTCCTGCATGTGTATTTGGTGGCCGTTTATCAGCGTGTATAATAATGCGCAAATCTTCCTCTTGTGAATTCATTTCATAGTTGTACTTTAGTGAACGAATGTATGTGTTATGATGGTGCAATGTGTCTTGTAGTAGTTGTATAAGGTGTGTGTTTAAATTTGGCACCATGTGTGAGCGTGCGTCTATTTGTTGTTGTTCAGATTGGAAATATATTTGTAGGAACTGTGGCGCTTTCCCTTCTATTGGAAGCATACTTCCAATCAAGTGGTATAACTGTCCCTGTATTTTAAATGTTGGCATAAAATTTCCTTCCCTAACTTCATTTGCACCAAAGGATGTCATTTGGAATAGAGTATTGTAACGGCGTGTGTTTGTTAAGAAATGATTTGAAAGTGTGTGAGTGCCATCTAGTAGTTGTCTAATGAGTGGCGGTGGATCTTGAATGTTGTTAATAAGTACTTTTCCTGATGAGCAGCAAAGGCCTTTAGGTTCTGCCTTCCATTTAAGTGCGTTGCAGTGAGTACAGACATTGTCCATGTCTCCAATTTTAACATGTGGACTGTTGCAGTAGTCATGAAGTGGGTTGTAGTTGAATGCAGATCTGAGAGTGTGTGTGTGTTGTACTGTATGTTCTTGTTGTTGTGAGTGCATATTTGGATTTATTACATTTTGTTGTTTTTGTATCTGAGTGTTGTTTTTGTTGGTCTTGTTAGTGTTGTCAGCGTGTGTGGTATTAGAGGTTGTTGCCTGTGGAGTACTGTTATGATGCCGTGGTGAATGTGTTGTATTGTTTGTTTGTTATCAGAGGTTGATGGTGCATCAATGTTATGTAATGTTTTGTCATTATCAACCTGTGTCAGTCTTATGCGCTTACTCTTGTTTGCGCGTTTTTTATGTTGTCCGTGAAAGATGTGTTTTCCTCTTGACCATATTGAAATGTATGGGCCCGATTTACAGAACTAACTTAAGACAAAATCCTAAACTTACTACTTTTGGTATTCACAGAAGTTAGGATTTTGTCTTAAGACAAACTTAAGACAGTCTTAAGTTAGGATTCTGTCTTAAGTCTGTTTTAAGACAAACTTAAGACAAACTTAAGACAAAATCCTAACTTCTGTGAATACCAAAAGTAGTAAGTTTAGGATTTTGTCTTAAGTTAGTTCTGTAAATCGGGCCCACAGTGTTGTAAATATTTAGAAAAGAGAGTTGAATGTAATTATGTTGATGTTAACTGTTTTTTTTAATGTTTTTTGCATACTAATGTGTGTAGAATTTCTCCTTATCCTTTTTTTTCAACACACATAATTAATGTAAGGTGTAGTTCTTGAGAGTGTTCCTTTATGTTCAAAAGAGAAAAATGTGACCTGTTTAATACATTTTTTTTTAAGTCTCTTGAAGTGTGTTTCCTTTTTTTACTAATGTGTCTGTTTTTATTTTGTCAATTTTGTGGCCAATCCCTTGCACTGTTAAATTGATTCATTTGAGGCTGTGGAAGGCTATTTCCTTGTTTAACGTTTGGTATGCCTTTATGAAAATCTTCGTTTTGTAAATTGTGTGTGCAAGCCCTTGCACTGTTGAATTGATTTTGTCCAGGCTCTGTAAGGCTGTTTCCTTGGTCTTCGTTTTGTATGTCTTTAATAAACTGTCTGTTTTGTTTTGTGAATTGTGTGTGCAAGCCCTTTGTGTTGACTAAACTTTGCTATTCCTTTTCGTTAATTCTGTGTGCAAGTCCTGGCCCTGCTCGTGTGAATATGCCCAGTTGTGTTTTTTTAAAAAATTCCTACGTATTGGTTTTAGCGTGCTGGATCGTCTGGTTAATTTTCATCCGATCGCGTTTCACTTTCAGATTTCTTTCCTGTATTTTCTGTGCAAGTCATGTCCCTGCTCGTGTGAATATGCCGAGTTGTTTGTTTATATTTATTTGGTATGTATTATTTTCAGCGTTGAGGCTAGTCTGCTGATTTTGCACCCGATCGCGTTTCTCCGTGAAGAAAATGTGCCTTTGTTTCTTCCAGTTTACCCCCATGTGACGTCGTTGTCCAATGGTTAAATACTTGTGATTATTTTTTACAGAAGTCGCACGTTTATTTCTTTATTTACGCTGTGATTGGTGTTCTGTCCATTTAAGCCTGCCCCCTGTGTGACGTCATTTGTGTGTCAATGGAAGACAGTCATCGTAGATGGAAGTCACGCCTGCTGTTTCGCGAAGGCGTCAATGTTGTCTGGGTAACTCCTTAACTCCTTGCAATTTGTGTGTATTTGTTATAGCGCGCACTGGGTAACTCCTTAACTCCTTGCAATTTGTGTGTATTTGTTATAGCGCGCACTGGGTAACTCCTTAACTCCTTGCAATTTGTGTGTATTTGTTATAGCGCGCACCTCTGGAGTTTTAAGGCTATTTCCGCTGTATGTATTATGTGCGTCCTAAATGCCGTTTCCGCTCTATGTCTGCATATTGTGTGAACTTAAATCCGTGAAAGAGCATTTCCGCTATATCTGGGCATATGTAACTGCATTTCCGCTATATCTGGGCATATGTAACTGTGTTGTTCATTACCTTGGACGCTGTTTGTTATTAGCATTTGGCATGGCTTTGTAAACGGCAACATTTGCTCTTTGAGACGCCCACGGCCACGTTCTTACACTCGACCACGCCGCCAAGGGACTACTTTTCCACTTTTAGCGTTTTTGCTTTTTTAAATGTATATTGTTTTGCATCTGTAGCCTATGTCCTTCTGCTACATCTCCCCTTTCAAATGGTGTATTGTGTGTAGTGATTGGTGCATTACTTTTGTAGTTTACCTGGCTCAAAGGTTTGTGTTCTCTCTTTATAATAGTAGTATAGATATATTTGATGATTTAATAATGTACTTTTACAATATATATGACTTTACCAAACATGCATTTGCGTTATAATGGCATGTGTGATAAAGTCATATAGCGTTGAAAAAGTTTTAGAAATGATGTCTTTGCGGAGTAACAGCCCCGCGTTATAAAAATTGCGGAGTGATGGTATGCGGGATGTTGGTTTGCGGAATATCATCACATATTCCCGGGGCAGGGATAGACCCTTTCTTGCTATTTCAGTGGAGGCGGGCTTTGTGTCCGGATATGCGTGGTGCAAGGCCTGTGCGCAACAGAAGTGGAAAATCTCCAGTGTGCGCTTCAGGCGTCACCGGAAGTTACGGCGAGATTACATTTCCTGCACAATGGCCCCTGTTTGCGCTCCTTCCGGCCCTTGGGAATAGCGCCATGCCTGACCTCCATACAGTAAAGCAGGTGCACGTCACTGGGAGCGCGGGGCAAGCACAGCCGGAGCTGGAATGTACAGAACCTGGGAAGAAAAAACAATGGAATATTGGGCAGAACGCTCGCTTTTTTTCCGTAATCCCACGCCCCAGCACACGCCCACAGCACACGATATGAGACCTGGCATGAAGGGAGGAACGTACCACACGCCCCCAGCGTTTGTCACGCCCCCAGCAGACGTCCACAGCACAATGCAGACACGCCCACAAGGGACTACTTTGCTGGCACAGTTCTTTTACCTTTTAAATGTATATGGTGGGCGTCTGCATAGCCTATGTCCTTCTGCTGCAACTACCCTTTCCAACGCTGTATTAGGTGTTGTGATTGGTGCTGTGGTTCCTGAGATTACCCGCCTCAAAGGTTTGGGCTCTCTCTTTATTATATTAGTATAGATGTATTCAGATTTTGTTAAAATAAGTGAAAAAAAACAATGTTCTATAACTGTGCTGACTACTAGCTTCTATGTACACTGTGCACAGTAGAGTTCACAACTTGAATTTACCTTTTCATCTACACTACATACAGCATTAAATTCAGCCTCGATTTATTTAAAGCAGAGAAGAAAATAGTGCTGTTGCACTGCTAGTATGTGCAAGCACCTTCAATAGCTGCATCATGTGAACTATGATAGCATACAATGTACAAGATTGCGCCAAAATGTACCTCCACAACCAGCAATACCAAGTACCTCTGGAGTATCACCTTCAACATCACCACCAGACACACGTCACCATTTTGTGAAAGTTACAATGCACTGCGTGAAGAGGAATCGTTTAATTTGTTATGAGGAGCAATCAGTACACTTAGTTTTCACAGCAATTGATAACCATCAATGCTAGTTCATATAGTCCAGTATGCAACAGTGAATGATTTCAGTGCAGCCCGTTCAGACCACGCATCATTGCAGGGTGAGCACACGATAAACAGCAGACGTGCCACTATCTCAGTACACCGTAAATAATCGCCACGTGCCCTTGTTAAAGCAAAATTCAATAGTCAAAACACATTTTTACCAGTGCGGTCTGCCTGGACCACGCATCATCGCAGGCTCCACACAAACCGCCCCTACCTCAGTCCACCACAACTCATGAACTCTTTACGATAGAATCTTCTGTGTATTCTTTGATATACAATGCTCCTACCTTTGTACCGCCGAAGTCATAAACCGTTTATGATTAAATATCTGTATATGATATCATGATTACTATTCTACTTCTTACCAACAAACAACGTAATAAAATGGAGTCGAGCACACGTGCCCGTACCCACTTCAACTATCTATCTGTCTGTGTATTTATTATGTTTGTAAAATGCTGCTCTTCCACTCTGCCACATTATATTGTGCTATAAATAGCGTATGCAATTATCTTACCTGTGACAGTAAGTGTGGGCTATTCCTCTTATTTTTTATTTTATTTTTAGCATATTTATATAGCGCAAAATCAATCCAAAACGAATACATTTTCAGGCACGCGTACATTACGTCATTACTCTACAATATCAGGATGTGGACGCAACTCCGAGGCTCGAACACTGATTTCCAGCACCAAGTTCTACAGTGTACCTGAATAACCACATAGTTATATATATATATATATATTAGCTGCCCTTCATGTGCCAAAAACTGCAACTTATTAGCTGCCCTTCATGTGCCTAAAACTGCAACTTAAACATTTAACAGCCCTGTATTAGTACAGCTACAACACGCCACTGAAGGTACAACAAACATCCATGATCGCATAAATGCGTCATGTCCACCATCTTTTATGTGTGCAACTATGAACAAATATAGAGTCAGTGATACCCTGTACCTTGCATGTTGGCCAGGTTGTGGGACTTTACAGATATAATGACACATTTCTTTTTAAGACCCGGGTGACGTCAGCACTACAAAACGGACACCCGAATCACTTAATTTCTCATATAGCTCACGAGGGGCCCAAGCCCATAGCTCTGGAATCATGGTTCAGGGCCTCGCCCAGCACTGGCATACCTCAGGTCAGCCCACTCCACTTACGCTTCCAGAAAAACACATCAACGCTACATTGCCCAGATTTCCATTGTAGTGATATCTTAGTTCCAGGTCTAGTTGTCAGAACGGCACGCACACACTCCCTCATGGCTGATAAACACCCACCAGAATACAATTTTACAAAAGAGGGTCTTGGGGACAATCTTTACCGACCCTGTAATCTCCAAACCCCAACTTATATATATGAAAAACACACAGGGAGACTACCGGTCAACTCTACGTAAACTATACAGATACCCAGAAGAAGAAGAACATCATGCAATCACGAATTGAGTAGCACCTGGCTAAGAGAAAAATCCCATCAGCCCACCTCACTGGCGGAGCATCGTCATCTGGGAATTGGTGATGGTAAATCCATGCCGCCAACCCAAACAGTAGGGTGATAGTGCAGCACTAGATTTAGAACCAATGATTGGCTCAGCCAAGTGTGCTCTCAAAAGATGGTGCTGATGGTGTGCAGTGCGAGGAGGGAGAGATGCTAACTCTTTGCTCTGTTGGGTGTGTTTGGGGATTTATAGTGAGAACCCCTTATTTTCCATATAGGTCTATGCCATCTTTTAAGTATTGGGCTTTAATGTAGTCCTCTTAGACACCCGAACATTTTAACGCTGGCCAAGCATTTTTGAGCCCTCTAGTTCTTTTGTCAAAATCATAGTAACAGACAAGGTTGAAAGTATTGTAATTTTTGCTGTATAAAGGGACACAGTAGGATTCCATTTTCATTTGTGTCCCTTTACATTCATACAACAGAGCGGGGCCTCATTCACCGAGCATTTGCCAGGTGAGGTGATGCACACTCCCATACAAAGCTGGGTGAGTAATTTTGTATTATATTAAGATAGGTTTTCAAAGCTAATAATATGCTCAGCCACTTATTGGCCATTTTTGTCTAAATGAGATAATTACTCTTTATGACAGCAATGTAAGCTGCACGGTGGCTCAGAAGATTTCGGTTCACCTATAGGCAACACAAAATAAATTGATTTATCAATTCAGGAAAGAAGACTGCATTCATACACACCTGGAACTTTTCATACTTTGGTGCACACCGGGTTCTGGTAGGGTGGTTAACAACTACTATTGCAAAAAATATGTTTTTCATTTAAGTAATGTTTAATATTTCTCACATATATTTTGTATCACTATTGCACAGTAGCATATCATTCTTTAGGTCCTGACGAAAGCCGGGCATTGTTACCCATACGGCTGAAACATGTTGACCTCTTGTCTACTGCCATAAGATAGTTATATTTTCAAACTATCAGGCCTTGTTTTTAATCTTGACACCAGGACAATCCCAATTAAACATATTTGTTGTCCTTGTAGTCATTTTTTATTTTCACATACACCTCGCACTGCACACCATCAGCGCCATCTTTTGAGAGCACACTTGGCTGAGCCAATCATTGGTTCCAAATCTAGTGCTGCACTATCACCCTACTGTTTGGGTTAGTGGCATGGATTTACCATCACCAATTCCCAGATGACGATGCTCAGCCAGTGTGGTGGGCTGATGGGATTTTTCTCTTAGCCAGGTGCTACTCAATTTGTGATTGCAAGATGTTCTTCTTCTTCTGGGTATCTGTATAGTTTACGTAGAGTTGACCGGTAGTCTCCCTGTGTGATAAACACCCACACCACACCCATCCAAAGCATCCACCACTACACATGTGACCGTACCAATAAAAAAGACGGGGCGCACGTGCTCTAGGCCATTTTAGAGTTGCTCCCATCCCAAGTGCTGTGATGGCCTGTTCCAGTGATTCAAACGCCTCATGTAAGCCCGAACCACCAAGTAGGGGGGCCCACCACTACATGTGTGGCCTCTTTGGTCACTGAGTTAGTGGTATCAGAAGCACAGAGCGGGTGAGGAACCTGCGATGAAGATGGGAGGACGAGTATGTCATTAGCCATACCGATATCAACACTCGGCACCATATATGAGACTTCTTAGTGGCAGATCGGGACTACATCATGCAGAAGGTGTCCTGTCCATGAAAAGGTTAGTAGTGAGGCCTGGGTGAGCATCAGAGGGAGTCAAAGTGCTGTAGCAGACTGGATGCAAAAAAGCGATGCAGCGATTTAGACAAACGCAGTCCTATATAGTGTATCAAATTACATGCACATTTTTTTTCCAATAGCAGGAAAGTTTTTATAATCGCTCAAACGTCCGGAATATAAACTATACAAATAGTTCTTTTAAATGTGAGAGGTAACGTGTGCGAAAGGCCGATGTTATTCAACTCCACATTAAGATAGTAACAATTACTAAACATAACATCTTTCTTTTACTATCTTTTAGATGTAAAGCTTCATGGTGCATTATGTCTCAGCACGTGGTGAAAAACACACTGGTGACACAAAAGTTGAGCTGCGAATATTCTTTGCAGTCACTCTCTCACTTCCTCTCTCCTTTGATAAAAAAATTACACACAATGTTAACTTCCTTTTTATCTTACAGGTTGTGTTTCACAAATTAGCGTCCACCCTCCCCAACACCTCTAAAACTCAACGTTCGAGAATTCTGAGATGATGCGTGGCCATCGTAACAACGTTTGAGAAGGCTGCTACGACACGTGGTGCACCCTCTTTGAATTACGCCAATGGCACAAGTTGAGCAAAAAAGCTTCTTTCCGAAACAACAAGTCATCTGTGAAAGGAGAGAGTGGGTAGTGTGCAGCAGCTTCACTACCTAGGAATGTACAATTACCTTAGAGCAGTGACAATAGACAGATTACAACAGTCTGAGAGGCAAATCTACAAGCCCCTTACGCCACTTTTGTATGTACTATACTATGACTAACTCTATATACTATATTTCAGATCACTAAACTGGAGGGTGCATTATGAACCAGCACATACTTGGACACACAACCAAGGCAAAAGGTGAGCTACGAGTATTTTCTCCACTATTAACTCCTCCATCTATAACTTTCACTCTCTCACAGTTTTAATGTTGTTTTCTCTCTCTTTCTCGCTCTCCCTCTCACATAATTTCTCTTTCTCTTTTAAAGGTATGGACGCTGCTGTCCACTCTGCCTTGACCAAACAAAGCTGTGTTCAAGTTGTGAACTCAGTTGCCCACAGTGTTTACACAAGGTAAGCAGAGCGACCAAGATATACAATACCTCTGATTAAATGCATTAGAAATGAAAGACCTTATTTACAAGCCCCTTGCACCACTTTTGGGTCACTTTCAACATGAGAAAAGTAACACAAAACTGGCGCAAGTGTCTTGTAAATAAGCCCTAAAGAATATTGTCCTGCATAATAACTTGATCTCTCACCTAATTCTATCTCATCTCTGAATCATTTTAAAGACCTGTTGATCTGTAATGTAAATCTGACACAGTAGGCTCTTTCATACAGACACCGCTTGAACGCAAGCCTATAAGACAAGTGAAATGTATCAGGCACACTGCACATGTTAAAAGAAGGAAATATCTTCAACTGTTAATTTGACTTAGTCACATCGATCGTATTTTAAACACAAATTTTCTTTTTTGTTTTGCAGATTATCTACCGTACTTCTATTGGACTCCATATCACATTTTCTTTATTATATTGTTTTGTTAAAGTTATGTTTCTAGTTATTTATTGTATTGTTATCTTTAAGTTGCGTTTCCAGTAATTTATTGTTTTATTAAAAGTTAAAAAAAAATTAAAGTATATACGTCTTTTTTGGGGGGGGTAAGCGGTCCCCAAGAGAAATGATATTTATAATTTGAAGTATAATTCTGAGGCTAACTCTTTACCAGAGTCTATACCTACGACTAACTGTTCCTATGGAAAAGTTTAAAAACTCCAGCACAGTAACTTTTTTCCATTACCAACATAGTGTGGTGAACTTCTAACCTCTGTGCTCATTTAAGTGTTCCATGAAATGTTACTATAGTAACAGGCAGAAAGCCGTTTGGGGGTAGAGTTGAAAGGTACTGGCTGTACAAAAACTGTTATATTAACCCTGGATCCTCTACAAGACCAAAAAGGAAAGCAAAGTAAAACAAAACACTGTGTACCAGATTTACAACCCCCTTGCACCACTTTCACGTCCAAGGCTCCCCCCTACAAAATTTGAAGTGTGTGGGCCTCAACAACCCCCCTCAAGCCTCGGGAACCACCACCCCCGGACATTTGTGTATTATGAGAGACAGACTGCGTGACCCTATGCCTACAGCCCTGGAGACCGCAACGCCGGAAGGCCGTCTCATGCAATGTCCTGGGGTGCCTACCCCCGGGACACTGCTGTTTGCTTTGAGAGGACAGGAGTCTAAGCATGGGCGAATTTTGCGGATCTCGCGTTCGCGGATTTTGCGGATTTGCGAACTCGCAATCCGCAAAATCCGCGAATTCTCGCGAATTTGCGGATTTTTTTTTTTATGTTCGCACGGGTTTCTGCAAGTTCGCGAGGGTTTTGTACAATTTCGCAAATTGCGAAATTGTACAAAACGCGTGCGAACTTGCAGCAACCCGTGCGAACACGAAGAGAAAGAAGCTCCTGGTCACAGGAACGATTCAGAAAAGGGGGGTGGTGATGAAGAGAGTGTCTGAATTAAGCAGACCACTCTTACCCAGTCCAAAGATCAGGGCTTGATCCATCACCGTTATTTATCTCACTGCACCATCCCAGCTCAGAACCTGGCTATATGCAAATCAGTCTGTCCCTGGCCCAGTGCATCATGGGAACAGGGCAGACTAAACTACCAAGCCAAATCATCACCACCCCCTTGTCTGAATCATTTTTGTCCACCATAAGCGTGGAAGGGTATACTCAGATGTGAGTCCCTAGCTCATTGCACCATCAGGATTCAAGCAAGCCGGGCCGAAGACGGCTGAAATGCCAGAAACCGGTCCCCGGTAGCTTGTTTCCTTCCCAGTATAAGAATTGGCTTGGTAGTTTGGTCTGCCCTGTTCCCATGATGCACTGGGCCAGGGTCAGACTAATTTGCATATAGCCAAGTTCTGAGCTGGGATGGTGCAGTGAGCTAAAAAACGGTGATGGATAAAGCCCTGATCTTTGGACTGGGTAAGAGTGGTCTGCTTAATTCAGACACTCTGTTCATCACCACCCCCTTGTCTGAATCATTTTTGTCCACCATAAGTGTGGAAGGGTATACTCAGATGTGAGTCCCTAGCTCATTGCACCATCAGGATTCAAGCAAGCCGGGCCGAAGACGGCTGAAATGCCAGAAACCGGTCCCCGGTAGCTTGTTTCCTTCCCAGTATAAGAATTGGCTTGGTAGTTTGGTCTGCCCTGTTCCCATGATGCACTGGGCCAGGGTCAGACTAATTTACATATAGCCAAGTTCTGAGCTGGGATGGTGCAGTGAGCTAAAAAACGGTGATGGATAAAGCCCTGATCTTTGGACTGGGTAAGAGTGGTCTGCTTAATTCAGACACTCTGTTCATCACCACCCCCTTGTCTGAATCATTTTTGTCCACCATAAGCGTGGAAGGGTATACTCAGATGTGAGTCCCTAGCTCATTGCACCATCAGGATTCAAGCAAGCCGGGCCGAAGACGGCTGAAATGCCAGAAACCGGTCCCCGGTAGCTTGTTTCCTTCCCAGTATAAGAATTGGCTTGGTAGTTTGGTCTGCCCTGTTCCCATGATGCACTGGGCCAGGGTCAGACTAATTTGCATATAGCCAAGTTCTGAGCTGGGATGGTGCAGTGAGCTAAAAAACGGTGATGGATAAAGCCCTGATCTTTGGACTGGGTAAGAGTGGTCTGCTTAATTCAGACACTCTGTTCATCACCACCCCCTTGTCTGAATCATTTTTGTCCACCATAAGCGTGGAAGGGTATACTCAGATGTGAGTCCCTAGCTCATTGCACCATCAGGATTCAAGCAAGCCGGGCCGAAGACGGCTGAAATGCCAGAAACCGGTCCCCGGTAGCTTGTTTCCTTCCCAGTATAAGAATTGGCTTGGTAGTTTGGTCTGCCCTGTTCCCATGATGCACTGGGCCAGGGTCAGACTAATTTGCATATAGCCAAGTTCTGAGCTGGGATGGTGCAGTGAGCTAAAAAACGGTGATGGAAAAAGCCCTGATCTTTGGACTGGGTAAGAGTGGTCTGCTTAATTCAGACACTCTGTTCATCACCACCCCCTTGTCTGAATCATTTTTGTCCACCATAAGCGTGGAAGGGTATACTCAGATGTGAGTCCCTAGCTCATTGCACCATCAGGATTCAAGCAAGCCGGGCCGAAGACGGCTGAAATGCCAGAAACCGGTCCCCGGTAGCTTGTTTCCTTCCCAGTATAAGAATTGGCTTGGTAGTTTGGTCCGCCCTGTTCCCATGATGCACTGGGCCAGGGTCAGACTAATTTGCATATAGCCAAGTTCTGAGCTGGGATGGTGCAGTGAGCTAAAAAACGGTGATGGATAAAGCCCTGATCTTTGGACTGGGTAAGAGTGGTCTGCTTAATTCAGACACTCTGTTCATCACCACCCCCTTGTCTGAATCATTTTTGTCCACCATAAGCGTGGAAGGGTATACTCAGATGTGAGTCCCTAGCTCATTGCACCATCAGGATTCAAGCAAGCCGGGCCGAAGACGGCTGAAATGCCAGAAACCGGTCCCCGGTAGCTTGTTTCCTTCCCAGTATAAGAATTGGCATGGTAGTTTGGTCTGCCCTGTTCCCATGATGCACTGGGCCAGGGTCAGACTAATTTGCATATAGCCAAGTTCTGAGCTGGGATGGTGCAGTGAGCTAAAAAACGGTGATGGATAAAGCCCTGATCTTTGGACTGGGTAAGAGTGGTCTGCTTAATTCAGACACTCTGTTCATCACCACCCCCTTGTCTGAATCATTTTTGTCCACCATAAGCGTGGAAGGGTATACTCAGATGTGAGTCCCTAGCTCATTGCACCATCAGGATTCAAGCAAGCCGGGCCGAAGACGGCTGAAATGCCAGAAACCGGTCCCCGGTAGCTTGTTTCCTTCCCAGTATAAGAATTGGCTTGGTAGTTTGGTCTGCCCTGTTCCCATGATGCACTGGGCCAGGGTCAGACTAATTTGCATATAGCCAAGTTCTGAGCTGGGATGGTGCAGTGAGCTAAAAAACGGTGATGGATAAAGCCCTGATCTTTGGACTGGGTAAGAGTGGTCTGCTTAATTCAGACACTCTGTTCATCACCACCCCCTTGTCTGAATCATTTTTGTCCACCATAAGCGTGGAAGGGTATACTCAGATGTGAGTCCCTAGCTCATTGCACCATCAGGATTCAAGCAAGCCGGGCCGAAGACAGCTGAAATGCCAGAAACCGGTCCCCGGTAGCTTGTTTCCTTCCCAGTATAAGAATTGGCTTGGTAGTTTGGTCTGCCCTGTTCCCATGATGCACTGGGCCAGGGTCAGACTAATTTGCATATAGCCAAGTTCTGAGCTGGGATGGTGCAGTGAGCTAAAAAACGGTGATGGATAAAGCCCTGATCTTTGGACTGGGTAAGAGTGGTCTGCTTAATTCAGACACTCTGTTCATCACCACCCCCTTGTCTGAATCACCTGGTCACAGGAACAGCACGGGGATTGCGCTCATGAAAGTCAAGGATGCAAAGGCCTCTACCCAGCATCACAGCTGATTTTCCACGGTAGATTTGGGAAGAGGCACACCTGTCCAGCCTCAAAGACGCTCATGATTGTTTTTGGGCTAATGAATGAGTCACTGAATTTGAGCATTAACTAGTTTGAGCGACCATGATTTGCGGATTTTGTGGTGGGGGGGGGGTGCTTCCATGCGAGTTCACATGCCTCTTGTATGTATAAAAGGTCAGAGAAAGATCGGTTCAGCAGATGAAGAAAAAGAAGCTCCTGGTCACAGGAACAGCACAGGTATTGCGCTCGTGAAAGTCAAGGATGCAAAGGCCTCTATCCAGCATCACAGCTGATTTTCCGCGGTACATTTGGGAAGAGGCACATGATTGTTTTTGGGCTAATGAATGAGTCACTGAATTTGAGCATTAACTAGTTCGAGCGACCATGTGTGTGTTACTATGCAATCGCCCTGAAGGGCGCAGGGGTCCCTTGAGTGACCTGTAAGGCTGTGCTGCCCTGTAACTATTTTACAATGGCGCCAGCAAGCTGCCAGCGCCGTTGTAAAATAGTTACAAAGTTAGCTTGCACAGGAAGCACCTGCTTCGTTTTATCTAGTGGTTCCTGTGCAAGCTAACTTTGTAACTATTTTACAACGGCGCTGGCAGCTTGCTGGCGCCATTGTAAAATAGTTAAATGAGTGTGGGTTAAACTTTTGAACCCGTTACGTTCGCGGATTTTTTTTTGCGGATTTTGCGGGAAATCCGCAAAATTCGCGGATTGCGGATTTCCCGAAAATCCGCAAAATCCGCGAGCGTAACGGATTTCACGCTCATGCTTACAGGACTCTCACGGCTCCCGCCCTCCCATAGCAAACTTAGTTTGCATTTTAAAAGACAGAGCAGAGAAATCTGTTCTCACTTTCAAAATAAAAAGCAGATTTCATTTACACATACAAGTTAGCATCTCCCCTTGCGGAAAGGCAATGCCGACTCCCGAAGAAAGCAGGAAGCCGGCGGGACCGTGGGGGCATTGTAGCTCCCCTCACGGTCCCCAACATTTTTTCTAAGACCCGGGAGATAGGGTCCCCGGAGATATTAGAAATTACTTATAGGGGCTATTTTTTTCACGGTAAAATGACAAGTCGCGCACCGAGCGCAGCACTCAGTGCGGCCCCCTGGTGTGCACGAGCTAGATGCACGACTCATAATCTGTAAGGTGCACGACTCCAGCTACTTCTACTTCTCCAGCTACTACTACTTCTGCGCGTTTGGGACTCGCCATTACTTTTCCACATCATGAGCTACTAACATACAACTCCCCATGTGGAAAAGCAATCTGATTTTGTTTTTGAAAGAGAGAACAGATTTTCTTGCTATGGGAGGGCGGGAGGGACACCCCGGAACACTGCAGGAACCGGCCCTCCCGCAATACATAAAGCCCCGGGAAGTGGTGGTCCCCGGGGCTTTGTAGACCTTACAGCCCCCCCCCCTCCTCCCTAGCCATACTTTTTTTTTGTAGCCCCGGTGGGTAACGGGCCCTCGAGTGCTCCAGGAGGGGACCCACGTAGTGCCCCTCCCACAATACATAAACCCCGACGGGTGATGGTCCCCACGGCTTTCATGACCTTCAACATCTCCCCCCACCATTTTTTTTCTTTTTAGCCCCTTTCGCTGATGATCCCCGAGGCTGTGGGGCCCCTCTCGGCCCCACATAAAATTTAATATTTTTGCCCCCGGAATGTAACCCCCGGAGTCTAATTATTTTAAAAAAACTCCTTTTTATTTTATTTATTTTATGGCACAGTCCACGCACCCTAAACGGATCCAGTTTTTTTTTTTTAAATGTGGGCCCTGGGGTCCTTCTAGGACCCCCTAAGCAGGTCTAGAGGGTAAAATTTTTTCTACCCTGCCCCCTTTCTCCGTTTTGAACACATATTCCACTGATTTCCTCAGACTCGCTTCTACCGAGGCACAAAATGGCTGCCAACAGTTCCTGGTTTCGAATGTTTACAACCGATTGACAGCCAATTAGCATTGACCACGAGATCGGGACGGTGCGCTTGTGCTACAATGCCAATCCTCGCACAATCCGCGGATCCACCGCGCCCATAGATACATAAATGACTTTAACCGGAATTTTCTCAGGAACTATTGACGAGATTGACACCATATAAGCAAAAGACACAAATCGGAACTAAAGGAACTGCCTTTCTGCCAAATTTGGTGTCATTCCATTCAGCTGTTCCGGCTGTAGCCGGGGCTAAAGGTCCTAAGAGAAATTGCATGGGGAAAACAGGTTTTGGGACCCCCTTTTTCTCGGCCCTGCTTGACCAATCACCCCCAAACTTTCAGGGAAGGAGCGGAACTGAGCTGGCCAAAGGTTTGTAAAATTTCAAGAAGATTCATCAATCGACGCCAAAGTTATTGCCAATAGAATGTTGCGGTTTTCCTATGGATAGTAGGTCCTAACTATAACTATATACTGGCGACTGCTATATATATATATATATATATATATATATATATATATATATATTTATTTTTTTTTTTCAACACCCTGCATACACGCCTGTATAGAAAACCAACTGCAGGCAACGCGGTCCTGCATGCTAAGTCCTATCATCCAAAGAGTCTTGTGAAAAACGTCCCTTACGGCGAATTCTTACGCCTAAAGAGAAATTGTTCTCTTGAACAAGACTATGAGCATGCAGCAATGGAAGCTAACACTAGATTTGAGCGCAGGGGGTATAATGTTAACACCCTGAAACAGGCCAGTGCTAAAGCCTCAAAAACAAACAGGAGGGATCTCCTGGTTTCGAAACCTAAAACAGAGGCCCCTGATGAAGTCCGTATGATCACAGAATTCAGTACTAAATCAGGTGAAGTAGTTAACATTTTTCAAAAACACTGGCACATACTCACTGCAGATAAAGTCCTTAAAAAGGATTTGCCAAAGAAACCTTTGATAACTTACAAAAGATGTCCCTCTTTGGCAGATCACTTGGTCCACAGCCATTTCAAATCTCTGGCTAAACCCATCAAATTATCACAGTCAGTAGGGTTTTTTTCCTTGTCTTAAATGTAAGGCATGTAAATTCAGCCATAAAACAACAGAATACCCAAATCGAACAGGCGATAACAAACCCAATGTAAAAATCAAGCAGTTGCTTAATTGCAACTCGGAGTATACAGTGTATTGTCTCACGTGTCCATGTAAGCTGCGATACATCGGCAGCACCATCAAGCCTGTGAAGCTAAGAATTCTCGAACACATGCGGGCTATTACCAATAACGATAAATCTTATCCAGTAGCCCGCCACTTTGCACAAGAACATCAGAGCAAGTGGGAGAAACTAAGCTTCTATTGCATAGACCAGGCCCCCAAACAAGAACGAGGGGGGGATAGAGATAAGTCTCTACGGATTCTAGAGTCTAAACACATCATTGGCCTTAAAACCATTACTCCTTGGGGGTTAAACAATAACGAAGAACTTTGGGTTCATTTGTAAATAGCTGAATTATTGGGAAATCATAGTAGAATAGTATACTGAACAAAAGAACATCTCTACTTCCCAAACTATCACTTCTGCCTATCATTTCTTTTTCTGTCTTGCACTGTATAATGATTGCCCATTCAGGGCTTAATAATGAACTTCAAATGAGCTAATGTAAATACCTCATTTTGTTCGCTTATTATTTTGGCGTACTGTGAATATGTAAATGTTGAAAAATAATTTAAAATGTGTAACAACGTTACCTGTTTTTAATGAGCACTATGCACTTTCACGTGATCACCTTGAAGGGCCATTGTATTACTGGTATTTGCACGTTACAAGATGGCGTCCAAAATATTGTGGAGGAAATGTCCCTCTTCCATTTCAATTGTATGTGTAATGAACCAATGGCTTTAAAATGGTGATTTGAACTTGACACTAACGTTGCACTGACGAAGCCTGCCAAGGCGAAACGCGTCTGCTTGGGGTGAGAGGGGTTTTGGTGAATAAATCGTGGAAATCGGATACCAGTGTGCCAGCCTTTTCTTTTCTGGAACCGTACGGATGCAGAAAACGTGTAGCAATATATATATATATATATATATATATATATATATATATATATATATATATATATATATATATATATATATATATATATATATATACATATCTATACTACTATTATAAAAGAAGAACTTTGCACCTTTGAGGCGGGTAAACTCGGGAACCACAGCGCCAATCCACACACCCGATACATCATTGTAATCGTCAGGGTGTGCAGATGGACATAGGCTATATAAAGTATGAAAATATTCTTTATTTAAAAAGTTAACATTAAAAAAAAAAGTAGTCCCTTGGAAGTAGAGCCGGCCGTGACCTGCGTGTTGACGTCAGGAGCGTGGGGAGGAGCGGCGTCCAGGAAGGTGAGTGACCTGCAGTTGGGGCTCCAGAAGCGGCAGGTACGTGCCCCTGCCAGCATGTCTAAATTTCCACCAGCTGCTGGACCGCCGGGACGAGAGTGCCAACAGAGCCTGGATGAAGAACAGGCTGCAGAGTGCACCATCGATGTAGCAGCAGTCACGGACCGGCATAGTCTCCGACAGTGACAAGTAAGTGATTTATTCGGTCACGGGGCACTAAGGTTAGCACGTGCATACATGCAAAATTGGTAGCGAGAGTGGCAACTAAATGTGGAAAGTTAGTAACCCTGAGTGCTGAGCAAGGCTGTGTACACACGGAACAAAATAATACATCTCTCTGAAACATTTTTAAAACTATCCCGCCCGTCGGATCAGCTGAACTCCCCACGGACTATTTCCCACAAGCATACACCAACCCCCTTTGTTATGCACATGCACTGACTGCATCTGGTACAAATGTTTACATTTTATTTTCAACAGGTTGTTTTCTTTAGTGCGTTATGGCGTCTAGAGGTCACCTAAAAGCGCTGGGAATTCTGGAGTCAGTTTTCATCTTTCAGAGTGTTGTCATCCTGTGGTGTCCTGCTCTCCACAAGCGGCCTTAGCAGCATATTGTTTGAAAGACCTGAACGCTTCTGTTTAGACAAAACATTTTTTTGAAAAGCAATATGAAAACGGAAAAGGCAGAAATAGTCCAATCTTAGAAAGTGGCTTAAAAGTCTTTCCAACGCTTATTTTTGTTTTAAAGGACATTATTTCTGATATTTAGCTTTGTCCATGGACATAAGTGCTTGGTTTTATTGTGCCTGTACGAGTGCAGGGTGAGTGGTGTTCCAGTGTGAGTGCAGGGTGAGTGGTTTTCCTGTAGGAGTGTAGGTTGTGCAGTGTTCCTGTATGAGTGCAGAGTGAGTGGTGTTCCTGTATGAGTGCAGAGTGAGTGGTGTGCCTCTATGAGTGCAGGGTGAGCGGTGTGCCTGTATGAGTGCAGGGTGAGTGGTGTTCCAGTGTGAGTAGTGTTCCTGTATGAGTGTAGGTTGCGCAGTGTTCCTGTATGAGTGTAGGGTGAGTGGTGTTCCTGTATGACTGCAGGATGAGCGGTGTTCCTGTATGAGTGCAGGGTGAGCTGTGTGCCTGTATGACTGCAGGGTGAGCTGTGTGCCTGTATGAGTGCAGGGTGAGAGGTGTGCCTGTATGAGTGCAGGGTGAGCGGTGTGCCTGTATGAATGCAGGGTGAGTGGTGTTCCTGTATGAGTGCAGGGTGAGTGGTGTTCCAGTGTGAGTAGTGTTCCTGTATGAGTGTAGGTTGCGCAGTGTTCCTGTATGAGTGTAGGGTGAGTGGTGTTCCTGTATGACTGCAGGATGAGCGGTGTTCCTGTATGAGTGCAGGGTGAGCTGTGTGCCTGTATGACTGCAGGGTGAGCTGTGTGCCTGTATGAGTGCAGGGTGAGTGGTGTTCCTGTGTGAGTGCAGAGTGAGTGGTGTTCCTGTATGAGTTCAGGGTGAGTGGTGTTCCAGTGTGAGTAGTGTTCCTGTATGAGTGTAGGTTGCGCAGTGTTCCTGTATGAGTGTAGGGTGAGTGGTGTTCCTATATGAGTGCAGGGTGAGCAGTGTTCCTGTATGAGTGTAGGGTGAGTGGTGTTCCTGTGTAAGTGCAGAGTGAGTGGTGTTCCTGTATGAGTGCAGGGTGAGTGGTGGTCCAGTGTGAGTAGTGTTCCTGTATGAGTGTAGGTTGCGCAGTGTTCCTGTATGAGTGTAGGTTGCGCGGTGTTCCTGTATGAGTGTAGGGTGAGTGGTGTTCCTGTATGAGTGCAGGGTGAGCGGTGTTCCTGTGTGAGTGTAGGGTGAGTGGTGTTCCTGTGTGAGTGCAGAGTGAGTGGTGTTCCTGTATGAGTGCAGAGTGAGTGGTGTTCCTGTATGAGTGCAGGGTGAGTGGTGTTCCTGTATGAGTGCAGGGTGAGCGGTGTTCCTGTATGAGTGCAGGGTGGAGCCAATAGAGTAAGTGAGTGGTGCCAGTGAGGAAGTGGGTGGAGCTGGGGCAGTGGGTGTGGCCTCCTACAAAATGTGAGCACCTGCACTTAATATTTTACAAATTAAGCATTGGGTGGCAGAAAGATAACCCCTCCGTGGCTCTGCTGGGATGTACAAGGAGGGTCAAGGACATGCCAGCTGGATACCGCTGTGAATTGCTTTTTACCCGTAAAAGGGATGCGTCGCTGGAAGCATGCAATTGTTTTCTCTCACAAACAGACAACATTCATCTCCAGGCACCCAGAGTAGTGTGCGCACATTTATCAGAAGCATGCTACAGTGCAGATAGTTGCAATCTGCAAAGCAGTGTGGAGATTCAAGGTGGCCTCGCTCTCTGGGAATCTTGGTCACTGAGCAGTCCCCTTCTTACACCCCTTTGCCTTTCATGAATTATAGGAAGGCCCACTGGAGTTATGTGACTGTGGGGCTGCAGGGCTTTTCGCATAATTGTACATTTGCCGCATTTGCCACATAATCCATCCATCATCTGCCTCATTTTCTGCAGAGTTTAACAAAAAAGTTTCTAGCCCAGTTGAAAAGTTAGAAAAAACACAGCGACATGTTGCTGCGCGGTGGAAAGACCTTCGCAAAGATTAACTGGTCACCTTTCTATAACTTATTGCTATATTTGGGTGTTAAACTGGTAGTAATGAGGTACAACTAATGCATAGACACTGCTATCAAGTTTAAAAATGTCAAAATCTATACAACTATTATAAAAGAAGAACTTTGCACCTTTGAGGCGGGTAAACTCGGGAACCACAGCGCCAATCCACACACCCGATACATCATTGTAATCGTCAGGGTGTGCAGATGGACATAGGCTATATAAAGTATAAAAATATGCGTTATTTAAAAAATTAACATAAAAAAAAGTAGTCCCTTCGAAGTAGCGCCGGCCGCGACCTGCGTGCTGAGGTCAGGAGCGCGGGGAGGAGCGGCGTCCAGGAACGCGAGGAGGAGCGGTGACGAACGCCGGAATGGCGGTGAGGACCGGCGGACAGGTGGGAGGAGCGGTAAGCGGCGAGGAACGGCGGAGCGGTGAAATGAGGAGCGTGGGGGAGGAGCGGCAGCTGAGGTAAGGCTCCGGGCAGGCGGGGGTCGGGGCAGGCGGGGGACGGGGCGGGGGGGGGGCACAGGCTGCTTGACAATGTCAGGGCGGGCGGGGGGCCGGGCTGCTGCACAATGTGCAGTGAAATGAGGAGCACGGGGAGGAGCGGCGGCTGAGGTAAGGCTTCGGGCAGGCGGGGGTCGGGGCAGGCGGGGGACGGGGCGGGCGGGGGCCCGGGCTGCTTGACAAAGTCGGGGCGGGCGGGGGGCCGGGCTGCTGCACAATGTCGGGGCGGGCGGGGGTCGGGGAAGCCTGATTGCTCCCGGACAAGGTCGGGACGGGCTGCTAGTATATATATATATATATATATATATACATATATATATATATATATATGTGTGGATTGGCGCTGTGGTTCCCGAGTTTACCCGCCTCAAAGGTGCAAAGTTCTTCTTTTATAATAGTAGTATATATATATATATATATATATATATATATATATATATATATATATATATATATATATATATATATATATATATATATATATATATATATATATATTACCTACTGGCAGTAAAAATATATATGATATGGTGTTTCCACCATAGGTAATTGCTTTTTTGGTTTGCTAATAACTTTAGCGCCATTTATTGAAGGTTGACAAAACTTTCCTAAAAAGTGTTCTTTTTTGATCAGCTCCTTACTGGAAGGTTTGGGGTGATCTGACAAGTGGGGGCCAAGAAGGGGGCTTGCCAAAACAAAATAAATCCCCATAAAATTTCCATTGGTATTTTTGGAACATGGTACAGCCAACGCAGCTGAACGAAATAACCAAATTTGACATGAAGCTTGATCTTGGTCTAGAAAGCGTGCTATTTATGATTTGTTTTAGATCGGTTCAGTAGATTTTTTTGAGAAATTAAGGTTACAAAATGCTTGTAGATCTGGATTGCTGGGTTTGAGGGACTATCATGAGAGTACAGCGAGCACAACATCAAAAAATAGAGAATTCAGATTGACAGAGAGGGCTTTTTTCTCGTAGGCCACCTCGCTCCCGCAGGAGTGAGGATCCCGCTGGAGGATGCACTCTGATTGGCTGGCTGCAACATGAAAATAAATGTATTGGTGACTATTGCAGAACTCAGGTACTTAGTTCTCTTTCCTGAAACTGTTTAAAAAACAATATAAGGTACGGATATCCTGCTCCTCTAGCCCCTTTGGGGAGTCCCCTGGGGCCAATTTCTTTTTTCTTCACAATCCTTTGGAATAGCAGAAAAAGAAATGGTGTGCACCATTGTATTTTTTTTATTTAATATGACCTGCGAAATGGTCCTGGCCCAAGTGTCAATATATATTTGGGATGGGGCCATTGGTGAGCCCCCCTCCCTGAGCCAATTTTGGCCCCAGAGACGCCATTCCCTAGGGCCCATCACGTAATTCTTATAAATCTAGTATGGCCCTGAGGATACCATCTCCTGGGGTAACACATACATTTAAAAGGTCCTCTTCACCTGCAAGGGCATCAGGGACACCATTTCCCGGGGCCAACACATATATTTAAAAGGAGTGCCCCTTTATTGCAAGGCCCGTGGCTCCCTTCCCTGATCCTCTAAAGACCCCATGGACCTCATTCCTCTGGGGCAGGTTCCAATTTTGTGTCCAGGGGAGCCCACTCCCAGGACACAGCCTTCCTTCCCGTAACAGCGCAGGCAGGGGGAAAAAAAATTCCACTGCGGGAGGGTCTGAAAAAATGGTTCCTCTAGGTACGAGCACATATTTTTTCCCTGCCCACGCTCTTACAGGCAGGGAAACAGAGATTGCGAAAGGGAGCATGGAAAAATAAACCTGCTCCTGCCCGAAAAGAGCAAAGCCCACTACTGATGCAACCAAGATGGGCGCATGTGGGAAGCCGGCAGGGCTGCAGAGGCCCTGATGAATCCCCTGCGGCCACCATATTGTTTGTTCTTGGTGCCGTGTTGGGCAACAAGGCATGGATCCCTGGGTCTTGTAAAAACTTGTGTAGTGGGGCCGCCCAACCCCTCCCAAAATAAAAATAAAAAAACAATTTCCTGCTCCAGCTGGCACACAGGGGAGCAAGCAGGGACATGGGGCTCCACCCGCAGCCCCAATACAAAAATAAATTATGAATGGCACCCAAAATGTGTTTTTTAAAACGGGGAGACATTCATTTATTATTCACTAATCCTTGTAAGGAGCGCCCCCATTTAACCCTTGGGAAGTATTTCTCAAACATTTTAGAACCACGCCCCAATTTACAGAATAACAAACTTTCAAACCCGCTTAGCTTCAATGGACATAAGGCAGGCAATTTTTTTATGAAACTAAAGCATCATGCAGCAGCAGACTGTCTTTTACAGACAACACATTTTCCAATTAAATGGCCACTCAAACTGCACAGACATACTGTTTTAATCAAAAAACTATACTGGACAGAAATGATAATGAGTAGATATCAGGTGTCAGAGAATATTTATAATTTGTGCTTTACCAAGTACAGTGTCTTGATTTGTTTTGATACTATTAAACTCTTTGTTTCCATCACACTTCAGAAATGCACAAAAACGTACTTAATTTTTGCTTTCCTTCTGCTGAATCCATACCGTTCTTTGACAGGTATTTACATTTTGTTGTGTGTTACAAAAACAATGACAGCCTACAGCCTTTCTGTTTACACATCCTGTCCTCCCGCAAAATTCTCACATAATTTTTTCTCAGACTGCAAAGTGAGAGGAGTTTGTAAACCCCAATCCTCCTGTTAAAAAAATAAGTAGCAATTTGTCGGAAGACATAGTCTTACATCTGACCTCTGTCGTTGAAGCACAGCAAATATCTCAAGATAAATACAGAATTTAAAGGCATCTTTATTTATTGATTCGACTTTCAAGACCCACCAAATATTGGCTCACCACACCCCCGTGGGTTGCCACACATAGTTTTGGAAACATTGCCCTAGGTAAATTTAACATAATATATTTTCATTCTTGTGGTGCCCCTAGAAGGGGCAGGGACACTCACCAAACATTTGCAGCAGTCCCACAGCAACATTTAATGAATCCATGACCCCTGGAGAGCTTACCATATTTTTCAAAGCCCTCCTAGTTAGAGCTCTAGCCTCTTCACCTGGAGTGCAGAGCCCCATTGTGGTTGGTTCTATGACTGCACTTTGTAGCCTGAAAAATGTTGAAAAAAGAGACATGTTGATTTCTTTTAATAAAGCTTTATAAATTGTTTTAATAACAATCATTGTTATTAAACATTGAACTGTGTGAATTAATGAAATACACATTTCATTATAATTATTGTTATTGATATTACATAAAGTAATAAAATTACTTTATATTATAAATATACTAATTATATTACTTTACATTTTTTTTAAACTAGAGATTTCCTGAAAAAAACAAAGGTTTAAGTGATTCATGCCCTAAGGTAACTATAACCTGCGCCCTCGCCATGCACTGCTAATTGCCCCACATATTACATCACTCTATGACATCACTGATCACATTACTGCAACATCTGAAATGACATCAATGATGACAAGTCTGTGCATAGCGGGACCCAAGTTATAGTCACCTTAGGGCATGAGTTGTAGTTAATCAAGATGACTATAACTGGCGTTTTCCAGTAGTTTTGTTAGTTTAAAACAGTATGTTTTAACTGACATGTTCCCCTAACTATAATTTCCTTTTCACTTTTATGTTTTCAGTAAATTTTGAAGTTTTTGTTTTAATGGAACATAAGATATTATTATCATACCTAACTATAACGTCACTTTAACCTTTGTTTATTTCAACAAATATAGATAGACGGATGGACAGGCAACCAGACAGACAGACAGACAGACAGACAGATAGATAGATAGATAGATAGATAGATAGATAGATAGATAGATAGATAGATAGATAGATAGATAGATAGATAGATAGATAGATAGATAGATAGATAGATAGATAGATAGATTGATAGAAAGAGCTATGTCCATTAAGGCAAACTACTCCCATAGAAAAAATTCTTATAGTAGTGCGGTGCATTGTTTATCTGCCGCTCTTTCATGGCAGGGCTCCTGCCATGAAACGGCTGGCGGTGGTGGAGTTTGTGATATGGTGAGCGGGACTGCGCCACGCCCCCTCAGCAAATTGCATTGCCCCTCCACCGTGCCACCGCGAGGGAACGGCAGGTCCCTGGTGCAGCTGACGGTCCATCGCTGGAATGACTCAGAGAGTCTCAATCCAGCAGACTGTGGACCATCACTGGTGCGCTACCACGAGTGCAGAAATCGTAAGACCGCTGCACTGTTAATCAGGCCCTAAGTTCCCACCTCTAGGTTCTGTTGGCTCTGGATAGTCATTTCGAACAAGGGATTCGGTGCAGCAAGGATGAAAACCACCTATTGTATGGCCAGCCTTTTATTCCTGGGAAGTTGTTTAATAAGGGCACTCGCGTAATGCAAGCATGGCATCATGATGCGTCTTTTACAATGTGTGCACATTTCCACAATAATGTGTACATGCACGAGTCAAGGTGCATAATGGAAATTTAAAAGTACAAAGTGTGAAAAAAAGAAAAGATGCAAGCTGCACAGCAGGACTTTGCTATCAGGTGTTAAAAAATAAATAAATAATGAAATTACAAAAATATCATGGAGAGTTCAGTGGGAGCATCAGGAGTTAATGCGTGCAAAGAGGCTGGACCGGGGGCCGGGAGGGACGTAGATGAAAAAGAAGGATGTGAGGGGCCCAACAACACTCTGAGCTACCAGACCCTTGTAAAAGAACAAAATAATGAGCATGTACACATTTAAAAAACATGGGGAGCAGCGATTGGAGCATCAGGGAAATGGGGAGTCAAAAGAGATCATGGAATGGGGAGGAAATATCAGTAGAGCACAGGGGATGCATGCACTACCATGAAGCGAGCCAGAAAAATAAAACAAAGTACGGGCAAGGCCAACAAGTGTGATTTTAATATACAATGCACAGAAATACAGGAATGCAAAAATACTGTCTGCCTTTATTGTATAAGTGCTCTCTAGCATGCTAAAACCAGCCCAATGGATTTGCTAACAGAAAGGAAAAGACAGGAAAATCATATTGCTTTCTGCATAGACAGTGTATAGGAGATAAACAACTGAATGTGACAAAAGTGTAATGATGGAGTGTCGTATTTGTCAAATGTAAAATAGTCCCCGTGCATTCCAATGGAAGGACTGTCTAAAAGATGGAACAATAGAGAGGTGAGAAAGAATTACTCCTCTGGGCAGAGCCAAAGTCTTCTCTGTGTATATTTAGAAGAAATTGTAACAATAAGTGTTGCAGACATCTATTCGGTCAATCCAGACCTAAAAAGAATCACCACAAGGATACAGTGAGAATGCTACTCATTCAATCAGATCATTGTGAGACCAAAGTGCTTCGGGCGGGAAAAACCCAAGTCTAGAGAGGAAAGCCATTGAATCAAGAGGAAAAAACTGAGATAGGCAACAAAGCCATCCAATCATGAGTAAGAGAATGACCCAAAGCCCACCTTGAGTATACCGTATGTATTGGAAACAATGGTCACCTAAAACCAACGAAAGCTGTCTATAGCCAAGACCATAAACGAGCCCGCAACAGTGAGACGAGACAAGAAGTGTAGAGCGGGGGAGCAAAAAGACGCGCAAGGTTGAAACATTAATCTGCCTTGATATTGGCAAAGTCAGGGGTGGGGATCCTAAAAAAAACTCTAGGCCTCAACACTACATTTTTTTTTTTTAGAAGTTAAGCACTAGACTATTTCCAAAAGTAAGACATACAGAAAAACTGCTCTGTGAATCAGGCCCCTCGTTTTTTGTTTCATTCAAGTCTCCGTTGTTTATCAGTTAAGCCCATTCCAGATGGACCCGAGATCTTTCCCCCTTTCCTTAAAGTCAGTGCCATGAAAGCGGCGCGTCAATCCGGCTCGTCGACAGGTGTAGGGCAGGGAAGAGCATATGCCATTGCGTTTGGCAAGGCTTTGCTGCAGAGGCAGCTTCTGCTCGTGTCTCCCAGGGCAGCGCTCTACTGGGACCTGGCACCATTCGCAAACACCATCTGGCGTTGGCAGACCCGGGCCCAGCGAAACCATTACCAGAAGAAGCGCGCCTTCCCGGCTGCCGCATACTGCCTCGCGCTATACGTGAAGCGCGCGCAGGCTTCCCCGACGCCTGAGGCGCGCCCGTATGCGCACGAGCGCCAATTTACAAAAAAAAAAAAAAAAAAAAACTCGGGCCATATTGGAAGATTCCAGCAAGTCAACGAGATATGTTCTTTTCCGATTAGCAGCTGCTGTTTATTTTCAACAGCAATACAAAGAAATAATGATCTCACACGTCTAGGACAGATTCGCCGGAAATTATACAGTATCTTTTTTTTTTTTTTTAATGGCAGGAACATACGGCTGTACTTTTCAGACAACCCGCATAATAACATGACAGCACTTTGGAAGGGAATAGACGTGTTAGTTTTGTCAGCGACCCCTTAGCGGGGGGACACATGGCAGTATAATGACTAGGCCCAAATAGCTTCCCAGCGCTTCACAAATCTCAGATTATCTTCCCCCAGCCTTGCAGTCCTAGCCGTGACGCAGTAAATAAATCCTACAATGGAAGAGCGTTGGCGAGCACTGGAAGAAACCATTTCGACATGTGGCTGGGTGCAGGAGGAATCTATTCTTCAGTATTCCATGGTTTACCTATTAAAGTACTCCAGTGGATCCTTGTGAGTGGAAATACTCGGTCCACCACGAGTTACATTTTGACAGCTGTTTTCTTTATTTCACGTGTTTTGTTCTGCACTTTTGAAGACAGCAAAATTGTCAAAAACCACCAACACACTAAAAGTTTCCCACACGAATATAGCATGTATTAAAGCTAGTTTAATGGTATTGTGTTTGAGAACGGAGTTCTACGACATAGGAGCACTAGGCTGCAGACCAAATGTCTATATGAGGCTAAACTACCCTTCTAGGTGACTTGCAACATCCATAATAAAAGAAATTAAAATTAAGGGTATATTTTCCACCACACACTAGGTTGGCCTGCCCCTACAGCTCTCCTTAAAGACATTTCAAATAATTTGGCGCTGTCATGTGGCTTGACTGGCTGTGACAGTGACGTTCTGGGTTCGCAGACGTTTCTCAGCTTCTCCTCAATTCCCTTTTGACCCTCAATAATTTTTTTCATTTTTTTATAATGGCTGGTACCACTTTGTGTTTTTTGTTTAACAGTGCTGCTGATGCTCCCCGCAGGCTGTTTATGTGAGTCTGCATTAGCTGGAACAAAAAACAGGAAGTTGTTGTGCTGGACCCCTGGCACTGTCTCTGTTAGTGCTGCTACCTTTGTTCAAGAAAATTACTGTCCACAAAAGTGAGCAAAAGTGTGCATGAAAAGCCACATAATTGCTTCACCTGCTTGGCTGAGCTCCCCGGTGTGATAGGATTCCACATCCAGTGACGTCCATAGATTACTCCATCACAGAGATCTCACATTTCTTGGCTCACCCTCACTGGGTGGAGCTTCTTCCGGGCCCTACGTCTATTCGTTCCTTCAAGTGTCACGCCACCAATAGCAGACGGTTCTGCTCCCTGAAGACATGCTCATTGGTGGGTGTTGGGAAGAGCAAAGTCTGCCTTTTACACCGTAGTGAATATTGAAAAGCTGTCTGATGAAAAGTTTGTATAACTTTATAAAATGACGGACTCCACATTTCCACTTCTCCACCTTCTCCAAAGGTTGTTTGTCTGATATTGTATACAGAAATGTCTTCTGACATTAATATACTCAGATTGTGTGTAGACTTTCTACTATGACTATCAATGGGCAATATTTTTCTAAACAATATTTATGAAACAATTTTTATGTCTGATGATATTCTGACAACGATATTCGTGTCCCATACCTTCCAAAGCTAATTCCACGTAAAACGTTGGCAGAAATAGCCATTTATATAAGCCTGGAACAATTGTAGCACTATCGGCTACTTTATATCAGTGCCCGCCTTTTAACGGCTCAGCCGCGGCCCGTGGAGGGAGTTACGGTGGGGCTGGAAGGAGGGGCGGGGGAGGTGCAGGGTGGGGATGCTAAAACCCGGAATATGGATAATTGGAGGTAAGTAAACAATGTAATTAATAAAACGAATTTCGTAGCGTGCACTGCATCGCATTTTGCGATGCAGGGCGCGCTACGAAATTCGTTTTATTTATTAGGTACATGACAAAAAGCATTTGACCGGATGCAAACGGCCCAATGGGCCATTTGCGACCAGTAAAATTCTTCGTACATCTGGCCCAGGGTGATTAGGTGTTTTGCCCAAAATCACAAATTGTGTAGCCGAAGCTGAGGCTCAAACCTGGTTCCCCAGAACCAAAGTCGGTAGCTCTAGTCATAAAGACACATTGGGGGAACCCTTTTACAGCAGGATGGCAAGGACCTGTGTTATGCCACTGTATGGATCAGACCTGGTCACACACTACCTCAGAGCGACACCAGCTAACCTGTAGAGTCTTGGTGGGCATAAGACCATGAAACAGCTGTCCATCTACAAGCCTCTGTCTCCTTATTCATTTTCTTTTCCTGCATCATCACATGATATGTCTGAGTTAAAAATATGAAAATCTAAGCGTAGGAGAATTATTTTTAGGGCAAATTATATTTTACTGCATAAAGCTCAGTATTAGAGCTATGTGTCTATCTTCATTTAACTTAATCCACATGGTTTAATTTTGATGGAATAAATTCACAAATTTGCATTTATGTGCGAGATTAAGCAGCAAAAATCACTTTTGAAGGAAATCTTTGCCATAGAATCAATTGAATGAAATACTTTCAATGCTTTGCTGTTTAATGAAATGCAGATTGCTAAAATGTATCACAATTCCACTCGTGGAATTAAAAAAACGCACAACTTAAAATTTTAGGGAAAATACTGTGGGGCAGGTTAAGAACTAAAAGAGGTCAAATGTATATGTAATCAAATGTAAGTGGTGGAAAAATCTGAAGAATAAAAGATTGTATTCTGATGTATTGCATTGCAGCATTTATACAGTGCTTCCTACCACTATGTGGGGGGCTGAAGCGCTTGCCTCCATGAGTGGCATGCTATACAATGTAGAGTGTGCGGTTGGAATCATGGGCCCTTATTTATGAGGCCTTGCGTCAGTTTTGCGCCGCCGGTGCGTCACTTTTTGTGACGCACCAGCGGCGTACAAAATGCGCCTTGTTGCGCCATATTTAAAAAGTCACGCATCCAGGTAGATGCGTCACTTTTTAAACCCCTGCGCCACATTATACCTGCGTCAGGTATAATGTATGTAGAGGGGGCGTTCCCCCGCAAAAAGCCTCGTAATAGTGACGCAGTGAAATCTATGAGATTTCACTGCGTCACTTTTAGGATGCTGTTGCATCAAAATCTTGCGCCTGCCTCACAGCAGGCGTAAGACTGACGCAAGCCCTTTCACATGGGGCTTTCCCCATGTGAAAGGACGCATTGCTGGAGTTGCGTCACTTTTGTGACACACTCCAGCAATGCGTCACTTTTGCGCTTACAGATGCGTCAGAAATACTGACGTATCTGTAAGTCCTTGCAACATGATGCGTCATACATTAAATATGACGCATCATTGGTGTCACAAGGAGTGCGCAGTGAAAAGTGACGCATCGCTGTTTTCACGCAGCGATGCGTCACTTTTCATAAATGAGGCCCCTGCTGTTAACTGTTTTTATCCTATGTAGGAAGTGTTTCCATATTGTGCGGGAGGACCACTAAAGTGCTGTGATCGTGTTGTGGGATGCAGCGCATAGCAGTGTGTTGGAAGATGAAGTTTAAGAGACAGACTTGCAGTTTTATGGTTTTCAGTGTGCTGTTAGTTTAGAGTAGTTCTGTAGGTCCCGTTATGATATTTCATATGATAAAGCCTGCCTAGCTGGTTACAGCATTGGGTTGTCCATCTAAATTTTGTGTGTAGTTGTGATCCTGAGTTTGCATGGTTGGAGAGACACAGAAGTGAAGAGATCTGTATGGATGGGCATTTTTATTTTCATCCTATATCTGTGTGTCAATATGAGATGTAAAAAAATGGCCAGCTTGTATAGATATTTGGAGCCTGCAGTGAATGACTGTATTAAAGTCCTCCAAAACTGTCCAGTAATGTGTGACAGATCTCTTCAGTTATTCCATGCCTGTTCATTTGGTGATTTTTTTTTTGTTGGTTGTACTCTGCTGGTGATGGACAACCGTCAGAGCAGATATGTATTATATGAATTTAATAGCTGTAAGTTGCAATTGGTTGTTGACCACGGCCTAATAAGGGTTTAGTATTATTGTGGGCCATAACTGTTATATATGGAAGTAAATAACTATATTATGTCACAGAGACCCATAGGTCAGATCTTTTTTGCTTACCTGCACAATTAAAGCAGTTTGCTGGTTGAGTTGTTTGCAGTTTGTGGGTTCTAAGCTGAGGATTGTGTTTGAAGTTGTGACTATTTTCTGGGCTCTGTTGCCTGTCTGGAGGAGGTGCATTAATCTAGAAAAGAGCCAAGTCGTCTACTGTCTTCGGAAATGTATATGCTTCTGGATGCTTCTAATGCTTGGCAGTGAGTTCCAGAGCTTGGTGGTTTGTACTGAGAAAGCAGTGCCTCCTTCAGATGTCTTATGGTAAGGATGTGCGACGATAAGGGGTGCAACCCTGGAGCACAGCATGTTTGGTTTGTATTGCTTGGATTTAAATTGTAGGTATAGCAGTCCTTATTCATGGGAGGCTTTGTAGACAATGTACAGTGCCTTGAACATTTACTTTCTAGCTATAGGTAAATGAAATGAAAGTAAGATTTATAACACGCACTAATACCCAAGGGTGTCTAGGCCCGTGGAGTGATTGCAGGACTGGGGTCATGCATTCTGCGTGGGTGAAGGCGGAGAGGAAGCCTTGGAGGAGCATTTTGGATGAGTTGTATCTTGTATATAATGAATGCAGGTGCACTAAGGTATAGGCTGTTGACATAGTAAAGCTTGGAGATTACAAGTGTGAGGACAGCTTGCAGTTTATGTTGGTATGCAAGGTATGGGAAGATGCAACGTAGTGTTTTGATTGTGTTGCAGGCACTCTTTTTGACATTATAAGCATGAGGTAAATCTGAATCCATGGTTACTCCTAGATTTCAAACTCCTTTTAATGTTGTCAGAGGGGCTTCAAGTTCCTTAGGCCATATAGAGGTAGTCTGGTAGTTTTGCCATTGTCCGCATGTCATATTCTCTGTCTTTGTGGTGTTGAGCTTTGGTTAGTTCTTCCTCATCCATGTGTTTATCGATCGAAGGCAGTCATCGAGTTGCATGTTTCCAAGCATCTTGGAAATTTGAGTAAAAGTTGGAAGCATTCAGGATGTATGTGAGCATGGTGCTGATGGGTTTCAGTCAGGAGTAGGCGTGGTGTGGACAGAGGTGTGATGGGGCCCCTGAGTGGATGGACTTCATGGTGGTTGCAGTTTCTTCTGGGGAGATGACAGGCCACGCAGCCAGCCTTGTTTCTTTGGGTAAGGTTGTAAGGTCTGTGGGTTGAAGTTGCTGTAAATGCAGTGATTTGGAGAGTTTAGAGTATTTGAGAGTTATCTCTTCTCAATTACAGTATTGCTGTGCTCAAAGTCTGAGGGACCTCATGGGAGCAACATTGCTTTAAGTAATCCTTACCACTACTTACTGCAGCTGTTCCTCCTTTCCAAGAACATGATAAATTACAAAAGCAGGTTCAAGGGCAATTGTGGACAGTTTGTTTATATACCAAACACTCATCTGTTCCCAGCGGGGCCAAAACCACCTACACAAACACGTTTATCCATTCAGCACCATTCCGGATCCTCGTGGAGCTCGAAGGCATAATCAAGGTAGACCTCAAAACTATACTATAATTATATGAGGAACATAGGGTGGGGGAAAAATATAATTGCTCCCTTTCATCCAACCTGGTGGTGGGACATTAACAGGACAGGAGCAAGAGTTAACAAGAGGCCAAGCACTAGCCACAATTGATCCAGTGGTGCGGCTGACATCAACTAAGAGGCCAGGAAAAGGACGAGGCAGTCTGAGGTAACCAGGTAATCCATTAGACAAAACCAAAATTCCCCTTCAAGGTCATACATGACAGTGAATATTAAAAAAAACACAACAGTCCTCAGTATTCAGGTACCTTTCAGAGCGCACTCAGAGGGTGCAATTATTAGGACTGTTTCAGGCTACTATTGCTGGTGCAAGTCCAGCACTGTGAAACAAAGGGGAATGATGGACGGAGCATTTGAGCAAATCAAACACTCAACCCCAGTCAACTGATCTGGGTTTAATCCATCACCATTCTTTAGCTCACTCAGCAGCCCCAGTTCAGACATGGCCATATGCAAATCAGTCTGACCCTGTGCCTCATGGGAACAGTCCAACCCGAACTGCCAAGCCATGTCTTCCCTGGACTAGAAACAAGCACCCTGGGACCGGTTTCGGATTCATAATCCTCATCAGCCAGGCTATCTTGAATCCAGTGGCCTAGTGAGCAAGGGACTCAAGTCTGAGCATACCTTGCCAACTTAGGGCGAACAAAGTGAAACAAAGGGGAATGATCGACGGAGCGTTTGAGCAAATCAAACACTCACCCCCAGTCATCTGATCTGGGTTTAATCCATCACCATTCTTTAGCTCACTCAGCCAGTTCAGACATGGCCATATGCAAATCAGTCTGACCCTGTGCCTCATGGGAACAGTCCAGCCCGAACTGTCAAGCCATGTCTTCCCTGGACCGGAAACAAGCATCCTGGGACCGGTTTCGGATTCATAATCCTCATCAGCCAGGCTATCTTGAATCCAGTGGCCAAGTGAGCAAGGGACTCACGTCTGAGCATACCCTGCCAACATAGGGCGAACAAAGTAAAACAAAGGGGAATGATGGACGGAGCGTTTGAGCAAATCAAACACTCACCCCCAGTCAACTGATCTGGGTTTAATCCATCACCATTCTTTAGCTCACTCAGCCACCCCAGTTCAGACATGGCCATATGCAAATCAGTCTGATCCTGTGCCTCATGGGAACAGTTCAGCCCGAACTGCCAAGCCATGTCTTCCCTGGACCGGAAACAAGCATCCTGGGACCGGTTTCGGATTCATAATCCTCATCAGGCAGGCTATCTTGAATCCAGTGGCCAAGTGAGCAAGGGACTCACGTCTGAGCATACCCTCACAACTTAGGGCGAACAAAGTGAAACAAAGGGGAATGATGGACGGAGCGTTTGAGCAAATCAAACACTCACCCCCAGTCAACTGATCTGGGTTTAATCCATCACCATTCTTAAGCTCACTCAGCCACCCCAGTTCAGACATGGCCATATGCAAATCAGTCTGACCCTGTGCCTCATGGAAACAGTCCAGCCCGAACTGCCAAGCCATGTCTTCCCTGGACCGGAAATAAGCATCCTGGGGCCAGTTTCGGATTCATAATCCTCCTCAGCCAGGCTATCTTGAACCCAGTGGCCAAGTGAGCAAGGGACTCACGTCGGAGCATACCCTGCCAACTTAGAGCCAACAAAGTGAAACAAAGGGGAAAGGGGAAAGTCCAGCACTGCCTACCTCACAAGCAAAATGAGTAAAGGTGTATATACATTGGACGATATAGAGAAATAAATGCATTGTATTCTCCTGCAAAGAGTATCAATATGTCCTACTTAGGGTTGGTTGGCTTTGTCAATAGTTTGAGCTTATTAACTGTGCAAAGACCAAAATGGTTTTCTTCTATCATTCTTCTATCATTTTCTTAGCCACTCCCCAGCTAATCCCTCGCCAACCTATTCAGTCAGGGCCATTAAGTGATTATGCAGGTGTGGCATTTTCAGGTTTATTAAGAATTTACAGAATTTGCTGCATAATCCACCTGCCACATAATTTGTAGATGTCAACAAAACAGTTTCTACTGCAAGCATTACAAATAAAGTGCTGCACAGTGACAGGCTCTTTATAAAAGTATATTGGTCACCTTTCTATTGCTGACTGGTGTATTCAAGTATCTAACAGTTAATCAATCAATCAGTGGTTTGTAAGCGCACTACTCACCCATGAGGGTCCCAAGGCGCTGGTGGGGGGAGGGGCGCAAATCAGCTTAGCGGAGGAGCCAGGTCTTGAGGGTCTTTCTGAAGGTGCTCAGGGAGAGGGCACATCTGATGTCCACTGGATGCACGTTTCCAGGTCTTGTCTGCAATGTAAGAGAAGGATCTTCCGCCTGCCCTGGCTCTGTGGATGCACAGGGTTTCGGCTAGTGCGAGGTTGGAGGATCGGAGGTTTCTTTTGGGTATGTGGAAGTTGACAATGAGATGAAAGCTTTGTTCAGACAGTGTTAGTGCATGTTAAAATGTCAAAATAGTAAAATAATACTTGCCACATAATTTAATCAACTCTTGCTTAATTCAGCCCTCCGTTGTCACACAATTTAAGTGACCCACTCTATAGTAAATCCACCAGATTCACAGGGAATCATTTATTGTGTTGTTGCCGAAGGGCACCCCAGCAGACCTTGCTGCTGCGCTGCCCTACAACAAAAGAAAAGGGCAGGAATTTGCTGTATCTGTTAGATACGGTGCATTTCTGTCCTTTTCCCTTGCGCTGGCACACAATGGCCTGCTGTGCACCAACGCAGGCACCTTTGCACCAGGGTGCAAATGTGCCTGCGTTGCGGAGATGATTATTTTTGCGCTGGAAGGCAAACCTTCCCGCACAAAAACAATCACAAAAGGCATTTCCCTTGTTCTATGTGTGCTGCAGAATGCAGCACACATAGAAAGAGGAAAAACGAGGAGAAATACAGATATTTCTCCTCGTTATGCCTCCCTTACGCCTCCCCTGGGGAGGTGTATGTTTTTGGCGCTGCCTCAGACTTATGATTTCTCGCAAATCTGCGGCAGTGTCGAAAAGCCTTGGATGTTGCATGGAACGCCCCCAGCAACACCCATTTCACGCAGTGTTCTGCGTGAAAGGAGCACATTTTTATAAGGCCATGAAAAGCCACGTAACGTATCTTTACGTGGCTGTATAAATATGCCAGTGGCACACTGCGCCACCGGAATGTCAAAAAAGTGACGTTCCGGCGGTGCAATAGGTGCCCGTAGGGCCTCATAATTGAGGCCCAGTTTCTAGAGCTTGGATGTTAAACCCTTCTACATCAGGCACAACCACAGAGGGAAGACTGTAATGTCACATTCTAAACTCGCTACACAAAGGCCTGTTTACTGTACTGTCTCTGGAGCCTCACAGTCATCATTTGAGGGAGTCTCAGTAACTCTCGACTCGCCCTCATTTGGAACGAGCACAAAGTTAGTTTCATTCTCCCTACAAGTAGTCCAGCATCCACAGCCGTTAATGAGTTCACCAGCTCTACGCCTGGCCAGGCTTGCTTCGGTTCAGCTCGAGATCCACTGTGACCATTAAGTCCAAAACTAGTCAAGCTTTCATGTGGCTATTGTCTGCCAACATATTCTAACCTCATGCTCTTAGAATTAAAAAGACAGCATACACCTTTAATGTTTAAAAGAAGAGAAAAAGATAAACATCTAATGGCTGAATTGTATAATGTGAAACCTAAAAAATTGGAATCAGTTTTGGCTTCTTCACTTGATTAAATTGTGTGATTCCAGGCAAAAATGTTGTTTTATTGAGCCTCCATTTCCTCAGTTTTCACCAACAGCGGCCAGTCCATAAGGGTGGAGGGTTCATGCCCGCACCTTTTCGGCATAAAGAGTTTCTGTCATCCTTAGCAAAGGTTAACCTGACAGACACTCTTTATTTTCAGGTCAGGCAGCCAGGAGTTAGACATGCACTAAATGATCAGGCCCCTGAGTGCCTTAGCTGCACTTTGCTAGGCTGAGGGTGTCACAGCTCTCGTGGGTGTGACCTCCTCAGCTCAGTAAAGGTCTTCGAGGCCCTCCCCTCATGATGAGGGGGTGCGTCAGTGATAGCTTTGTACCAAGGTGCCTCAGGTTTAAGCCCTGAAGTGCCCAGGCCAGAGTATGTATCACTAACACCTCATCACAGAGTGCGAGGGGTCAGCAGTCTCTCGGACTCATTCCTCTCTGTGATGATGTAGGGACTGCTGCCTCCCTTCATTGGCTGACCTTGGGTCTCAACCCTCCTACCTCCTCCGAGACATCCTTCCCCAAGAGCTGCAGCATGTAAGTGTTGTGTTTTAAATGATGCATGTGTGTATGTATGAATGTATGTGTATTTGTGAGTGAGTGTTGTGAATGAGTGCTTGTCCGCGTGATTGCACATAAGTGTAAGTGTGCCGACTGCCAACAGCTCTGCCATCTTGTCTTCTCTCCACTTTCCTGGCTAATCCTATATTGCCCTTTAGCTGACTCAACGTCTTAAAGCACTGTTCTAGTTCTCCTTGACATTTTACGTTGCTCCTCATTTGAGTACATGGGGCTGCTGGATTTGGTTGCATTTAAAGTGTACTCCACCCAACTTGGTTACAGAAATCAAAGAAATCTCCAGCTCAAATCACACAATGTTCATTGGAAGATATGTGAATTAGTAAAAAGTAGTAATTTGACTAAAGGAATTAAAGTAGTGTATTATTGTGGTAGGCTGCTTAAACTTCCCTGAATCCTAGTGCTTCAGCAAATAGGATAAAAAAAACAGGTTAAAGAACCAGTGAAAGGAGTGCCATGCTTTTGCATCTACTCCTCCTTTGGATGCTGGCGCGAACCAGTGCATGGTAAGTTGATTTCATCGGTCACTCATTAGTTCACAGCCAAGGCAACATGAGGTAACTTTCAGATTGAGATAAGGTGGCTCTAATGCATAATTGGATTTAAAATCTACAGAGTGAATTCTGATGTGTATTTTTTTTTTGCTACCAAGAGCCAATGAAAAGGAACTTTCTGTTTTCAGATTTTTTGTTGGTTATCTCTTATCTTTAAGCATTAGAATAGTTTACACTTGAAGTTTTTACCCAGAAGTAGACTGATGGAGATGGTACTAACTGAAAAGGTTTTATCTGTATACTTCCTACTTTCAACATTAAAAAAGCATCCTAACTTCATACCTCTTTGGAGAACGACTGTGACATGCAGCCACAAAGGTCATATGTCTTTCATCCAGTTATCATCAACATGCCCTAAATCTATATGGAAAATGTAGACACTAACACTATAATACTAGGGTTGGAAAGACAATGTAAAAGCTACGATCAAAAGGACAGTAAAATACTTCAATATGAACAATATTGCAGAGAGTGTGTAGTACACAACAAAAATACCATATATTCTTAGTTTAAATTTAGTAAACAAGTGTAAATTATATCTCCAAGGAACATCGATTGGTAACGACATTGCACACGCCTAGGATAATTTCTATGTGCCTTTTGGGACAGTTCTATATCTGATTAAATATGGATATGAATGATATATTTTATTGCTCAATGGTATGTTGAGGGACTTAGAGTTGTTTGCCGTAAAAATGAAGAACCCATAGGTTTGTAGACATGATGATCTTTCATAAAGAGTAAACTCATTTGCTGTTTCTCAAACAACTGATGCTAATAATGTTCTTCATCTTTTGTGCTTTCATCTGGTTAATACAAGGCCAAGTACTCTGTACACATTTCAAGGTTTATAAGAATTGAAAATAGTCAAGTACACTATACATATTTTAAGGTTTGTAAGAACAGAAAATAGTTAAGTACACTGTATGTATTGTGAGGTTTATAAGAATAGAAAATAGTAAATCAAAATCTAAAGATTTACTTTTCTTGGTTACAAGACCAAGACTTTGAATAATCATAATGAAATGTGAAAAACACAATAAAATATGTTGCAGAAGCCATCGCTAGTGATACCTTTGAATGTGTTTGTGGAAGTGACAACATCCTCAATTTACATAATATTTGTGAATGTTTTTTGTACTGAGGCAAAACACTATACCAAGAAATAGAACATTATCTTAACTAAATTGCAACCACTACAATTTTATAATGCAAAATAGATGTAAGTGTACTTACAATGAGGACAAAATCATAATACTTGATTACTGTACCTGTTGCAGTAGTTTCATGATATAGCAACCAAAATATCCATTTGGGCATGTATATATTATTCATGGATGTATATATTTAGGAAACTGCCTGAGAGGTTTAAAATCAGATTCTATCTATGCCAAAATCTGACATTAGAAATGATGATGTGAGGTCGCCAACATCAATGAACGTGTGCACCTTAATTCCCAGTTCTCATTGCGGACTTCGAATAGTTGTGAGAAACTTAATTGTGTTCAACAATGCAGAATTTTGTAGGATCTTCAAAAACGTAAGAACTAAAAAAGGGTGCACGCATGGGGCTCTAGGCTACACTTTTGCTCTGTAAATTGACTGGATGATTCCTTCATGACATTTGTTACAATTGCTTTCTCGTCACACTACTAATACAGTTATTAGTTTAATAAGGCTAAACACATAATGTTATCAGTACTCACTACCAGTTTCACAAGGCTTTATATCTTGCCATGGTTTTGCCATATCTGACCTCCCTCATATTCTCTGACCCTACATAGGTAAGAATCTAGGACATTTCTATTTTGAAAGTAGAAAGTATGTAGCATTCCAATTATTATCAGGGAATGTACCATATGTAATGTAGGTTGAGACCATTAAATGGCTTGAAAAAATGCTAGGTCGCTTGATATCATAGCTATTGAGTTAGGCACTTCACGCACATTTTTAAAGGATTGCAGTTTCAGGAAATTGTATGTTGTCTGTTAAGTAAGCTATAATCTTTTCACATCTAGAATGAAGAAAATGAAATGCATTGGGGTGACTGCATGGAGGGGAGAGGGAACGCTGTGGGGTGCTCCTTTAGCAGCAGTCCTCTAGAGACCACGGATCCCACAATGACTAGATGGAAGTTACTAGCGAGTGGCCCTGAGAAAATTACCTGAGTACAATACTCCAGGACACGCCTGTGGGGAGAGAGGAGGGTAGAGAGGATGGGGTTGCCACTTGGCGGGGTGGGAGGTTAGGATTATTGTTGCACTGCTTGTTGACATGTGATGTGAACTTCTTCATCACTGCATCTCCTGAAGAACTATTGAAGGAATATGGTGGACCATACAGCAATACCGAGATGTATGCATATCAAGGATGTATGACGGTACAACGCATACCGTTACAACGCGTTCCTTTACGATGCAGTTTTACCAACGCAAGTTGTTACAACGACTTGCGTTGGGGGGGGGCGCTGATAGTGAATAGTTTAATTTACTATTCCAACACCAGTCCCTGTGGATAGTAGGGAAGGTGTTGGATAGTAAATTAAACTATCCCCTATCCTAGAGCGCCCTCCAGCGAAAGTCGTTGTAAAGACTTTCGTTGTTAAAGCTGCGTCGTAACGGTACCGCGTTGTACCAGTTACGTTGTAAAGGATGTTTCCCATATATCAACAGTGTATTCCTGTTAGTTCACATGCTCACTCAATGTGTGTACTGTACTAGTACATGTCTCATAAATGCCTAATAAAGGTTGTTTAAAATAATAAATCTAGAATGAAGAAAATGTGCAGTAATGACCTTTCAAAACTGTTAAATCAAGAATTGTTGGCACACAGTGCAGGTATTGTCACACAAAGAAAACAGCAAAAAGATCTCAAGATGTTTCCCCAGAGTGCCCTGATGCACACTCCTTAATGGGTGTGTCATATAAATGTTGCTCAGATATGAAGTTACCTTGAAAAAATGAGGAGACAAGAGGTGTTTGGCAAAACAGGAACAAGTTGGTTAAATTAAACGCAGTAGCCAAAAGAGCAGCAAAAGAGTCTTGTCTGAAGACTGTCTCGGTGTTCAGAGGTTTTGGCCTGCATTATGTACAGTTCTTGAAGTACAATAATCCAATTACACATTCTTGTAGCGCACGTAAATCCGGGCCAGTCATGAACCATAAATTCAACCCATCTGATAAGGGGGCACAGGTGGCTCTCGACTTTGTGGAGACCCAATATGCGCCCAGTATGTGTCCAGATGTCCGGCATGGGAAGCGCGTGATCAATGCGTGTAGTGTGTATGTTGTGTTCTGTATGCTGTGTTCTGATTGGCTAAGTGTTTCTAACTACTTGTGGCATCTGACTTTGTAGTATTTTGGGATTGCGCACCCCTTTGGCTAAACATGTTTTATTGGAGTCAATCTCCTCGGACCTTTTGTGGTTTATCTGCTTATCTATGGGATCAATATGGGTTTTCCCTGTTCGCGCATTTGTGTTCAGTCTAAGTGTAACCCCACCTGTAGCCTATCAATCGGTAGACTTGGGTTTGGGTCGCAGAGCCTCTCTAAACACGTATCTATGACTCAAGGTTGACACGGAGGTTGGCTTGGGTGGATTCCACAGCAATGATATGAGTTTGTTGTTACGTGTACATATCATACGGCTGCATTGATATTGTGTTTACCGACATTCTCATTACTATGCGTACATTTGTCATGGCGTACATCGACATCGTATTTACCGGTATTGACATTGTTAAATGTACAAATATTATGGCGCACATTGACATTGCATTCACCAATATTAAAATAGCTGTCTTGTTTTTTATGCTACACAACATGACAGTCATCCATACCAGATGCACAGAAAAATACTTTACCTAAAGCAGAGGATATTGAAGAACTGGCACATGCATTACTAAACAAGGCTAATGTTTTGTCTGTATCTAGGAAGGGTTTATTTGGAGTCAGTCAGTTAGAAAATCTTTATTTTGGTTAGTTACAACCATAAAAAGTTACAAACATTGTTGAAAGTAAGCATTAGTAAGAAGTGGTCGATTATTCATATATACAATCATGCTATCCTCATAAAAATTGGAAAAAAATTACATTAAAAAATGTGTTAATGCATTTACAGTGACAACCTATTTTTGATTTTAACAGCAGCATATACAAACTACCAACAACACAACAGGTCAGAGGATTAGAAAAGAGCTGGTCTGCACCTATTGAATCCTAAATCTTCAAGTTGAGGTACAAGAAATCTTCTTGTGGATAGGTAGTATTTGCTAAAGAATCTAAAGTGCATTAGGGAATGGAGAGAATTATAATCACAAATGCAGAAATTCACAAAGTCAGCAACAAACAGAAAGATAATAAATGCCATATGATACCCATCCGGAAACATGAAAGATAGAATTGTTCCCTCATTTACAGCAGGTGGCAAGTATGGTGTCATATATACCGTTGTTTTAATAAGATATAGGATATTTCTGATGATTTTGTGAGTTCTGAAGACTCTCCTAAAAGATATTTTCACTGCTGAAAGATAATCTTGTCCCAGAGCTTATTTTTGTTTTACTATAAATTAGGTATTTGAAAATAAATCAGGTCTTCCAAGCTCACATCACAGATTTGTAATATAATTCAGCCATGGAATTTGTAAGTGGGTCACCAACCTTAGACAGTCCTGGATAATGATAGACTGACCCAGATAGATAGCAAAAGTATCATGAGAGATAACTTGATTGTATCCTACAGACGGGGTAAGTCAAGTCCCTCATTACATGAGGGCTATGTGGATTATTAGCAATTACTATTCTAATGACTGAAGGTTATGGTACATTGCAGCGACACCAACAAAGCACCAGAAATATGTTTACCAGTTGCATATAAAATTATTTTTGATCTACCCTATCCATCACCCCAATATTCCCTCCTCATTCCTATACAATTCTACTTTGTCACAGATTGTACAGGACACTGCCAGGTTCTGGCTGACTTAAATTGTTAAGTCTATTTTACTCATGCATAACACTCTGCACAGGCTTTCACTTCTGCATTACTAAACTCACTAGCATTTCTTTTCATAACCACTTTGTTATTATAGCAGTTGGAACTTACACAGTGTGCAGATAGACCCATTCTCTTTTTTGTCTTGTGCTTTCCCAAACATTAGACTGACTCTCCTATTTTCTCTCATTCATCTCACCAGGTGTCTCTGGTGTTTGTTCTTCTTCCTCATTCTGATTGTAAGATTGCCGGATATACATTATTGGCCCCACAAGATAACAGCGGAAGTTGCTGACGCTTCCTCCCAGTACTTTTCACTGCCACTATTGTGTCTTGTCAGGTTCCCAATATATACTTTTAGGTTCACCAATCCATCAAAGAGCTTTGTAGCACCTCAACATTTGATCAGGTGATCCCTGTTATTGTAGTATATAAGGATATAACAAACAGTACTCCATTGTGCCATGACTCTTCTTGACCAGTGTCCTTGAGCTGTTGGATTCTTTGTCCTTGAGTCATCTTACAAGCTTTAGCATTGCAAGATTCTGCCCCTGTCATGACCAGTCCTGAAAACTCAGTAATGCTTTCCAAAATATAAGCTCCAATTCTATTAGCTCCCTTACTGCACGTTGTAGTTATGCATGTTAACACCTTGTCATATCCACTGAAGTGATTCAGTTTGACCACTGCAGGCATGAAGAGTCAGCTACATGTACTGCAGGCATGAAGAGTCAGCTACATGTACTTGTTGTAATCCCTCTTGGTACCCCCACCACCCCTCTACCCTCCCACCCCTTGGTACAGCCCAGGCAAGAATGTGTGACCATTCTATAGCTGACTCCAGCTGACTGGAACCTTTGATGGTGTTGAGACTGAATGAAGAAGAACATTCCACAGCTGACTCCAGCTGACTAGAACCTGTGATGGTGTTGAAACTGAATAAAGAAGACACCTGATAATTTACCTGCACGTCTCTTCTTTGCAACACTGGCGACGCACAACCGTGTGGAGACGGTACACCATCACCCCAATACATACTCAAGTTACAGCCAGTAATTTTATAAGGTTCTACCTTACCTGATGCTGATGATTGGATCTCTGCGTCAAGATACTTGAAATTTTGAGTATCACAGCGCTTCTTATCAGTTCTCAAAGAACCTACTGGTGTCTAGGAAGTCGTGTTCATCCTGCAGCCCTCTAGCCGTCCAGAGCAATGTGTCGTCCTGCTGTCCAGTTTTAACAGAGAAGTGGTGGAGCGGCAACTCTGGTGTCGCGAGTGGTCCTGTCACGTTGCAGTGTTCTGACGGGGAAAGTGAGCACGGTCGTCTGGCAGACGGTGGTGGTTAACTGGCATCACTAATGTGAGTCCTCAACCGTGAAGCTATCGGGGAGGAGAAGAAGCAACCTGTGGTAAATTGCAGGTAGTGGCAGCCCTAGCGCTGTGCCCCAGCTCAAATATCAGCTTTAGAGAACCTTACGGAGGTGAGCGGCAGCCCCAGCCAGTGCCCACATGGTTGAAGGGTTCGTGGGGGGCACATTTAACCTAACATTGCAGCCCTTGTGAGTGGCAGCCCTGGGAGGTCTACAAGAAAAGACCCCAGGAAGAGCAGCGTTTCATCACGACCGAGATCGAGCGCCTCTATCTTTTGGCCCGGTGCGTCATCGACTGAGGCAGCACTGCTGGCAATAGAGGCCTCCCTCAGCGTGAAGCTCTTAAGCTTAACTCTTTCCTCACAGCATTTTCCCACAGCTTAATGAGGCGGTGCCACATTCCCCATCATAGACTGAGGCGGCACTGCTAGCAAAAGAGGCCTCCCTCAGTGTGAAGCTCTCTGAGCTTAACCCCCTCCTCACCTAATTTTCCCACATCTTGAGGAGGCGGTGTAACGTTTCCCTGAGGCGGCCATCCACGAGTCAAAGCTGTTAACCTTTTCAACTTCGTAGCTTGCATAAGCCTGACCCTTCCCACGCTGACAGGCACAGCTTACATGTAACTTCATATTCAGTGTATTAATTGGCTTTAAGTCGCTCTTGTCTTAGTTTTGGCAGGGTCACGTCAAAGTACAGCCTAAACTTGTAGTTGGTATTAAAGGGCATCTGAGTGTGTATTTGTGTGAAGTTTACATAATGACTATCACAAATATGTCGCAACCACCCCCTTTCCTAAACGAGTTGGGGGAGCCACTGTTACCATGGAAGCAGTGGTTTGGACTGCTGGAGTCCTACCTTATGCAATGGGGGGGGGGAGCTTTCCTCTCTGCGGAAACTGCACACTCTGCTTCACAACTTAGGGATTGAAGGGCGCAAGATTTATGACAACATCACAGCATCAGGAGAAGCGGAGGAGGATAGCGATGATGAGGAAAATGTATACTTGCTTGCAGTCAACAGACTTGAAAAGCATTTTGGGAAAACCATCAACGTCGTACTAGAAGACACAAGTTTTTTTCAAGGGTTCAAGGGAAGAACAAAAAAGTTAAGACATATATTGCGGCTTTGAAGGGTTTGGCAAACACTTGCGAATTTGATGCTTTGCAGGACTCTTTAATTAGAGATCAGTTGGTAAGGTGCACCAACAATTCCAAAATACAAGAAAGGCTCCTAGTTGCAAATCCTGATCTTAAGCAAGTTATTGACATTGCAGTGGGTATTGAACACACAGCAGATTGCATGGTAGCCATGAAGGGAGACGGGGAGAAAAGTGCTGAGGTAAATGCTATAAGCAAACAAGAAGTCACCAAGGAGAACAAAAATAAGGGACCAAGTGTCTTTCCCACAGGGGCAAAACTTAAGTGTTATAGGTGTGGCAGCCTCAGCCATTTGGCTAATTATACATGGTGTCAAGCTAGATCAGTCACCTGTCACAAGTGTGGCAGGAGAGGTCACTTGGCTAGTCTCTGTAGAGATCACCAACCCAAAGAAGTTCTTACTATTGAGCAAGAACCTCCCCAAGAAACAAAACTGGTGTTCCAGTTAAAAAATAACGGTAAGACTAATGATTTCATGTCTTGTACCATCACCTTGGACAAAAGAGAGGTGACAGTGTTTGACGATTCTTGCTCACCCTACACTCTGGTGGAATCTGAGATGTTTACCAACATGTTTCTTTTGTGGCAACAGAGCATGCAGCCTCCGACATACATCCCAGGTTTTATAATGGGGACCCCGTACCCTTAGTAGGCATGGCAACCATGAATATAGGGTTTAAGGGTAGGAGTATCGTAAGCAAGATTTACATCACACAGAAAGGATCTAACTTGTTAGGGTGGAAGCACCAAAGGGAACTGGGTATTAAGTTAGACCCTAATAGCCCTGGCTAGGTACTCCTGGTGGACCAGTCAGTGGGAGGAACTGAGGTTTGTGATGATTTCCCCAAAGTCTTTACTAAGGAGCTAGGCCTACTAAAGAACTACCAACACTCCATCAAGTTAAAAAGTAATGCCAAACCAGTAGCCCACAGAGTTAGGCCAATACCACACTTGATGCAAGCACCCCTGCAAGCCGAGTTAAACAAACTCTTGTCACAAGGGGTTATCGAACCCATAGAAAGCTCACAGTGATTGGCCCCGATTGTCCTTACAACCAAAGCATCTAGCAAGGAAATCTGACTTTGTGTGGACCTCAGAGACTTAAACAGTAATATATGAGTGGATAAGCACCCATTACCACGCATACATGAGGTTCTTACCCTAATCAAGGGGGCTAGTTGTTTCAGTGTATTGGACCTCTCGTCTGCCTACCACCAGGTAGAACTGCACCCAGACTTCCGTCATTTAACCTAATTTATAACTCCCCTTGGGGCCTTGCAGTACATTTGCATGCCCTTCGGGTTGGCATCAGCAGCCGTTGCCTTCCAGAGGATCATGCAACATGTGCTGAAAGACCTCCCCAGTACTAGGTGCTTCCAGGATGACATCCTCATCTACAGGAAAGACCTGGAGGAACATAATACCATCTTGAGGAGAATGTTGACTAAATTGGAAGCAGCGGGTTTGACATTAAAGAAGGAGAAGTGCCGCATAGGGGTAGGATCTGTAGAGTACCTGGGTCATACGATCTCTGAGGATGGTATAAAACCAAAACTAGACCTGGTAGAGGCCATTCATGGGACGGTCGCTCCAAAGTGTGTGGAAGACTTTAAATCATTCTTAGGGGTATTTGAATACTATGCCAAGTTTGTGAGGAATTATGCAAGTATTGTGGAGCCTTTGAGGTCTTTCCTCAAAACAAGGACCCCTTTTGTATGGAATGAGAACTGTCAAGCGGCGTTCATCAAAGTGAAGGAAAGCATTGCCTCCGCCCCTCATTGGGCAGGTTCGATCCAACGCAGCCACTGTGGCAGCGCTGCTTGCATGTCAGTGCACTGTGTGCCATGCACCATATCGTGCATGGCACACAGTGCACATACAATAGTGCAAGCACAACATGTTCCCCCATGCAAAACCCCCATGGGTGGATTCACCCTGTTTGGGGACCCATCCCTGCTTTTCCATCAACCTATACATGGCGGGGCTCTGTCATGGAAAGGTGGATGGAAAGGCATGAATGTGTCATCAGTATTGTAGTGCTGGCATCCACGCTGCCACCATTGATCCAGGATCCTGGCGGTGGTGGCGGTCTTGCGTCTGGCTTGTGATGGTCTGACCCCCAACCTCATATTCTGGCGGTCAGAACACCAAGGAGGCAGCAGTCAGACCGCCACTGCAGTTACGGCGGTCTTGGGACCGTCGTACTCGTATTCAGGCTCTAAATGTCAATATCACAAAAAAGTGAAAATATTCAATGATAACAAACATTATTCCAAAAAATGCTGCAGTCCATAATATAAAACATAAGTCGACGTTTCAGTCCTTATGGTAACCAGGGCCATCATCTACACATTCGTGGGGGAATATTATCATCTAATAATGGTAGTTGTGATGGAGAATTTTTTTGCCCTATCTAGCCATTCTATACATGTATGCCTTTCCTGTTTAATGACACTAATGCATACTTTCACAATATAATTACATGGAAACGTTATATTAATGACAATTTCATGATTTGATCAGGATCTGCTCTTAAGATTAGTCAGTTCCATCAATGGCTTAATGAAATAAATCCTCATATTTAGTTTAACCTAACCTCGAGTACTAAAGTGGTGAACTTGCTTAACCTGATGGTTAGGCAAGAACATCGTAATATGTATGTATCACTGTATTGCAAACCGACTGAGAAAAATTCTACACTGCAGTACCCTAGTTTTCACCGAAACAGTTTTCGTGACAACTTGCCTTTTGGTCATTTTCAGTAAATTCGACAAAACTGTACCAAGAAGGAAGATTAATTTTCAGAGTAAGATATCACAATATCCTGTCTCTTAGGAAGGGATTACCCCATATGACTACTTACAAGCATGTAAGAGAGCTTTGTTCTTGCATCGCAAAATCCTATTGTCCCCTTATAGAAAGTCATTTTGCCAACAGAAACTGACATTTGTCACTCAATTTTCTCCAGTGAGTAACCAAATTAAGAAACACGTCCTCTCAAAATGGACTATTTTGAGATCACTAGTGGTTGGTCTAGAACCTCCATTATTCTCTTTTAAAAGAGAGTTGAACTTGAGGGATCATCTAGTGGAGGCTTATTGTCCCAGGGTGACACATTCGACTACCCAAATTTCTCAAACTTGGGGTCTCAGTCCAGTATGTTGAAACCGTCAAAATGAAAAATGACACAGACTCCTCTTGGCAATGCAAAGACAGTTCTTTACTGACTATTGCGACAGAGAGAAAGACCCTCCTTACACACAGGCAGGCAGCTGGGCTCTCTCGCCATGAGCTTCATGGGCAGCTCTTTTTATGCACATCTTTTACAATACTTAATAACAAACAGTAAATAATAATTGACTTGCAGGTTATAGATTGAAGATGGAAAAAACATTTAAAAACATGTGACCCCATAACCCAAACTCTGACTTAATCCTCTGAACATTCTTCATTGCACTTTCAACAATGTTTAAAAACTGAAGCATTCTTCTGCGCTTGAATGCATGCGTATTTGTGGTAATTGTAATTTAAATGGAGTATGTGTTTTTATCATTGTGCACCTAAGACCTCCGCATGTTCTAAGCTAATTTAATTTTCCTGCACCCATAGACTAATCAGCTTACAATCTGTTTGGAAGCACAGAGTGTGTGCTGGTGATCTTGTGTGCTAAACCCATAAATATTTTCATACTTGCTAAACACAAGTTGGCTTTTAACTAAAAACCTTTCAAGTTACCTATCCCATTGTGTCCACAAGTGAACTCTTCACCTTAATTTTGTCAGTGCAAGACTTTTTTTAACCATGTACTGCTGTGTGTTTTTTATATTCTGCAGTTTGTTGATAGTTTACATTTCCTACAACAATTAATTTTGAATGTGGACTGTGCAGTGTGTGTGATTACTGGACTGTTCCCGTGGGGAACAGGGTAAAGTAGCTCAATGGGAAATTATTTCTAGCATGCCATACAAATTACAACTCTCAGAATGTCAACTATGCCATCTGGTGCCCATGAGGCAAAATCTATATTGGGATGACTACCCACCAGATTCGTTGTATGATTCTTTAATACAGGATCAGAATACGTTGTGGGATCGCCACTGCACCCTTGTTGAATATTTACGGCAAATGGGACACTTAGCTCAAGATTTAAAATGGCAAGTGATTGAACAAGTAGTGGAGACAGCTAAAGTCACCAACTTCTCTCAGATCCTGATAACAGAATGCCGATGGAAAACCGTTTGAATTCTGCAACTACTGATCTCAATATCAATGAAGAAAATTTACAGACTGTCTCTACTTACAGGCTTTAAAACTTGGTTTGTGCATGAGTAGGACTTCCAATGATTTATTTTGATCAGTTCTAGACTGTCTTTTTTTGGATAGATTTTTTTAATTACTTGTTTTTATCATCTTTTATATCTTTAATGATGATACAATGACTTTCTCTATAGATTGGTTTCTTTCCATTTTTATCTCAAATGAGGGGGACTGTAGGGCAGTTTAAAGAGGTCCAGCAAACATGCCCTATCAGATCATTAATATCAAAAGTGAATGCTGTTTCTCTAGTGGTGGAGCCTTAGCAGTAGATGTGTACCATCCACCAACGTAAGATGGTAGTGGTAGAGGGGTACTAGAAGGGGGTGGGAATCACAGGAGATCCCGCAATTGCGGAACTAGGGTCCTCACACACCCAGAAAGCTAGGTGTCATGCTTCATCATCTGGACCTGCTCCTCGTTGGGCCGGCGCTGTAATACCCAACGGGCACCCGCAAAGGGGCTCTTTATCGGAGATCTTTTGTTCCTTTGCCGTTTGATGAAGTGGGGGTGTGTGGCCTGTGAAAGTGTAGATACAATGCAGTGCAGTGAATGCGTTTTAACAAAGGTTAGATATACCAAATAATATTTTTATTCAGGTTGGTTACCCACCTCATTAAAAAATGTGAAGAGTGCAACCCCCTGACGTGAGGGTTCAGTTGCAGCTATGCTCATCTCTTTGTGATCTTTCCATTTTCACTTTTGGATTTGAGTTCTTATACTTTTTGTCTTTCACTTTTTGTATTGTTTGAGGTTTTTTGTTTATCTTTTTTCCTTAAATTCTCCTCGGAAAATATGTTATAGTTTGTACGTATAGGCCAATAATTGGCTGAATGTTGCTGACAATTGATTTGGGTACTACTTCTTGGATGCATATGCCATGTGGTTTACCCTGCCATGTAATGGACTTTTATTGGCACTGTGTTTGTGAATATGTGTAACATCTTCACGTTCACGGTTCTTGCTTTAATTTATGGATTGGTATGTGGTTTATAATATATTATATATGGTTTTTACACTGCTCCATGTTGGTTTCTTTAGTGTCTATTATGTGTTGGTTACTTGTTACGTAACATGCGTATATTTTTGTGGACGTATTACATTTTTCTGTTCAGTTAATTATTGTGAGTCATCTGATGCAGACTCAATAACTCTGGCTAGTTTAACTATTTATTGTTGTTTATATGCCCTGCACCTTACTTAAATTTAATTCTCCTTTTTCCGGTTGACGTGCTACATTTTATGCTCACTCATCAGTGAGTGGACTACAAGTTCCACCCTACCTTGAGACCTCAGACATGCTATCAAGGGCCTAGTTTACGTGCTACATTTTATGAAAACGCGTCAGTAAGTGGACTACAATTTCCATCATACTTAGAGTCCTCAGACACGCTAATCCTCTGTTTTTAATTTTGTACTTGGTATGCTCGGCTGCTCTATTTAGAGGTAGACTGCATTGTTCGACGAGCTAAGTCTGTTAGATGTTTCAAACTTTAAATCTGTTGATGCTTTGTCATGTCCTCAATTATATTGTATCTGTCATTTTCTCCTGTTTTTGTCATTGGACTACAATCCCCATCTTACCTTGAGTCCTCAAACAGGTAAAATCCCTTTCCTGAATTGGCTCTCGGCATGCCTGGCTATTTCCTGCAGTCACAGATTGCAGCGTGCTGTTCATTCTCTGTGAAGGAAAGCCCTTATTTTGTTTGGCTTGGACAGGATTTTCAAATTTGCTCCTTTAGTGACTTCACAGGTCTGAAAATGATTTTGAAATATTGGCGGTGACTCCTTGGATGTGTTCCTGTGGGTTAATACTATAATCCTGCAAGCTGCTCCTTGTAGGTGGGTCCAATATTTAAGTTATGTTGTATTCAATACTAATTTGATTTTATGGCTTTTATTTTTTATTGGTTTTTTTACCGATTTGTTGTTCTTCATGGCCTTTGATGGTTGTTTGTCTAGTTTGTAATTCTTCACCTTGGTCTCAGGTATTGTTTGAATTTTTCATTGCTTGCTTAGCTATCAGACCCTTGGGGCCTGCAGAAGTAATTTTTTTAGGTCATTCTGGGTCATTTCTCCTTTGCAATTTCTAATGGAACTCTCTAGGTAAGCCATCCTTTTGGTCCCTATATGGGTCTCAACAACACTTTTGGTGATTTTTAGGTCTCGCCTGTCGATGCGCATGCGCATCGAGCAAGCGAGACTATAGGGGCTCATCAACTCTTTATCTAACTGCAAGGAATCGTGGCGATTCCTTGCAGTGCCCGTGACTTTTAAGGTCAATGCGCATGCGCATTAAGCTTATGCGCATGCGCATTGACCTTAAAAGTCACGGGCGCGTGCACGTCCGTGTTTGTTTACCCGCTCCGCCCCCTCCCGCCGTGTCGCCTTGCCTACTCTCTCTCTCCCCTCTCCGCCCCCGTTCCGCCCCCTCCCCTTCGTGTCGCATTTCTCCTCCCCCCTCCCCTCTCTTCCCTCCGGCTTCTTTTTTTTTGTTTATTTTACTCGCACCTCTCCCCTCTCCGCCCCCTCCCCCGTTCCGCCCCCTCCCGCCGTGTCGCCTTGCCTACTCTCTCTCCCCTCTCCGCCCCCGTTCCGCCCCCTCCCCTTCGTGTCGCATTTCTCCTCCCCCCTCCCCTCTCTTCCCTCCGGCTTCTTTTTTTTTTGTTGGTACTATACAGTTTGCGTGGATTTACCCATGTAAACCCGGGGTCTGGGGTATAGATTGAGCAGACGTCCGATAATTTGAGTACTGCTGATGTCTGCCTCGTATCGCTGTTCCCCTTTTGTTTTCCTGTTGTTGAAGGCTTCGCCTCCCCTACTCCTCCTACTCTCCTCCCACTCTCCTCCCGTCTGTTCCCGTGGGGCGAAGGTGAGTGCCACGGTGCTGTTTTCTCCGATGTTCCTGCTTTCCCGCATGCAGTCTGCTGACCTGGAGACAACTCGCTCGCCCAGTTCTGGCTGCTGCCTCGCTGCCCCCCTATGCTGGCCGTCTAATCAGAGGTACTCCGCTGTGATCCCGTCTTCTGTGACCTAAGAGTCCTTCCCTCTTTCGCCTCTCTTTGTAAACTTCTATCTCGTTCCCTGCATTCTTTCCATCCTCTTCCATTTGCCCTTCTCTTCTCCCTCTCCCTATCTCTAACGCTTTCTCCCCCTCGTCTCCTCCCTTGGCATGCCGTCCTGTAAATGTATATCTCCTTCTCCGCCCCCTCCCGCCGTGTCGCATTTCTCTTTCTCCTCCCCCTCCCCTCTCTTCCTTCCGTCTAACGCCGTGTCGCACCTCTCCCCTCTCCGCCCCCTCCCCGCTCCGCCCCCTCCCCTTCCCTCCGTGTCGCATTTCTCCTCTCCCCTCTCCGCCCCCTCCCCTGCCCGCCGTGTTACGGTGAAAGGCTTGTTTATCAGTGTCTTCAGCCTCCCTCTTCTTCCCTCTTTCGCCTCTCTTTGTAAACTTCTATCTCGTTCCCTGCATTCTTTCCATCCTCTTCCATTTGCCCTTCTCTTCTCCCTCTCCCTATCTCTAACGCTTTCTCCCCCTCGTCTCCTCCCTTGGCATGCCGTCCTGTAAATGTATATCTCCTTTCGTAATGGCTTGTCTTATTTCTGTCCTCTAATTTCTTTCCAACTCCGTCACCTCTTTCTCATTTCTTATACTATTTTTTTTAATGTTATCTTTGTCTGACCCGTACCCTCAACTCATACTGTGACTGCATGTTTGTGATCCGGAGGCTAGATGTGCAGGAAATCAGCCGCGCAGTGAGGTGAAACAGGAGAGAATTGTGCTTTCCCTTAGGTCACTTTTCAGCGCTAGCAGCCTGTCGCACACTGTGTGCATCCGAGGCTGATGAATAGCTTCATGGTCGCAGAGGTACTTTGGCTCCATTCAATGAGCCAGAGAGACAAAAGTGGACAGAACAGGCATGGGCAAATAATAAACCTGGAGCTCATGCTTGCCGCTCGCAGCTTTCCACCTGCCTTATGGTGGAGGGTTCAGCGTCACCCTAAAGTTATGCAGGCCCTATTTCAGAAATCTTCCTACTTTGGTCGGAATGTGTGTCCGGTTCCCTCCGTGCACCTGCACTTCTCCGATAGTTAGAATCGTTATTTCTCACGAGGGCCACAGACCTCACACTAGGCTGACTGCCCTGTAATATGTATCACGTCACTAGCCATGATCTAATCCCGAATATTCAACCTTGTGGTGCACAGCAGCTCAGGCTCATGAATATTGTAGGCTTAAAATGTCATTTTATTGGCTGCAGGGATCTTGAGCTCTGTCTGTCTCTGCAAGTGGAGGGCTCGGTTTCCAGCTACTGGAAATGAACTACCCGGTGGCCAGGCAGAGGTGATACATCAATTTAATAATCCTTGATAACTTTGAAGCCCTTTGAGCCCACTGGGGGATGCGCGTCTGAAGCCAAATGCCACCTGCATCAAGTCCAAAAGCACAACGTGTAAAACACACGCTGTGCTTTTGGACTTGATGCATTTCTTTTCTCAACTGCGGACTGACTATGGGCCTTAGTGAAAGTATTTATGTTAATCACAGCGCATGACTGCTGCGATTAACAGGAATACTTTCACAAATGCCCCACAATCAGCCCACCGCCGCGCTCCATTAGAAAAGAAACGCAGCGAGTGCAAAAGCAGGGCGTGTGTTTTACATGTCATGCTTTTACATTTGATGTATGTCTTTTCTTAATGGAGCGCGGCGGTGGGCTGATTGTGGGGCATTTGTGAAAGTATTCCTGTTAATCGCAGCAGTCAAGCGCTGTGATTAACATAAATACTTTCACAAAGGCCCATAAACATCCCGCTACCGTGCTCCATTAGAAAACAAATGCAGCGAGGGCAGGGGTATCTTGCTGCTGAACGCCCACAGAGGCTACCGATCTGCTTTCAAAATACACTTTCATGCTGTGAAATCACGTTTTGTGCGCTCCTCTTGCCCCGTGTTAACACCATTTCCCCAAACAGAAAATGATTGTTATTAGCGCTGCTCGCGTTTAAATGCGGCGGCACAAACGTCTGGCGGGCTGTCCTGAGTGCGCGCTTCACACAGGTCAATGCGCGCTGGTGGTCACAGACGTGCGCGCGAGCGCATGCGCGCAGCCTGCTGGGAACACTGCCCCTCACCCTAACTCACCCTCACCCTCACTCACCCTCAACCCCTCACTCACCCTCACTCACCCTCAACCCCTCAACATCAACCCCTCACTCACCCTCACTCACCCTCACCCACCCTCACCCTCCCTCACTCACCCTCACTCACTCTCACTCACCCTCACTCACTCTCACTCACCCTCACTCACCCTCACTCACTCTCACTCACCCTCACTCTCACTCTCACTCACCCTCACTCTCACTCACCCTCACTCTCACTCACCCTCACTCACTCACCCTCACTCTCACTCACCCTCACTCTCACTCACCCTCACTCTCACTCTCACTCTCACTCACCCTCACTCTCACTCACCCTCACTCTCACTCACCCTCACTCTCACTCACCCTCACTCTCACTCACCCTCACTCACCCTCACCCTCCCTCACTCACCCTCACCCTCCCTCACTCACCCTCACTCACCCTCACTCACCCTCACTCACCCTCACTCACCCTCACTCACCCTCACTCACCCTCACTCACTCTCACTCTCACTCTCACTCACCCTCACCCTCACCCTCACTCTCACTCACTCTCACTCACTCTCACTCACTCTCACTCACCCTCACTCACCCTCACTCTCACTCACCCTCACTCACCCTCACTCACCCTCACTCACCCTCACTCTCACTCACCCTCACCCCCACTCACCCTCAAACCCTCACCCTCAACCCCTCACCCTCCCTCACCCCCTCACCCTCACTCACCCTCAACCCCTCACCCTCAATCCCTCACCCACACTCACCCACACTCACCCTCACTCACCCCCACTCACCCTCACTCACCCCCACTCACCCTCACTCACACACCCTCACTCACCCTCACTCACCCTCACTCACCCTCACTCACCCTCACTCACCCTCACTCACCCTCACCCTCACTCACCCTCACTCACCCTCAACCCCTCACCCACCCTCAACCCCTCACCCACCCTCAACCCCTCACCCTCACTCACCCTCAACCCCTCACCCTCAACCCCTCACTCACCCTCACTCACCCTCAACCCCTCACCCTCAATCCCTCACCCACAATCCCTCACCCACACTCACCCTCACTCACCCACACTCACCCTCACTCACCCCCACTCACCCTCACTCACACACCCTCACTCACCCTCACTCACCCTCACCCTCACTCACCCTCACTCACCCTCACCCTCACCCACCCTCAACCCCTCACCCACCCTCAACCCCTCACCCACCCTCAACCCCTCACTCACCCTCACTCACCCTCACCCTCAACCCCTCAGCCTCACCCTCACTCACCCTCAACCCCTCACCCTCACTCACCCTCAACCTCATGCTAAAGATTTACAAAAAAAACCATAAACAATTCTAAAAGCACTAACTCTAATGCTGCGAGACCTATTGCATTTCTAATGCTTGTTATTCTGTTTTTTGTTTTTTCAGGTTGCTTTCCTATATGTCCTTTTGACAATCTGTCTTGATGAAGGCCCTGGTCAATTTTACCATTAGGGCTGAAACATCGACTTTATAATATGGACTGTCGTATTTGTTGGAATAATGTTATTGTTTAATATTTTCAACTTATTTTGTGATGTTGACATTTAGGGGCCTATTAGTATGTAGGGCGGATAGCCATTGCCGGCATGGCAGTGTCAACCTGCCTGACAATAACCTCCGCCCGCATGCAATTTACCCCCGCCTAGTTATGTTGGCGGGGGCACCGTGGCGGACGGAAGTCCTTCCGTCCACCGCTATCCCGCCCGGTCGATGAGTCGACCGGGCGGAAAAGGTTTGAATATGGTGGTGGTGTCTGCTAGAAACTGCCATCCATATTACAATGGCATGCAGATTGGAGGCCTGTTGCGGTCCTCCAGGATGTTGGGGGGAGGGGGGCCTTGGGGGTACCTACGGTACCCACCTGCATTTGCATGGATGACGTGGCAGGCACTGCACGGTGTATGCTAATGCACACAGGCCTTTTGTGCTGACAGCACCGCCCGCCGCAATGCAAAAAATGCGGGATGCTCCCGCCAGTGTGGCGGGCGCAGTCTAATTGCGCATGCGGGACCACCGCACACATGGCGAGCAATCCAATTTCCCGGGACGATGGTGGGCAGAATAGACCCCTTTGTGTTCTTTACGTCCAACCAATTATTTTGAACATTGCACCTTAATTCCTTGACTTATTGTTACATTGAAAGAAATCTTCAACTACGATTTTGAAATTGTGTCTAGATTATGATCTGGGTGTTTTACTTTTTTCTTTAATTCTTGTAGTGTGTCTTAAGTTATTTGGCATGGGAATTTATTCATTACATTTTTATATCTTATTTGTTTAGCTGCTGTGTTGTTTTAGCTTAAAAAATCTCCCAAGTGAACCAATCGTTTTGATATATTAACAGAAGAAGTGGCCAGTACCTCAAAACCCTCAGAACTTAGCGCTCAATCCTTTCCTATGACCAGTTATAGACACACCCTTATATGAGCCCAACTCTTTCCTTAACTTCAAGGTTGAGTTACACTATCCACAGGATCTCCTCCGCATCCCTAAATGATCCTTTCTCAAGCGGCATCATGCCGATACAATCCTAATGACATCCTCCCTGCAGCACTACTCCTACCTTATCCCAACATCCTGCATACCATTCCTTTACGCTCATTCTCCCATAATTCACTATAAAGCCAACATCTCCCATATCCTTTATATACAACTTTTCTTCATCCTAACCACTTTGTAATTGTCTTCATCCCTATACAATCATAACCAATTACTAAGTCAAACATCCTTTGATCATTATGTTGCCTTGGATTTAAGAGATGAAAAATGTGGCATGTACATTTCCTTAGCTATTGCTAGTAATGGTCTATTTCCTGGGACAAATATAAAGAGTAGGAAGGTACCCCTATATATATATTACAGGGATGGGGTATATATGTAAACCAGAAAGACATAAACCCTGTTTCTAAAGTGTAGAGAAGGGAGAAAGCTCCCTATTGGATGCAAAAATTGTATCTGGGCACAAAAAGGATCTATTAGTGCAAACTAAAACAATATATTTAACCACGTTATTAGGAAGGTTTCACATTACTACGCAACACAAAAACATTTTCAAAATACAGATATAAAAATATTAAAAGGTTTCTTTTATTCATTTAGACCATAAAATGAATACCTTCCTTATTCAACCTTATTCAATATGAGTATTGATGTTGCCAGTGGAATCCACAAAAGAGATTATAATGACTTATAATAATAAGATGTTTTTTGGAACTGTGAATGTGTTTTTATGTAAATTACATCGTAATGTATCACCTATTTTTCTGGGACCCAATCTGGTCATTGTAGCTGTTGTTTTTGGAAAAGGAGGCAGCCTGCCTCTAATGCAGTTCTTTTGCTTCTATTTAACAACGGCTTCAAGGCCTCCTTGATGGCATGGATGGGGCAGGGTCATGGTGAATGTGCTGCGGCTGATTGGCATCCTCTTCTAGGTCTCTAGTATTCTCCTCTATCATGACGTGCACAATATCATCTACTTGGAGGTGATATTCATGTCGGCAGAACAACTGGACCTGCTTTCGGTGAAGGGACTGTAGAGCGTGCCTGCTGGAGCAATGTGCTTTGATGGTTGTAATGCACCACTGTGAGAAGCTCTTCAGGGTCACCTGGAGGTGGGTGCATCACCTATGTGTCATTTGAAAAGGGGATGCTCAAGTTGTCTTTTGTGCATGAGAACATAACATCTTGCTAGTGTGGCTCATAATGTATAAAGCACAGTGCTTTTAATCCATCGAGCAACAGTGGTTGATATCAGACCATCATATAGGAAAGGAACTTTTGCCAGAGAAGTAGAATATAGTGGAAACACAGGAATGTTTGAATGACTACACAAGATTAGATGTTAATTACTGAACACCCACTGAAGTGAAAAATAATCTATAAATATGTCCTGTTGAAGCTAAAGAATTTTGCAAAACATGTTGACTGGTTTTAATGACTAATGGAATAAAATAAAGGGCGACTGTGGAGACAAAATTCATTGTGATAAAGTATTTTTGAAATGTAGTAGTTTTATTTTTTGTATTACAGTGCTTATTTATGAAAATCAAAAAGAAAGTTAATTTTTCCCCTCCCTCCCTTTATACACAGTGGAAGAGAATGGAGGGAAAGAATAGCCTTTTGTAACCATTGTGCCTTTTGAAATCCCTACTTTAAGTCCATCATCAGTAAGACTGGTAGACAAAATAAAAATGTCTGAGTTCACCCTCAGCAATATCTCCGGCTCATCTTCCGGTCCCAAAACAAAAAAAATTACCTGGTGTCCTGCTGCGCATCATGTCCATCTTTGACATTATCCATCTTCAATATGCACCCAATACACAAAATGTATGGTATCCTGCACGTCTCTTACCATCCCTCTGCATTTACCCTGTTACTTCCTCTCCAAAACTGCACTCTCCATTATCAGTGTGAGAGGGAGAGCCAATGCCATGATGACAGTGGCTTTTGAAAAAGATGATTGTCACCGTAGTCTGCTTTTTAACCCCTTCACTGCGGCGGCTATTCCGCCGCAGCACTAAGGGGGAGGCGGGGCCGCGCGGCGCTCCCGTGCTCGTGACGGAACCGCTCTGTCACGGCCCGCAGGTGAGCTGTGCTTGTGATGGAATGGTTCCGTCACGGCCCCGCCTGCTCTTTAGAACGTCAGCGCAGGCGCGGAATTTGCGCTGCGCAGGTGCGGCGAGCGGGGCGTGACGGAACTGTTCCGTCACCTGCACAGCCCACCCGAGGCTCGTGACGGACGGTTCCGTCACGAGCATGGGAGGGGTTAATATAATCATGGGTCTGCCGTGGCCTGAAGCTGACAGGGGAATAACGATTGGTAGTGTTAGAGCGTCACTCGTGATCCTCTGCCACCTGTAGCATCCTGCTGGGCATGTTCTAGTGTCTCAGCAGGCACTAGTTCTACCAGCCACTCCCTCGAGGGCTGGCCACACTCACTCCCCCTACCCATCCAGCACAGGCGTGACGTGGGCCTGCAAATAAAAGGGTCCGTGGCCAGTTAACCAGCGTACCCAATGTGTCAGTGTCACTCCTTTTAGCAGCATGTGGGCCTAGGGCCAATAACACTGCAATGGTGACAAGGGGTTCATGCCGTACCACCTGTGAGTGGAACCCACCATGATTGAGGGGGAGATAAAGGTCCATGCTGCAGCCTGACCATTGAATCGCGGCAGGCAGACCGATGCGGTCCTGTTGCTCTTAACTAAGGAATCAATTCCTAACCGATGCGGAGTATTACTGCTAGGGAGCACCCGCAATCGTTAGAGGAAAATCAGCAACCGCTGAGCCCTTACCTAATCAGCGAAGCACAGAGAACAGCCTTTGCGCTGCCCTATAATTGGATTGCTTGGCTCACACCCTCACTAGTGAGTAGCTTTCCTTTCACTATAACACAGGTTGCACACACCCCACTAATAGCTCAGCAATTCTACGTTCAGATGTCCCTAATACTATAGGGTCTGGCGAGACCCTACATCCAGAATAGGGTCGAAACGCCGTTGACAGTAAAGAAGAAAGTGAACCACTGAAATTGCACTTTATGATTGTAAAGGGGCTATATATCTGTTTAAAACTAAGAATTGGTCGCTTTCTATAATGAATGTTTTTGAAACCTTGTAAATATTATTACACAACGTCACATACTTTTTAGGTTCATATTTGACTTGGGACACCTGACACAATTCTGAAAATCTTTTTGTGTTCATATTTGAGTAATTGTCTACATTTGATTATTTAATACAACTATTGAACTAAATAACCAGTGTCTGTGGCTCTTTCCGAAAGCCTGGTTGCCTGCCAGGCACCTGCGAAAGAGAGTATGCGCAATGCCAAGTGCCACCAGTGTTCTCTCATAGAGGAGAAAGGAGTAAAGGCCTAGCGTGCCCCAGATGCAGGAGGGAAAGCCTTTACACCTCCACTGCACTAGTACTGCCCGCAGTGGGCCAAAGACTGCAAAGAGAGTGTCCTCCCCACACTGCCTCAAGACGGCGTCGACAGTGACCCAATACAGGCAAGAGGAGAGTTGTACACCCCAAGTGGCAGGCTGCCACCACCACAGCTCCCTACTGCCTGTGAAGCAATTTTCCAGAAGAAGGAACACCCAGAGTAGGAGCTTCAAGAAGGTCCCTAAAGAGGGAACACAAGAGATGTGGCCGGACGCCACCCAGGGCTCAAGAGGAAGAGGAGGACTGGCTCCGCAACATCTGTAATCCTCACAAAGCAAGAGCCCAACACTGGAGGCAGGTGGTTGGACTAAGGAAACAGTCAACCACTGGGCGGTCCTGTTGGCCGACTGTGGCGAAGGTGCATGGTGCTGCACCCTGAAAAAGAGAGAAGAGCGACTGGAAGTCTCCCCTGCATGGTCCAGAGACCATTGAATGTTGAGGGGGCCTGTTTGGAAGATGGTGCATGTCACTGCACCCAGAAGAAGGGCTGAAGTGTGACCTGCTGGTCTACACTAGAAACCTAATGACCAACCAAGTTCAGGAGGGAAAGTTGTGAGAGGCCAGGCCTGAAGCTCAAGAAGACTCGAGCTGCTGAAGGAATGCATCAAGACACACAAGCAGCAAGCCAACAAGGTTACACGACAACCACACAGCAGGAGACCCAAGAGTAAGTTGCAAGCATGCGCAAACAGAGTCTCTGCCTCACACTTCTTAGCGCGTCTATCCATACACAGTCATCGATGGCTCAGTAACCCAAGACATCCAAGTGCAAGAATGCAGATGCCCACCCTCACTCCCGGTGATGGGTGACTGAGCAACGAAGGCCTGCAACCATCATGGCAAAACGTCACCACATGTCGTCCAGATTCAACACATGGCTGGCAACTCGATCACCCCAGCCCTTGTCAAATGTGACTCCCTGCTAACCTGGTTTGCATCCGGATCCCGGTAGCGAGAGCACATCTTGACCAAGACTCATCCACCCCTGAGGTTTGTGCAAGCAACTAGACAGCGGCTCCTAAGTAATCTTGCAGCTGCCTCAACATAGGCAAACACGCAGCCCACAAGCAGTCCAGTGGCAACCCGAACAAGCGTGAGAGTTGGACTTGATATTGCCACACTGTGGACTCCAGGAAGCAGGGAGGTCGTCTAACTGAGACTACAATAAGTCACCGCACACCAAGACTGTCTTCAGTTGATCAAGCAACACTTTTGCGAAACATCACAATGGACTACGACCTCGCTCCTGATGCACCCAGTTTTTGGAACTTTTGAGACTTACAACAAACTGCCCTCAGCGTCAGTGTAGTGGAACAGCTTCAGACCATGGACACGTTTCCACTGGTAGACTCCAAGTGCTGCTGATGTATTCATGCCAGCATTTCGTGTCCTGAACCACTCAGGTTAAATTATGGATGTCAGTGAAGAAGTCCTGTTGCAGTCTGGCTCATCAGACCCATGTCGCCTGCAGTCCCCCAGATCGATTCAAGATGCTGATGGACCCTGTGGTGGTATTTTTATTGTTGTTTGTTTTTTTTTTCAATAAAGTTTGGGAGGAATGTAGTGTCCTGCTGGACATGTTCCAGTGTCTCAGCAGGCGTTAGTTTTACCAGCCACTCCCACGAGGGCTGGCCACACTCACACCCAACCACAGTATCATCTCATGAATGCGCCGGGAAACCCTTTGTGGGTAGCTGTTGCGCTCTAAAAATGTAATGAATAATAATAATAATAATAATAATAAGCCCTGTGTCATATTATACCAGTGTCAGGTTTCCACGCAAAAAGACATGTAGAACTGAACCAGTGAAATTTACATTTCACTGCGTCACTCTATGCCTTCACTGTGTCACACTCCCTACGCCTTCACCAATCTATTGTGGCGCATTGCTGGAGTTGTGTCACTTTCATGAGCAACTCCAGCAATGTGTCACTTTTGCGTTAACACATGCATCAGAATTTCAGACGCATCTGTCAATCCTTGCGCCATGATGCGCCGTACTGTAAATATGGCGCATCCATGGTGGTGCAAGGGTTTCTAATGGAGGCGCAGGTAAACTGACGCATCTGGAGGTGCGTCAGTTTCTTGTAAATCTGCCCCTGGGTATCTACTATAACAGAGACATTTAACATGAACGTCCTGTCATCTTCCAAGGCAAGTTAGGACATGATTCCTCTCAAATGATGGAGAAAGCAGTTGCTTGTTTTCCTCCGTGACTCATATTGTAAGCCTTTTCCCACTGAATGAATACTGGCTACTCCAGGCTTCCGTAGAGAAGCTCGTGCCTGGCCTGACATAGTTGACCGCCCCTTTCCACCATGTATAGGTTTCCAATTGGCTTCAGCGTGGACTGTTCCCTCATTAATCAATGCCCGCTTCCACTGCTGCCATGTAAATAATTTAGAGGCAGACGTGTCTGTGGCGCTGCTGCTCCTTCCAACCCGAGCTCGGTGCCAGGAAATTTGGGAAAAGGGCCCAATAATATTGTACCAGTCCAAAGTAATTAAAGTGCATCATTACATATAAATTTGTAATTAACCACTTTAACGTAATCATTCTGCTCACCACGGCTCCTGATGAATTAATTAAAAGAACTCCAGAAATTAATGTTTGAATTGTCGTTATTGTGCGGCGCGTGAGCTGTCTGCCCGCATATTTCTGCAGCGTGTTGTGAAGTAATTATATAATTACCAGGGAAGCAAAGGCTACAGAATCCCAGCAGAGGGGGAAACTTGGAGAGAAAAAAATGAAAATAACACACTAAACGGGCCTGGTAATTAAACCAGTAACCAGTTTGGAGTTTAGTCGCCTTGCAATTCATGATTTTCCTTTTCGAGATTAACAAAGGAATGACAAAGGGGTGCACGTGAAAGGCTTAAGTGGCAAACCCAAAGAGTTGCAAACCACACAATGGAGGTGCACAATTACACTGCCAACTGTCACCTGTTTACCACGCCAGCCTTCATAAAAAAATACATTATCCTTTTAAACAGCATGTAATTTAGTACTGCACATGGGCACGTGATTCTGGGCAACTCTCTTGAACTAACTGTGCCTAACGTTGTGAAATTGTGAAATGTGACGTAATTCTGTAAAAATATGTAAATCCCAACTTGATGGGCGCCATCTTGAACTGTCTACTAACACCTCCATTATTGTATAGCACTTCCTTACTTGACATCTATGTACGCACTATATCAATATTAATATCAATCCATCAGGTGTTTGTTTAAGCTCAACTACTCACCCGTGAGGGTCTCAATGCGCTGTGGGAGGGATGTAGGTTCTGGTACATCAAGGAGGGGGGTCTGTTGAAGAGGTAGGTTTTGAGGTTCCTTGCGAAGATGGGGAGTGATGTTGTAAAAAAATGTAAATGTAAATTGATACTTGTATAGCGCACTACTCACCCGCAAGTGTCTCAAGGCGCTTGTACGAATACCGCTGTGGAACGCATCCTGGCTTTCCCTGTGAGGCGTCCACTCATGGACACCCCCAAGGTGGAGGCCAGGCATCTTTAGCGTTGTGGGGGCCGTTGTGGAGATTAAGCAAGCTATTGCCCAGAGTTGCAGAGTGGGACTCCATGATTGGAATAGGCACTGAGGCGAGAATTATCAGGTCTGTGGAATTTTGAGCCTAAGACCCGCCGAGGTGGGGAATTGAACCCTGGATCCGGGCTAGACCTCTGCATCTGGGTCTGCCGCTTTAACCATTGAGCCACACTTCTCCACATTGTCTCTCTGAGGTGGAGCGGAAGGGCGTTCCAGGCTCTGGCCTCGAGAAAGGAGAAGAGCGGCCTCTTGATCTGGTCTTTCTGGTGCGGGGGACCACGGCGTAGGAGAGCTGGGCTGATCGTAGGGTCCGTTGGGGTGCGTGGAATTTGAGTCTGCTGTTCAGGTATGCTGGTCCGGTGTCGTGGAGGGCCTTGTGTGCGTGGGTGAGCAACTTGTAGGTGACTCTGTTCCCGATGGGGAGCCAGTGGAGTGTGCGCAGGTGCTGGGAGGAGTGACAGTGTCTTGGTAGGTTGAGGACCAGTCTTGCGGCGGCGTTCTGGATGTTTTGTAGCTTGCGGGCAAGGTTTTTGTTTATTCCGGCGTAGAGGGCGTTGCCGTAGTCGAGTCTGCTGGTGACTAGGGTGTGAGTGACGGTCTTTCTGTGTTTAAGGGGGAACCCTTTGAAAGTCTTACGTAGGAGGCGAAGGGTGAGGAAGCAGGCAGATGAGACAGAGTTGACCCGTGGTCCATTTTGAGCTTGGAGTCCAGGATGATTCCAAGGTTGTGTGCGTGGTCCGTGGGGGTGTGCAAGTTTCCGAGGGTAGGGGCCACCAGGTGTCGTTCCAGGTGTCGGAGTTTGGGCCCATGATGAGCAAACTGCAATGTCCTGGAGGTGGGCACCATGGGACATTGCTGGAGCCAGCCCTGGTGGTGGCAGTCCCCAGGACCATGTTCACTCCAGGAGGGAGGCAGCACCGCCCCCCTCCATTTCAGCATACAGCCCTGCGGAGGCTGTGGTCCCCGGGGCTACAGGGGGCCGTGTGGTCCCCCACTGTAATTTTACCCATGCGCCCTGGGGAGGTGGTGGTCCCCTGGGGCTGCGGGGGTGCTGCATGGTCCCCTTCCCATTTGTCATATTTAGCCCCGAGGGCGTGGCTGACCCGGGGGCTGTGAGGTGGGATGAATGCCCCCCCCCCATTTGTCATATTTAGCCATGGGAAGGTTACCATACCTGGGGCTGCGGGGGGCACACGGGCCCCCACGCATCTATATAACATTTTACATGGGGTGGTGGCGGTCCATGAAGCATGGGGGTTGCCCAGGGCAACCCCCGCATAGTTTAATTAGGACCGCCACCTCCCCGGGGTTTTAAGGCTTCTAGGAGAGGGCCCCGTGTGCCCCCCTCTTACATAATATAGACATACCCCAGGGGCCAATTCAAAACAAAGTGCAGGAGCCCGCACTTCGTTTTGAAAAATATTTCAGCAGGATTAGTAGATCCAGCCCAACTGCGGCCGATTTTTTAAAAAAAATTGCTGTTTTGCCCTTGCCCTTCCACCTTTTTTTTTTTAAACTTTTTTTTGTGACTCGGTTCAAACGAGTCACAAGATGGCTGCCAACACTTCCTGGTTTGAAATGTTGGCAACCAATCAGACCTCAGCACAAGATCTCGGTGGAGTCGTGGGTCCTCTGCATTCCCAGTTGTCTATCCTAATAATCTTTACATTTCTCAAAACTACTGAACAAATTTACACCATTTAACAAAAAGGGCGCTTTCCGGACCAACAGCTGCTTTTCTGCCAAATTTGGTGTAATTCCGTTCAGCAGTTCAGGTTCTAGCTGTGCCTAAAGTTTCCAATGGAAATTAATATGGAGAAAACGCATTTTGGGATCCCCCTTTTCTCTCTGCCCCTGCTTGACGGTTCACCCCGAAATTGTCAACACAGCAGTGGTAGTGAGTGGCAAATTAGTTTTGAAAAGTCCATGAGGATCCGTCAAATGACTCCAAAGTTATTGGCAAATGAAAAAACACTTTTCCTATGGAAAATACATCCTAACTATAACTACCTACTGGCGACCGATAATATGTATATGTATGTATGTATATATTTATTCATATTGTATCAAAAGCAAGTTGATTTGTACTAAAATTCATTCATTTGTGAAAATGCAAGTCAATGTCCGAATCTGATCAAAACAAATTGCTGATTGTTGATGCAGTAAATTAGCAGATATTTGGTCATGAGTCAGCAATTGCTCTTAGTACAGCTCCGAAGTCTCCAGCCTGGTTTCAAATGACACTCCCAGATGCAGTGCCATTCCAACACATATTAGGTGAAATCCAAATCAACTGGAAAAACAGAGAACTAGAAATGCAGCTATGCCAAACTATTTGGTAGATATGCAGGAACACAGATCTGTTTCCAGAGAGGGACCCTCATCCCTAAGACATCATAAGCTGAGAAGGACAAGATATGGGGATCCTTGACCATCAATGCTTGTGAGAATAGAGAATCATTATGAAGAGATGTAGAATTTAGAATGAGTTGGTTTGTGTGGGTGGAAAGCATGAACATTATTTAGAGGTGAAAAGCAATAAAGTAAAGCTTTGCTTTGGTTGTGTTGCATAGCCTGTACTTCACAGTAAAGAAAAGCAGGAAGAACCGTGGACAATGGGAAGAAATGCATTATTTACAGAAAAAGATCGGTTGTTACTTTTTTACTACATTTGTTTTCTTCTTGAATGTCTCATGAAGGTTTACAGATGTTCTTGGTACTTTCTGTCAATGCCCTAGATATTGCCAACAGTTATTTTTTCTGTGAAAGCTGCAGATCTCCTGCAGGGATCTGCAAGCTGGTATTAAGACACTATTATGACTTGGTCTCTGTCACTTTTGACCCCTGTGGCGCATCCCTCTTTCCAAGCATGGACAGAAATAAGCAACCTAATTTAAGTTGCACTCTTTTGTTTTTCTGGGAAAATAAAGCAACATCTTAATGCTCGGGTTGAATATGGACTCTTTTTCTTGGGATGAAGAGTCAGCCTATCTTGTTCCTTTGTGTACTGTTTGCAATCGTTTTAATTTGCTCCGATATAAATATTGTTAGCATTATCCGCCCTTATTTTTGGAATTATTGCCTGAATCAAATGAGTGTTGCTCACCAAACTCCAAATAGGATTTGACTCTATACAATGTAGACGTATTTGTAAAGCGCACTGTTCCCCGGAAGCCGGTGTGTCCTCATACTGCTAGGGAACCCATCCTGGCTTTTCCCCATGAAATGTCCACTCCTGGGCATCCCCGGGGTGCAACCAGGCATGCCCAGCACTGTTGGGGGCCGTTGTGGAGACTAAGCAAGCTATTGCCCAGAGTTGCAGCGTGGGACTCATACTCAGAGTAGGCACTGAGGTGAGAAATCAGGTCCGAGGAATTATGAGCCCAAGAACCGCCAAGATCAGCTGAGGTGGGAATTGAACCCTGGTCCCGGGCCAGACCTCTGCACCAGGGACTACCGCTCTAAGCAGTGAGCCACACTTCTCCACAACACACCAAAGGTTAACTCACATTGGACAGATGCTTTTTTTTACTGATCTTTAAATAAGAGATGTTTTAAATCAAAGATTATCCCCAGATATTGCACCTCCCCTATAGATTTAAAAACTTAAAGATTTATTGTAAAGCATTTGAGAAGTATTCTCCACATGAAGAGCAAGAGGGACCGATAAAGCGAGAGTGGATAGCAGAAGTAATATCAAAATGGGATGGTCAGTTGTGAATGGAAGCGACGAGGGAGCCAGTTTAAAGTAATCACAGCAGAAAAGAAAGTGTGATACAAAAAGTGTAGCAAAACAATATTAATGCTAAGTGGGTTAAGACAGCAGAATAGGTGACTTTGTAGCAGAATATGACAAATGTGAAACTAACGTATTGGAAAGTTGAGAGTAATGGACAGTAGAGAGATTGGAGCACTCATAAAATAAAGATGCATGTTTGGTAAATTGTTTAACCACTGCAGAATGTATTAGAGAGTGGGTTGTCTGGGAGGTTAGTGACTAAGGGGCTGATTCACAGAACTAACTTAAGACAAAATCCTAAACTTTCTACTTTTGGTATTCACAGAAGTTAGGATTTTGTCTTAAATTTGTCTGAAGACAGACTTAAGACAGACTTAAGTTAGGATTTTGTCTTAAGTCTGTCTTAAGTTTGTTTTAAGTCTGTATTAAAACGATAGATGCTCGATATGTATAAAAATCCAAGGATTTATTTCTAAATATGCAGAGGAAGCACAGCACGTCAGTTACAAGGAAGGTCTCTGGTAAAACAGTTTTTCAAAGAATCTGGAACCCAGCATGTAAGATGCAGGCACGCATCATACATACCAGGCTCCAGCAACCAGAGAGCATAGATAGATATAGAAAAGATAATATAAATAAATAAAGAATGCAACAGTCTGTCTTAAGTCTGTCTTAAGACAAACTTAAGACAAAATCCTAACTTCTGTAAATACCAAAAGTAGTAAGTTTAGGATTTTGTCTTAAGTTAGGTCTGTGAATCGGGCCCTTTGAGGGTATCATACTCAAGACCAAACAAGATAGGAATTGGGAACTTCAGCATATCCTTTCAGGAGTCCTCTTTGATTAGCTGAGATCACTCATGTTTCTCTGCCTAGTAAAATGATGTGTATAGTAAAGAAATGTATTGTAAAGGAGAAGACACTTGGCTCATGAAGCATCAACACTAACAGGCTCTGCTACTAATTAAATAATTACTAAACTGTGAACACATTTTGGAAAGTTAATGAAATGGGTCTAAAACTAGAAAGAACTTTAGCTAAGGAGCCAAAGGAAGGAATAGGGGCTAAAAATAGAGCGTCCATTTTGTTTTGCTTTTGCAGATCTTTTTCTTTTGGATGTTTCTGATGTCATGGTTGATGCAGCAATATATGTACTGTAGATTAAGAACAAAAGAATAGTTGAAGTAAACAGCCTTGTGGATGCAGTGTGAGAAATGGCACACAGCCTGGTTTCCCACTTGCAAACCAGTGAGGCGCTACTTGCACACTGGCTGGTTTGGAAATTGTAATGCAATTTGTGATGTGCTCTATGTAATATTAGAACATTGGAATGTTGGGAGCTCCATTGCAGACAATGGAGTGCTCCATTCTTCTACGGGCCAGTAAAGGCCCGCAGAGCAACATTCCAATGTTCTACAAAGGCTTCTCGAAGCTCGAGGGATTTATATCCCCTCGAGCTTCGAGAACTCTTTGTTTAATTTGTTAGAACATTCTGCCCTCTAGTGGCAGAATGTTCTAATAGCCTTATAGCCCTTCGTAGCAGGGCTATACCAGCTATTAAAGTCCAGATGTCTCGTTAAAGTCCCTCGCCTTCGGCTCGGGCCTTTATCGATTCAGCTGGCCATTAATAGCCGGTATAGCCCGCTACGGCGGGCTATAAGGCAATAATAGGTCGCATCGCAATCTGTCTTTTTCACTGGACATCACAAAGTCACCTGCCTAAAGAATGGTAATGGCACAGTTGCTGCTGCTTTTAAAAACAAAAAATCCTGAATGGGACTATATCAGGGGAGTAAGCAGTAGTCCTTTGTACCACTACCTGCTCCCACTAAGGCCACCAATACAAATACCAGAGTGGAAGCTGTCCTGTGAGGATAGCATCCCTTTGCACATCAGCCACGTTACCATCCCAACTCAGGAGTCGGTAACTGATCAATGGATTGTAAACACAATTGCATTTTGGGATGCCTCCTCTTATTTGTGATTCAGAAGGGGTCTACGTGTGCTGCAGAATGGAACACACGTAGAAAGAGGAAGTAGCATGGAGAAATAAATATATTTCTCCTCGTACCGCCTGTCCTGGGAAGACATATCTTTTTGGTCCATTCCTAGGTTTAAGAGTTCTGGTAAATCTGTGAATGCATCAAAAACCATGGAAGTTGTGTGAAAACACCCACGCAATGCCCATGGGATGCCTTCCTAATACAGAGGAACACAGCAATTTGAGCTGTGATGCCTTACTCCAGATGTATGGAGGCATTCAGGGCCATGCGAAGTGGCCTTGCACGGCTTCGTAAATCTGGCTTATGGTTTGCCTCGCTCTGCACTATGTTGCGTGGTGCAAGAGCAACAAAACCAGCTCATAAGTAGTTTCCCTTGTAATTCTGTGAATTTAAGGGTTTGCGGCAGCTAGAAGCTTTGTACATCTGGCCCATAGTGCAGTGTCATGAGAAAGGCATAGAGCAAAACACACTTTAGTGGACGAAAGCTCCAACTTGAGGTTATTGATGAGTCTGAAAAATATTTATTGCAAAGATTAGAGTCTGTGAATCACAGAGAAAACCGACAAGTTGATCCCATTGACACCTGCTATGGAGACAAGCTCTCCAAGCCCCAGGAGAGTCCACATATATAACATTATTGCAGAAGTGTGTGGTGGATAAAAACATGTGGGCCAACTCTGGGGGTCATTAGGAATGCGGAATGTCGGAATTCGGGACCGCCCGCCACAAGGGCGGGGGTCCCGTGGCGGGCGCTCTCTGCACCGCCCGCCACAATGCTAAAAATGCAGTTCAGCATTTGCATTAACAAAGCGGCAGGCACCGCGCGGTGCCTGCAGCTTTGTTAATGCAAATGATGGGGGGTACCACAGGTACCCCCGTGTGCAACCCCCACCTATACTTCACTCTGGGGGCCCGCAGGGGGCCCCCAGAGTGAAGACCGCATGCCTTTCCGTGGCAGCATCGCCGCCGTGGAAAGGCACCTAAATTCAACCATCATAATATGGCTGGCGGTATCTGTTAGACACCGCCACCATATTATTCCTTTTCCGCTTTTTGAAAAGCGGCGGACGGTCTTTCCGTCCGCCGAGGTCCCCCCCACCATTCTAATGTGGCGGAGGGAAAACAAGTGTGGATGTTGGGCAGATTGCCCCCACCAGGCTGGCGGTGGCTACCACCAGCTTGGCCGGGGCAATCCGCCCGGCATCGTAATGGGCCCCTCAGTGTGGACTTCCTATTGACATGCCAATCACTTACCAGAAGGATACAATGCCTCTAGGAGAAAGGTTTGCATTGTGTGACTATGGCCAAATCCTATTCTTTGAGTATGGTTGGAAGAGTATTCGCTTTGTGATTGGTATGGTTGATAGGGTGAAGGCGGACTGACCACCTGCTGCTCGTCTTGTGAGGTTGATGAAAATGATCACTATTTTTTCTGTGTAATAAAAGGGTACTTTGTTCTATACTGTGGTGTGATGGAAGCTGGGAGAGTGGGTGTTTGGGGGAGATTGTGTCTGCATCATTAAGGGTGAACAGTTCACCAAATAGGTTCGAGCTGCAGGAGGAACTTGTTTGGTTTGTATGTTTTGTTGGCACTGAAGATCACTTCTTTCAACCTCAAGTATAAATCAATATATTCTTTTATCTAGTTTAGACTTGGTACCTGCAAGGAAACCAACAAGGGAGCTACCAATCATCTATGGACACAGTACTCCCACTCTGTCTTTCAGAGCTGCCACCACTCACATTTCAGGACAATGCTTGAGGCTAGATAGGGGTCAGCTGCAACCTATTACTTACTCCCTGCTACTCCTGGCACTTCCTTTGTGACCCCTGGCCTCAAAGGGGGCAAACCTTTTGCCTCTCAAGTGACATCCATGAAGCTACACAGGTCAGGCATCAACCTCCTGAGAAACATTCAACACACAAAGGAAATGCCTGCATGCCTTGTTTTATAGGGATGCCCAACAGCCACAATATACACTGAAACCCTGCATGGGGGTACCCTGCTCACCCTCCACTTACTTGGAAGATAACATATATCCTAACAGTAATTTACTTACGCCAACTCATCACTCCTCCTGACATCAAACTCTGATATTGGTCCCTTACTCGGGGCCTAGTGACTCAGTAGCAGGGCACAGCACAGGCAGGAGAAGTCTTAGCTGCAGTGGAGATTCAGCGGTTGGTTCGGGCTGGGCAGCAACAGGTCATCCACATGGATTAGAAAAAACACACCACCACCACACACAGAGACTTGCAGATTCAACTGGTTTCTCCCAACTTCCTTCTTCCACATGGGTGGTGAACACACTCCTAGATCTGACCTTCCTGGCACTGGCCTCCATACCCAACTAGATTAATGTGGGTGGATGCTTCTGGATTCCTTTCTTAGGCCCACCCCTTCATGATAATGAATGATAATAGTTGGGTGACAGAGATCACTGTCCCACCCACTCCAACATTCTCCCCTTCAGCCTGCCCCACTGCTGCTATTTTGTTTAATGCACTCTGCTAATCCTCCCCCAGGCTGTTAAAAATGATGCCTAAAAAGGAACCGTGTACCTGGCAGCGAATTTCACCACACCCACTAATGTATTGCCACTGCCCAGGCAAATGCTTCAATGGCGAGTGAGACCTCGACCAACCAATAATAAACACAGCGAAGGAGGCCTCAGACTTCGAGCAAAAACTACTACCTCCCCAGCCCCCTGAAAAAGGTTCATATAAGGTTGTCACTGAGCAGCAAGTGAAATTTATTTTCAGCTGCTCATTGTTCCTAATCCTTTACTGAAGTGTGGCTCACTGGTTAGAGGCGGCATACCCTGAAGCAGAGGTCAGACCCGGGACCAGGGTTCAATTCCCGACGCGGCAGGGTCTTGTGCCCAATTGTCCACGGACTCGATAATTCTCGCTTCGGTGCCCACTCTAAGCACGGGTTCACACTCTGCAACTCTGGGCATTAAGCTTGCTTAATCTCCACACCGGCCCCCCGCGGCGGGATGCCTGGCTTTCACCTTGGGGATGCCCAGTACGGGTTTTCTCACAGGGATAAGCCAGGACGGGTTCCCAATGCAAGCGCCGAGATGCCCTAGGGTAAGTCGAGCGCTATATAAGAACACACATACATACACATACATACAAGAGTGTAGGGGGCCGATGCCCCTCACGCCCATTAAACCAGCCACTACCGGTAACAGTATGTAAAGCAACACTACAGAAGCACTACTTGCATATTCCAAAATGTGAACAGACCCCACCTTGGACCATAATTCTATATCTTCCCAGTATCATAAGGCAGTGAATTTCAACTAAGCTTATTGTGCCAAACCTTTTTGGAAGTTGTAGTTGTTATTTTACAGGAAGGTAGTTTTGTTAAATCATACCACATATGGAAAAACAAACAAATAAAAACTTGCCCGGGTCTTGCAGTGTTTTAAAATAAGATATTGTGCCATGATGCATCGTAGAGAAAAGTCAAGCTGTGAGAAATAGTGCAGAAAAAATTTAATTTACATCTGACTCCAAATAATAATTTGTTTCTGGCTCTAGTCATTGTATAATAATTATTTTCATTACAGATTTATATTAGCATAAACCAAATATGTAATCCTCACCATTTTCTACACAACTGCCCTCTCCTTGCGCATGAAGCAAGCATCATTTCAGACTCTCTCACATAAAAAAGGCCATACTTACCTAAAGAAACCACCTCTAGTTCCAAACACCTAGACTATTTATTGATTCCAAATGTATCCTAGACTCCTCAAATCTGAGGGGCTGATTAGCACCTATTGTAAACGGGATCGCCCCCAGGCTATCGGCGTCCCGACAGAGGCATTACGATGCGACCGCCACCACGGAGGTCGTAATGCCTATCTTTTGCATTGCAGCAGGTGCTGCAGGCTGTAGCACCCGCCACAATGCACAAAGGGTATACATTACATATAGTAATAACACAGAAGGAGTGCCCCCTGAAGGAGAGGAAGACAGCAATTAGCTCTTTCCTATTAGGTATATCTAGGTTAGCACAAAGTGCCCCAACACCGTTAACTGGACAGTAGTAGTCCTTTAAGAAGACCCCTCACTCACCAACCTGGTTGGTGACATGCTTCATCATTGGGGTCCCACCCCATAGGCCGAGTGCCTATAGGGTGTGCTACGACACCTGACTACAGTGGAGCGGGATATTGTTTTTTTTTTTATATGTACTAATAGTTAATGTGTGAGGGTATATTAAAAAGGGCCAGTACTACTCCGTTCAAGATTTTATTCTTGAGCGTCTGAACCCTAATAAAACCAATGTGGCACCTTTGTCTAATTAGGAAGGCTTTGGTGTCTCGAGAAGTGTGATATATTAAAATAATTAAAAATAGCCAAGTGTGCTATGTGAAAAAATTATAAAGTAAACTAAAACCTACTTGGTTCCAGCGCGCGAAGCCCCGATGAATGATCGGTGCCTCGATGATGCCGGTAAAGTAAGCTGCTCGGCACTTCCTGGTCAGGGCGCGCGCTGGAACCAAGTAGGTTTTACCGCCAGATGACCGTATTCTAAAAAGTGACGGAGAATCGCCGTCTTGGCTCATCCGAAGCCCATGAAGCAACAGAAACCGCTCTGAGTGTTTTTTCCTGAATCCAGGATTGAACACACCTTTTACACTCAGACCCTTATTTGTGGTCTGTAAATTACATGTGGATTGGGCGCACCTTAGCGTGTGCATACCACCCCTTGTAAATCACACGGTCCTGTCGAAAACCAGATACTTTTTGCATTGGTTGAAACATGTAGACCTAGTTTACTTTATAATTTTTTCACATAGCACACTTGGCTATTTTTAATTATTTTAATATATCACACTTCTCGAGACACCAAAGCCTTCCTAATTAGGCAAAGGTGCCACATTGGTTTTATTAGGGTTCAGACGCTCAAGAATAAAATCTTGAACGGAGTAGTACTGGCCCTTTTTAATATACCCTCACACATTAAATATTAGTACATATAAAAAAAGAAATAATATCCCGCTCCACTGTAGTCAGGTGTCGTAGAACACCCTATAGGCACTCGGCCTATGGGGTGGAACCCCAATGATGAAGCATGTCACCAACCAGGTTGGTGAGTGAGGGGTCTTCTTAAAGGACTACTACTGTCCAGTTAACGGTGTTGGGGCACTTTGTGCTAACCTAGATATACCTAATAGGAAAGAGCTAATTGCTGTCTTCCTCTCCTTCAGGGGGCACGCCTTCGGTGTTATTACTATTAGTTCCGGGGATCAGGAGTTCCCACCACACATTTTATATGTAAATTCCCTTACTCTCCCTCCTGTTATATACATATACATTACATATCCCTGCACTACGTGGCAGGCACCATGCAGTGCCAGCCACATGGTGCAGGGATATGTAGGTGCCCCCCACAGCTTAGGTAAGGGGTGAAGGCGTGCCTGCCACGGGCCCCCAAAGTCCCTTTCCGAAAAGGCAGGCAGAATGGGACATCATAATCCATATGGCAGTGTCTGGCAGGATTGGATGTGCTTCCGATGCACTAGCGAGCTCAAGGAGCCCATCGGATGCATGACGGTGAGTCTTTCCGACCACCAACCATCCACCCGCCATGATAATTTACATGGATCTAATGGCAGTGGGACTGCCACCGACGGGCTGTCGGTGGCGGTCCTCCGTCATCGTAATCAGCCCCTAAATTCTTCAAATCCCAATATACTGCAACAGTAGTGGCATCTGTCACCGATAACGTTTCACCTCATAGTTCATATCCATAGGACATCCCTTCTTGTCCTTCTGGATTTGATAGCAGCATATTTATACTATAAAATATAATATTCTTCCAAATAATTGAAATCTATAATTAGAATCTATCATGTTTGGTGGTTTCAATAATACCTCAGTAACAGAACCTTCCAAGTCACCATTGATAGAATTTCTGCTCAGCTGATACCTATTTCATGTGGTATTCCACAAAGATCTACCTCTCATCACTCTATTCAATATCAAACTTCAACAGAAAATTCCTCCATTTAGCTGGAATATCTGTACAGATGTCACCCAAACAATAATCAATCAAATTTGAATAACCACGCACAACCTGAATAAACAAAAGGATAAAGGTACGTTGATATCCTGCAGCAAGCTCCTGGGGTGCCACTCTCTGATCATAGAGTGCAAAACATAGAATCAAAATAGCATACGCTGGAAAGGGTCTGTCCCCCTAGGCTCTGCGATACACCCACCGTGAGGGTTCGTTCTGATTTTATGTCTCGTTGAAATCACCAAAGTTGATGCAAAATAGATGTCCAATATGTTTATTGCATTTTACATCTTCATGGAACCCTGTGTTCCGAGTGTCAACAATAGCGTGTTAACTTATATATGAAGACATTCCATCTCAAAAATCCATTTCCACCCGGACGCATTTTGGGCGTAATGCCCTTCGTCAGGGGTATCTGGAAGTCGCCATTAGGATTTTCAAGTCTCTTCCTTAAGACAATGTAAGGTGTGAACTTGAGAGCCAAGCAGTCCTATTGTTTGGCTCCTAGACCACACCTCCTTAAAACATTCTTTATAAGGCAGGGTTTTTGAGGCAAGAATCACTGGTATCTGGAAGAGGTGACAACTTTAATTAGTTTGCATGTACCTTGTATGCGGATTGCTTTAGCCACAAAAAAATGTTTTCTATATCCCGGAGTGATCATTTTATGTCACAACACGAGTGATTTTGAAATGTGACTAAAGGATTGCAGCACGTGGATTTCATGCTGACTATACTTTCTCCCATATTCTCGACTACACTCTTGTCTAGATGCTGTACAGTGCTAACTGTAATGTGACGCAGCAGAGGCAGAATCTCCCATGTCCTATTACCCTGTGCTTTTGTGTGGATCCAACAGGAGACGGGATCTCGCTCTCTCGACAATTGACCTAGGCTAAATCAGCCTGAATCCTACAGAAAGGCAAATAGAAATCCAATTGCCTAGATAAATGCCAATACTGATCACATTTATCATTATATTTATTACTCTTGGTGCCTACACTTTGCTGAACCTTGTACAGACTTCAAATTTAGGGCTTCAGGAGGCTTAAGGAGCCTTCTCCAGACCAAAATTACCAACTGCTCAAAGAATAACATATAACAGCAAGGCAGTGCTGTATGGTACATAACTGGTGGGTGATGTGATATGCAACAATACGTAACATAATATAGTACAGATAGGATGCAAGAATTATTTTACCGCTGGATTGGAGATGGTTTACGATGACACAATATACATTTTCTGGAAATCACAGGATGCTCAGATGCAGCTCGATTATCGGTGAATTAAGAATTTCCTGAAGGGGAATGCGTTGAAAGTCAAGGAGGTCTTGGATTTGTTCATATGTGGTCTATAGAGGAGCATAAGGATCCTGCAGTTAGGCAAATAATGAGAATTTGATTGGATATTGTATGCAAGGCAGTGAATAAAATGTAACAAACAAATGGGGCATTTCTTAGTAGGATTTTGTTGCAAGAACCTGAGCGTGAGATAACGCTGCTGCGCTCCCTTTGCAGCATGCAAGAGACATGCAGCAAGAATACAGAGAGGCTCACTCCAGGCTTGTGGGTAAGCACACCACTGCTATGAACTGAGGACTGATGAAAATGGAAGATATACTACAGGGAACGCCAGAGGTTATTAGTAATGCCTGTGTAAGCCTTAATCCGCACTTTAATGGGTTTCCTCACAGCCATAAAGGAATCATTGCTTGTAAAATCAATAAAGCAGTAAATAACAAAATATTTCGACCACAAGGAATGATTTTCAGGGATCCCCTGTGCCAAATGTTCAGATAAAAATTTTGTGCACGTTTTATAATCTCCTTGCTGTAGGCAGACTGGCACATGGGGAGTGTGCTCCGCTGAAATTTTGCAATTTGCTAAATTGAAATAATTCCTACTTCTGAGTAAACTGATGGATGTTTCCAGACTAACAGAACTTTCTCCTATACCAGCAGAAAGGTGTTTCGGGGCTTGTCGAAAGAACATGAAATTCTATACGAAATGATGCTGACCGACAGTTGTTTCGTCTTAGAAGGTTGAATATGTATCATAATTTTACATTTTCTAGGAGAAGCCGGTATTTACTTTATAGTTTCAATGCATCATGTTGGCTAATTTGGTAGAAACATTTCGTGGGTAATAATCTTGGAGAAAAAAAGTAAATACATTTTGGTCAAAGATGTTTTAGTAGAAAGGACTTTTGGCTCAAAACTAAATTTGATTTGGCTGCGTACTATTATTTATCACTGCCAGAAAAATATGCAAACTGGGACAAAGCCCTCTTAGACTTCATAGTTTCATGGAAGAAAACAAGTTCCCAAATTGGATTTGAGTGGAATTAGAATATTTAATTAGCCCAATTATAATAATAGTGAGATTGCTGATGACCAGTCTCTAAAGTGGAATTAACGGTGATAGGACGAAAGAAAGGGAAATATGGGCCCGATGTAGGTCGGTCGGTAACGGACGAAAATCGGTATTTTCGGCCGTTACCGACCGGTATACCTGAAATGGTATGTAGGGGCACAATTTTACAGAATCGGTAAATTTACCGATTCGGTAAATTTACCGATTCTGTAAAATACTGAATCGGTATTTTTAGCGATTCGGTAGTTCTCCGATGTAGGTGGGACTCTTCAGAGTCCCAGGAGCCTTAACGAATCGGTATTTTACCATCAAATCCAATTTGATGGTAAAATACCGATTCAGGTGTGCATGCACATGTGTGCATGCACACCTATGCCATGTGACAGGCAGACCTGCCCTTAGGGCAGGTATGCCTGCCACATGGCACCCGTGCCTGTTTTGGGGGTGCCAGAGGGTGTCAAAGTGACACCCCCTGCACCCTTGTGTGAATCGGTATTTACCGAATCGGTAAATACCGAATCGGTAATGCCCATTCATTCCTATGGGCTTTGAAGCCCATAGGAATGAATGGGCATTACCGATTCTGTATTTACAGAATCGGTAAATACCGATTGTTAAAGATTCGGTATTTCAACATCTGGATATACCTACATATCCACACTTTAGATTTACCGATTTTTAATTACCGAATCAGTAAAATTTGGTAATTAAAAATCGGAAAATCTAATTTACCTACATCTGGCCCCTATATGTTTTCGTGGCATAAGAAAATAGAATAGCCAGAAAAAGTAACACATTTAAAGAAAAAACAAACAGAGGGTTTGTTTCTGTTCCCTTTCTGGCATTAAAATGTTGTCTTTAGCAGCAAATAAAAAAACATTGCGCTTCCAATGAATGACGAATAACAAAGTAAATAATCTGGTTCAGGGTTACTGCAATAACACAAATTTAAAACCACATTTCACTTGTTTCCTTTTTGAAACAGCAAGCTTTTCTCTAGTTAATTTTCGACCATAATGCCATGAACTAAAGGTGTCATTATTTTTCTAACAAAAATGGTCCACCAAAGAAAAGTTTTTGGTGACATTTGATCAACAAGACTGGAAACTTGTAATTAATTTCAAAACAAAACCGCTGTTTTAATTGTGTTTTTCTTTTATCTGCCCTTGTCTCTAGGCTGACTTGAATATGAAATAAAATATGACCGCATTTTAAGTAGCTGTCCATATAATCTCAGTAAATTTAACAATCATAATCAGTGAACCAGTGTTCATCTGAATTGCTGTAATGGTTAATTCCTCCATAAGAATTACTGCGCCAATTAATAGGTCATTCTAGTGTCTCTGTCAGTTAATTTGCCATCCTAATTACTTGTGCCCTTTAAATTTCCATTCTAGTTCTTGTGCTGACACAAACAGTCCACTCAATCTTCTGCCTGTTCTGAAGGGTTCGCTGTCCCTTCCGCCTGGATCTTTCCATTGACATTGAAGAAGGGGTGGTCCTCAGCTCGCTGTAGCCCTTACAAAAGCTCTTGACGCATCCCACCATAGTAGACAAACTTTGAAGGTAGGTACCTTGTAGGTGGCAGGCTTCTTCAGCTGAGGGAGGTGGACTATTCACAGAGAAGATACCAGAGAGAGTATCGGAACATAAAAAGGTTCTAGTGTGGCCCTTCTCCTTGTCCTGATTGTCATTCCGCTATATCCACCAGTTAGATGATATATTCCTGAACCTCTATTGAATGGTTTTGCAGCTGCTCATTAGCATGTGATCCCCCCACACTAAGGGTGGGCGGAATTTGCGTAGTTGCGCTACGCAAAGCTCTGCGAAACTGTAAAAAATCTCCTCGAGCACGCAAAAGTTCCGCAAACACGCGCAATTGCTTGTTCCGCCGGTTTGCGATGCTTTTTTCCTGTTCGTGAATGCTGTTTGCGTGCTCAGGGAGAAATATCTTGCGAACACTCATTTTGAAAGTGTGAACAAGCAAAAAATTCTGCGATGCCGCGGATCGCAGAAATTTTGGCAATTCCGCATTCTCCGTGGAACGCAAAATTACCCAAATTCCGCAAATTCTGCAAGCTGAACGGAATTTACTGCCCAGGCCTACCCCGCACACACACTTCCGGACTCACCCTGATCTCTGATGTGGGTCAATGACAAAGTCCTTTGGGAAAAGGAACTCTGCAATCACCCTGTACAATCAAAGCTTGCCGAGCCAGTAGTCTACCATCCATAATCGTGACAAGCTTCAGGCAGTTCATAGTTCTTTTTTTGGTCAATTTCACAGTAGTAAGAAGAATAAAAGAGACGTGCGTTTTGAATTTTTATCAATTTTTTGCTGCTCAGTGTTCACAAATGTTTGGAATCTAATTGACCTAAAAGATAGGTGAAAATGCCCCTCAGTCATTCTGAGGTGCTCCGATATGTGAATAAATCGAAACATCTGGGGCTGTGATACCCTTTATTGAACTAATAAAAATCAAGAATGCTGGTAATTGATTTCCCATGTGATGTAACTGAAAGTGATAATTTCAAGATTAATTCACACTCTAACAGCCAGCTCTGAAACCCTGAATTCAATCTGTATATCCTATGACACTCAGAAGAGGTATGCCTGTTGAGAGAGACTTAGGAGTGCCATCTTGGCGGGGTCAGTTGAAGAGCGGTCTGTCCATGCGCGCTTGAGTGCCATCTGGCATAAAATGGAATTAAACCATTTCAATCATAATAACCTCAGTAATGATGGCTGCGAGAAGTACTCAGTAAATGGTTGGAATCATTTGACTAGTGCCACAAAAAACATTTCTGCACTGGGTTGCATTACAATCTGACTGAAAAAATAGAATAGGCAAAATTATGAATATGAGAATGGAGGTTAATATATGAGATAAAGTACCCACAGCTTTACACTAGATGGATATTGCAAGTCACTGAGGAGTTTCTTGACCACATAGAGGAATGAGAGTGAAGGAAGAATAGTCACAACTTCACCATTTGATGAGTTCATTTAAATCTTTGTTCTTTTGTTCCTTAAAAAAGACATACTACAGTTGCAGATATGAAGATGAAATGACAAATCTATATTGTAAAAATAAAAAAATTCAATATGCTGCTTGTAATTTGTTACAAAAGAAATTGTAAGCATTATTTTGCACACCTTGCTACCTCAGTTTGGATCTAGCCACGAGCAAGTCAGTCTTGACCCCGGTCCATCAGGAACAGTCTAGCCAGAACTGCCTTACCAGGTCCTCCCATAACAGAAACAAAAGTAACTCACAACCCTTTCACCATTACTGAGGTCCATGATGATGGACGTGTTTAAGTGCAATTGATACATTATGGGTACTGTAGTCCAAGCAATGAAACAGAGAAAAATATAACAAAGTAACATCTGGGATGCCAACTAATGGTGAATACGATGTGAACATGACATTTGAATATTGCTATTAATGACCGAGGTTCCCGAAACTAGAGACTACTATAGTGTGATTAAAACTGAAAATGTGATGATAAGTTATAGTCCATCATCAGTGTCTAAGATCATGGATTTAAAAGTTGATCAACTGACCACATCACATGATGCATATGATTTCTACTAAATAAAGGTGAGCTAGTTTTATCCCTGTATGCTGTTTTTTTTGGGAATATATATATATATATCTATATATCTATATATATATATATATATATATATATATATATATATATATATATATATATATATATATATATATATCTGGAAACCCTCAAACCACTTCCTGGATTCTCCCAACGGCAGTCAGGCGAGGAAAGAGACACAGACCTCCGAGGTTTTCAAGTGGGCAGTATTTTATTCAGTGACCCAACACAACGCGTTTCAAGCCCGTAAGCCCTTGATCACGTGTCACAGATTGAATACACCATCATTCAAATTTAAAGTGCAAAAGTGCCCCTCCCACTGTTTGCATCATAGATCACATGTGAAAAAACATAGAAAAAATCCTGTTGGTATAGTTTTCTTCTATATTACCCATACCGCTGTTTTAATAGGCTTATTTCTATTGGCATTTGACAGAAGAAATATAACATACTTCTATTGTTAGAAATATATAGCTTTCAATTTATACATTCTCAATGTGCCACTGAATTTATATAAAATAATAAATACAGTTCATATCAATTAAAACTACTTTTTGTGAAAGGCTGAATCCCTTTCTGGTAGCCATATTTACAAGTTATCATGGGGAAATAAATAACCAGTTAAATCCGTTTTATTAAATGCCCCTATGTTGGATAATTTGTTATAAGATATTAGTATAACTCAAAAACAGTTCTTTTAGTTTTCACACATTACATAGTCTATAGTAATGGAGGGGTTTTAGAAAAGTGCTAAAAGTGCATCCCATAAGAAGTCGTAAAGTGCAAGTGCAAATGGTGTAAATTTCTCAAATTAGTCAAATGTATATGTTGGGTCCGATTTACTGTATACCACAAGAACAAAAATGAATTCCTGGATAATACAGGTATAAACAGTATCTTAAAATCCCAAGAACATTTGAATATATAAAAACAATTATTCAAATTTCATTGTTATATTTTGAGAAATTATAAGTGAGGGAAAATTACGTATACAAAATTTATATACAATATTATTTACAAGGACAAATTCATGTATTTACAAAACTGAAATGTTGAACCGACGTGTTAAGCCCATGCCCTGCTCAGCTTGTACTACAAAAAGCTACGCATGTCTTCCGTTGTATTCAACCCGTTGGGCCATTTGCAATCTAGGTCCAAAATGTATTTGGTCTCTAGTTGCCGGAGTTGGCGTTCTCTATTGCCCCCTCTCCTCTTTCTGCTTACAGCGTCAATTACATAGTAAGAAAGGCAATTGATGTTATTGGCATGCACTTTCTTAAAATGTCTGGCAACAGGATAAGTTGCGTCGCTGTGCAGGATGGCCCTGATATGCTGCAATATCCTGACGTGCACCTGTAGCTTTGTGCTACCAACGTAGCGTAGCCCACACGTGCACGTCAGGACATATACAGCATATTCAGTTTTGCAGTTGTAATTGCCTCTTATCAGATTGGAAGTTGTCTTGAATGGAGTGTAATATGAGGACATGTTGCACCCAAAATTGCACGCTCTACAAGTTGTACACTTAGTAAAACCTTTCTTGGTTGGCATCCAGGTAATGACTTTTTTGATTTCAGGGGATACCTTATCTAATCTTGTGCCCATAGTGCTGATTCTTCTAAATGTGATCACTGGTTTAGCAGCTATCCTATTTTGTAAGATATTGTCTGTCAGTACCACAGGCCAATGCTTGTTAATAATAGACCTGATCTGACGTTCCTCTCTATTGAATGTTGTAATTAACCTAGGAGTGTCAATTATCTGAACAGGGCTATCAAGAGTAGTGGTGTTAGGGCTTTCCTCTTCAGAGAAAAGGCTACTTCTAGATCTAGTTTTGGCCTTCTCTTCTGCTTCCCTAATCATTTTAGTGGAGTATCCTCTGTTTTTTAATCTAGTTATCAAGTCAGATTTACATTTTTCAAATTGCTCCTCATTGCTGCAGATTCTTTTTATCCTTAGGATTTCTCCATATGGGATACTAGCAATGAGGTGCTTTGGATGCGAACTAGTGGCATGCAAAGTAATGTTGCCAGAAGTGGCCTTCCTGTAGAGTGTGCTCTCGAGGTTGTTATCATGGACAAAGATCTTGACATCGAGAAATTCGATTTCTCTTTTCTCGATGTGGGAGGTGAATCTTAGATTTAAATAATTTTTGTTGATCTCATTCACAAACAATATCGCTTCTTCCTCAGTACCCTCCCACAGAATGAACACATCATCTATATACCGCAGATAAGATCTGATGTGGGTATTCTATTCCTCTTGAAAGGCGGTCTTTATATATATATAATCACTGAAAAAAAACATAGGTTTACGGCACAGTATAGTTAGAGTTAGCATTTAAAAAACCTTATAAATTCACTGGAAAAAATTGGTTTTAGGGAAAGTTATAGTTAGCAGGACATTTCACTCATACAAAACTAGAGAAATTCTCCTGTTATACTTAGTTCAGCTAACTATAACTCACGCCCCCGCAATACACTGCTGATGATGTCACATATTACATTACTCATGACATGGTCAGTGACATCACTGATGACATCACTGATGACATCTCAAATGACATTACTGATGACAGTATCCAGTGACTGTGTATTTCTGTAAAGTTTAAATATTTTTAATATATATAGGGAAAGGCGTATTGAAGAATGAGTGGGTGTATAAGTGTCTGAATGGATAATTTATTAGGTGCATGACTGAATCTATAAGTGAGTGATTAAACGTATCTTACTGAATGCATAGGTTATTGACTAAACTGTGTGAATGTCTGTATCTGTCTGTCTGTTGGTGTGTAAGCGGCTGCATGGGTTATTGAATAGCTACATGAGTGTCTATATGAGTTATTGATTGGTTGTCTGAGTATCTGTATGGGTGCCTGAGTGTGTGTGTGGGTGGGGTGTGTGTGACTCTGTGCATAGATGCGTGAGTGGGTGATACGCTGGGTGCATGGTTTCAAGAGTGCATCTGTGATGGACTGTATGGGTGGGTGAGTGTGTGTATGGGTGTGTTAGTGAGTGAATTAATATCTCAGTGGTACATGTGTGAGTAACTACATATGTGAAAGGCAGTATATATGTGTAATAGAGTATATAAATGGCTATAAGTGAGAGTGTGTGATTGTGAGAGTGGCTGTATGGATGAGTGTGTGCTTGTAGTAGTGATTGTATAAGAGCGTAAGAATGTGCTAGCATTTGTATGAGTAATTGAGCTGGTGTGTGTGTGTATAACTGTATAGGTGAGTAAATGGCAGTGTGATTTATTATTTGCATGACTGACTAGGTGTGTGAGTACCTCTAGGGATGAGTGGCGATGTGTGAGTGTCTATATGTGTATGAGTGTATATGATAGTCCTGTACTGAGTAACCGTAAGTATGAGTGACTGTACGGGTGAGTGAGTGGATGTGTGTGTAAACCTAAGAATCAGTGAGTGGGTATGTAGTTATTGGTGCTGGAGTGTCTATGGTTTTGAGAATGGCAGTCTGTAATTTAGAGTGGGTGAATCAAAGCTTATATTAGGCTGTGAGAAGATGCATCAAATTATCACATGGATGATGTAATCAGTGATTTTATCAGTGATGTCATTTGAGACATCATCAGTGAAGTCACTGACCATGTCATGAGTGATGTAATATGTGACGTCATCAGCAGTCAATTGCGGTGGCGCGAGTAATAGTTAGCTGAACTAACTATAATGGGAGAATTTCTCTGGTTTTGGACGCGTGAAATGTCCAACTAACTTTCACTTTCCCTAAAACCTATTACTTTTTCAGTGAATTTCTAAGGTTTTTTAAATGCCTGAAAGTTTTGGACGTTGCCATGTCATTAGGATACAGCAGAGCTCAGCACTACCTGGGTGGCTTTGATGACTTTGTTTGACATGAACCTCCTGTGAAACAATGACCATCCGTCGACTTGAAACTTGTTGTCCCAACTTTGTGAATCTTTATTTTAATTTACAGGGTGAATTTTTTAGTTTTACGAAACAGGAATTTTAAACATGTGTGTTTTTTCAAAGCTTCTACAGTGCCGAACACTTTTGAATAAGTTGACAAATCACCCGCCTTTATCTGGTAATTAACCTACTGCCATGTGCCTTATGTAGTAAAGTTTGATCTGGTCTCCTGTGCACTGAAATGATCTTTGGTTACTCAAGGACACCTAACTTTTTGAATCATGTGGTTGACATTTAAAATTGCCAAAGATAAGGACATTTACCTTTAAAAATTTTTTCAAAAAGACACGTAACCTCTTCACATAGAGTTGCTCACTTAAAGTACTTGGAAAATTGTGAATAGTTAACTTTGCTTGAGGGTGGTAAAAGGCACACAGCTTTGAAGGCTATTTTACTTGATCTTTTCCTAACACCGTCAAGTCAACCCTTTGTCAACTCAAGCTGTGGGGCGCCTTGTTTATTTCCTTCACCTGACTTCCATCTTTCATCCTGCAATGTGGAGGAATCATCTAACCTCATCTAACCTATCACCGGCACCTTCAAGGGAAAAGAGGAGGAGCCAGGATCCAACCTGGCTGCTCAGAGCCTCTGTTCCGCTGAAGCCCCGCTTTCATCAACTAAGTGAGGTGCTTAATTCCCCCCTAAACAACTGTTTCAACCATCTCCGGACATCGGATGGTCGGGAGCGGCTGACGCTGTGGCCGCCGTTCCAACCAGTCGTAGCAAAACAAGGTTTCTGGTGAAAATCTCACCCGGCGTTTTAACCTCAAGATGGCGCCTGAGAAGGAACAGACCTGCTTTTTGAATGACTCGAAGCAGATCCATGCAAACTTTTACCGAACTACCTACCCCCTACCCCACCCCACTCTACTCCTCTCCACTTTCCTGCTACTGACCTCTGCCCTCACCTGTCCAGGCCCTAGTCCTCTCCCTGTTTACCTGTGAATTTTCCCGCGTCATTTGAGATCTAGCTATTTTGTCTGATGCCCGATGGAGCTACCTGGTTTAGCTATAGAGGAGACAGGTCAGGGATTCCCTCCTTGGACATCACCTACCCAGTCGGTCTTTAGCCAGACTTCCTTTCATCCCTCCTGTCATGTCTTTACCGCATCCTTCCTCTATTTATGTCTCCCCTTCTCTCCTCTCTCAATGTATTGCGATTGAACTATTTTGTCTGATGCCCGATGGAGATACCTGGTTTAGCTATAGGGGAGATGGGCCGTGGATTCCCTCCTTACCCAGTCGGCCTTTAGACAGATTTCATTTCTTCTCTCCTTGTTGTCTCTTCCCCTACCCTCCCTTTCTCACCTTCCCTGTCCCCTCCCCTCTACGCTCCATGTATTTTGCCCTCCATGTTCCTTAAATGTTTCCCATTAAGACCTAGCTATTTGGCCAAAGCCCGGTGGAGCTACCTGATAGCTATAGAGGAGATGGGTTTTGGGACTCCCCCCTCGACCGTCACCAACCCAGCCGGACTTTGGGCAGACTTTCCTTCGTCTTTCTGCCGTATCTCCTCCCACCCCTTTGCCCTTACCCCCATCCCCTCTACACTTCACTTATCTCGTTTTCTATGATTTTGTAATTGTTTTTCTAGCAACTGATGTAAATTGGAACTGATGTAATCTTTTAATTTTGTGGAACCTCATGTAAAGCGCTCTGATACCTCCGGGTCTAGCCAGCGCTATATAAAACTCTTAAATAAATAACTATAACGTGCCTGAAACCTATGTTTTTTTCAGTGAATTTCAAAGGTTTTTTAAATGCTAATTACTAGCTATAACGTACCTGAAACCTATGGTTTTTAAGTGAATTTCTAAGGTTTTTTAAATGCTTGTTTCTAACTATGCCTACAGAGGTAGGACATGTGAAGAAAGAAGAAAATACGCACAGAAAGAAGCAAAAGAAATGCAGAAAGAACCAACAGAAGTCCACAAAGATGAAGGAAAGTGCAGGAAGAAGCAAGACATGTGCAGACAGAACCAACAGAGGAGCAGAAAGAGGCCTTGTTGCAAAATCATCCTGTGCCCACAACTTTTTCATACGGGTACTGGTGGTAACTGAGTAACTGACTATGACTAATCAGGCCTAGAGCCAGTGCAATGCTAAAAGACACTTAGAATACAGTGAAAACACCTACATACACTTTGGGGTACCATGTGATTAGCATTACCTCCTCTGTAAGGCCCTAGTACATAATAGGGCAGGGGAATTAAAACTACCTCTAAGTCAGAGGTGCAGAAAAATGCTAGTTTAACTAGTAGTCGCGTTTGCAGAGTGGTGGATAAAGGGTGCTGGGCGTCCAGCCAACGCTCAGGAATTCCGCTGCGTCGGACTTACAGGAGGTGCCAGCAGGAATTCTTGGCCCCCAAACTCCCTCAGGACTAAATTCGACTTCATCCCCCATCCCGTAGTCTGCCATGAGGCACTTTTGCAGAGTGGTAGAGAAACAGGGCCATGGGCTCCGAAGACGTCTTAGAAATCCCACTGTGTGGGACTTACTGGAGGTAACAAGAGGGGTAGTTGGCCCCCAAGGACATCCTTGGGGCCAACATCGCATACTATTACCTCCAGTCAGTCCCACACAGCAACATTGATAAGTACTCGTACCAGGCCACGCCCACTTGGCCCACCACTCTACAAACGCGCTCCCTGGCACGCTCTTGGATGGAGAATGATGTCCCCTTAACTGCTGGGGGTCCTTCAGGGGCCAACTAGCCTACCCTTTACCTCCAGTAAGCCCTACGCAGTGGGATTGGTGAGAGGTAGGCAAAGGCCATGCCCCCTTTCTCCACCACTCTGTAAACACGCCACTTGGCACGTTGTAAATTGGGGGATTAAGTCCCCTTGAATCCTGAAGATCCTACTAGCCCACTAGGTACCTCCAGTAAGCGCCACAGAGCTGCATTGCAGAGAGGTGTAAAAAGGGGCGTGGCCTGGACCACCTCTCTGCAACCCAGGCCTGTGGCGCTTACTGGAGGCACCTGGTGGGCTAGTTGGCCACCAGGGGACACCCAGTATTGAAGGGGAATTCATTCCTCAATTTAAAACGCCCCACTGGGCACGTTTTCAGAGTGTTGCTGGGAGGGGGCGGGCCTCTGGCACGATTGTGTCTTTTTTTTCTTTTTTTTTTAGAAAGGGGCTCTGTGTGGCCCCCCTTCATTTTCCCTTTTTTTGGGCCCTTGGGACCCCATCCCCAGGGCCTGGGCCCCCCTCCCATAATCAATTCCGGCCCCGGGGACCCCATTCCCCTGGGCATGGCATCATTATTTTAATTTTTTTATGGAGGGGGGTCCGTGGCCCCCCTCCTGAGGCCTCTATTGGCCCCGGGGACCACATCCCCCGGGACTGGCCTTGATTTATTTATTTATTTTCAATGTTTAATTTTGGGGAGGGGGGCCGTGTGACCCCCCTCCCGGGCCACTTCTAGCCCCAGGGACCCCATCCCCCGGGGCCAGTCCTCTCCTTTGGGGACCATGGAGGGAGCCCCAATTACCCCACGGTCCTGCCGGCTCCCCGCATCCTGCGGGAGCCGGCATTGCTTTTCCACATGGGGAGCTGCTGACATGTAGCTCCCCGTGTGGAAAAGCAATCTGCTTTGCTTCATTGAAGCGAGAGCAGGTTTCCCTGCTTTCGATTCAATGAAGCAAAGCAGTTTGCAATGACAGGGCGGGAGCCTGCCCTGTCATTGCAAACAGCAGTGTCCCGGGGGTGGGCACCCAGGGACACTGCAGGAGTCAGGCCTGGGGGGTGGCGGTCCCCAGGGCCATCAAGGGCTAACGTTTGCACAGCCCCGGTGAGGTGGTGGTCCCCAGGGTGTGTGAGGGACTCGAGCACCCCCACACAGGTGTATATTTAAAAAAAAGCCCCGGGGTGGCGGTCCCCAGGGCTGCCGGGGGCCCGTGTGCCACCCACAAATATTTATGGAAAGCCCCAGGGATTCGGTCCCCGGGGCTGCAATAACGTTATTGAATGCCCCCGGGACTTGGCCCACCCAGGGGCTAAGTAATAACCAAGCACGGAAGCCTGCGCTTCGTTTAAAAAAAAAATGTGGACGAAATTTGTGCTGGGTGCACGAATCTCGCCGATTTGTTTGTTTTTAGAAATGCTTTTTTTGGCCCTGGAGTTCCTTGTCGGACCCCCTGAGCAGGCCTAGGGGATTAGGGTGTTTCTACCCTGCCCCCTTTTCTTTATTTTCACCTTTCTTTCCCTGTATTATTGTGCCTCGGTTACCGAGGCACAAGATGGCTGCCAACACTTCCTGGTTTGGAGTGTTGACAGCCAATGAGAATAAAGCTCTGGTCGGGAGGGTGCGCGGATCCACTGCACCTCTAAATATCGAAACTTTTATTTTTTGATTTTCTCGTCAACTACTGAACGGATTTACACCATTCAAAAAAATGTCTCTTTCTGAACCAAGGGCTAGCTTTTTTGCAAAATTTGGTGTAATTCCGTTCAGCAGTTCGGACTGTAGCCTTGTCTAAAGTTTCCTATGAGAATTAACATGGAGAAAACACATTTTGGGAACCCCCTTTTTTCTCGTCCCTCGCTTGCGGATTTACCCTGAAATTTTCAAGATAGGAGCTGAGCGGAGTGCCCCACGAGTTTTGAAAATTTCGCGAAGATTCGTCAACTGGTGCCAAAGTTATATATATATATATACATATATATATATATATATATATATATATATATATATATATATGGAATATCAGATAAGGGAGAAGAAAGTCAAAGGGATAGCGAAGCATGTTACAAAGTTACAAAGTACAAAGAAACACACTAAGCACATAAAAGAACATGCAATACACAGATTTTGCAGGTAGACTAAGGGAGTAAATGGAACTCAGAATCACACATGGATTATAACACAGCAGGATATCTGCACAAGTCCGATTTTCCTCTGGATCATCTTGCTGTGCTGCTGTCCATCGAGTCAGCCTTGCAAAATAACACAGGTGGACTGATATTGAAAAAGTAGCTCTCTAGGCTTCTTTTAGGTCTAGCCTAGAGAGAGATATGCCTTCCCAGTCTAACATTTAAATGAACACAGGCCAAGACAAGAGGTCTGGTCTTGGCAAAGCTTATTTTTTTCAAATATATGCAATAAATAGGAAAAGTGTAAAAGCAATCAAAATTATAACTTCTAATGTCTAAAGGTGGCATGTATACACGTTCCAAAAAAGCTAAAAAAAAATGAAAGGCTCATACATAAGACAAATAAAGTACATGGCTGACCAGGCTGATATTTGTGTGTATGTAATCATATATATATATTATATGTATGTATATATATAGGGCGGGTACTTGTGCCGTGGTTTTGCCTAAAGAATGCCTGCCTTGCAGCTCGAGTCAGTGCCTCTGAAGAAGTAGCAATACGAAACGCGTCAGGCTGACTTTTCATTGAATTTGCTGTTTTTGCATCCATTTCGCAAGCTGCATCCTGACAAAGAATTAAAAGCTGAAATCCTTACCTTGCTCGTGGGCCCCTCTTTCTTCCGGGCAAACTTGGTTTTGGATATTTCAGCGGCGTGCCTGAGCCGCGGAGGTCAGCCCTGGGGCTGTTCCAGCCCCCCACGGAGACGCTTACAACGCCACCAATGTGGGAGCAAGGAGCGTTTGTTGGGGATAATGGACAGCTGCGGAGTTTTGATGTGACTCTGCATACCCCACTGTGGTCTCACCTCTTCATCAACAGTGTGCTCCAAGGCAGACCACTCACTGAAGGAGGACAGGACATCACACTACAGGTACCATGAAGCCCTGCGACCGGCAACGCCCACTAGGGCGGGTACTTGTGCCGTGGTTTTGCCTAAAGAATGCCTGCCTTGCAGCTCGAGTCAGTGCCTCTGAAGAAGTAGCAATACCTACGAAATGCGTCAGGCTGACTTTTCATTGAATTTGCTATTTTTGCATCCATTTCGCAAGCTGCATCCTGACAAAGAATTAAAAGCTGAAATCTTTACCTTGCTCGTGGGCCCCTCTTTCTTCCAGGCAAACTCGGTTTTGGATATATATATATATATATACATATATATATATATATATATATATATATATATATATATATATATATATATATATATATATATATATATATATATATATATATATCGCCACTTGTGCTCCTGCTGCTGCGCCAGCTTTCGGTAATCAGCCAACTCCAACAAGGACACAGAAGACCCAGAGTGCAGGTGAGTTTTTTTATTTTATTGCACACCACACCAGGATAACGTTTCGCCCTACACAGAGGGCTTGGTCAATATATATATATATATATTGTGCAAAATATATGTCTGACCTTTTAGAAGGCAGAAGGCAGATTTCTGACTTTTTATTTCTATTGCATATACTTGCAAAAAACGGGAAAAAGGGACACTCGTCCAAAAGCCGAACCAATTCACTTTGCTTTGATTTTGAATGTAACATAAGTGGGATTTGTTCTTATAGCAGAAGAGATGGAATTCCGAAATCTGGCTGTGCTCTCCAGTTGCTAGATATCCCACGCACCACCTTCCTTAATGGTGGTCGGGAATAAATAGGAACATATATAATCGCTTAGTTGATTGCTGTTCAGTGTTATACGATGCACCCCGAGATGTAGCGCAGGTGACCTCAGCCCCTGCAGCTCAGGCGATCCCCAACTCTTTAGGGGCCCCCAAACTCTTCAGAGAGCCCCAATTTGCCAACAGCAACGAATGTCTGAGCGATATGGAGAATCAGGGGTCCCACTTCACATTCTTCAGCGGGCCCATCATTGTGTTACTCCTTCAGATACGCATCCTACTTTATCTGTCAGCCTCAAATAACAAATCCTGCTTTAAGACTTGTTAAAGGTGCACAGCTTCAAAGTGGACCAAAGCACACAGGATAGATTATGATTGGAAAGAAGGGTGCATGACCTCCATTGACCTTGCACTTGAAGATTGTATTTTAGCCACACGGACACTACATGATAAAGTGTCGCGCACGTATGACTCACAGAGGGCGCGGAGCCCCGTCCAGCACTCATTGGTTTCCCCAGTGGAGCCATTTACCTTTCAAGGCCGGTTCAAGATATTAATTAAGATAAATCGACCTCAATTTTGAGATCCTCTTATCATGTAATTTATCAAAATTATGCTAATTATTTCTGCAGGGCAGCGAAATTATTACCTCGTCCATGTCTGATTTGTATTAATATTCATAATTTAATCATTCAGCATCAAAGCCATCTGGTTTGGGGATCGGTATACCTTGCCGAGCGCGCGCCGAGCCAAGACTGTCAGTCAGTCTTCAAATTTAGTCTGCCACTTGGGACGCGGAGTGAGGAAAAGTGCATGGCAAAGACCCCCCAAGTTTCCCTCCAAAAAAATTTAATAAAAGGAGCATTTGCTCCTAGCATCTAAATTCTTTCCCTCTGAGCCTCAGACATAAATGAACACGTTTTCCCGCTCCCTACAATTACACTTGGATAGCATATAGCAATAAAAACACTAACAGACACCAACATACACACAAAACTCCCCTTCACACACTCATTTCAGCCCGGCAGGTGAACGCAGCTGAATTGACATTTTCCACACTTTGTGATTTTTACACTGTAATTTGACATAATTAATGCTTACATTACTGCTGATAATTTAGCTAGTTAATTAAACTCGGAGGAGATAATTAAGGAGAGGCTACTGCTTGGATTGCTAATTGTTTTTGTCATTATTTTAGAGGCCCGACAGCTGCCGGCTGAGTCATCCTGTTTTGTCAGGTGACAGGTCACGTGACTGTGGAGTCTCCAAGCAGGCGGGCTCGGGGCAATCTGCAAGCTCCTGGTCATTAACGGAGCCCAGATATACCTGCCACCATCTGGACGCCAGCCAGCGTACAGAACGCTGCGTGCGCTGCTACGTAGGCTGAGCGGCCAGTGGCACGTGGGAGCACGCGCACCCAGGCCGGGCGTGACATTTCTGCTCGGATGGCACCCGCTGCTCTTTATTCTAACATTCACTTGAAAGGAGGCCAAAATAGTCTTTACTTCATCAAAAAAAAGTGTGGATGAAAGAAATGTTAAAGCTAGCAGCTCGCAGGGAAAAATATACATTGGCAAGGGTCTACATTGCTGGTCCTGCTGTTATTGCAGAAAGGGGAGGTCACCAGGGGACAGTAGTAGTGCTATCTACAATGACTTGGCAAGGACAATGCAAAGCGGACACATCAGTGACACTTGTGTCTTCAAAAATTGCCCTCCAGCGTGCTTTCTACAGCTACGAAAGTTGAAATACGTCTAAAATTCAAACAGAAGAGCGACGTGAGATGTTGGCAGACTTTCACCCGTATTTTACCCCAGACATTGGCAAGCACTCATTAAAAGATGTTTTTGAAGGAATATCTATTTGAACAGTTCCATATATTAAACCATGTCAGATGTGACTGTATTCACCCTCAACGGTTCCCATGGTCCCAAGGATTCCATACAATCATCAATGAAAGGGTGGTTTTAAACTTTAATTGTATTTGCATTTATATATCTTACTAGCGCTGACACAGTGTTAAAGCACTTTACACGTGGCAGAATGCAGAAGATAGAAGGGAAGGGGAGGGTCATTTGAAAGAATCAAGGAGGACCATCAACCGGTATTTTTAAGCAAAGGTCAGTTTTTCGTGCTGGGTTTAGACATATGCAAACACAGGGAGATTATGGATGGAGCACTGAAACTTTTCAGACACTCACCCCCAGTCACAGATCTGGGTTGAATGCGTCATCTTTCTTTAGCTCACTTCATTTCTTCAGTTCAGACTCAACCATATGCAAATCAGTCTAGACCCTGTGACTCATGGGAACAGTCCAGCCCAAACTACCAAGCCAGGTCATCCCTGAACCGTAAACAAGCATCCTGGGACCATTTTCGGGGTAACACCCCTCATCCGCCAGGCTAGCATGAATTCAGTGGCAAAGTGAGTAAGGGACCCACGTCTGGGCATACCCTGCCAACTTACAGCGAACAAAGCAAACACAAGTAGATGATGGGAGGAGCACTGAAACCTTTCAGACACTCACCCCTAGTCTCAGATCAGGGTTGAATCCGTCATCGTTCTTTAGCTCACTTTGTCACCCCAGTTTAGGCCGAGTCCTATACAAAACAGTCTTGAAACTGTGCCTCATGGGAACAGTCCAGCCCAAACTGCCAAGCCAGGTCTTCCCTGGACCAGAAACAAGCATCCTTGGATCGGTTTTGGGGTAACACCCCTCATCACCCTGGCTAGTATGAATCCAGTGGCAAAGTTTGCAAAGGACCCACATCTGGGCATACCCTGCCAACGTAGGGCGAACTCTGTACTGGGGTGAATGTTTGACATTATGCAGCATTCTGTCCATCAATTGTTCTTTTTTGGGTTTAGACATATAGACTTTGCTGTTTGAGGCAGTATGCAATTTAAGGATGCAATACTGGAGAAAGAAACAGCGTAATCTGTCTGTGAAAATCCGGGGAACCAGGTTCGAGTCTCGGCAATTACGCTCAACATCCTGTGATTCTGGGCAAATCACTTAATCTCCCAGTGCCTAACAACAACGAATGTATCCTTGTGTGGCATAACTGGTGCTCATGTAAAGTATGACCTTACGGTCAAGTTTGCACTATATAAAACTCCAAGGAAAAAAAGAAAAGTAAAAAATACTGCTGTACTAGGTACTTTTTTCTGTTTGTCCACTGTCTGTGAGGCTACCACTAGACCACCACTCCAGCAAAGTCAGTTGATCAGCTCAGGGTTTTGAAGCACACAGTAATGCTGGACCCACATACTGGGATATATTTAGAACTTTAAGCTGTGCATGAAGGAAGCAGCATCCTCATTAGCACAGCAATTTGAGCTGCCATATGGGTAAATAATGCTCGCATTGAGAAGAACATTCTGCAAATGATGGAAGGGATGTTCTGTGATCTCCATCCGCAAGTTTAGCTTCAGTGTTAATTATAAAAAGCAAACTGGGATCCCTTTGGAAGTCTCTGGTAGTAGCACAGCACAAAATGGAGGGCAAAGGCAGCTTCCGAGACCATGGTTCTCCAAAGTCAGTCCTGGCGGTCTGTATCCATGCCAGATTTTGAAGATCACTACATTTATCTAAATGTGGAGATGCTAAAAATGTGTCATGGATCCGCCCCACCAGGACCGACTTTGGAGATCCCTGTTCTAGGCAGAGAAAGTGCATTGCCTTCATTCCTGTGGCTGACGAGTGGAGATCCAGACGCTGAGATGAGAATGATCATGACTGGGCTCTTTTAGGAAAGAAATTCAGGGGGATATTCTCAAGAACGTGTGATAATCTTCGCCAAAATCTGTTAGCTCACTGTTCCATATCGCCATCTATCGCGTGAAAATAACTCAGTGTTAACGTCCTATTCACAACACGGCAGTAACATGCGATAGTCATCCAATAACACGGCAACTGTCCGCGATAAAGTCACCGGGACGGCGATAAAAATCTATACCCCAATGTGAAAAAAGTTGCTATAGGCCCAACCACGTTAACAATATCAGCGCTAAGCTTAACCAGGCCTGCAATTCACACATGTCAGACGGGAAAAACGATTACAAAAATCAAAAAGCAAAAAACAAAAGCAAAACAACTGGGAAGGACAATGGAGGTAGCCAGAGCAAGTACAGAGGACAACCAGAACCCCACAAGCCCCCTGGAGAACCAGCCTGGGACCTCTGGGTCAGGGAAGGGCAAGGACAAGAAGAAGAAGAAGATGCGGTTCAGTCCGCAGGAAAACAGGATCCTGATAACGGAGGTGATAGACCACTGTTTGTCACCTACACCGCGTCATTGGCAACAAAAAATGTAATATGGCAGTCCATTGTGGACAAGGTGAATGCAGTCAGAATGCTGAAGAGGACAATGGAAGAGGTCAAGAGGCGCTGGAATGATGTGAAGCTCAAAACCAAGCAGAACCTTGGCAACAACCAGAAGGCAGCGATGTAGACTGGAGTTGGGAGTCCAGCACCACAGGAGGAGCTGGATGACATGGAGGAAATGGTGTCCACAGTCATCAGTGTGGAGACGGTGGCAGGAGTCGAGGGACCGGATACTGCTCAACATGACCAGACACAACAGCAAAAGGGTGAGTAACGACCAGGGACTGGGGGGATGGGGGAGATGGGCACAATGGCACACATGTACCACTAGGTATAGAACATTTGCGGACAAACCATGCCCCAGCCCCCCAAATACCACCGAAAGACCAATGTATTCTGGGGCGTGGCCAAGCCGGTGACGTAAATGGCCGCCTGGCTCTGAAGCTCCATTGAGCTTTCCAGCCCACTCACATATTCTCACACTAAACACCGTCCATGAGTCCAGAATTTCAGTTTACAATGCGGTGGAGGACGCGCTGACCCCGCCGATCTATCATCTGATCCGCTTGGTTCATGCAATTGTGACCGGCGGCGACAAGCAGCTACGGAGACATGCCCCGGCCCAACACGAGCTTTGTACGGGGCCGATAATAGCTGGAGGACCGGGACTTTGCTGAGGCCAGCAGCCTGCTTTAGGCGCGGATAACAGTGAGACGCTCTGCACCCCCGCCCCAGGCCCCGAACACTGCCCGACTTGTGACTGACTCTGAGGAGGCCAGATATCCCCGCACTGACGCTGCCGGGCCCGCGTCTTGGCGGCCGCCTGGGGAGCCCTACACGGCGGGCCTGTCTGGCAGGGGGCCTGACTGCAGCACGCTGGGCCTCTCTGCCCCCAACCACGCAGTAGCAGGGTCCTCGCTACTTAGCATCCTTATTGCCTCAGTCTGGAGCTGACTACTGGGGGGAGTCTGAAGTGCGCTATGCCTCCCTGATCGGGGATAAATTGGAGAGATATCTGCACCACCACTGCATTCACCTCTTGCTTCCTCTTCTATGCCAATGTGCTGTGCATCCTGGCCCTGCATCGGGGGCGCGGTGCCCAACAGTTGCCTGTGCTCCCCGCGCTTGAGGCCCTATATCCTTTGGCAGCTCTCCTCTGACCCAGCCAGTGCCCTCTGGGTTGCCGCTTGCGGACTCTGCTGCACCCACATAAGATTGGGCAAATCTCTCAACTGAACCAGGGCACCACCTGTGTCACACCCTAATCAACAAGAATATGATCCTTTCACAACGGACATTGCCATTTTGAGTTCCTCCTCATATATCACTTGTGAAGGGGCTGATAGTTCAGGGAGCATCCGCTGGGGCCTGGGGGGCACAGCAAAGCAGTTTTGACATGGCATGGGCCGCAAGGACCCTAAATAAAGGACTTTACCATTTGAAAAATTAGTTGATACCGCTCCACAGCAGGAACCAGCAATGGCGGAATCTGTGCACCAAGCGGGGCAAAAAGACACCCCCTGAGACACAACAGCCTCCTTACTCCGCGAGATGCAAGCAGGTTTTTAGGCATTGGACAACCGCTTTGATCTGCTCGACAAAATCATTTTGAATCTGGGCACCAAAATCCAAGTGCACGACAGATGGCTCGATATAGCTGAAGCATACACATCTCCGACATTGAGGACGGAACTGCGCAATCCGCTAATAATCTGGAAAGGGTAGAGTGTATTCTAAAGGAGGTGGCCATAAGCACGCAGCCACCACAACACTCTATGCATTCTTGGTGTTCCGGAGACAAACCCCAAGGGCCAAATGGATCTATTTGTTGAGACTTTGTGAATCGGATTATTCAGCAAAGACTCCTTTACTGCTGGCTTTGCAATCGAGAGAGCACACAGATTTCTAGGACCTCCCCTCAACCCAGGTCTTCCTCCCAGGCCCATCGTGGTGCGCGTGATGAACTTCCGAGACGCTGCACTTCGCTTGGCTAGAGAAAGAGGTGACATTGACTGGCAGGGAGGAAAACTGTCCTTTTACCCAGATTTTACCGCCATGGTACAGTACGCATGGCGTAAAATCAACGGGGTCAAAGCTACCCTGAAGAACTTGGGATTGCAGTATGGTATGTTATACCCTGCCAGGTTAAAGGTCAACGTGGACGGCAGGGCTCAGATCTTTGAAAACCCAACAGAAGCGCAGGAGTTTTGCAGAGTCTACAAACAGAACAATCTTCCCTCTAACAGGGTGGGATCAGGCCCTTCCCCAACGCACAGCAAGTGCTGAACTATTTTCCAGTGCTGGCACGGGATAACAGAGCACCTTGACTCACGGAACTTGTTTCAATGTAATTCTTGGGAATATGTTTTTTGACATCCTTGCATTGGCATTGCATTTAGCTGGTAGCTCGCCTGGGCATTGCCGCCCCCCATGGTGTATCCTTTGAGAATGGTTTGGTTAAATCTGGGGTACTATTTTTTGGGATTTTCATTTCAATGTGAAACTATTTGGTACTTCACGTTCTTTATTACGTTGGGAATGGCCCTTCCCCAGTTGGGGATTGGCTGGCTGTGGGGTGGTGGGGGTTTGCTAAAATTTCAACATTGTGTCTCATGGGACATGTCAAGTTGTTCACTGTTGTTCATTGTTGTTTATTGCCGCCACAATACAGTGTTGAAATTGTTATCCCGGATAAATGGCCAGGTTTGGTAACATAGAGGGTCCCTCAGACCTCTACCTAATGTCCTGGAATGTAAGGGGTCTTAATGATAAGAGGAAATGTAGACAGGTGCTACATTATCTGTTATGACACAATGTAGATATCGCTTATTTACAAGAGACACACCTTCCCAAAACAGACACAGCGCACTTTGGTGCTAGCTGGGGTGCACATAGGTATTTTGCTAATTACAGTAATTACGCGAGGGGCACTGCCATTTTAATACATAAGAGAGTTACCTTCCGCTTTAGCTCCATGCTTCAGGATGACGAAGGAAGATACCTAGCGGTTACTGGGACCCTGCTGGGTAGGAATGTTACATTGCTTTGTGTTTATGCCCCCAACACAGAAGCCCCCAATTTTTGTCATCCCTTCACACACGACTCATGCGGCTGCAGTCACAAACGTTAATTGTAGGTGGGGACTTCAACCTACTACTCAACCCTGAAATAGATTGCACCTCTAGGTCTTCTGATGCTAAACCGTGAGCCCACCGGGCACTTCGTGAGCTCTGTGATAGGTTCACGTTGTTGGATGTCTGGCGCAAACGTAATCCAAACGCCACAGAGTATACCCACTATTCAGGCCAACACAACATCTGGACGAGGATTCATTATTGGTTGCTCTCCCTTGACCTTTATGGTTGGTGCACATCAGTTGGGACCCTTCCTAGGACTTACTTAGACCATTCCCCGGTGATGCTAAACCGTAAGATACCTCTTCCAGAGGGCTTTGAACGTCAGTGGCGCATCCCCAGCCACGCTTTGCATGATGAAGTGTTCAAAGAAGAGATACGGGAGGCCATAGAGGAATACTTTGCCATCAACATAGGCTCGGTGGACACGTGGGCGGTTTTCTGGGAGGGTTTTAAGGCTGTTATCAGAGGTACGTGCATAGCTAAACATGCAGGTGTCCACAGTGACCTACGCAACACACTGGCGCGTCTAGAACGCGACCTTCATTCCTTAGATGAGGCCACCACAAGTCACCCACAACCCACTTACTAGGGCAGAAGGTTGGTGACACTGGAGGAATACAGGGAAACAACTGACCGGGAAATTCTATTCTTAGGGAAGTATCAGACAGCCCGACAATATGGCGAGGGTGAGAGACCTGGCAGAGTTCTGGCCCAACTCCTGCGCCCCCATATCACAAAACTTACATCACTGAAATACACTCCCCAGACGGACACACATACACCTCCACGGCAGACATTCAGACCACATTTTTGGAATATTTTTCTGCTCTATATTCCACCACCATAGGGAGCGATTATACAGCACAAGAATGCTATTTAGACGAGATAGCCTTAGTATATCTCGAGAAATACATGCAGGATTTTTTGGCTGAACCCATCTCCGTTGCAGATGTGATATCGGCCATTGGTAATATTCGTGGCTCATCGGCACCCGGGCTTGACGGATTTACTGGTGACTTATATAAAGAATACAAGGAGCTATTAGCTCCGAAACTCATTGAGGTATATGCTGAGGCATTGGAGACACCTATTTTGCCCCCCACCTTCAGAGAGGCAGTCATAATTCTCCTTCCCAAACCTGGCAAAAACCCCGCGTAATGTGGTTCGTATCGGCCACTATCCGTCCTAAATTTAGACTATAAAATCTTAGCTAAAGTTATTTCAAATCAGTTGTCCCAATTAATGGAATTCATCATTTCACCAGCTGAATCTGGTTTTGTGCCACACCGCTCCACTTCACTCAATCTTTGAACACTGTTTTCGGTTATTCATCAGATAAACCCAGACACTCCGGCAGCCGCCATCCTTCTAGACATGGAGAAAGCCTTTGATTTTTTTTAATGGCCCTTTTTTCTCTATGTTATGAGACGCATGGGCATGCCCATGGGTTTCATTGCCCCAACAACATTATTCTATAATAAACCAACTGCTCAGTTATGCTTAAACAGTACGCTCTCCGGTCTCTTTCGGTTATCCCTTGGAACCAGGCTAGGCTGCCCACTGTCTCCACTACTATTCATTCTGGCCATGGACCCCTTGATACGTCACTTTCAGGAGTGACATTTACACAGGGGCCTACAATTTAATACCGGCCCCCTCCTGGTTTCCCTGTATGCAGACGACACGATCCTCTATGTCCGACATCCACATGATAACTTGCATGAACTAATCAGGGAAATTATTCGATTCGGCCGCTTCTCGAGATGGGGCATAAATTGGCATAAATCAATCCGTTATATTTTCGCTGACAGCCAGTACCCAAAAATGGGACTGCCAATTCCCTTTAGAATGGTGCAGATATTCAGTTAAATATCTAGGAATCCACATCCACTTAGACACCACTCAAATCTTAAGTCTTAATTATGGGCGAGCAGTCGACACACTCACAAATCAAATAGATAAATGGCTGAGGCTACCCATATCACTTGCAGGCCGGGCATTGATTCTAAAAATGGTAGTACTTCCTAAATGTTTATGTCTTTTCAATAGCATACCTATTCCTCTTGCCAATCATTTTTTTCAAACACTTCGTACTCTATTGTCCAGCTTGATTTGGGGAAGGAAACCAGCACGAGTCCGATGGGCTCTCCTCACGTTACCCTATGAGAGAGGGGAATATAATGTTCCAGATCCCATTGATGACAGCAAATTCCGTAGGGTTTGGGAAGTAGATTTGAAAACGACGATTACAGATGAGCAATGGGCCAAATGTTGCTTGGTTACACAGGACATCTCGCTGAACAGCAGACATAAGCTTTTACACTTCAAATTCTTACTCGCACATATTTCATTCCAGCATTGGCACACAAGATAGACCCTTCCAAGCCACACAACTGTAAATGCTCCACCCCTCAGGCCGATTTTGCACATCTCAACTGGACATGTTCAAAACTGCAACACTATTGGGAACGCATACATTACACACTAAGGAAAATGACAAATCTCTCTCTGACTCCCACCCCGGAGGTGGCCCTGCTGGGTTATACAATGAACTTCCCTAAAAAGGTCAGGCGGTTTGCATCACTATGTTTGCTGCTGGCGATGCGAGAAGTGGCCATCTATTGGGGGCGCAAATCTGCTCTGACCATTCAGAATTGGCTGCATAGTCTAGCGTATTGTAATGTCAATAGTGAAATATACGCAAGTGTGATGCCTAGCTCGTCCCGTCCCAAGGATATATGGGGCCCTTATCGATCATACATTGAGACACTACATCAAGACTCAGATCTGCAGTTGGAGCAGGGCATAGTACCGGAGGGTGTAGAGTAATCGTGTCTCTGCAAATGTTAAGGTTCTATTTTATTATTGTAATTCATATATAAGTCTACTCAACACACACAGAGCATGAATATAGACGCTCTGGGTTGGGGGAGGTGTTGTCAGCAGGAATCCCTCTCCTTATTTTTTATAGGACACACTGTGAATACAACAGTCTTTAATTACCTCGTAATTATCTCGAAGATTGCTACCTGTGATAATCATTGATATGGATATGTCTTGACAATGTATACTGATGCATTGGTGAACGACTACATATGTAGAATGTTTTTGGATGGGATGAATGGAAAATAAAATTATTAAAAAACAAAAGAGACCAATGTACCCAAGTATGCAACATCTCAGCACTGAATAAGCCCAGAAGTCAAAGGCACACCACATGATGGGGATAAGGGGCAGCAAAATCAGAGCTGCAGGGGTGACTCTACCAACATGCAACACACACACATAACATGCAGAGCACATCAACATTGACAACAATGTGGCACAAACTGCAACACGTCCACAACAGAACAGAGGACACACGTGGTGCTGTGTGTGTGTAGAAACTGGCCAATCACATTTGGCATTGCAGGGAAATGTGAGTTGACAATGTACAAGTAAAAAACACACATCCGTGATGTTGTAGAAATGTCCACTGTCCCCCATCAAATAGGCAGCTTCTCCCAAACAGTCACAATGGGGAAACAACCTTTACAACGCAACTTTTACAACGCACTACCATTACAACAAAACTTTTACAACGCAACATCCATTACAACGCATGCCATTACAACGCAACCATTACAACGCATGACACTACGACGCATACCACTACAACGCATGTCATTACAACACAGTCATTACAACACATACCAACGCAACACATAGCATTACAACACATAGTACCCTTACACTATCCAACACTTACCCTACTATTGCACCCCCTGGAGTTAGAATAGTAATTTTTACCCCTACACTATCCAACACTTACCCTACTGTTGCACCCCCTGGAGTCAGAATTGTAATTTTTACCCCTACACTATCCAACACTTACCCTACTGTTGCACCCCCTGGAGTTAGAATAGTAATTTTTACCCCTACACTATCCAACACTTACCCTACTGTTGCACCCCCCTGGAGTTAGAATAGTAATTTTTACCCCTACACTATCCAATACTTACCTTACATGCAATGTAATGTTATGTGTTGTAATGGTATGCGTTGTAAAGGTAGTATGCGATGTAATGGAATGTGTTGTAAAGGTAGTTTTTAAAAATGTGTTGTAATGGCATGCATTGTAATGGAATGCGTTGTAAGGGATGTTGCGTTGTAAAAAATGCATTGTAAAGGTATGCGTTGTAAAAGTATCCGTTGTAACGTCATACATCCGTCACAATGTACCATGTCATGCAGTCTGTATGAAAAATGTAAAATGCGTCAACATACATGTGAACACAATGTTAAACTGCATCTCCCCTTCACATTGCAGAGGGAAAACCAACCCCTCCTGCAGAGCAGACGAACCTCTCTTCTTTGATGACAAAGAGGACCACCACACCTATGACACCAACGCCCTCCAACAGTTCATTGACAGCTATGTCAACCCACCTCCAGGAGCAGGGCAGCCCAGCTGCATCGACGAGACCCCATCCCCTGCAAAGACCACACCGAAGGCAGCACCCACCACCACGGCTGCCTCCCAGGACCCCCACGAAGAACACATGGCCTTCCAACGCCGTGTGTTGGGGTGCCAGGAGAAGCTGGCTGAACAGGTGCAGGTGGAGTTTAACTGCATGGCAGCCAAACTAGATGCCATACGTGGGTGTCTGAGTCCCATCAGGGACCACTGACAGTCCCTAATGGACACCCACAGTCCGCTCCATGCTCTCCAATGATCCATGGCAGACATCGCTGGAGTCCTGACTCTGAGACAAGAACAACTGTCTAGTCAGAGTAGCTCCAGCGATGTCACCCAGGAGTTGGGACACATGCGGACGATAATGGAGACCATGGAGCGGAAGCAAGCGGAAAGAGCGACTGCCACGGCTGTACACCAGCGAGAGGTAGGTGGGTCCCTCAATGCCCTAAAAACCCTCCTCATGGCATTTCTGCCACAAGGTCTAGCGCTGATGAATGCTGCTGCTACCATTCCATCCACATCTCCGCCCCCTAAAGTGTCGGTGCCACACAGTGTGGCAGACATTCCACCTCCGGCCACAGAGGTATCACTGCCATACAGTGCTAGAGACAGAACACCACCACCCACATGTGAGGCACATGAAACAGCAGAGGACGAAGATGAGGATGAATCTGCCTTACTGTTAAGAAGAAATCTGTAGCATTCATTTCCGCCATATGGCCTGTCTCTGCTTGGTTCTGCCCTCTGCATCATCACCCTCCACTGTCCCCGATACACTCACCGTGGACCTCGACATGGACTGCCATATTTTGTTTGGTCACCAATGACACAGCATTCAGACTGCGTACTGAACTCATCCTCTTCCACTGATGAACTTATCATTCCCTAAAGGCTCTGGCTGGCCCTCCATGGGCCACAATGTAAAGTGGGGTTTGCATGGGCCTGTACTGCTCCAGCTACAACACTCCCCTGAATGTGCATTAAGCATTCATATTCACACAGATGTGTCATGTCTATTATCATTCAAGTGTGGAAGTATGGATGAATGTAGGATCAATGATTCTCCCTTATGTCCATGTAGCTCATGTTGTGGGACTTGAGTCACAGGGTGACACACTGCTGATTGCGGTCCAGGTGGCGCCAACACCACAACAGAGACAGACGCATTAGATGGCGTACACACCACAATACTCAATCATAGAGGGTCCATGACTTGCATTGCAAGGGTTGGTGGTACCAGATGCACTGCGGCCAGCACCGGCCTACCGCCACGGGACGGTGACTGTCGGTGCACTGAGGTAGGGGCACCTTAAGTGCTTAGCAGGTATGCAGCCAGCGATGATGCCCCGTCCTGGCGGTCCAGACTGGTAAGGATTTATGTGAGCCCTGCTGGACCACAGTGTAGGCCTGAGCCAGTGGGCAGTGAGGGCCTACCGCCACATGGCGCTGCGTCACGATTCACAGAGTTAGTGGCACCTAAAAGGCTGAGCGGGTGTGCAGCCTGCGATAATGCTGTGTGCACTGATATGATCTCTGCCATAGCGAAATCAAGACCCAGAATCAAGTGTGCGACCTAGTGTCCCACAGTGTGGGGCTGCATGATGTGGAGGCTGCGAAGGTTGCGGGCCCCGGGCTTGGAGCTTGCCCCGGCATGTGGTGGGCCATCTTGGAGACACGCCGGTGGCGGAAGGTGGGCAGTGAGGCCTGGGTGCGCAGGGGCGGGCAGTCACCGCAGGGTGCCGGGAGGGGCTGGGGTGTAGCAGCCTGTATGAGCAGGGGCAGGCAAGCGATGATGGCGTGTGCAATTATATGAACTCTGCCATTCATAAATCTGGACTCTGTTTCAGATAAGGGACCTTGTGGACTGCAGTGTATACCGGCACGTGGTTGGCGACACACCTGTGGCAGCCGGTGAGCAGTGAAGCCTGGGTCCGCAGTGTCGGCACTCTCTCTCCCTCTCTTCCTTGAACTGTCTCTCTCTCTCTCCCGCTCTCTCTGTTCTCTCTCTCTGCCTCTCTCTCTCTTTCTCTCTCTCTCTCGTTCTCTCTCTTTCTCTCTCTCTCTGTCCTTTGATGAGCGCATGACGCACCTTCTTATCTGGAATTTTGTCTTGCAGGCTGTGACTTACAGATTGTCCAGAGAAGACCCGCCATGACTCTTCAAAATAGTTATTTTGAGTTTTATTTGAATAAAATGTTTTGTTTAGTCATTCCAAGATGTATGAGTGATTCTCCTTTTTCTGACCACACATGAATGTTAAGTGTTGTAATTGTGCGACATCAGGCAAATTGTTTTGTTCATGATTTCGTAAAGTTGATGTGACATATTTTTGTCTGGGTGGGGGGTGCCCGGGGTAGGGCCTTGGGGAGGGGGTCCTGGGGTTGGTTGGGTCCAGGGGGTGGTGGCGGTGGGTGTTGTGGCCCTCTTTGGTGTTGGGCTGCGTGATCAGTGGCTCCCCGGCATCTGTTGTTCTTCAGGTGTTAAATCCCTGCTGCTAACGCGCCATATCGCCTGTTTTGGGATCTTATCGCCGATCTGGCTGGTCATTGGGAATGTTGCGAAGTGGTGTAGTCACGGCTTTTAACACGGGAACGCCAACTCTGCATATCATTAGCGTTAGTTACCAGTGTCATCTGTGGTGATGTTTTTTGCGTCTGTTATCGCAGGGAAACTGGAGATATCGGATGTTAGCACCAGCTTGTGAATGGGGCGATATATTTTTGCAACTTTGGCTGCGATAAAGTGCTGCTAACTCAGCAATAAGTCCTTGAGAATATGACCCTCAGACGTTTTTGGAAAGGGGCTGGTAATTATGCTTCCTGAAGCACTGCACATCGGTGAATGGTAGGGTGTAGGTTGAGACCACAGAGTCGGTGAAAGGTTAAGCGGACTCCTTAGGTGAGGCACAGCTATTTGTCTTTCTTGATCACAGGCAGCTGCAGTGACCTAACGTTTCTTTATTATTATTAGTACAATTTGATATTGTGCATGAATCACACCAACAAGGGTATCTCAGCGATTGGTCAAATTCAAGCCTGTGTACGAGATCTAGAACAGTACTGTTTTTAATGATTTCCTGAAGTTGGAGTAGTTAGGACAAGTTTGAAGAGAGAAAGGCAAGCTGTTCCATATGGTGGGAGCCACATAAGAAAAGGCTCTACCACTACATCTGGCACGACGTCAAATAAACGCTCAAGACAGGAGAAGTCTGTGATGGCAAGAAATTGTTGTTTTAGGTGGGTGGGTTTCTGTCAGAAATAGCCCCATCACATTCAGCACATACATGAGTATTTCCCAGAATACTCAGACTGCCATACATTAAGTGATTTCTCATTGTGCTCATCTGCAAGTATATCTTGAAAGTTATGTAGATCATGAGCAGGGGATAGGATTGTAGGTAAACATGCTAAAGGAAAGAAGGGGTGTAATATGGATTGATTATCTTTATGATTCGGTAACCTGTGTTGCTATTGCAAACTCTATTGACCTCCTTGTAAGTCATGTGATTTACTGAATGTGTTGGCTGACATTTTGTATGTGAACATGTCTTTTGTTTTTTGTAATTGTGTTTGCACCTTGATTGTGACGGTTGTTATGAAAGTTCACTAAGATTTTAATACCCCGACACGGACAATTGTCAAAACTTTGCTTTAAACAAGAGCATGTTCCACCTCACTGCAAAATGATCAAACCCACTTGCGCTTGGTCTCCAATTTGATGCTGATATGACTGCTCATTTCTGCTAGCCAGGTTTTCCCTAGGTGGAGGACTGAAACTCCATTTATTCAAGAAGTCAGAGATGCTCAGGGCACAATTAACTGAAGCGGCCCATGCCCACTCACCCTGTTGAATAGATCAGCAGACGTAGCCCACCAGTCCTACCGATTCTTGTGGTCTTCTTGCATTGACATCGTCCAGACAGTTCTACATGGTCAAAAAGGGGCTCATTCCCGATGTCAGTCGGACAAGTGTCCAACTGACATTGCAGTGGAAGTGAAACAGCCCGACTAGTAGTGGCGGTTCCACTCCTGGTATTTTGATGAGACCATCAGCACGGCGGTCGGAAATATGCCTTTTCCAATAGCACAGCCAGAAAAAGGGCCGTGATCACAAGCTGCAATTGGAAAAGGCATATTTTACATATCCATGCACCTTGTGCCAGGCATCGCGTGGTGCCTAGCACACTGTGCATGGATGTTTGGGGGGCACCAAATGTGCCCCCTAGGCCCCATAGCGGGGGCACATTGGAGATGGGGGCCCTACTAAGGGCCAACAAACTCCCTTTGCATCTGCCATTTCATGGCCGTTGGACTGCCATGAAAAGTCAGGGGGAAACGGGCATTGTAATTCCCTCGGGCAGTGCCTGGGCAGGCACCGCTCCGATTGTAGGGATTACTGTCCATCCGCTGCACCAATGAGCTCCTTGTGCCCGTAGGAAAAGCAGCAGTCGGTCTCCCTGCCCAGTGCCTCCGATCGCTGTATCAGAATCCGGCGATAGGACTGCTCATGTCAGTGGGCCAAACATCGGAAAAGGCACCTTAATTTATTTTTGAAGAAGAGTCACTGACTCAGATGAAGGCATCCAAGCACAATTCAGATGCATGCTCTTCTGTGGTCCTTGAAAATCTGTGCATTTTTGCACTCATATTTTCCAATCTCAGTATGGAACCACACGTGGGTCTTCTGCACTAAAGGGAACTTGTGAATGGCCAATAACCCAGTAACACTCAACTTACCACATGGTGTTGCCCATTCAAGATATCCACCATCTGCTGACCAGATGATTTCTGTGGATGGTGATGGTGTTGGGATGATTCAAAGGTCCCCAGATGTCACTTTCACTACCCCAGTGATTTTGGTAAGATTACTCCACTAATGGAAATCAAAGCTTGAGCACAGTCATATAAATACAGATAAAGATGCCCTTTGATAGTGAGAAAAATAAAGGAAGCCCTATTTCTTCTCTGGATTATGGATTCATATATTTGTAGTATTTAACTCATTGTTTATGTATGTCTGTTTAGTACCAACTGGTGGATTGTCCGATTCTGCCACCTTTTTCTAAACTAATCCTTGTGATTTTTTTCAAAACATTGCAATCTTTTCAAATTTTGCAAAGGTCACGCAATTAAAAACAAACGAGAACAAAAAAACCAATAGTAGGTTATACACAAAAAAAGTCATCTTTAGTGGGACAGTGTTCATGAAGAAAACTGTGTTTGTGGGAAGATATTGGATAAAAACTTTAGTTATTACCTACAGGTGAAGATTATTTTCCAAAACTAAATTTCAGGATATGCTTACCAATCACATTAATAACCATATATTTTGTTTGAAGGCACAATGTTCTCTCTACTAGGATATTATTAGTTCGTGGACAGTGATCTAGAAATGTAAAATTAAATCCCCCGATACGCCAGTGGCAGTTAATGAAGGCTGCACTCCCAAGTAACCAATCACAGTAAAGCATTGTACACTAAATATGCAAAATCTCAGAGCATATGACAATTGTCTTCTTGACACTAAATAAACAAAACGTCTGAACATATGGCCAGTGTCTTCTTGACACAAAATATGCTAAGATTCAGAGCATATGGAAATTGTCTTCTTGTCTGTCAAATTCAGAGTTAGGCGTTTTGACTTCCTTCAAAAATGACATTTGAGGACCCCTTAGCTGGCAATGAGACCATATTTGATATTTCTAGACCCAATCCTGTTCCCTCCCTGCGCACTTTAGATGGCTGCCGTAATCCCTGCTTTACCATGTACACTATGAATCCTATGGCAGAACCACTCCTCTGCAGGGCTGTAATGTGTTTAATATGATATAAGCTAAAAGAACAGATGATGGACAGAATGCTGAACAATGCAAACATTCATCCCCAGTGACAGATCTGGATTTAATCAATCGTTTTTTTGCTCACCCCACCACCCCAGTTTGGACCCACCCACATGCAAATCAGTCTCGACCCTGCTCAGCACTCCATCCATCATCCTGTTGTGTTTGCTATGTGTGTCCTAAATGGGCAAGGGTATGCCCAGACGTGGGTCCCTTGCTCGCCGTGCCACTAGATTCAAGCTACCATGGCTGATGAGAGATGATACCCCAAAACTAGTCCCAGGATGCTTGTTTCCTGTCCAGGGAAGACCTGGACTGGCAGTTCGGGCTGGACTGTTCCCTTGAGGAGGAGGGTCAAGGCTGATTTGCATATGGCTAGGTCCCAACTAGGGTGGCATAGAGAGCAAAAGAACAATGAATTCAACCCAGCTCTCTTGAATGGGGGTGAGAGGTTGAAAAGGTTTGGCACTCCGTCCAGCATCCTATTGTGTTTAATGAGATATAATACAAGTACTTCTCTCCAGAGCTGTAATGCTTTCAATTGACTTATTGATCATTAGTTTTCAGAAATTCATTACATTCAGTATAGGCATTTCCCTGCAGAATTTCGAAAATGTATTGACCTGTACTTCCTCTTCTTTGCAGGATTGCAGTACCTTTAGTAGGGTAATACTGATGCATATTTGCTGCATTAATGTACTTGTAAAGGATTTTTTTTAGCAAATTAAAATTTTCATGTTTGGTTACTTAAAATCATTACATGACAAGTCATAAAAAGCAATACCAAGGTTAAAATCGAGCTCAAATATGACCTACCCACTCATACTAATAATGTATTTTCCACCAAGAATAAACGTTATACAAAATGAGCGTTTAAAATAGAGTCCTTTGGATTTAAACTACTCATTATAACCTGTCGACATGTTTTTATGTTGCTTAGATTAAACAATTTTCTGAGCAATATTCTCCTTTCTTACCCTGAGACTGGACAAATACAGACCAAATGAAGTAATGTTTTGTCTGATTGTTTGCAGAGCCTGCAGATTTTGCGTCTCCTTACTAATTCACTCTTTGGGGTATGATCCAGAGAGAGGAGGCAGCCTTGTACTTGCTTAACTTGAGCTGGTGGTTTCCGGTGCTCGGCGTTAGCACTTAATTGTCATAAACGGCACTTATGTCAGACTGCCACATGGTGGTGCTACTCACCTAATTTAGAGATCAGCACAAGAACTGTTGTTTACTAATTCAATATACTTTAAAAAATAACCTGCTGCCCAAACCATTCTTATGGCGTTGGGGGCCTGGATCAGTCTAAAATGTCACACTTGTTGGTGTATGATGGTTAGTAGTTTTGTTGGGATGGTCACTGGCAGCACTGGTATGGAAAATGGGTGGCTCAGGCTGCAATGCCTTCCTGGCGTGGGGCCTGGCACTTAATTACATACAAATTAAGCACTGCTACATTCCCTTAATTGCATTATTTAGCATGATTCTGCAGACCTGCTCCACATTAAGTGAAAAAGATTGGCATTGCCAAGATAGACTATCTTTCTTTCATGCAACCATACTGACACTTTTCTACAAGACAGTTTTACTCTTAAAGTGCATTGCCTCTCTAACATGACTTTTAACCACTCTCGAAGGATAGTGCCTAGAGTGCATTTTAAAGAAAAAAAAACTGCACCCTCACTTTTCACCTAAAATGTACAGGCTGGGACTGAGATTAATGGATAAGATGTACAAAGCGATTTATGCATCGCAAACCCTCTATTTGCTAAATGAAATGGGTTGCGACTAGAAAAAAAGGTTTTTCTAATATACTAAACCCATTTCGCGATTTAGAAAGGTTTTTCTGAATAGGTGAATTGTTTTTACAAATGATTACCAATTAACAATTTGGTCGAGTTTGTGGGGGTCCCTTCCAAATTGCAGCAAGTGTGTTTCAATGGTTTGCAGCCAGATTACAGGTCGCAAACTATTGAACAGCTACCGACTCCCAAGTTGGCATGGTAACTGATTTGCAAAGAGGAAGGGCTTCCCCTTGCGGACCACTTTCCCTTTGGGAATCTTAGTGTCAACTTCAAAGGGAGTAGGCAGTGGTCCAGGAGACCCAGTGCTTAATTTGAGCCGGGGGTTGCAGTCCTCGTCAGCAGCACTTTATTGTCAACACCGTCTCTTATGAAAGCCTACCACATGGTGGAGCGATTTTTTTTAGGCCAACAGGTGTTGTTTAATAATTAAATATAGATTAAATTCACTAATACCTGCCTCCTAAAGATATAAGAATAGCTTGGACGGCATGTATTAGTCATTTTAGTGTATTTTTGAAGCTTCCCTATTAGCTTTAGGAAACTCAGGGTTCTATAAAAAAATAATAATTTGGGGGCACAAAAGTTGAGGCGTAATTTGCAACTTCTTTTAGCAACCAGTACAATAGTGCATTTGGCCGGATATTCTCCGCAATGTTTTTTAAACATTTGTTTGAAATAACTTTTACTTAACAACTTCCAGAATTCAAACTTTCCAAAAACAATCCGAAACAATCCAGGACATTCCACCCCAATAAAATGTATCTTGAAATAAAAAAAGGGGGAGGGAAAATGAGACTGGTCAGGGATTGGCTTATTGCTTTTCCTTCGACTGCAAATGTATTTAGAGTTGTCTGCCATTAAGAGGCCAGTATGGTATTTTCAACAAGAAAATATGCAAAATGAATATTCGAATCCATAAGCATCTTGATATATGCATAATGAGATAAGACCTTAATGGTTTAGCACACATTGGTAATTCCAGGATGACAATCCTTCTAATTCAATTCACCAGCACTTGATGTACCAGTCCACCACTATTAATGGGGGAGCTTGCCTGCATACAACAGATCCTCAGTCAATTGAACCCCTGAAGATGAACAATCTATTACAGATGGCCGCAGCCAGGCCACCTTACAGGGTACATACGACTGCTCCAGCGGAGGGGCTTAAAGTTGTGCCAGCGAAGAAACTGGGGGCGAGCATGGTATGGCTCAAGCCTATGGTCACCTCAAATGAGGGACCCTATGCCTTATACAAAATGTAATGGTGCCAGTTTCCTATCACAAAACAGGACATTTCAGTGATGTTTTGTTCCTGTGCATCACTGCATTGCTTGATTCATTCACAGAATTGTGTCTGGACCAACCTTTCATTATGGAACCATTGTTAACATAGTACCATGTTGATGGAATACACTAGATGCTCGAACAGCTTTTGATAAATGTCACATGGTGCAGACAGTACAGTTTATGCAAAAGGACCTTATCAGGTACTGCTTTTTACCAGGCAGTTTTAACACTTCTGGGGAGTGATTTGCTTCAACGGCCAAATACCATCAAAGTGGCATCCTGGAATCCGTTTTTTAGGTGTCTCCATTAGATATCTGTTTTCGAAGACCAATAGTCTACAGTTTGATACACAGAGTGTGCCTCTTGCTCATGATTGGATGGTTTTCTTGCCTATCTCAAGGTCCTTGACTTTATTCTCCCTATTCGTAAGTGTGTTCCACCATTGAGGAATACTTGTTTACATTGTTATTGATTGAATGAGTTGTATCCCTCCACTCCTGATGTGAGGGGATTATTTATTTTATTTTTATTTCAGCACTTCGTGGAAGCCCTTCTCCTTTTTGGCTCCCTTCCCTATCCCCAATTTATTTAGTATTTATTTATTTAGTTAATATTTTATTTTGTTCTGCGAGAGCCCAGCAGCTGGACTATGATGCCCGTCTACTGCCTTTACCCATTTGCTCCACCATTAAATCCTACCACCATGCCCCTTGCTTTTTCAAAATGTATTAATGTATTATTTGTGCTATGTTTTTAAGGGACGAGCAGCTGCTTGTCTCCATTTGGACACCGTCCTGTACATATTTTATTTTTTAATTTACTGTTCTTATATGACTAAATTCAATCTTGGATTGGTTTAAAAAATAATCGAACTGGAAATAAAATCATTCTAAGATGGCTGCCACACATGAGTAAGAGGCCATCTTGGAATTACTTTTCTTCATGAATGAGAAAAAGCATTTCAAGATGACTGCCACTTAAGCATACACCTGCACAGTGACTATCTAGGGATAATTTTTCTTTTACCTTAAAAAAAAATCATCTTAAATTACGCCACTTCTCAGTGCTCATCAGTGGTAGTCATCTGGCGAGGAACTAGCATTGGCAAAGTCAACAGGTGTCTCAGAATAGACTCATTTACTTTGCTAATGCTTGTGATTTTAAATAATGAGGAATCCGATGATGAGAACTAGATTTCTTTTCACTTCATGGTCCCATTAATGGGACAATACTATGCCTGTGTGTGAGACTCTTCTTGGAAACATATTCGGCATACGCAAGAAATCAAGGCCTATTCTGCCTTCCCATTTCCCCAACTCCTAACAGTCAATGATCATATTCGATTCCTGTTGCAAATGCACCAATCATCTCCAATTCGAACTGCAATATTGAGATATAGTTATCAGTTAACTCAATGTAAAAATGCAAACAATGGTATGCTGGCTTCTGATATCATGTTTGCACCACGTGTATTATGGCATACTCAATATAGGAGAACCTAAAAAAGGGTTAAAATAGTCCCCGGTGATTTTGTTTCCTCTCCTCTGTACTCTTCTTATTTTGCCTGACTATTCCACTTCGAAATGTCTGCACTATTGAAACCTACACAACTGGGCTATTTTCCAGCAGAAAAAAAGTCCAACCATGAAGAGTGCCACATCCTGTGACGGGAAAGGGCACAGACCTCCAGATAAAGCCACAGATGGGTTCGATGCTGGCACTCACGCAGAGGGGACCAGAGATCTGAATGTATACAGGGAGGAGACTAGGGCTGGAACACATTGACTTTGTAGAAGAAGGGGGATTGCAAGGTAGGTGGTACTGTGCCCGGGGTGGAGGTAAGCCGCTGCACGTCATAGGAGGCCTCTAACATCCAACAACATACTTCTGGAACTAGAACTTTAATCAGTCTGCCCACTTCAGTTACCTGATATCCTAGATAATATGTTAAGCACTGCAAAGTCGCCCAAGTAAATGTTTAACTATTCCTCTATTCCCCAAGCCTATCTATGAACACACAAAAAATTGTGACGGAATGTCCTCACACACCACTAAGTGTCACGCTTCATCATAAGCCTCCCCTCGCTCTTCAAAAACCTGGTTTGATGAAGAGCGGAACCGGACTAGTAAAGGAGGCACTTCTAACTACTGAACCTGAATATAAAAAATCAATCACTCATAGAGGAATAAATAAACATTTACTTGTTCTGCTGTGAACATGGGCTTCTATTGGAATTCTCAAGGGCATATTATCAAGCCCATTATCGCCGCTTTAGCTGCAGTTTCCTGCCACTAAAGCGGCGATAATTTCAACGCCGTTCTTGATATATTGCCCCAATGTGCTTGAAAAACACAAGGGAAAAGAGTATGGTATTTACTGTGACATGCTGATGTCGGTGCCGTAAACACCACAATCCACATTATTCCACAAAACGCAAGAAAAGGTGCAATTTATCACACCCAAAAAAATTCAGAAACCAAGTGAGTCAGATTTAATTGGATGTGATAAATAGCATCTTTCCTCCAGGGCCCGAAATTAAATAAATAAAGAGAAATGGAACCGCCATTTCTAAAGAGTACTCCAGGGCTGGATGACTTCTTTATTAGAACAACACCTTTGAAGAGTTCTTAAATCTAATCAAACAATAGTCTGCTTCACTTCAGGTTTGTCTTATTTTTAATGGCCTGCAGTCTGTATTCATCCCACCAATGTATTACTTCTACTACCTTACTGGACTGAGTCTGACCGAAGCGCCTTGAGGCCATTAAAGTTGCAGAGCCCACTATACAAGTCCTTCATTTATTGACTGAAGTCTTGCATTACTCTTACTGAAATGAGCCTGACACTGGAATACAGAATGTCTTTACACTCAGTTGCCTTGAGGAGGGTAAGGGGGCGATTCACAAAAGCATTTATGACCACAAGAAGATTTACTACAGGAGTACCTTTTTTATGTCCTCTTACATGCCTTAATGAATCAGTCCTGAAACATCCAACTCCCTATTTATTCTCTGAAGAGTTGCATTATCATGGAATGAGGCTAGCATTTCAGTGCAGACTCACTTTCCATTCACCATTGACACCCCCACCAGCATTCCTTGGCAGGTCTTATGTACGGCATAAGTCAATAACAGCAGGTCCCAGCAGGGCTGTACTACCTTACATGAGAAATACCACACTCTTTTAGCATCGTTCAGCAATATACCCCAGAATTGCATTACGTTTAATCTAACAGAATTGTTACCCTATGGGGGCTTGTATTACTTTCTTTGACATGATACTGACACTAATTCGGCGTGCTGCATTGCACCTAATGGAACAGTCCGTGCGCGCGTCTGTCTGCAGAATTGCATTACTGGGAAACTTAAGGGTCCAATCCGTGGACCGTCGAAACTTTCTCAAACATGACTACCGCTCACCAACCAGTGTACAGCAACATGTCAACTCAATTTGGAATACAGTTTAGTCATTGTTTAATCAGCTGTGCAAACTGGTTAAGTAGTCAGTGAAAAGTGAACAAGATGTCAAGATACAGACATTACACTCAATTGAGCAATGTGGTATAAAAGGAATCTATGTAGTTAAACAGGTGAATTATTTGAACAATATCTAGCATCAAGCCTAAGAAACTATCTAGTAAAATATAAGGTCCTAAATCACTAAGGATATTTTAGACTAGCAAAAATACTACTTATGTACTCAAATGTATAATTCACAATTCTCCCGTCCAGGACTTTAAGTGGGATGAAAAAACTGGAGGGTTTCTCAAAGGGGCGTGGCCAGTGTAATTAAGGGCGTGGTTTTAAAACACTTACGCTAAAAATCTGTGTTTAGCACAGTGTGCCGCCCGACTTGTATTTTGCTGTTTCTGTCTCGCCCGACTTGTATTTTGCTGTTTCTGTCCTGCCCGACTTGTATTTTGCTGTTTCTGTCTCGCCCAACTTGTATTTTGCTGTTTCTGTCCTGCCCGACTTGTATTTTGCTGTTTCTGTCATTGCATCCAGATGTGTGATACAACAAGTAACATCATATCTACAACAAGTAAGGACTGTTGTCTATGTCAATGGTTATTAGTTGCAAAAAATAAATAAGCTGCAACCATGGCTTGTTACATATAATATGGAAAACACTTCCAATTAAAGCCCTGGTGACCCTACCACAATGTTGCTGCTCTTGCGTTTTCAGAAAGAGAAGGGAAATCCAGAAAGAAAATGACTCTCTCTAAAGGATTTCCCTTCCCCCACAACGCTCGCCTGGCATGACGTCATCCCGTAACTTCCACTAGTGAGAAGTGAGCAGTGTGGGCAGCGCACATCCATGTGCCTGCTGTCTCGAAACGGGTCTCTATCGGGCTGTTTTGCGTCCTGGCACTTTTTTTACGGACTGCAGTGACAGCAAACTGCTGTCACTGCAGTCTGGGATGAAAAACGGAATGCCTGTGCCAGGGCTTAAAACAGAGCCTGATAGAGACCCGGTTTGAGGCCCCCTTTAAAAAACTGCCGGTGCTCAGACCCCTTGAGACCCTTCCCACTTATAGCCCTGCTGCCGTCTTATCTTTTCTGTACAGGGATCTGGACGTTTGGTGTGGAGATCTCCCCAGTGGGGATCTGGGCGCCCTGAGGTATACATTTTCGTTGTAAATGTGGGAGGGAGAAGGGGAAGTGGTAGGAAAATTATGAATAATTACTAACAAATGAGTGGGGTTTAGTCCAATACAAAAATACACCCAGAAAGGAGTAAGACCATTACAATTCACAAAATCTATTCTAGCCAATCCTTGGAGTAGGTCAAGCACTGCACATGACTGACCCCTGGTACTGCAACACATTCCCACAGAAATCAATGGAGGCATGTAATAACACTAACAACGTTTAGGAGTAAATGTAAAATAAGTTAATGTCAATACTGAAATGTTTTTAATTAATTATTTTATTATAATTTAAAATATGTAAATGTTAACCATTACATTACACATCATGTTTTATTCCAATGGTGACATCAATAAAAAAAATAATACAAAAAAAGTTAATATAAAGCGTAACTTCAGAACAAACTTGTAACACATTAAATAAAACTGATTCAGTGAAGGAGGAAGGGACTTAATATTGTAATGATTATATTATAATGTTACGTTTTTGTGCAGTGTTGTTGTGTCTTGTTAGTGTGATAATTCTCGGTAAGTAGGAGTTGGTGTAAGGCGAGTTTGCTTTTCTTTAATTCAATTAAGATATATATAATTTTTTTATTAGTTTGGACTGAACATCAATATTTTCCCTTTTAGCTTACAGGAGATCTACACCAACAGCTGGAAAGTTACTAAGAGTAGCATTATGGTCACAAGGGGCGAAGATGATCAAGTGTACATCTAGCGAGTGGTATCTGCACAAATATGGCCATTCTGTTCCTGAGGAGTTTTATGCCTAGGCGTAGGTGGAAATCTCCATGTAAGGAAATCTCTGGTTGTGTACTCACCATTGCTAAAAAGGCCCTATGCTGTTTACTGATCCAGACTCTTTACACAAAAAGATATACATTTGAAGGCTGCAGTGAGGAATCATTGTACGTCACAATTGAGTTTTGTTGAACCTAGTTTTGCCAAGTCACATAGGGTAGCCTGGCCTAGGGTAAGACAGTCAGATCCTAGAAGCACATGTGTAAAGTTTGCACACCACCCAGCAGTAACTCAATGCACTTCCACACAAAAAGGACACGACACCAAAATTTTGTAGGAAAATACGTGTTGTTTTATAAAATCATCTTTAGCAATTATTGTTTTACTCCAAGCACAACCTTACTATACTTTAGTAAAAATCACTGTTGACCCTTCTTGAGCTAAACCTCAGCTTTCACTTAGCAGCATTGGTACTTTTCAACATTTTCTCAGAGCGAATGTTCTGGGTCACATCCTACAACCAGAATTCTAGATTCATTTACCACAACTTCAATACAGATACACAGATTAAGTTAATCCCTCAGGTTGACAGGTTTATATATTAACTTCAATCAATGGGGGTGGGGAGAAGGAAATTATTGATCCATCCAGTTTCCTTTATCACAATCTGTAAATCAGTGGGGGGGGGTTGATCACTTGTCCTGCCAACCTGGATTCCTCAGGTGTTTGGTACGTCCCTTGGTAAAAAACCCTCATGCACTCGAGATGGAGTTGGGAATAGCGGTATATCTTGATTCTCCGCTATAGTGCTCGAGTGTCTGCATAATCACAGGGTTGTTTTGTATGCAGCCTCCACCAGGAGGTAGTCATCCAAGGTTATGTGCAGTAGTGTCCAGTGATTAGTGGAGAGTGGTGAATTCTAAAATAACTCGGACAGCCAGAGAATGAATTTTAATATTCAGGATTCGAGTTAAGAAGGAGAAAATATTCTTGGTATGCGTTTCGAGAGTTACTAGGGTTCTCTACGCTACCTATTTTCGTGATTAAAAGGTCGACATGTTTCAGCCCTTGTTTGTCAAAAATGATCAGTGGGCTTTCTTCAGGACCGGGGTGCAAAGGTGAGAAGGCGACATATTATTCCCTTCTTTATTGAAGTCAATTATGCCTATGAAAAAGAAAAAGTGTCACCTTGGGAGAAGGTTCGGGGACATATTTACATATTAAAACTACCAGCTATATGCTGGGGGTGAGTTAACTGCATCGCCATACAGTGCTTTGCCATTATCCTGTCTGGAGTAGCCACATACCCAAACTCATTCCTTTCATTCTCTAGATATCCAAGATTCATTAACTTGTTTCTAGTATTTAAAATGCGAGATTTATTTGAAGCCATCAACCCTCATTCATTTGGTGTGATTCCTCATGAATCACCAAGATTTTAACGTTATATTTCAAAAGGAGAACATTTTTTATACCCATATTTGACATTATATTCTCAAAACCTTTGCGTATTCATATATGTGCCCTTTGATAGCGACTATTCATCCATATGCGGAGTGATGTATTATGGGTCTTGCCCAAAGAAGCCTTCAATTAATTTGGTTTATGGCGTTCGCCTGGGTGATGATTAAAGGGAACCCATTTTATGTGCCCAAACATTATTTACGCGCTTAACCTAGCATGCATTTCACGTACCTCTGCCCGTGTTATTACGTGCTTCCGCGGGTACCCAGGGAGTCTGTGGGGAGGTCTTTTCTAGAATTTAAAGGGAGGCAGGGGTTGGTAAAGATTCAAGAGAAATCGTTACTTATCTGTTTTGTAGGAAGCGTTCCCCTCATGCTACCTGTAGATCCTCCTATGGCGCCTTGTGCTGACTCTGCCGTCCTGGACCCGGTTGAGTTTCCCGGCTCCCGGAAGAGCTTTATATTTTTTTATTCTCCGAGTAAGCAGGGAAGAAAGACTTTCGTAGGTGTTTACTCTTTCACGAAGGTGCCTTCATCAAATACATTTTCTTTAGTTTCTGAGAAATATTCACTCATATTTCTATATACTAAGAAATTTGCGGGTACTTTATATTTTTTTTATATTATTATTTGACTAAATCGGGCGCAATATATTTCTCTTGACTAGGTGGGTATTTTTAGGTTAAATATATCGTTACACGATATATTAGTTGTTTTTAGCACTTTAAGAAGCTTATTTTAGCGTTTCAGAGGGAATAGCGTGTTTTTCTTCTACGCATTTTCTATGTTTTTATTCTGATCTTAATTCATGTCGGGCGCAATGGGCTTCTCTTGACTCTGTAGGTGTATTATTTGTACCTTTAAACATGTAGTTCTGCGATATGTTTATTGTTTTTGTACATTCAGAAGCTAATTAGTGATTCGGGGGAGTAGCGTGTTTTCTACAAGGTTACATCTACGCTTTTTTATTCTGATCTTGATCAATCTTGCCAATTTGTTTATATGGGAGAAATGTTCATGGTCTACTCATACTTGCCCATGGAAAGCTGTCATTCAAGCCTCGTACATCCGTGCCCAGTCGATGTACCCATCTCTGTTCTTTTTCTAACAGGATGAGTTCTGCATTGTGGTCCTTGATCTGTAGTGTCTCCAGGATCACCCACTTCAAATCGTCTACTGTGTGGCCTTTTTCCAAGTAATGTGCTGCCATTTTTGTTGTCGCCTTCCTACATTTGACGTTGCTGCGGTGTTTGCTGATTCTTATTTTTGCCCTCCGGCACGCCATCCCGATGTAAATCATACTGCAGGGGCATGTGATCATATAAATTATATGACTCGTATTGCAGTTCGTATGGCTCCGCATGGTCCATTTCAAATTTGGTAAAAGTTGTAGTTCTTTTGTTGGTCTCGTCAATGGACAAACCGAACAGGAGCCACAGGGGTAATGTCCCACGATGGGTGGTAGGTTCCACAAAGTAGTGTCTCTTGGCGGGGCAATGGCTCTCGGTCTCGTGTGGACCAATTGATCTTTCAAATTTCCAGTTCGCTTGTTGGCGAAGCGTGGTTTTGGCCATGATATGTTTGCAGACGTAAGAATTCGCCAGTGCTTATTTATGATCTTTTTTACTTGGTTTGCTACTGGGCTGTATGTGGTTACACATGTAAGAAGATCTTCCTGTGGAGATTTCTCTGTATTCTCTAGGAGGCCCTCACGGTTCTGATTTCTCGCTCTCTTTTTGCACTTGTTTATAACCCTTTCCGGATAGTCGCGTGCTCTCAATTTTATACAGAGGTCTTTTGACTGTGACTTATAGTCTTCTATTTTGCTACAATTCCCCCGAAGCCGTAAAAATTGGCTATAAGGGAGGTTTTCCCTTAATGGACGGGGGTGGTAGCTATTAAAAGATAGAAGACTGTTTTTTGAGGTTGGTTTGAAAAAGGTTTTGGTGGGCAGCACTTTCGTGCCTAGTGTGCCTAGTGTGGCCGGACTCTATGTCAGCAACTTTGAAAAACAGATCATCAATGCCCAACAAAATCCCTATCAACACCAAATCCACTTTTGGAAACGATTCATTGATGATATCCTTTTAATTTGGAAAGGTGACAAAGAAAGCTTCATCAATTTCCACACCTGGCTGAATGCACAAGATGAATGGCTTAAATTTACTTACACAGCTGGCACGAAGAGCATAGACTTTTTGGACATTACCATATTCGTAGAGAATGATCATCTTTACACCAAAACCTTTTTCAAACCAACCTCAAAAAACAGTCTTCTATCTTTTAATAGCTACCACCTATGACGACTCTCCCTCAGCGTGCCTCGCATCTTCGGGACACGCCCCTCACCTTGGCTGACAGAGGCGGAGGAGGAGGAGGCTTCTCGGCTGGTCCTGGGCGTCTTCCCGCCCCCTTCTTCCGGGTTCCGGCGCTGCTACCCTGCCACGGGCTGAACTTCAAACCCGCCGCTTGGCTGGTATGCACTGGGCACTCCTTCCAGCTCTCCTCAGCAGTGATCCCTTCTGTTGGGCAGACGACCGGCAACAGGCAGTCCTGTCTCTGGTCCCGACAAGGTAGGATTATTGCACCTTCGCTGTTGCCATACAGCGGGGACCCTGGGGATGCGAGACAACTTCTAAGACTGGCACTTGACAGCAGTAGTCCAGGCGGGTCTCTCAAGATGGCGAAAGGCGGACGTTCTCCCTGAATGCCTTAATTACTACACTCTCAGGGGGGGGGTATTCTACCGCTCCTCCGCTGGCGATATGGCACGGTTCGAAAGCTGGTGATGCTCGGACCTGAAAGGGCTCTGTCTGTAGGCAGGGGTTACATCAACCGGGTAGGGTAGCTAACCTAAGAGACAGGTTAGTCCCTCCCTCAGTGCGCCTTCCTTCCCACGCTAAAGCTTCGCTCCTGACCAGTCCTCACTCAAGCTCTCTCTGGACACTCACTTAAAATGGCCGCTCAGAGGCCGGCCTTATATAGGCTGGTTCTGGCCACCAGAACCCTCCAGAGGGTTCTAGTACCTTCCTAATGTAACCCTATGGTCCTTGTTCTAGAGGTGACAGTTATGACAGTTATGGGTGTCCATTTTGTGGGTTTCACAAATCTAGTCAGAAAAAGCTCTTGAGCCTTTGGTAAAAAAACTATGAGGGCAAAAAAAAGAACATCTATCCCCCAGGTCAACACCACAAAAATATCCAGTGGACATAAAAATTAAGAGGTATGAGGGGCCGAAAGGGGACAAAAATATAATAAATCGGAGGGACTACCCAAAGGCAGGCAGGTCTAACAAGTTTGCATTCATAAATTTAAGGTCCTAATTCTTTGAATCATGACAGAAATTTCACTTTTAAGTGGTCAAATATCCATCTGCAAACTTGTGGCCTCTGATAAACTTTTAATGTGCTAACTAAAAATAGCTTTACAGACTTTTCCCCCAAAAAGGTCTGGCCTCTTCTTTACTCAAAGAAAAAGTTAACATTTTGAAAAAATGTCACCAAAACGTGAATTTTTCAGTACTAGCCTAAATTACGTTTGCTAAAAAGACCAAGGTTTAGTCATCCCATTTTTTTTTTAATAAAGCTGCAAAAAATGTGCATTCATAATTTTGATAAACAATTGACCAAAAAAAAAACACAGATTGCACCGGAAGTTTAGTTTTGACATCACCCATTTATATTTTTCTACATGCAAATAGTACCCATCATCACGTCTAACTAGCACTCCCTTCAGCTCTTTCATCTAGCCTCTCGTCTAGCCTCGCCTTGGTAGATTTACTTTCTCATGTCTCAATCGCAGAGCTCTCTCTCGGATTGAATACATCTTTGCAGGATTAGATACTAAAGCTACTACTCAGAAGACTTCCCAATTCAGACAGCAGACAATACCTCTGAGGTTAGTCCAACACACCTGGCTCACAACTAGGCAGTGATCGTGATTATAATGTCAACAAAAGTAAAATCAATAGATGATGAAAAGTTTCACATAAGACATGAAATACACCAATTGCCTGCTGACACGAAAACTAACACCAGCCATAAAGACACCCCAATCAGCATGAAATGCCATTCCAACGTTAAATCTGTGAGGCATGCGCAGTCACTTTTATCCCTAAACACATGCTCACTATATTCTTATAATACACCCATTTTGTCAACAAATATCAACCTTTCATTTCTGCTAGATAAACATTTTTCCTCAAACTCAAGCTCGAAATGTTCTCTGAATACACAAATTCTGCCCACAAAGCCAACTTTTCATGTTAAGTAAAAAAGCATATGCTCAGAACCGTCTGTTAATATGTATTTTGTTATTTTAATTAATTCAGTTTTGGGTCATAAACATAAGCGTATCATTTACATCCGCACAATTTGTCATGTGCAGACAAATTCTGCGTTGTATTGCTGATGTATTACTATCACATGAGAGTGATTAGTCCCCTAATACCACGGATGGCTACTTTATATCAGCAAAACCCATCCAAATCCAAGGATTGTGATAAAATGTTGTGGGTGGCCATGATTATAGTATGTGGTACATGTAAGGAGAAAATAGCTTCCCAATTTGCTTATGCTAGTACAGGCAAGTACACGTGATGGCAATTGCTCACAAATCAAAATGGTGTATCCCCATTATTTCACAGGCACTACATCAAGAGTCATTTAATCGCAAGCACTAATGGAAGTCATTCGTTAATTCCCTTCAAACATCCTTCAGCTTGCAAACCTGTATCCTAGGAAACCCATAGTCGTACAAATCACTCCTGTAGTGTCAAAAGTCATACCTGTCACAACTTTGGCCATTAAGCTTACCTCTTGATTGTATTGCTTCTGTGCTAAAATATTGGTTCTTGCAAATGGACATTATTGCTCCTGTTCTTGCTTCAACCACCAATGTTTCCTTCTCTGACACTGTTACTTCTCATTGGAAACAAGACATAGTGATCCCTCTGCTCAATAAACCCACCACTGTCCCGTTAGTCTTCAGCAATTTTCAGTCTATTTCTCTTTTGTAGCATAAAGAGAAGTGAACAAACTACTGTCCAATGTTATCAATATTATTTATCTCTATTCCTGAAGAGGCATTGTTCGATTTCCACAGAACTCAAAACGCTCTCGTGTTAGCTCTCGACTGGTACCAATGACCCAAGATGATAGGGTGTAGTCACTCTCATCCTCTTGCATCTCACAGTTTGGTTTTGACATCATGTCTCACTCAGTCTTGTTATCAAGGGACTTGCCCATGCAGTTCCCATCCATACTGCATTGTGTAGGACTTACTGAGGTGTTTCGCAAGGGCTTTTCTTCAGGCCCCATGTTAGTTAACCTATTAGATACCCCACTTGCGAAACATATTAGATCTGGAGGCCAGGGCTTAAGCAGATGACACCCGGGATAAACCAACTTTCGGGTATGTCTGTCTGCTGTAGCTTCATGAATTGATAGGAATTCATGAGAATTAATTCAAGATCTTCCTCAACCTGGACACAAGAATGTTGGCCCACATCATTCAGTTCTTACCCTATTCCTGTGGTAGAGTACGAGGATTTTTAATGACATGCTGGCTTCCTCAGCTCAAATTGCAAAGCTCACCTTAGATTTTGAGGAAAATATTTCCTAATCTTATAGATGAGGCTCATTTTATGGACCTTCATGCAATTGTGGGTGCAGCACTTGATTACTGCAATGCGTTTCATCTGGCTCTCCCTACGAACCAGCTTCAAAAACTACAATTCACTCAGAATTTGGCAGCTAGTTTTTTTCTAGGCCTTCCTCCCTCGGCGCCTATTTCACAATAAATAAAACATCTTCATCTGCTGTCTCTTAAAAAAATTATCTAATTCAGTAGTCCATGCATCTGCCATAAAGCCATGCATGGCAACATTCTGAAGTTTATAAGCAAAATTTAACATTCCTTAATTCTCGCTCTGTTTCTTCTTGCTTATTAGTTCCTCCTAAAGTTATCAGGCTCACCGTTGGAGGACACTCTTTTTTTGTAGCAGCTGTGAAGGTTGGAAATTCTCTTACCCTTTCCTTATGCTTCATTTCTAATCACCTGACTTTTAGAAACTCCTTGAAAACCTTCTTATTTTCAGACTAATGTTGTAAAGTATACCCAGTAGAGCAGTAAATAAATAATCTATTAATGTAACATACATAACAATACATAAATATTTCATTTATACAAAAATGCTTATCAAAGTTAATGTGAGTATAAGGATTATAAATCATTTTTTAATAAATCACTGAAAATATATTAAAATATTTAATACGAATATAATTGTTTATTAAAAGTGTATATTATAATGTTAAAAACGTAATGTAATGGGTAACAGTAAATACAACAACAAATTTCAATTTGAAAGAGACTATTTATTTATATTATTTAAATGTGTATATATTATTTTAAAAATAAATGAATCCCAAAACAATAATGTTAAAATGTTCAAAGTAATATATTCTATAAACACTTTCTCTAAGTAGTTTGATTCACAAATAACATTAAAATATACACTTTAAAATATATATTTTTATTTTAATGATAATTTCCGTAGTGCAGACAGTATAGATATTGAGATAACCAAAATTGATTGCACTTTCCCTAGTGATGGCAGAGTGGGAGTTATATTAGTAAATAGCCCAACACAATTGCATCCATGTTCAATGAGTTAGAACAGTAAATATGCCATACACAACTTTATACACTTTACACAATGTTAATGGGAATGGAGTTAGTATCGTAAATATGCCCTCTTCAATTATATGCTCTTTCTACAATGTTAGTTGGAATGTAATTGGAATAGTAAATATGCCCTCCCAAAATGTATGCACTTTGCCCGCTATTAGGGAAGATGCGGCTAGAATAGTTAATAGACATCACCTCTTTCCCATCCTCCCCTAAAAATGGTCCAATGTTAGTGGCAATAGAGTTAGAATCTTAAATATGTCCCTACCAACTACATGCTCTTTCTCCAATGTTAGTAGGAATGGAGTAAAAATTGTAATTATTAAATCCCAAATATTATTCACTTTCTCCAAGCATTGTATCAAATTATATCTATATATTCATATTGTTCAAAATTGATGCAGATGTATACACGTTTTAAATGGCAAACAATAAAAAATATATAAATGCCATTTATACATATACATTTTAAATTTAAAACAGAATGTTAAGACCATCATTGGCATAAGACAATATTTTTTGGTTTTATTCACTCAGCAATGGCTGGAGAAATGAACTGAAGCAAGGTTCATGGCTCATCAGAAATGATAAGTCTATTTAAACTTACATTTTTCACAACTTTTTTGTGGGTGAATTGTTGTTGTAAGTAAAGTGGGTCCATATGTGGGTAGTGTGCGGTATATAGTTTTTGTATATGTATGGAATAGTATGTTCAGTTTGTATCAGAAGTATATGTGAGTGAGTTTTAACCTCTGTATACATATTTTGCTGTAAATGATACTTAGGATTTCAATATGTGCCCTTTGTGTAAGTAACCAGAAATGCATGTGCTTTAGATAAGGGTAGTAATTGATTTATGTTTTATTTACAAGGGTGATGGCAACAGCAATCAAGGCTATTTTTTATTTCTGCAGTCCCCATTTTTGTTTTTGGAATTGTTTTAAAGGATTTGTGTTTGAGAAGATTATATAGCTAAAATAATTAGGCACTTTCTTTCATTTCTCAGTTTGCATTTTTTTTAAATAGTTTTTGGGTTTCGAATGTATGTTTGGAATATTTCAGTATAAATTGATTATGGATGGAAAGGAATATTTCCCGGTGACTTGCTAATAGATTGTTTAGTAAGCTTTTTGGATTTTATTTGGCTTGGCTTTTTAGATTATTGGCAGGAGAAGAGGTGTTTTATAGACACTCTACAGTAACAAAATGATAATTAAGGATTTTTTAATTAATAACATTTGGAGATTATGTATGGGTTTGTTTAAATGTTTTTTGATCTGAATGTTTTGCTGTAATGTACTACATTTTTCAGGGTTTTTGGTTATTGTTCGAAATTTGTTTTATGTTTCTAGTTATTTCTGTGAGTTTTTAAGTATATTGCATTTATTCTATATTATTTTATTGTCATTAGTAAAAATAATATTTTTCAATGTTTTGGTTTGTTCACATTATGTGACTTAAAAGTTGATAAGTTGTCACTCAATATTGTGTTATGTTCAGTATATCTAATAATGATATTTATGTATTTTACATAGATATCATCAAACAGGGATTTTGTTTACTCAATATTTTTCTATGATGATTGCTTTGTGGTCAATAACTGTGTGTGTGTGTGTGTGTGTGTGTGGGTGTGCGTGTGTGTGTGTGTGTATATATATATATATATATATATATATATATATATATATATATATATATATATATATATATATATATATATATATATATATATATATAGACAATACCCTTACAGGCTTAGACTGCCGCATAAATTATGCTAAAAAGAAAAGCAGGGATTTCTGGATAGTACCCAAATTTAGGAGAAGAGCAGCTCTTTTATTTTATATGAGCACCCTACCACACCAATGACACTCTGAATCTGTTCACCTCACTCCGAGCTAGAAAGTGACAAATCGTTTCTCTATTTTTACAGCAAAGTCTTTAAGCATAGGATTAGCACAGCACCATCCACATCGAGCTAAAAAGTGACAAAGTATTTTGCTATATTTAACACAAAGTCTTTATGCAAAGGATTAGCATAGTGCTTCCATTCTGAGCTGAAAATGACAAAAGCCTTTTACCACTCCAGGCACTGTATTACAACTTTGGATTGGTAAAATACCATCTTCGCCTACCAGGAATAAACACACTTGTCAGGGGTTGCTCTGCCTAAATGTTATTTTAAACAAAAAATCACTGAAATTCACCAGTTACTGGTCCCCAGGGACAGGAGCACATTTACTGGTGGGTACTGCTCCTGTCTGAAAGTGGGATAAAGAGTTTGGGTAAGGATAAGGGTTTAGGATAAGGGTCCCCGGGACCAGTACGTGGCTCGGAAAGGAGGGACACACACACAGGCCACCCTCCCCAACAAATTTATTAAAATGGAAATGTGGCTAGTCCCCTGGAGATGAGGTACTCAGGGCCAATATGTGGCACAGGTAGGGGGCATGCATGCCCCCCTTTCCATATACGTAAAAAAAATTATATTTATATAATATATTCAATATATGTATATATATTTTTAAAGGATAATGCTCCCAAACCCTCGCCTCCCCCGGGAACTGGCCCACACACTCTTTTATATTTCATTTTTTACTGTGATACCACAGTACCGCACGTCCAAAGCAAACATTTTATTTGGGCCCTCTGGGAAAACTGCACCAGTTCTAGCGGGTCAGAGTATCACTACCCTGCCTCACTATGTGTTATTTTCATTTTTTTCCAGGACATGGGGACTGAGTCCCGAAGTCCTAAAATGCCTGCTGGAACATCTTTGTTCATGTTGAGGAAGCCAATCTTAGCTTTTGATCTATCTGTCCCGCGGTACTCCAGCATCTCTAGATATCTATACATTTTGAACCTTAATTTCTCAGAATCCGTTTTACAGATTTACTCCAAAGCACACAAACACACTTTCTGAGGAAAGATCTCGTTTTCTGCCAGATTTGGTCTAATTCCATTCAGCAGTTTTTGCTGTAACACAGTACCAAATTCCTATTGGAAATTGCTTGGGGAAAACAGATTTTGTGACCTACCTCCTTTTTCTCAGCCCTCACTTGACCAATCACTCTGAAACACTCAGGAAGGAATTGCAATGGGTAATCTTTTTTTGGGAAAGTTTTGTGAAGATTTAGCAAACTGCGTCAAAGTAATTAGCAAACCAAAAAATCTATTTTATATAGAAACAAGGTTCTAACTTTAACTGCTCACTTTGCCACTGGCTTTAAAGTTGAAAGGATGAAAAGTTTCAGCACTCCGTCCATCACCTCCTTGTGTTTGCTTTGTTCGCCACAAGTTGGCAGGGTATGCCAGATGTGGGTCCCTTGCTCACTTTGTCACTGGATTCAAGCTAGCCTGTCTGATGAGGGGTTTTACCCCAAAGCCAGTTCCAGGATGCTTGCTACCATTCAAGAGAAGACCTTGCTTGGCAGGTTGGGCTGGACTCTTCCCATGGGGAACAGGGTCAAGACTGATTTACATATGGCTGAGTCTGAACTGAGGTGGCAAAGTGAGCTAAAGAACGATGATAGATTCAAGCCAGATCTGTGACTGGGGGGTTAGTGAAAAGTTGCAGTGCTCCGTCCATAATCTCTATGTGTTTGTTTTGTTTGCCCCAAGTTGGCATGGTATGCCCAGACGTGGGTTACTTGCTCACTTTGCCACTGGATTCAAGCTAGCCCGGCTGATGAGGGGTGTTACCCAAAAACTGGTCCCACGATGCTTGTTTCCGTTCCAGGGAAGTCTTAGCTTGGCAGTTCGGGCTGGACTGTACCCATGGGGAACAGGGTCAATACTGATTTACATATGGCTGGGTCTGAACTGAGGTGGCGAAGTGAGCTAAAGAACAATGGTGGATTCAACCCAGATCTTTGACTGGGGGTGAGTGAAAGTTTCAGCACTCCGTCCATAATCTCCTTGTGTTTGTTTTGTTCACCCCAAGTTAATCTAACAAAAGGTAAACACGGCAAGAGATGTGAGCTATATCTTGCATAGAGTGGATTGGTTGCTCACTGACGCTTTAATACAGGGCCTTGTCCTTTGGTGAACCCACACTGTTCATGGCCAAAAGCAAAGTATTGTTCATTTGGATGCTTTCATCAGTAATGCCATTAATGATTTCATTTAGCATGTCATGAGTAATGACATACGTCATAAGCACTGGATGCCAACAGTGCTGCATGCTTGTTGTTCTTTTAACTGGCAATGCCTCTCATAGCATGGAAGTGAAACCAATAGCTGACCCTGCTTGCCGGTGCTTCGCTGTCACTGCTATAAGGGGCTGTCCCAATCTTTACCTTTCCATGCTGCTGAGCTTCCAGGCATTTATATGTTTGCGCCACTGCTGTAACGTGCGAGGACCCTTGGAAAACGATGTCCTAATAGGCTGTGAATGCTCTTCTGTAGACGTGACCCCGGTAAAACCCCTAGTCTGAGATTGATTCCTGCCCTCTTCCTCCTTGCACTTGAAACAGTGTTTTAGTCATGCCAGTTTATGTGAACATGTCTACCACGAACAACATAGACCAAGGCCTCAAAGAACTCTTCCCATTGCATTCATTAAAGACTCGAGTCTCTGGCTCTATAAACATTTGTGGAGCCCGGACTCCCTCTATGGTAAAGTGTTCATTTTACCGTATACATGTGTAACCAGCGGCGGCTCCTCAACTAAGGTGAAGGAGCTTCGCCCCACTGCTTCCGAAAAAGTGCAACAAATAAACAAAAAAATGATTATAGCAGGATGTCATTATCATTTTATTTCTCTATGGAGCCAGGTTGGCGGGGCGGGCTGGGCTTCTGTCACAGTGCACGAGGAGGAGTGGTATATGCACCTTAAGTGCGCATGGCGGTTTTGCAGGCCGCCTTGGGCCTGCTGTAGTGCACAGCCTAGGTGGAGATCATGCACAGATTCACCAAACCAGGGCACTCAGACCAATCACAACGTTGCTGTCATGGTAACAGCAGCATTGTGATTGGCTAAGGGGAGCCTGGCTACTTCCTGCTTCCGGGAGCGAGGAAGAGCACAGGATGACAAGGGGTGTGCGGCGTGAACAGGTAAGGGATCTTTATTTTTATTTTTCATCCCCACCGCCACCCCCGTTCCTCAGCAGCCGCCACCATTTGTAACCCTGTCATATCAGAGCTGTTTAGGTGATGCTTAAATGTGTTAATTTTGTTTAGTTTGTCACAGCCTTGTGGTATATAGATTCTAATGAGGATTTGTTTCCTCCTTAGCTGAATATGTACCAGGTCTGCATGTGTGGGGTAGCAAGTGGGAGTAGTACTAAGGGTGGAGACAGCATCTATAGGATAGCAGGGCATAACCATATTACGACATCCTGAGGGGAGAGATGTGGCAGGTTAATACATCTAGATCATTATATAAGGATGTTTAGCAACCTCTGCCCAAGATGGAAGTTATTAAAAGACCCAAAGTGATGGAGCCCCATCACATACAGATGGTTAAAGAGGGATTCAGTTTTCTCTCCATAGTGCATATGTCACTCACTGAGTCTGCTTTTGTATAGTGCAAAGGCGGAGGTGACCGGGTGATAAATGTTAGACTCTCTCTCCATTCCCGGGAGGAAAATGGGCACGAATGATTGGAGTGCAAATAGATGACATAGATGGTAACCCAATCAACAGACATATATCATATTTGCGCACAATTTAACTTTTGTAGTGAAGCCATGTGTGATGTTGTACTATAACACCAGGGATACAGTGGTACAATGTAACAGTTTAGAAATATCAGGCCCATTTACCACCAGTAAAATGCTTGTTCTATCATCATGCACATAAATGTGCAGTACTTTGTGCAACTAAATTGACACAAGTTATTCCAAATTTATTTGCACAAAATACATAATCTGGGTGTACTGCTGAGTAGTAACAAATTCTGCTGAATGGCAAGCCTATAGATTTGGCAAGGGACAGGGGCGGCTCTAGGCTCATGGTGGCCCCGGGCAGGGAGCGTAGGCAGATGGCCCCGGAAGATGGGGTCCGGGTGGGGCAGAGCAAGGAGGCCAGTGAAGAGGGGCGGGGTCAGGGTGCTTGGAAGTGGAACAGAGCCGGAGGCTGCCAAATCCCTGCCAGGGGCCGCTACGCAAATGTGTATCCAACCTCAGAGGATTAATATATTAAGGATATAAATTGGCGTGGTGGCCCCTGGGGTTTGGTGGCCCTGTGCAGGTGCACAGCTTGCACATGCCGAAGGCCGCCCCTGCCTGGGTCTCTAAATAAGCCCTTATTTATCCAGTGGCGACCAACACAATGAAGAGGTGGTGGGGGCACGGGGGAGTGCCAGAGGGTTAAAAATGTAAAATAAAATGCTTACCTGAAGCTGCCAGCCGTATCGCTTCTCACAAATCGGTGTTCTGCTGCTTCCTGGTTCCAGCAGACACTGGGACAGCAGCAGAGACTCCCTGTGCAACTCCTGCGTTGTTCTCATACTATGAGAGCAGTGCAAGGATTGGCCTAAGCGGGCTGGTTTGACGCTCACTCAGGACAAGGAGTCTGTGCTGTTTCTCCAACCCAGCTGATCAATCCAGTCGGGTTGGAGAAACCTAAGTGCGCATGTGTGTTTGGCCGGCCTAAGACAGTCGGCCAAACACACCTGCACACTTATAAGTGCACAAACCAGTCCTCCTCGACCCTCCCATGGCCCTAGCCCTGCCCCTCTTTGCACACTCTGGCTCAGAGCCGGCATATGAAAAATAAAATGATTATACTATATAGTTTTATTTTTCACCTGCTGGCTCTGAGGTCGTGGGGCAACACTCCTGCATTTATCATTAACTTGTGTGGTTTGTAAAGATGGCTAAGACTGATTAGTGTGTCTAATATGTGCATTCAGTCTCTCCCCTATGCACACACTCAAAGACTTAGGCACTTATTCAGGGTTTAGCTGATGGCCCAACATCCACCATTAGAGCGGCAGTATTTAGACATCTTTGTAGCCATGGTGGAGATCACTATTCGTTCAGATGAGCTGCCACCATGGCGGCTTCACTGGGCGTATTGAATGCTTGCTGAGGCGCCATCTTTTTTATGCGGCAGCTCAGCAAACATTTTTGTTTCACAAAAAACAAACTTCCAATGTTTGATTCAATAAATCAAAACATTAATGGCCCTGACACCCTCTGACTTTTCTCCAAGGTTAAGGGGGTAATTTGTTTTTATTTATGTTCAGGAACTCCAAGCTTTTATTGCTGTTCCTGAAGACAAACAAAAGTGCATCAGACAATCCAATCCACTCGAAATAGGGCAGGTGGTCTAATGTACTTACACCAATGGCCCCAAGTCGGTCAGGCCGTTAATGTAAGGATTCCGCCAGTGGGGTCAACACCGGTTGAAACATGACTGCCCACTTGTCTCTAAATAGTGACTCTAAATACCGTCTTCCATGTTTGTGATGGAGTACCCTGTCCGCCAAAATCTAAACTGAGCCCTTTCTTCACTTGACTTAACCTCATCGCTGCGGCGGTCATTTTTGCGCTGCTCGGCATGTTTACAAAAGCCGCGTTGCATGACGAGCTCAGCTCGTCATCCGCACACGCTCCCCGTGGCTGATGATGAGCTGAGCTCGTCATCAGCATCGAAGGGGTTAAAATAGACTCTCCCATGATTCCAAAGCATGGCTTCTTGAGAACAAAAAAACATGCTCAAAAAGCCTCTTTCCCCAGCCAGTATCCACTGTCTCTTCATCCTTCCTCCCAACTTAGAGCAGCGCAGTAACTACTCGAGGACGAAGAGGGAATGCATTAGCCTAAATGTGGGACAGAGAGCAAGAAAAAGCATCCGCATCAGATACTCCAGGCAAGATAACCCGATAAATAATCAATCAATCTCTGCAAAATCCTTAAGTGCTTGATGTATCCTCCCACAAATTGAATCACTCCTGCTACCAGGAAGTTCTCTCTGGTAAATAAATGAAAGGACAAATGGCCCATATTGAAAAATAATGTTGTTAAAAAGGTTGATTAAGTTTTACACAAGCATACCAGAGCAAACTAAAACGTTTTAGCTTTTTAATTTAAGAAAGGGGGAATATGATATAATTTCAATTTGGGATGGAGATCAGATGTACTTGATATTGCGGCTGTAATTGGATTACATCCTAATGTACTTTATAAAGTGTCAGGCTGGCTGCAGATGAAGGTGTGTGTGTAATACTCTTTATTAACAATTTAATGGACTCGCGCTCACTCTATCCGTCTTAATCAGTGTTTTCTGCCCACCTGGGAGATCTAGTTAGCGAGGAACCTGAAACCCTGACCTGATGAAAGAACCAACTCTGAGATATATCAGTGTCAAATGTGAGCAGAGGCTGATGAATGGAGCAGGCTGTGTTCGCCTCTCAGTTACTGTACACAGACCTGGGGTCCCAGAGAGAGTGGCTCAGATCCACCATCTTGGATCTTCTGGCTTTAATGCTGACAGAGACACCAGCCCTGGGTCTCCATTAGAGATAAACGCACAGTGCTTTTTTTCACTATAGTTATTTGTGCTCTAAACCTCCCCCCACAATCTTGCCATCCCCTAGTAACGTTGTGCCATGCCCTGAAGACTTTTTACTTTTCTTGGAGGAGTAAAAAGTTTTCAAAGATCTTCCACAGTCTTCATTAAAATACTGGAGGCTTAGCTAGGTATCTGAAAGTCAAATCGTCCTCAGCCAAAAAGTAGGCCTGGGAGAAATCTTAATTACGCTGGAGTGATCAGTGTCCTTTCAGTAAGCATTACTTCTTGTGATGAGAAATTACCGAAATTACGCAGTTATGCCAGCTTGAGTAATTAAGAGTAATTTGGGGCAAAAATCCTATCGCCGGAGCACAGAAAATATGAACTAAGGGAGAGAGAGCGGCTGCTGTTCATGTCCTGTAGCATTTAGGGCCACATGTATCATGCATTTTACAGGTCACAAACGGCCCAATTCGCCGTTTGCGACTGATAAAATGCATTTTGGTATGTATGAATTCCAATTTGCAATTCGGTAACATGTTACCGAATCTCAAATTGGAATTGCGAATATATACTGATTAAATATTTGGAAGGGGCGTGTTTAGGGCGTCCCTTCCTAATACCGAATCGCAGCAGTATGTAAGAATATTTTGCAACCGAAATGTGGTCACAAAACATTTGTATTTTACCATCTACTTCAAGTAGGTAGTAACCCATTTGCAAATGGGAAGGGGTCCCCAAGGAACCCTTTCTCCCTTCGGTATGGTAGCAAAAACGTTTTATCACACTGCCCGCACTTAAAAAATGAAAAAAAAAATACTTTTCATTTTTGTTTTTTAAATGCAACCCATTTTCCTTTAAGGAAAACATGCAGCATTTAAAAAAAAATGATTGCTGTATTTAAAAGCAATCATGGACATGGTGGTCTGCTGACCCCAGAAGGCCACCATCCCCATGATTTCAGCGATTCCCAATGGGTCCAAAATTGCAACCCACCTCATTAATATTCATGAGGTAGGTCGATTTGCAACCCATTCGGTATCACATTAGGAATAGCGATTACCTAATTGCGATTCGCAGAGAATCGCAATTTGGTAATCGCTTTTTCCACTATTTGAACATGTGGCCCTTAGTGCTATTTTAATGGCGCAAAGTGCATTCTCGGGCCCAGTTGAACACAAAGATGCACTTTGCACTAAGAAAATAGTGCTAAATGCAGGATTACAATCCTCACACAGTAATGCATAATTAGGAGTCATTTTGCAGTCATTACAACTAGAGAGAGTTATGCCAGTTACTCCCACCCCTACCAAAAAACTCAGCTCGCTGGTTACCTATGCTGACTGCTAGGGGGCAACAACATGAATTCACCCTCACAAAGATGGGCATATTTATCAGGCCATAGATAGCAGATCACATTTTCCACCAATAAAAAGCCATACTCGAATATACCAACTGTAAAAATGCCAATATAAGTGCCATGTAGCACTGCACCCACCTTAAAAAGAGGAATATACATATTGATGTGCTGATAGATCTAATATTATTTTTTCCCCTGTGATTGGTCACTAACAAGTACATTGCCACTGGTGTGTCTCATACTCCCAAGTTTAAAGCATTTTTAGAAATATGTCTCTGAAGGCAGAATATTCTCTGAACTGTTCTTATATGTTAATATCATTTGCTAAATGAATCAGTGTCTGTTAAGGAATGGAAGATGGGTGCAATGGTTTACTGCTGTGATTCATACTTAAGGCTAACATGTGGCATGCCAACAACAGAGGAATATAGAAGTGAAAGATCATGGTTTAGAAAAACAACAACATTACCTTGATTTTGAATGATCAAAAAAGGCATCGATTTGTGGGGATTTATTTAGATTGAAATTACGTCTTTTTTCAGAGAATGTAGGGCCATATTATCAAGAACTGCGTTAAAAATTATTGTCGGTTTAGTGGCAGAAAACTGCTGCTAATGCGGAGATAATGGGCTGGATAATATGCCCTTGTGAATTCCCATAAAAGTCCATGCTCTGGTGTGAACATGGGCTTCTATTGGAATTCTCCAGGGCATATTATCAAGCCCATTATCGCCGCTTTAGCAGAATTTTTTTGCCGCTAAACAGGCGATAATTTTCACGCCGTTCTTGATAGTATGCCCCCTGGTCCAAAGCTTTTTGTGCCAGGTAGAATTACACTTTTGTTCACTTGCAGTATTAGTGAAAACAGCGACTGTCAGTATTCCAAAACAATACAGAAAATAGATCAATATTGTTCTTCAGAGAAGCAGTTATGGGAATGTGGAGAACTGCACCTGAAATGCCAAATGAAAGGTGGGAGTTCATCTTCTACTAAGTATGATCCAGGCATCGTTAAAGTGCCTCATCTGATTTACTTTTCACCACCAGCCATCTCAAGGAGTAAATCTGTCCCATTCGTCTTTGACATCCAGACAATTTTGGTCCACCTACTGGTGTTGAACCATTTGTCTGGTTGTATATCCTACCCATTCCCATGATCTGTGTTAGTTTCTCATCTTTCATCGATTATATTTTGTGTAGTGGTGCCCAGATTAATCGGAAGGGGCATGTGAAATTGCAAAGCGCTAGGGACTGGATTTCTTGGTATCTCACTAGGGTATTGCCTTGTGATGTGCCTTATCACTAGTTTTGTTGTTTAGGTCTGACATTAGCCAAGACCTTTTGATTTCAATAAAATTAATTGTATAAAATAGGGGTTTCAGCAACTCTTGCATCCATTGGTCTGTCAGTGTGTCACTCACATTTGTGTTCCACCAACCACAGCATAAAGCATGCGGCATAGGATCACTTCAGGCATTAACTTACCTCTCTGTGAGCGAGGGCACTATGGGCCAGATGTTCGACCATTTTTAGCAGTCACAAATGTACAATCAAGCCGTTTGCAACCATTAAAACTGCTTTTGCTAAGTACTAACCCTATTAGGAGAGTTGGTGACCTATTACCAACTCCCAAAATAGGGTTTGCAAGTCGCTATTAGAAAGGGGGCGTTTCAAGGTAGCTTTTCATTTTTATTTTTGAAATGCACCCCGTTATCCTTTAAGGAAAACTAGGTGCATTACAATAAAACTGCTTTTTTTTAAAAAAAGCAATGACAGGCATGGTGGTCTACTGACCCCTGCAGGCCACCATCCCTGTGAGTTCTGGCCATTCCAATTGGGTCGCAAATTGTCACCTGCCTCGTGAATTTTGATGAGGCAGGAAATTTGCAAACCCATTGGGAATCGCTAAATGTGTCTGAGACACATTAGTATATTTCATTTTGCAAGTCTATAATTGCTAGTCGCAAAGAAACGCAATTAGCGATTCCTGAAAACTATACATCTGGTCCTATGCCTTTGTTCAATGTGCACTTACACACAAAGTGAAGTTTATTGCTTGATTTTAATTAAAACCGTTGCACGTAATTACAGCACTTAAAATGATATAATGTATCAAGTTCCAACAATTAAGACTGTGCAAAGCCAGCCAATTTTGTATAAAAGCCGAATTAATACATATAGTCCTTGCACCCCATATGGCGGTTAAACAGATCAATTGAAAACAGCAAACCAGAACATGGCCGGCTTTCCCCATATTAACATTAAAGAAAGTGTTAAAAACAATACTCTTAAAATGGAAAAAAAAGAAAAGAGAAAGAAATGCTAACTGGTCAACATAAGCCCAATCCGTTACACAACTCACAGAGTTGTGGCAGTAACATGTTTTTAAAAGGGTGATAGTGTGAACTAAGTAGTTTTTGTGCTTTCCTGTTTTTTTAAGAGCTATCCCAGTGGGAGTACCCTTATGTCTAAAAGCTCACCTTTTGCTTTTCATTTGGCCTAGTAAAGATTACAACTGACATTAGGTGAAGGCGAGGTTATAACTAGAGATGCTCCGGGGTAAAGCACTGTTGTGCCTGGAGCCCAACCAGTTGCTCTTTATTAAAAATTATGTTTAACTGTTTTGTGCTTTCCAAATTAACTAAGATAAGGCGCTTGTACCTTGGCTGGTAAGGTGCTAGTGCCCAGTTTTGCCCTCCAAAGACAAGAAATTCAGATGTGCTGGGGCAGCCACCTCTTGCTGTGTCCTGAAGTTAATCTTTAGGCTACCCAGTACCACCCATATCACCTCGCTGTTGAGGTGCTTATATTTTGGATGATAGTAGTGTTTGTGCTCTTTCAAGTTGTCCGATCTTATGCTTATAAAGGGTAAAGTGTGATTGTGTCTATACATTAGCCTATTTCTATTCCTTACAGTTAGGAAAGCATTCTGACCAACTCGGTGTAGGAATGGTTTTCGACCACATTGGATTCAGGAAGTCCAACCGACTGATTACAATGCTTTCATACACCATTCGTTCGGACTTCCATTGACTTAAATGGGAGCTTGTGTTCTAACCGACAACACAGGCTCTCATTGCAAAGCAGGGTGGTTGCAGAAAACCTTGTACCCTGTGGTGGGCAACCCATGGTGACTGCCACACTGTGCATGGTTGGAAACAGGGGACCCATGGGTACCCCCATGGGCCCCAACCTGAGGCCTCCAGGTGAAGGGGGGCCTGCTACAGCACCCAAAAGTCAGATTCCGACTGCAGATCCATGCCGGCAAACCGATTCAGAGTGGTTGTCCGAATCTGACATCATAATTGCTCAGTTGGAAATGCTGTCCATCGAGCTGAATGAGTCAGCTTCGACTGTCTCGGTTTCTCGGAATACTGGCCGGAGCCGAGTTGGAAGGACCGAACCGTTAACTAACATCGTAATCAGTCAGTCGGAAATGGTTCCGAGTTGGTCGGAAACACGAGTTCCGAATCGGATACAGACAAACCGAATGCCGGTCGGAGCCTTTTCAACCGACATCTTAGTCTTTCAACTATTCTGTGTTATCAGGGTTGAGTGACTATAAAGGTCAATCTATCAATCAATCAAGTGTTTGTTAAGCATGACTACTCCCCCGTGAGGGTCTCAAGGCACTGGGGGGGGGGGGGTGTACTCAGGTTCTAGTCCATCAAGGAGGGGGTCTGTCGAAGAGCCAGGTTTTGAGGTTTATTGCAAAGATGGGGAGCGATGTTGTCTGTCTGAGGTGGAGCGGAAGGTTGTTCCAGGCTTTGGCCGAGAAGAAGTAGAAGGAGCGGCCTCCTGATCTGGTCTTTCTGGTGTGGGGGACCACAGCGTAAGAGAGCAGGGCTGATCATAGGGTCCTTTGGGGTGCGTGGAATTTGAATGAATGAATGAAATTAGTTTTATCATGCGCAAACTTTGCCCAATGGGCGTCAAGGCACCTAATTCAAATAATACAGCTCGCAAATCAAACCAGCATTCTCTCATTGGTAGGCTTTGGTAAAGTACCATGTCTTAAGGGCCTTTTTGAACAACTCAATTGAGGGTAGGGTTTTGACCTCAATTGGGAGAGAGTTCCAGAGCTTAGGAGCAGCGTCAGAAAAAGCTCTCGCTCCCCATCTGGCTAGCCTTGGACGGGGCACTACCAGTTGAAATAACCCAGCAGATCGAAGAGATCTGGTTGGGATATAGCGGGTAAGCAGGGACCCAAGTGCATCGTCCGTGCCAGCCGCAAGAGCTCTGTATGTAAGACATAGAATATTAAAAAAGACTCTATGCTGAACAGGGAGCCAATGTAGATCTCTCCTGGCAGTCGTGGCTGAAGATGCCAAAGGAAGGGCCAGAACAAAACGCGCTGTAGCATTCTGCACGATTTGCAGTTGATGGATAAGGCCCTTGTTGGACTCCACATACAGGGAGTTGCAATAGTCGAGCCTGGAGCCAACAAGAGCAACTGCAATCTGCTTACGAGCCTGGAGAGAAAGATAGTTACGGATCCTATTTAGAATCCTGATAACACCCCAGCATGTGGCCACGGTCCTATTTACTTGGAGCGTCATAGAAAGTGAGGTGTCAAAAACCACGCCGAGATTTCTGGCTGATTGGGAGGGAGTGGGGCAGGTGCCAAGAGATGAAGGCCACCACTCGCTCGACCAAACATCTTGGTCTTTCCCAAAGACCAAGACCTCTGGCTTGTCATTTGAGTCGACTGTTCAGGTATGCTGGTCCGGTGTCATCGAGGGCCTTGTGAGCATCGGTGAGTATCTTGAAGGTGACTCTAGCTTTGATTGAGAGCCAGTGGATTGTGCGCAGGTGCTGGGAGATGTGTCAGTGTCTTGGCAGGTTGAGGACCATCCTTGCTGTGGCGTTTTGGATGTTCTGTAGCTTGCGGTGAGGTTTTTGTTTATTCCGGCTCAGAGTGTGTTGCCGTAGTCGAATCTGCTGGTGACCAGGGCGTGAGTGACGGTACTCATGTCTTGGCTGGAAAAGTGCTAGTGCTTTTACTTGACTCCCAATTTTGCACTCCAAGAGATTAGGTGCAAATGTCCCTTGAGCTTCCACCTCTTACCCTTCCTGCCATAGTTGTAAAGTGCTGGTGCTCTGCAAATCTTCTGCTCTTAAGCTTAGGAGAGATAAAGTGCAGTTGTGCCTTGGCGATAGCCTCTTCGATTCCTTACAGTTAGTGTTTGAGCTGCCCTGATCAATCCAGGTCAATTAGCTGTTAAGGTGTTTATGCCTTAGCTGGTATACTGCTAATGCTCCTGCTGTCACACAATTCAGATCCAGAGAAATCGCAGAGGACTTGACTAGAGGATATCCTCCTGAGGCCTGTTGTCTAGAGCTCTCTGGCTGAACTCTTTCAGCTACTAACTAGTATTAGCCATGCTAGCATTGTAGAGTGCTATAATGAGTGGCCATTGGCACAACAATATTATTATGTTTGCAGATCATTCTGCTTCAGCAATAAGATTCTCTGAATGAATCGCAGCCAGTTCATGGGCCCTTTACGACTTTGGCGAGTTCTTTAGACAGCACCCTTTTTTCAATTCTCTGAAGGAAGTTTACCACCGCACAATTCAGTCGATGATCACATGGATTAAAACAGGCTCCCTCTGCCTCTCTGCATGTCCTTAAACCTCTCTCATTCAGTTTCCTGCACAGGAGTGCACGGTAGTCTACCATGGTAGCTTTGCACAGACACAACACATAAATAATGTCCTCCGTTCCTAGGAGGCATAGCCCACAGGTTCCTTGGCCTTCAGTTCTTTCCCAAGGATGATAATGCTTTATAGCAGGCAGTACAACTAGCCTGTATTTTAGAAACTTTTCCTAGATCTGGTTTCCGTAAGTTTAGCCCAGGTGGCTGAGTCTCAGCGCCACGTTCATCATCTCCTTGTGTATGCTTAGCTCTGAGTCTTAGCCATGGAATGCCAGCTGAGAGTCATCCAGCCATGACTGCACCTAGCCAGGCTGTTTTTATCCTCCAAAAGTGACAGTGCTTGAGGGTTAGTCTTTATTATTTTTTTTTATTCCAAATGACTCAGTGATAAGGCCCAGGCAGAAGAAAGGCTGAGGGTCGTTAGAGTCAGATGTAGATAAGCTTTGACAAGGGAGCACGCCCTAGCTTGTATTTCCAGCCAAAATACCATAGGGAGACCTCAAGTGGAAGTTTTAGACCATAACAGCAATTCACGAATGCCGCCTGCCGTGCCAATACTTGCTTCTCTAGACCAAACTCCAATCTGATTTGAGCAGGTGGCATGTATACTGGCAGAGGAAAAATGGACCTTTACATTTTGGTTACTACATTGTCCAAAATGGCGCTGCCCTGACCCCTCAAGGCCTCACTCCCATAGGTCACTGTAGGGTGAACCTTGGCTTGAGCCACTCATAATATAGGACTTAGTGATGGCCTATTCCGCTTCCTGTGCAGGGACCCGAGGCCAACTGCCAGTACATTGCCTCTCTTTTTAATTTCATCCAGTTGGTCAGTGAACCTTCCGTTAGCGTTGACGAGCACGCCAAGATACCTGTAGGCATTACCAGGCTCTATCTTATCTCTGCCCAAGAACTGTGGGCTTCATTTATGAGAAATGACGCATCGCTGCGTGAAAGCAGCGATGCGTCACTTCTCAGTGCGCACTCCTTGCGACATTCCTGATGCGTCATATTTAACGTATGACGCATCATGACGCAAGGAGCTACAGATACGTCAGTATTTCTGACGTATCTGTAAGCGTAAATGTGACGCATTGCTGGATTGTGTCACAAAAGTGACGCAACTCCAGCAATGCGTCCTTTCACATGGGGCAAGCCCCATGTGAAAGGGCCTGCGTCAGTCTTACGCCTGCTGTGAGGCAGGCGCAAGATTTTGACGCAACGGTGTCCTAAAAGTGACGCAGTGAAATCTCATAGATTTCACTGCGTCACTTCTACGACCCTTCATTGCGTCAATACGCCCCCCTTGCATACATTATACCTGGCGCAGGTATAATGTGGCGCAGGGGTTTACAATGTGACGCATCTCACTAGATGCGTCACTTTGTAAATATGGCGCAACAAGGCGCATTTTTTACGCCACTGGTGCGTCACAAAAACTGACGCACCAGCGGCGTAAAAGTGACGCACGGCCTCATAAATGAGGCCCTGTGTGTTTTAAAAAAAAAAAATTCTTGAATTGCTCATGTTTTAGTCTTTTTGCTATTACCAGTCAGGCATTTGGCCTTGGCGTAGGCCAAGGTGGCGTCTAAAAGTCGTTGAAGGCCCACCTTGGTCCTTCTGACCAGTACCAAAATCATCAGCATAGAGTAAAAGCAGTACCCATGTTTAGTTTAACAAAAATTATTCACAAACAGTAATAACACAAAGGTCAGCAGCCAACGTCAGCCCAATTGGCTTTGCCAATACTTGGCTTTTTCTTGATGTCAAATACTTTTTTGCTGTACTTAATTTATAGGCCGTAGTAGAATCCTAAGCACATCCTAAGGTTTTTGACCCTCATGTTCAATACTTATCTTCAACGTTCCCAAAGTCCTGCATGTTCTCTTCTTATCTCTCTTTGGGAATTGCTGAGGACTGCCCAAGTACCAATCAAAACATCTTTGTCTGTCTGTAGGCCCTGTCCGCGTTATCTTCTATGTTTTTTTGCCTTCCTTTCCCTTTTTTTCTTAAGTATGCTCCGACGCTATTGATGGCTGTCAGATCATTAATCTCACAGTTTCAACTCCAAAACTTGAAATGTAGGAACTCAGGGGCATATTACCAAGCAATAGCGATAATTATCGCTATTGCTTGGTAAGAGACAAAAATTTACCGCTGAGCTGCGGCGATTTTTATCGCAGATAAACCTTGGTATTACCAAGGTTTATCGCAAATGCGATAAAAATCGGCCGCAATGCATGAATATCGCTGAAAAGTCAGCGATATTCATGCATTACCGAGCTAATGCTCTTAGCCATGTTATCCACCTCCCAGTGGATAACATGGCTAAGATCTGCTCAGGGCAGGTGTTAGCTTTTGGAGATATTCGCGCTTAGCGCGAATATCTCCATAAGTTGGTAATAGGAGATAGCGATGTTAGCGACTGTTTCCAGTCGCCCACTTTGCATGTCATTAGTGATAAATATCACTGACATGCAAAGTGGGGCCCAAGATGGTCGCTGTCTCCTACTAGCTGTCGCTAACTGGTGTTAGCGACAGCTAGGTAATAGGGAGATAATTTTATCTCCGCTTTCTTGGCTTTTAAAGGCAAAAAAGCGGAGATAAACCCCCTTGATGATATGCCCCCTAATCCAGTAACCTGTTATTCAAGGGATTTGAGGCTAAACAGATTATTTGATACATTACACAAGGACACTCATTTTTGGTAGGTACGGGGGAGATTAAGTGATTTGCCCAGAATCACAGAATGTTGAGCCGACGCTGAGACTCGAACCTTGTTCCCCAAATCTAAAGTCAGCTGCTCTAGCCGTTACACCACATCCTGTGATCCAGTGAAAGGGTAGGAGGTATGGCTGATAGATGAACTGTTGAGGTCGGCATGACTCGCAGCTGGGGAGGGCAGTTGGGGGGTTTGTGCGAGAGTTCGCGCAGGGGTTCGTGCAGGGGGCAGTAATTAAAAAAATTAAATGACTTTCCCGGTCCTGGCCATCTCAGCTCCTGGCCAGTGCCGCAGGAACAGGAAGCCGACAGCTCCCCTCCTCTCCCCTCCCCTAAGCCAAACACAATGCTGCAATGGTAGCGTTGTGATTGGTGGGAATGCTGACCAGCCAGACGTCTATGGGGAAAGACATTTTCTCCATGTAGGTTGCATGCAGCCTGGGGGGAGAGTGCGCATGACTGGTTTGGTCGGACGCAGCGGGCCCACCAAACAGTCAGGGCCCACAGCATTGGGCAAGCCACTCCTCTGTCTGCCCTCGAGCAGACCCACCCACTCACGCGCCTGCCCCCAACCAAACCCTTCTGCTCTCGCAGTGGGAGAAGCAGAAGCATAAAATGGTAGTTTTCTCGCACTGCGAGAAAGGAATTGGGCGACGCTCCTCTGCCCTAATAGTGGAGCCGCCCCTGTAGATGAATGATTCAAGCAAACCATCACATCATCTAGTAGATTCAATTATATTGAATTGCATTTGTATTTATGTCGCGTTTTACCTCTATCAAGGCCTAAAAATATAATGTCGAATGGAACTGCTTTAGCTGTCCCTATTCCAAATTACAGAGATACAGGAAATCTGCTGACAGTTCCACAGAGGGGACTATGATCCACCAATGTCCACATATGAAATGGCTTATCCATTTCCAAACTTTTTCGATGACTGTGACGCCGATTGTAAACTGAATAACCGCAAATATTCCCTAAATAAAGCTGTCAAATGTATCCTGCGATCATGCGAACTTTATATATGTTATGAGCTCTGGGAATATTCAGTATCATGGGTAATGTACGAGAATATGTTTGTAGTCTGATAAAAGATATTGAAACATACAAACGATGGCCACAAAATTTAGAATTGCACTTGTAACTTCCAAAGTCTTTACTGATTAATTTATAACCGTATCAGAAACTGTCACATTGGTCAAGTAGTTTGAGCATTTGCAAGTGCGGTCTCAAAGAACTTGCAGGGCAAAAAAAAGGAAAATTGGAAAATAGCTAACTCACTCATATATAAACACACACTCTCTCACTCTCTTCTCTCTCTCTCTCTCTCTCTCTCTATATTATATATATATATATATATATATATATATATATATATATATATATATATATATATATATATATATATATATATATACATAGAATAAAAATGCTATTTATTACCACTATTCTGAGGGGCCACTATGCAACGAGTTAAATGTGTGCAGTATGGTAAAAACACCTTGAAGGGGCCTCATGACTATTAGGAGAGTTGTTTCCACCTGTAAAGTAAATGTAAGATGGTATGCAATTATTTTATTATCTGAATGTCATGGTACTGAGATAATAAACTGGAATTTCACCTATTCTCTGCAGTAATGAATGTGTGTTTATTAGTAAAGCTGTTCTAATTAACATGAGCCATTAGGCCACGTTTATTTTTACTGCCATGGCATAAATATATTACAGATGTGGTGATAGTACCTCTGTAGTAATAGCTGGGTCTGAGTTTCGATTGGAGAGGATTTGTTTTCTTAAAGCGTTGGTGCAGTTTGAAAAATCTGCACAAAACTTTCCAGTAATAAGTCAATCCAATCTGAGTTCTTAATATAGAGCTGTGTGCAGATCAGTCAAGCATAGAGATAAAAAAATGGAGGGGGTGTTCCAAAAGTGACATTTTCCATGTTAACTCCTCTAGGATTTCTTGCTCCTCGATACAAAAAAGCAGCAGAACAGAATTACCTTTACCTTGGTATATAAAAAAACGTTAGTCAATTTTGTGCCTTTGCTTGGTTTGGTGTAAATCTGTTCAGTGGTTTCGAGAAATAAACATTTAAAAAGTGTTCTGGTCTGGGCATGAAGATGCTACAGTTTAGAAATATCTAGACCGTAAATTCACGATTCTTCTAGTGATTTGTGCCTCCACAGTGGATTCGTGAATCCAGTTAACAAACTAAAGCTCTCCATTGGATGAGGGAGCCTTTTCTTCTGTCGTGCATTGTGAATCCGCCTTTGTGCTTGTGAATGCCTGCACTCTGATTGGCTGGCCATCACAGAAAAATTTGTGTTGCGCCAGTCATTACCAAACATGGTGCACCGAGCACTATGTTGGAAAAAATAAAAACGTCACAAGGGGGAGGAGTGAAGTACCTTATTCCCCAACCCCTTATTGAGGTGTGGGTGGCTTCATATTTATATTGTGGGATTCACAAATCCTATGCTGGATTTGCCAATCCTGTGAAAAAAATGAAACAGAAGAATTCAGTGCAAAACTGCTTTGCTTGGCCAACTGTCGCATGTGGGCATAAGCCACATGCAGAGTTTTGGAAGCAGGATACTGACGCAGTCCAGTCCCTGCTGCTGAGTATTGTGTGCAGCGGGAGATGACCATCTGCACCACAGTGGCATCCTACGACCAATCCCCTCTGTGCATTGCCTGCATCCATATGCAGAGTGGGTTGGCCTCCTACAGAGAATTCTGCGCCTGGTCTGGCCCAAGGCCATGAGTTGTGGCACTTGCCCCTCTATGCACAGCCAAAGCCAATGTGCCAATGTGACCACCCGTGGAGGGCTGAGTGCAGTCTCCATGGCCAGGTTTCACTGTGCAAGGCTGAACGCCAGGCACAGCGAGAGCTAGCTGCTTGTGGTTGGTTGAGCGAAGGGAACTATTAAGTGGGGCATAGGATATAAAAAACAAAATTCACTGAAAAAAAACAAAGGGTAAAATGAATTTATGGGGAGCTTTGGTTCTAACAAATACACCAAAAGTGACGAGACTAATGCTTACAAATAATCTAACCACTGGCAATTGTTTGCAGTAGCATTCCATCTGATCTTTTTTTTCTGCAATTATGCCATTTAGATTAGACCTAGCAATATGCAAATCAGCCTTGATACTCCTCCAGTTGGAACATTCCATCCCAAAGTGCCTGGCAGAACACAAGCAAGCCAAGACCGGCTGGCTCTAATGTGAGATGGCTCGGTGAGCAAAATAATGATGGAATGGAATGTTACCCCAAGTGATTGCCAGTGGTTAAGAGGTGGTGAAGAGGTGTGGGGCAGCAGCTGAGGCAACTGACGCCAGACGCTGGGGATCACGGTTAGATCCCCGGCACCGGCGGCAGGGGTCTGCCCGGCACCATGTGACTCTGGGTAATAGCTTGCTTAATCTTCCCGACGGCCCCCAGCGCCGGGAAACCTACGGGTAGCTGTGCGCTTTACAAATAAAGGATTATTATTATTATTATTGCCAATGATTATATATATTGCACACATTCCTTCCATCACCTTTTGTGTGCTTGATGTAACACCCTAAGTGGGCAAGTTTATGACCAGATGTGGGTCCCTTGCTCACTGTGCCACTAGAACCAATCTACACCTGATTAAAAGGCTCCAACCATGCTGAAATCAGTCATGGATTGCATGTGTTCCATTTCAGAGAATACCTGACTTGGCAGGTCGGACTGGACTGTTTCTAATGGAGCAGAGTCAAGACTTATTTTTATATAGCTGGGATTTTCATATCGCTGGGTCTAATCTAAGGAGGCAGAATGGGCAAAGGAACAATGGGCTGGAATGCTACCTTGAGCAATCGCCAGTGGTTGGACTTATTACAAACATTCCTCCCATTACCTTTTGTGTGTTGGATAACTTTGTTTCTAACACATTAGCCTATTTTTTTTATCTTAGAAATTCTCTTATAAACCCACAATTAAAGTGCAGTTATAGTTAGAAATGAGCACTCTTAATAAACTCGGTTCCATTCCAACATTTAGGAATCTGAAGTATTTTTTATATTTTTAACATAACTGACCTTTGGCCGGGTGGGCCTTAGCGCGCACATACCACCGAGGTTGCTACACACACCACTGTAAATATTGTCACACGCTGGTCCTGACGAATGCCTGATGGAACATTTCACATAGGCTGAAACATGTTGACCAATCTCTCACTAAGATAACAGTGGACCTTTAATTTGTGGCCGTTGTCCTTTCATTTTTTACTCTGACCAATTGGCGAAACTAATGAACCTTTTTTTCGACTCAACTGGCCATTTTAATTTTCACTTCACAATCACAATCACAATACCAGCTCCGCAGTAACCTGGCGTTGAAGCACACCAGGGTGGCACTTGGCCACTCCTGGTGGGGCCCAATGATGAAGCATGTCACCGACTAGGTCGGTGAGTGAGGGCCTTCCTAATAAACGTATTGGGTTTTTTCCGAATAACAAAACAACAATGTGTTAAGAAACCTTTTTGTTGCCTCTATCTTGTAGTCACTCCTTTTTGGTAATTTTTGATGCTCCTCCGTTGTTGATAAGTATCATAATATTCATGCCAATAAATAACTATATCTAAAAGAAAAATGTAATTAAACAAACACATGGTCAAACCATTCAATGATACTACATCCATAGTTGTCTCTGTGAGAGTGGTAAGACTCATATGATACAGAAACTCACCTGTAAGATGATTTATACCATTTGTAATTGCATCATTCTGTAAGGTGAGGTTATGAGCCTTGCATTTGGTATAAGAGTTAGAATTTGCATGGCTTTTGGGTACCCAAAGATTGTGATCCTAACCATAATATGCAAATTGCTGTGTGTTTTTACAGTACCTGAGAGGGCTGCTGATTTTTCCCAGAACAGTTCACAGCTGCCTAGTTGCATGGTTCACAATAACCAACAGAGCATCATTGTACATTCCCAGGAGTACAAAAAGAGCAAGGACAACTGACAGCCCCCAAATCTTGTTGTAAATTGCAGACAAGACTCTCAATATGCTGTCATAAGGCTATAAACGTTCTACCAAATTCGTAGAACCACATGTTTCTCTGGCTCTGCCCACTGGTTTAAAAAACATTGAATAAATGCTGGGCAAAAGAGGGAGGCCAGTATAACAGACAGGATGGTAACAGCTAAAGAAACACACAAAAGGTGATGGGAGGCTGCTTGCAATAAATCTAACAATTGGCGATCGCTCAGGGTAGCACATCGTTCTTTTGCTCACCATGCCATCTCAGTTTGAACCAAGCCATATGCAAATCACAGTAGACCCTGCTCCTCACGGGAACAATTCAGCCCGAACTGTTAAGCCAGTCCTCCCCAAACTGGAAAACAAGCAACCCAGGACCAGTTTCACCCTAGTTACGGTTCAACCTCAGGCCTTTCTGAAAACTAGAGCCAAATGGAAATCCAGAGAAATGCGACCCACGTGGATTCCACTGTCTTTTCCTACCTTGTTTGATGCAAAGCAAGCAAGGGCATTGATGTTTAGAAGGTACATGACTGGAGTATGTCTTGCACTGAAAAGTATGGCATGGCTCATGAGGTATAGAAATACCCAGATTCCCTACCTGTAATTTTCATTACACTGGAGGTATTCTCCACTTTGTCACAGTCCTCACTAATTAGCTTTATCTCCCTTCATGGGCTTAATAACAAGCAGATAGAAAAACTACATGTTACTCACCCCACACAGAGAAAATTAACAAAATGGTCTTTTCCCCCCAAAGTACTACCTGTACATAGCAGCTCTATATGGAAAGGTGGGAAGGGTGTGAAACTGTGACAATGAAAAGTAGGACACAGAGTAATGAAGAATACTGGTAAGTAATCAGTACATTTCCCCCTACTCACTTCATGCTCAACCAAGTCATTACTAAAGAGGATATCAAAAGGAGAAAGCATTTGTCTCGAAAACATGTACACAGAGCCAAACAAACCAAGTGCAATGCACAAAAAGTTTAATACACTTCAGATAATAACATCTTAGTTCAGACGCCCAAGCAAATATACAGCCTAAGTAGAAGAAACTGGAAGCTACACTGAATACAATGGTTGCAAAGGAAGCTGTAGGCACATCCAATTTATAATGTGAAACAGGCTTATGCAGGGAAACCCAAGTAGGTGCTCCACATATATCATAAGTGGAGACTCCCTTACATTCTAAATAGGATGCTGCCATCCCACTGCAAACAACCCTGAACAGAAATAGAAGAGGCACCACAGACTCACTATAAACTGAAGCAATCACTTGATGGAGCCAACCCCTAATTGTGGACACAGTAGGCTTGATGCCCACATGACCTAGGCCATAGGAAATTTTAAAAAGGGCAATTGTCTAAAGAAATGCAACTGTTTGAGTTAAATACACTCTAGCAACTCAATCCATATACAAGGAATGGAAGATATGTACAATCACATCAAAACTCTCAGAGGTATATAGGGCCATATGCATGAACACATTTTCCCATAGACACAGAATGGGTAAAACCCTTTGATACATCTGGCCCTTAGAGGCAACACTGAGACATGGACAGGTGAAAGCGATGCACATGACCTAATTTCAAAAAGAAGGAGAAGATCTTAAAACCAACATCTCATGACAACGAAATCATATGAGACTTCCTACACAAAAGAGCCCCAAGCTACCCAGATACCTGGTTGGGAGATGGCCTTCAGAAAGTCACTAGTCCAAGTCAGAAATTTAAGAGCAACTGCTCAAATGAAGCACTCATCAGATTCTGAAGAACCATGGGAAGAGGAAGGGCGCACAGAATAGTAATTTGGACTCCCCAAGGCTTACTTATATATCCTGCATGCTGCTAATTAGACATGAAAAGAGAAGGATACGTCCAACTGAAAGCCATCTCACAAGAAGTCCAAAAACTTCAAAGGATGACTTCCAAAAGGAGATATATTGCAAGCAACACACCAAGAGCAGGACGCACTCAAATGCTGCATATATACTCATAGGGCCTCATTTACAAGAACTGACGCATCACTGCGATGCGTCAACATTTTTTGCGATTTGCTATATCACTTTTAAACGCCTGGATGTGCCATATTAACGGTATGGTGCACCATGGCGTAAGGATCAGGCAGAGTAAAAAAAATTATGTTGCAGCAAGCGTGTTTTCGCACATTGGGAGCAAAACTGAGGTACAGTTGGTTAGCGGCTCTTAAAGCTATGCTAGCCACCCTAGCACCACGTTTCACTGCGTCAAGCTTAAAAAAACATGCTTTGGAAAAAAAACATTGGCACACTTCACAGAAGGCAGCCATGGATTGGGGAGAACAGAGCAGCAGCTAGGACAACAACCCCAGCAACTCCGGCACCAGACAGGATGTCCAGACAGACTTCCAGGGAACGAGGAAGAGGAAGTGCAACTTGAGTGAGGAGGAGAATTAAATCTTGATCACTGAGGTGCATCAACATCAGCTTTTCGCACCTCAAGATTGGCATTAGGAAAGAATGAAGCCATTTGGAAGTCCATAGTGGCCAAGATCAACAGTGTGGGACAAGCCAAGAGGACAGTCACCAACTTCGAAAAATGCTGGCATGACTATAAGCGCAGATCAAAGGATAAACTTCCCAACAACCTAGTGGAATGTATAACATGAGTCACCAGAACTACAAGTTCCAGAATAAAAGTAAAAAACATGGAATGGAACAACACATCATGCATGGACACATCAACCCTGCCCAACCTGACTGTTACGATGCAGGCCACCTTGCACCATGAGACACTGTGTCCAGATTGGGCCCAGGCACACAAATATGGACTCTAAAGAAATTGAATGGAATGGGCTTGTGAGAGGAGAAACTGCAGACCCGAGAGGGAGGTCAGGTGAGGGACATGTGAATGATTAACACATAGGAACATGCCAAGAGTCATGTGTATGGTAGGCTGCTGGAAACTACATTGCACAGAGCTTGTCCCGACGTGCGGTTTGAGATCACACAGGTGTCCCCACCCTTCGTAGGGACCTGCCAAACTCCTGAAATTACCTAAATTGGATTGGGTGTGGGGTGAATGTAAGTGATGCACACCAGACGACCATGTGTGTTGAAACAAAAGATGGTGTGTGGGCCTGGTGGGCCCCTGGTAGTGCAGTGCATTGTAGGTGCTGCCTCAGCACACTGACCTGCCATTGAGTGTGAATGAATGGGGAGACATGTCATAGCAAATAGGAGAAAAGGGATATGTTTACTGCAATGTAGCCTGTCCAAAACGCTTGTACTGATGTGTCTGAGACTGTCATACTTGTGTCGCAGCTGGGAAGGGATGATAGAGAAGAGACCATTGTGGAAATACATCTTAGAGGTGATGTGACCCTGAGTGAAGATGTAGCACATGGCAGAAGGGAGTCTGAAGGCAAAATGTCTCACCGTGCCACATATGTCAAAGTCGGAGGATGTGAAACGGGTATCTGTAAAAGTATAGGATGAACTAGTCTGCCACCACAAAGGACAGGAGTCAGGGATGATTGGAGGCTAAGGTGGATGGGCTAAGATGTGTGGCAAACATGGGTAGGTACATGTCACCAGCACTACAACCATGTGGACTACAGCTCATTCCTTAGCCCACAAAAACAGCCAGCCATGCGAGTCCAATGGATATGGTAATGCATTTTATTGGTGTTGCAGGCACATCAGAGTCAATGTATTATCTGTGTCCCATCTGTGTGTGGCAGTACATTGAGTGCCTGGCCAAAATCAGGTTTGGCAAATGATGCATACACCCCATACAAGTGAGGGGCCCTGAGTAAAAAGATGTGTGAAACTCTGCAGATGACCTACTTTGTCAATGATAAAATGGGCAGAGTGTCAGGTTTAGCAATCTACCTAGTTTGACTGGGCCCATCCCTTCAGAGTTTCTACACAGTGCACACTGTCAACATATCTGTTGCCAACTGTTGTGATATGAGATCACTTGAGTAAATACAAATAGGAAACCCATGGCAAGTACTTGCCCTCACACATTCCTGCAGTGTAGCAAGGTTGAAAGCTGGATAGAGGTGTGCAGGATAAGTGTGAAAAACGGAACCCATGACCACATGAAAGTACAGTGTGCATGCAAGACAGCACAACAAGGCAGAGTCCTGTGGGCTATTGTATGAAAGGCTGACTGCAGAATCATAACTAATTCATGTACACCCACTTCACCTTCACAGGAGCTGTGGGATGAGTACTGGTCACAGGGAATGCAGGAAGCCTGGGGACTAGGTGCAATGTACACAGTAGGTGTGTCAATATGTCACAACACAATCAGTATAGACATCATGAAAATCACCAAGGCAGAGATGGACTCTCTGTACCTCATATCACACATGCAGGAATGGCAGGGCCAGCAAGCTGTTTAACTGTGTTGTAACATGTGCCTTGACATGGCAGGTCAGCTCTGTCACACAGTGGTTGTGTGAACAATGCAGAGAGATACTGGCATCTGAAAGGCAATTGCACTCCAACTTGACCTCTAAACCTATGAGGAGCAGATGTTGTAAGCATTAATGTTGACCTGACTGGGAGTTAGTAGGTAGTCTGAATGCCATCCAGATTACTCAGGTCACCATCTAACATAAATTCACAACATCATATATCTATTGCATTGCAGAGGATGTACCAACAACTCCTGACCCGCTGCCTGTCCTGGATGAGGATCCTGCCGGCAATGACGCATGCCAACCCTCGACCAAGACACCCTCCTCCAGGAAACCTTTCACTTGTTCGTACACCATCTCTAGTCGCAAGAAGGTGCGACAGCGCCACACTGTCTTGAGAGGATCCGACTATCACCCAGCAAACACCGCCTGCCAGCCCACCCCAGCCTTGGACTTCGAGGACCCCAAGTTGAATTTCAACGTTGTGCGGTAGGAGTCCAGCAAGAGCTGGTAGATACAGTACGGGCTGACATGGAGACTGTGGTGGGCCCCCTTTAGAGAGTTTGTAGGAGCCTCAGTCCCAATAAGGATACCTCGAAGGCCATAAGAGGCAACCATCCTCAGCTCCATGGCTAATGTGGGGTTTTTGCCCACAAATTGGCCTTTCAACAGTTTTCGTCCACTAATGTCAGAATTGTATCGCCTTCACACTAGCGTTAGCGGCAGTTTTTACTACGGCTAACTGAAACTATTGCCATGTAGTGATGTATTGTAAATACATTGCTAACAGAGTGATAGTTTTTGGTGATAGGCCGCGTTAAGAAAACTGCTGCTAACTAACACTAACACTAATTAGCGACAGTATTTGCACATATACCCCTTTGTTTCTAGGCCAAATATCTGCCTGTTATTGAGCCTGAGGTGGTAGGATTGAACCTCACTAGTGGGAAGTTGGTCTAGGAGGAGTGTAGTTCACCAGGGCGTGTTGGTGTCACAGAAATCTGTATTAGACAGAGCAGCAAGAGTTGTGCTTCTTGGTGATTTGAAGTTGCAAGGATGAAGAACGCTCAGTGTGACAACGGTAAAGGGCCATGCGTGAGGGAAGTGATGCTTTCAGATCATGCTGCCGCAAATGGTGCATCAAATGGTGCACGGTTCAGCAAATGGCGCATGGTGCAGCAAATGTAAGCATGGAAGCTCGGCAGGGCCTCTGGATGATGCACTAGAAAGGCAAGAAGTTGCACAGTTTTCTGTAGTTTCAGAAACGTTTACAATAGCATTCATGATAAGCTTTCATTACATGTATAGTACTGAATGTTGTAACATGAATTCTGCATACTAATATATGCGATAAACATTCGATTGAACCAGGGCTCGAGTTGGGGGTACACGCGGGTGGACGGCGTCCCCCCACTCTTTTCACTGGGTGGACACCGTCCCCCCTGCCAAGAAGCTGGGCCCCACAGAAATAAGGTGAACGTGTCCCGGTGTCATTTTGAGACAGCGGCACATGTTGAGAACATGGCGTCATTGATTCATTTGCATATTGTCAGTCCCTCCACTTCTTTTAATAGAACTTGTGCCCTGGATTGAACAATGCACAATTACTAATGGCGCCTGCCTTGTGATGGGAGTGGACCATGCATTCACAGGGGAGGCCTGTCAGACCCAGGGTGACGCTTCTTGCATAAAAATGTTTACTTGCAATTCCAGTCCCCAACACCTGAGAGCTATGAAGCCGTCAAAGACACCAAAAAAGGAGCAGGTAGGAACTTATTTCCAATCATCAATGGGGAACTTTTTCAAACGGGATACAACCTGAGGACGCTGGAGTTAGAGGAGGAAGAACATATCACTTCTTTCTGGCTCATTAAAATTCAAAAGGTGTAATTCGGAATTTGGCCGCTTTGCTCAAAAACAAATTTTGTGAATTAAAGTGCAGTAACCACACTGATACAAAGGGTTAAAAGGTGAATAATACAACATTATTACTCAAAGTTTGCACTGTTAAAACATTCAACACACTATTTTGGGGCTGTTCTATACTTTTATATTAGGGAATGGAGTCTACAGGTTTTACTCCAAATATTGGCTAGTCCATACAATATGCAATTTTAGAAATGTACAAAAAAGGGTGCAAACTACAGTTGCACAATATGTGCTGCACCCATTAGGGAAGGAGCTAACTTTAAGCAAAATTAGTGCGTTCTATGATCAGATTCGGAAAGCATCGTGAAAGATCATTCTAGCGTTCGTGCCTCAGTCTTTCAGTACAATGTTCTTGAGCTGAAATGTGCTTGTTCCAGTCTGTGATATGGGATCAGCAAGAGTGATGCAAAAAGGAATTGTACTATTTGTGCGTTATGTAATTAATACCATAGCTTTGCGGGTCACGTTTTATTTATCGAGAACCTTGGTCAAAGGTGTACGGTGTATGATGCATCTATTAAAAAATGTCACTAGGTGGCGCCATAACATAATGTACCTCCTTCCCTAAAAGGAAAATGCAGTGGCCACATTTGTAATAACTTCAGCTCAGAAGTTTTAGAGGCACCAATAGTGTTGGCACAGACAGGTATAGCAAATGGGACCTTTAACAGTGCGGTAAATGTTTCCTGGAGACGGATGCCTTCACTTCATCAGGGGCCCAATTCAATCACTTTTTGATAGTCGAGCAGGTAGAATGTATAGTCTGAAAGTGGGAAATGGCCATTATGTCGGATTTTCAGCTGAAATAAGCTTACGAAAGGGGTGGGCTCGCTCGCATAGGGAGATCGAAGACGTGGCCACTGCTAGGGTTGATGTAAAGGTTCTTGGCGGTCCAATAAAAATACATGCGAGTGAGAACTAGCCATATTTTTGAAAATACCTACAATGCTGTATGTAACCCGACCGTGGGATGTAAAAACGACATATGCACAAGGCAACTGTTAAAAGGTTATTTTTTCACTAGTGCAAACTTCTTCCTGGCACTAGTCAGTCAGTGTAAATGACAGTGCAAAATAAAACCACTGTGGAGCAGATTTGATCATTGCAACCTTTGCCATGTAAATGTAAATGTAAAAATTCTGGAAAATATCAGGAAAAGTAAATGAAGTGCTTGTTGCAGTTAAGCTCCATGGGGTTTATTTACAAGCCCATTGTGCCACCGGTGCGTCACTTTTTTTTACACACTGTCAGTGCAGTGTGCTGCTCCATATCTACAAGGCCACCCTGCGTAGCTTTTCGTGACCTTGTAAATACGGCCCCTCTTCATGCAGCACTTTGCGTGAAAGGGGCGTGCCATGGGTGTTGCTGTAGGTGTTCCCCTGCAACCAGAGGCGGTTTCTAGGGGTGGACACAGGGGCTACGTCCTTCCAATTATGTGCAATATGGATGGTAAATGCAGAGCACAATTACCATCCTATTTGCATTATTTTAAAAGCAGTCACTGGCACTGCACTGGTCCGTCTTCCCAGTCCGTTCTCTAAAGTATTCGTCATGCCCTCAAACAGTTTCAATTATACGTGCTGGAAAGTTTGGTATAACTTTTAAAACATAGCTATCCAAGAAGTGTGCAGCACTTAAACGCAAATGCAGAGTATAGCAATATATGTATTCCAGAGAGCAGAACCGTGATGCACATCTCAGAGGTCGTCTGCACGTGCAGTTAAAAACCCAAGACAGCAGTCTTTTGTTTGGAGTAATTTAGGCATTTGTAGCATAATAATTCTAAATTCTGCCCGGTCGAAAATGCTTATTAAAGTAATTAATCACGGCATACGTTCTGTGTCTACAAAGCACGTTACATAAATGAATCGCATCGCTGCGGCGGTTATTTTTCCGCTGTGCGGCTTTTTTCGGAAAGCCGCGTTAGATGACGAGCTCAGCTCGTCATCCGCACACGACCACCATGGCTGATGACGAGCTGAGCTCGTCATCAGCAGCGAAGGGGTTAACAACGTACTTTCTGGACATAGAATATATATTTTCTGAGATGTCATTTATCCTGCACAGATGTATGTTTGATGTCTAGAAAGCAAGCTTCCAATTTAATTGGATAACTTGCTTTCTAGACACAGAAGTATGTGCCAGATCAGAAACATTGTTCTTGTTTGCTTCTTAGTTAGGCCTAAATTAGAATTCTGCCTGCTAATATGATCTGCACTGTGCGCTGCACTCAGAGGCCAAGGACTGGATGACAGTGTAGTCAAACAGCTTTTTGACCCACTGACAATCAAACACAATATGTTTTTTATACAACTGATATTCTGAACTCATGCATGAAACTGAAGAAAATGGAGTTGTGGTGAAAGAAAATATTTGCATTAGATCACAAAATTCAAGTGGGGAATCTGTGATTTATTCAGATTTTATGGTTTCACTTTGTACAAATCAGCCACTAAATAGGTATCTATTGATCTTTCAATGTGTTAGGGCTTTGTTTTGAACCTCTTTCTGCAGTTGTTTTATAGCTCAAACTCGACCCAAAGGCATTGAAGCACTTTACCTGAGCACCAATTATATAACACAAGGTCACATTAATTCGATTGTGTGTGTGTGTGTCAGTGATACCTCGTCCTGAGGCGGAAGCCGGGACTCTGTGTGTACTGTCTGCAGAATTGTTAATTTTAAAATCGTCGCATTTTTAAAAAAAGTACCTCGAAAAATCTGCTATCAGCATTTTATTTACCTGCTCGCCCTGTTGTATCTTGGTGCTTTTAATCACTCTCTATACACAGACTCGCTCTTAAAAATTAGGGGATCTCTTGGCTGCTGATCGCGCTTGATCTCACCCCTCGCAGCTGATTGGACGCTGCTCGGGGGGCCGCCATCTTAGGTGAGGAGCCGGACCAGGGTCAGCATTCCTGTGCTTCGCCCCTCCCGCCCTCCCGCCCTCGATCACTACAAAATGGAGCCCCCATTCTGTCGGCGCAGCGGACGGGCGCAGCGGGCGCGCCGGCGGCGCGCCAAAGGCGAGCCCGTCTTCGCCCGTCCGCGCCCGCCCGGGCCCAGGGGCCACAACCCCTGGCCCCCTTATCACATACCCTGCGAAAACTCTCAGGGATCTGCAGTTTTCCAACTGCCCTTTGCCGCCTGGTGTGTGGGAGCGCACTGCCCTCCTGGAGATCACTAGTAAGCTCTCTGACCCTGGCACCCACTCTGACCATGGTCTAGTTCATTCTTGTCCTATGGCCCCCCCTCTGGCATCTAACAATGACACCCATCTCCGTGTGCTCTACCTTAACACTCGTTCCATGGTGAAGCATCAGCTTGATTTATTCTTGCTGCTCAACATGGATAAACCCGACATTTTGCTCCTAACGGAGACCTGGCTCACGCCGGACTCCCACCCGGATATCCTGGCGACCCTCCCCCCGGACTATTACATCCTCAATGTAAACCGCCCTCTTAGTCGCCCGGGAGGGGGAGTAGCGGCCATCATACACAAGAACCTTAGATTCCTAACTTCCGCTTCACTTACCCTACCAGGGGCAGATAACATAGTTATCAGCGTGGAAACCTCTGGGGGTGTCTTGGCGATTGTACTCCTCTATCGCCCCCCCCAGCCAATGCCATCATTTCCACTGTCCTTCAGTGAGCAAGTAGCCGACCTGCTCACCCACCATTCCCGACTCGCCGTATTCGGCGACTTCAATTACTGGTTTGACGATGACCAAGCCGGTCCCCATGCCATCGAGCTGTTTGAAATCTTGACAAACCTAAATCTGTCCCAACACATCTCTTCCCCAACTCATATCAAGGGCCACATTTTGGACCACATCTGGACTCACAACCTTGTCCTGTCCTGCCCAGTCATCTCCCCCTGCCTCTGGTCTGACCATCACCTGATTGACGTCACTATCTCAATTAAAGGGAAACTTAAGGCTCCTCCCCTCCCCGGGGGACTGAGCCGCAAATGGAATTCTTATGATTCCCAGGGATTTATTGATCACCTGACCAACACCTACCCCACTACCCTCCCCGAACCAGATATTGATTCTATGTCGGATGGGATCACCACCTGGCTGTTATCAGCCAGCGACATATTTGCCCCTCTCACCAAATTTGCTCATACTAGACATGGTAACTCTCATCGCTGGTTCTCAGAGGAACTGAAAGCACAGAAACTCAAACTGCGTCACCTGGAACGAAACTGGAGACGGGGCTACTCTAAGGAGGACCGCACCGAGTTTGTGAGGGCCCGGAATGAATATAAGAACGCTATTACTAAAGCCAAGGCCTCACACATCACGGAAAGAATCGATACAGCTAGTGATAAATCCAAAGAAATCTTTAAAATCTTCAACGATTTCTCATCTGACCACAGAGTACTCCCAACCCAGGCCCCCACCCAGGAAACCTGTAATTCGCTCAATTCTTACTTCATCCAAAAAATTGTAAACATCAAGAATGCTATTCCTCTCTCTACCCCTCTTAGCCTTTCTGACTCCCCCCCTCTTAATCCTTGCTCTTTTATCCAGTTCCCACCAATCACCGCCAGCACTCTCGCTGAGCTTACCACTCGTGTTAAATCCGGATCTCCTAGGGACTGCTGCCCCCCTCAAGTTCTTAGGGCAACTTTCTCTGCTCTGCCTGATTGTATTCTCCCCCTTTTGAATACCTCCCTCAGTTCCGGCTCGGTCCCCAGGGCTTTTAAGGAAGCCATATTGGTCCCCCTCTTAAAGAAGACAGGAGCCGACCCCGCCAATCCTGCCAACTATAGGCCCATTTCTCTTCTGCCTTATATCTCTAAACTTCTCGAGGCCTACGTCACCACCTGCCTCTCGGCATTCGTCGAGAGCTCCGGGTTCTTGGTACCTAACCAGGCAGGCTTCAGACCGGCGCATTCAACCGAAGCAGTCATTCTAAAAGTTCTGGACACCCTTCGGGAGAATGCCGATAGAGGGTCCCCTCAGGCGTTGGTCCTTTTGGACCTCTCGGCCGCCTTCGACACGGTGGATCATGACATCCTTCTCCACCGTGTCAGACAGGCAGGCATCAAGGGACCCGCCTGGGAATGGATCAAGTCCTTCCTCTCGAGCCGTGCCCAAACAGTCCATCTAGGCCCCTTTACCGCCACCCAGGTCCCCACCACCTGTGGAGTCCCCCAGGGCTCCTCTCTGTCTCCATTACTGTTTAATTTATATCTGCGCCCACTTATCCATTCACTGAGCTCTTGGAATTGCACTGTCCTCAATTATGCTGACGACATGCAAATCATTTTCCCATTAGATTCCCAGGATGCTGTATCTAACTTTCAGGGAGCAATGCTGCATATCCAACAATGGATGATCTCCAACCAGCTCAAATTAAACCCTGAGAAGACGGAACTCCTCCTGCCTGGTACCAGCCCTCTACACTGGGGCCCTCACTTCTGGCCTAAGGAGCTCGGCATTCCACCTAAACCTTTGAATTCGGTAAAAAGCCTGGGCGTTACCATCGACACTGATCTCTCCCTTAAAACTCACGTTGGTACCACCATCTCTGCCAGCATGTTCCAGTTACGCAAAATTCGCAAGATTTCCCACTTATTCTCCCACGAATCCCTGGTGCAAATTGTCATCTCCCTTGTCCTTTCCCGCCTGGATTTTTCTAATTCAATCTACTGGGGGCTACCCAAGTTCCTCCTCAATCGTCTCCAGCTGGTGCAGAACCAGGCAGCTAGACTTATCTGCAAAACTCCCAAATGGCAATCCGCCAGGCCTCTCCTGGCCAAGCTGCATTGGTTGCCTATCGAACAGCGAGCTGCTTTTAAAATTGGCTGCCTGGTATACAAGGCCCGGCAGTCCAAGGGCCCTGCCTTTTTAGAATCCCTTCTGAACCCTCATTGTCCGGTTCGTAACCTCCGTTCTGCCCACCTTCATCTCCTCACCACGCCGACGGCCAAACTAAAAAAACTGGGCGGCTGTAGATTCAGCTATCTGGCACCTAAATTATGGAACTCCCTCCCTCTCCACATTAAAACTTCTGGTACCCTACTAAGCTTCCGAAAGAGCCTAAAAACATGGCTCTTTTCAAAACTCATGTAAACTATGACACCCACCTCCAATCTCAATCATAGCGCCAGGAAACCTTTGGTGTCAGTGCGCTCTATAAATACAGCATAAGATAAGATAAGCACATGGGAGATTAAGTGACTTGACCAGAATCACAGGATATTCAGCCAAAGCCAAGAACTGAACCTGGTTCCCCAGTTCCAAAGTCAGCAGGTCTGGCCTTAACACAACATTGTGAGTAGAGGGAGGTTGGCAAGCTGAAGCCAGTTTGAGAACTATATTTGTCATACATTTATCACAGAAATAGTGCTGAAAATTGCACAAAAATACACCCATTTATGGGACACCTTCATGTACATAAACAAGCATTCATGGTGATTTGCTCTTTCTAATGTGCTGCAGAATGAATTAATGATTTCTTCTTGTAGCGCCATTCTAACATCTGGTAATACATGGCATTAGAATGGCACTGTTTTTGGCACTGCCTCAGCTTTGTAAATCTGAGGCAGTGTCAAAAAGCAATGTGTGTTGCGGTGGAACGCCCACATTAACACCCATTGCGTACCCCTTTGCCGCAGAGGACTGCGGCGGAAAGGGGCATATTTGCAAGGTGGCCTTAAGCCACGTTAAGTGACTTACTGCCACCTTGTAAATGGGGGAAATGGCACTACGCCACTGAAACGTCAAAAAAACATGACTCTCCGGTGGTTGTACATATGCCCCCTAGTGCAGCTTTCAATTGAGTTTGGAGGAGGTATCTCCAACATCGGCCTATAAATGGATGAGAGCCAAATGGTTACTCTGCATGGTGAGCACAACCTCCTTGTTTCAATATTTGTGGTCCCTACTAGCCTCCATCCACAGTGACACTCAGCACTATCTTAATACCACCTACAGTGATCTGGGTGTGGAAGAAGTGCTCTCAAGTCATGCCTCTGGGACCTTGACAGACCCGGGATTTGTAGAGGATCAGCACCCAGCTAGTTTTCTACGCAGCCACATGTGCAGTTCAAGGAAAGTCCTAAGCAGTCCGTGGGTGCCTGTTGTCTTTGTTGGTTTACAGCTTAATTCAGCTCAGAATCGATCCCCCTGCCATGGCCTTTGGCGCTCACCGCTCGGCACAAGATGTGGCAATTGGCCACCCACCTATACTCCATAAAGCCGTCAGTTGTGCACAGTGGACACTGGGACAGATCTTGCCATTTGGCCACATAAAGCAACCATCCCCCATGCCCTTAGCCCAATTGTGCACAGCCATTGACAATGCCCATTAGGCACTGGACGCACAGCAGGTCATCGAGCTAGCCTTATGTCAGTGACACCACTGTTCTCGGTCTTCTGCAATATGCAGTGGTCACTGGGTCCTATGTGTAGTCTGTGGGCTTTTCAGCTTTTCCAATATTTTGCAATGGTCGCTGAGCACAGGGAGTGTCCTCCGACTACATCCTTTCTTCAGTCATGGTGGCCTCCAACACCGGCACACATCCTTTGGCCATTCGATGGAGCCACTAGGCACGGGGTGTGGCCTCTGGCCATGTCCTGGACCCAATCATCAATCCCTTGATCCTCAGGATCACTGCATTTGGGCATGTGCCAAAGCCACTGTGGGTAGTGTGTTGCCTCTGGCCACATTCTACATACAGTCTTTCCCCCTGAACTCACTCCTCATCATCTTTGGCCATGCAGGAACCACTTTCCGTGGTTGTGAACACTCAACCAGTGTTCAGCATGTGTGGGAGTTTACGATTAGTAGCTATCCAGTAGAATATGAAGGGTTTTAACGTTTTGTACCCATAACACTGAATGACAAAAATTCTTCATTTCATTTGATTACATTTACCGAATGCTTCTAACTAAACCTTACCTTAAGCGTATCTAAGTTTTTTAAAGTTAATTCCTGTTCCCTTGCGTCCCAACCGTGCTCTGCAAAGCCTTTGGTCCTGATCATTGGTGGTTAACAGTAGTGCACGGCCTTTGCCTACACACAATCTATTCTACACCCAAACTGACTGCACACAGCCTCCGACTGTGTACAGTGGCCATTCAACACACAGCATACCATCCAGTCCCTGTAACTCAACCCCACTGAGCACAGACTTTAGCCATGCTCAGAGGTCACTGAGTGCAGAATGTGGCCTTCTTTTGACAACAAACCCAGGGGCAGATTTATGTTAACTGGCGCATCCCCAGGGATGCGCCAGTTAACGTGCGCCACAGTGGGCCACAGCTCCGCCACCCATGGTGCGCCGCATTTACAATGCGGCGCACCATGGTGCAAAAATGGCACAGATGCGTGACGCATCTGTGCCGGAAAGGTGGCGCATTGCTGGAGTTGTGTTGCAAGCGCAACGCAGCTCCAGCAAGGCTCGGGGGTGCCCCATCTTCACAATGCTGCGTCAAGACCTACACCTGCTTCAAGCAGGCGCAGGGTTTTGACGCAGCATTGGCCTGAAAGTGACTGAGTGAAATCTCATAGATTTCACTCAGCCACTTTCAGGAGGCGTTCCTGCGCAGGAACGCCCCCCTCCCCCAGCGCAGGAACGCCTCCTTATGGCGCAGGGCTTTACAACGTGACGCATCTCTTAGATGCGTCACGTTGTAAATAGGGCGCATTGTTTGTGCCGCCGTTGCGTCAAATAAAGTGATGCAATTGCGGCGCAAAGAGGTGCAAGGTCATCATAAATCTGCCCCCCTTTTGATTATAACCTGTGGCCTTAGACAGTGGAAAATGGACAACTACTGGCACTGACTTTAGACATTCAACTAGGCACTGGGTGCAATCAGAGGATTCCAGCCATACAATGGGCACAATTCCCATGTCCCAAAACCCACTGTGCACTTCCTTAGCCCATGTATGGTAGTCACTAAGCACAGGGAAAAGTCCCTGCCAACACTTGTGTCCAGTCGTACTGCCCCAAACCCGCTGTACGTGGGCTGAGCTGTGTAAAGCAGCTATTAGGATCAGAGCATAATGTCTGACCATGTCTTGCATCCTTTTGACGTTGCCCCAACTCCTGTGGACAGTCTTCAGTTTTACAGAGTGCCCAGAAAAGTCTATTGTGTCATGTCCACCCATGCAGCACACCCCGTCTTCCTGACACCAAGCCAACTGAACATAATGTACTTGCATTGTAATCAAAATTTGCTTACTGTAGCCTCCGGACACAGCTTTCACCCAGCCTCCCTACACCAGAGCCCACTGCACATACCCTGGACTTTGTGCAGTAGCCACTCGGTTCATGGTTGGTCTCTGGCTATGCACTGCCATTCGTTTAATTACGACCCTACTGTATGCACCCTTGTGCTATGCACTATGGCCACCGAGGGGATGATGTGGGCCCTGACCATCCCCACAGCCTCTGATGCCGCTTGCTGCAGATGTGTGCATGGTATTCCCTCCTCTTCTGCCTAGTGACCCTTGCGGCATTAAGCCTTTTTTTTTTAATAATGTAGATCACAATGTAGTTCAAAAACTGATGCCATTTGAAACTGATCTTGATCACTTTTAAGATGGAGCTTTGCATATTGTTTACCATGTTTTAAATCACTCACAATGATCTCCTATGACTGAGGGAGCTGGCTCTGTGCGGGCTGCTGCAGTTGGGAGAGAGGAAACTCAGACAAACACAAGGAGATGATTGACAGAGCTTTGAAACTTTTCAGACACTCACCCCCAGTCACAGATCTGGGTTGAATCCATCATCATTCTTTAGCCCACTCTGCCACCTCAGTTCAGACCCAGCAAATCAGTCTGACCCTGTGCCTCATGGGAACAGTCCAGCCGAACTACCAAGCCAGGTCTTCCCTGAACCAGAAACAAGCATCCTGGGACCGGTTGCTGGGTAACCCCCTTCATCAGCCAGGCTAGCTTCAATTCAGTGGCAAAGTGAACAAGGGACCCACGTCTGGGCACACCCTGCCAACTTAGGGCGAACAAAGCAAACACTAGGAGATGATGGGTGGAGCGCTGAAACTTTTCAGACACTCAACCCCAGTCACAGATCACAGACTGTGCAGGCTGCAGCAACTGGGCGTGTCTGTCAGAGTGCTGAGATGGGAGAAAGGGTTGCATGGGGGCGGAGGGATCGGGTTTTTATTCAGGTATTGTTATTGGACTCTGTGGGGTCACATGGCAGCCCTCATGGTAATATGGTGTTATTATCATTTTATTTTTCCTTTTTGCACTTCTCAGAGAGCAGTGGGCCACGCTCCTCCGCCTTAATGGAAGAGCTGCTGCTGCACATGACTGACCGAGGAGCACAATACCTCTGCACTCCCTAGTGTGCAGTATGTGTAGATAAGTACAAGACTTTGAACTTGACCCTTATGTTCACTGGAAGTGGGTTCATAGCAGAGTAATGGAGTAAATGTGCCTATCCTCCCACGGTGTGTCTCAACCTGGGCTGATGCCGCTTCAGGACACGCTGCTGCTGTGGGTTGTGTGGGCAGTGGCTGGTGCCTTATCCCAGCCTCATCTGAGCATTTCACTGGACTTTATAATTGTGTTCCTTCCTGCATAAAAACAATCAAAAACAAATTACTTTTTGCAACTTGTATGTGTGATGCATTAAGCCTCACACATAAAAGTTACAAGACACCATTTAAAGATTGTCTATGTTCAGGAAGGAAGACCTTCCTGCACGTAAACAGTCTTCCCCTCAATGCAGACACCCTTGCACTATGGTGCGGGGGTGACTGCGTTGGCGCTAGGCTGCTAAATTTGCGTTTCTGAAGTGGCGGAGCACTGCGTTACGCCAAGGAGGCTAACGCCGCGCTTCGCCTCTCCATTGTAATTATGCCCCTACATCTCCCCTTTTGTTAAATAAAAGTACAAATAATACAAAAATACATCACAACTCTTCAATAGGTCTTTTCGGTATTCGAATCAGTCGCACAGATCGTGTCATTTGAGGCTGCGGAGATACCGGAGAAGTGTCAATGATGACAGGGACATTGATACAGTCATTGGGCCACCCAGATTCTCAGGTGGATAAGTCACACCTCTGACATCTGGAGTTGGTGAATGTCGAGGCAGGTTCTTGAAATACGAAGAACCTCAAGTAATGGGCTTTTCAGGATGGTGAGCAGTCGCCATGTGTCCTTTATTAGTCATAACTCTCAGTGGGTCAGCAACAAAAGGAGTATCAGACTTGCATGTCCTTTTCTCCCTTACAGTAACTTGGGGCCGGATTTAGATCTTGGCGGACAGGTTACTCTGTCACAACGGTAATGGATATCCTGTCCGCAAAATAGAAATCCTATTATTTCCTATGCGATTTACATTTCAGCGGATTGGATATCCGTCACCATTGTGATAGAGTAGCCCATCCACAAGATCTAAATCAGGCCCATGGTCTTCTCTTTTGAAGACAGTGCACCGAGCACAGCAGTGTTTATCCGAAAAGGTCTCCTTGTGAGACGAATCAATGGTGCGAAGGTTATCAATGTCAATAGATTTTTCAGTGGTCAATTGTGGCAATTTGGTGCCAACGGCTCTCCCAAACATTAAGTTGGCGGGGCTTTCCCCTGTGGCAGAATGGGGAGCTGACCTGTATGCATGAGTAGACTGAAGAACTGATTTGAGTTCAAGCTTTTCCAGTGCAGCACGCTGAACAGTCTTCTTGAGGGTGCTCATAAATCTTTCGACAACACCGTTCGCCTGTGGCCAGAGAAGTGTGCTTTTCGGATGCTTGACATTTATATGAGTGAAAAAATCTTTAAATTATCAATTATTGAAAGGCAGGGCATAGTAAGATGTAAAAATCGAAGGAACACCCCTGGTTGCAATAATAATTTCTAATCTCTCAATAACTCTGTCATGAGTAGTTGATGACAGATTTTCCACAATTACTAGTAGATGATGTCCATTGTCAAGGGGTCCAAAGAAATCTATTGCAACCTTCTCCTCTGCATGCTTTGGAAGATCAGACATGTTTAACCAATATGGGGCTGTTTTGGATGACAAGCAGTTGCATAATTGATATGCCCTTAACTCATTTTCAACTCTTTCATCAAGATGAGGAAACCACACAGTCCTGCAAAGCTTGTTTAGTAGCAACAACGCCACAGTGTCCCTCATGGGCCAGTTCAATAATGTGTTGTCTCAGACTCTCTGGTATGACAATTGTCGACCCTCATAAGATAAGGCCTTATGGGGTAACTGAAAGTTCTTCCTACAAATTTAGATTCCTTGTATTCAAAGTCATCATGAAGAGGTCAAGTGTGTTTTTCCTATGATTGGTGTGTAATAATGTCTTTGAGTATCAGCAAATCTCTGTCAGTGTTAGTGGCAGCGAGGATGTGATACACTGATATGCCAGCTAGGGCACTGGATTTCACCATGAAGTTAACATAAGTATCAACCGCTTTAGAATTAGTGCCATGACACAGTATTGGTGCATGTGAGAAGTAGCAGGATTTTGATCTTTTCCCCGGACGATGCACAATCGTATAATCATACTATTGCAATTGCAACCCCCACCTTTCAATGCGAGGGGGCATCTTGGCTTTAGGTTTGACGAAAATGGTGAGCAGTGCTTGGTGGTCGGTGACGACTATGAAATGCTTTCCATACAGGAACACATGAAAATGCTCACAAGCTCACACCACAGCAAGACTTTCTTTTTCAGGTTGGGAATAGGCACGTTCTGTTGGCTAGCATAAGTCACAATGTGTCTTGGGGCATTGGGATGTCCAGTGTGCTGAAAAGGATCGCACCCATCCCCACTGGGCTTGCATCAACAACAACCTCCATCTACAATTTCGGAACAAAGTATGCCATTTCAATGGTGTTCTCAACAGCATGCTTGAATTTCTTGAAGCTTTGTTCACATTCATGTAACCATCAAAATGGAACATTTTGGTTTTATTAAGTCTCTCAATGGGGCACTTACAGTGGCAAAGTCACGTATACACCTTTAACAGTAACTTGACATACCAAGGAAGGATTGCAGCATAGTCACAACTTGTGGAGGAGAAGTGGATGACAAGGTGTGTACTTTATTAGAATCCAGTCATTCCCTCATCAGAAATGATATGACCAAAGAACTTGAGTTTGGTTTGATGAAACTTACACTTTGCAGCAAGTGAGACCTGCATCGACAAGTATACAACACACTTGTGTAAGAGCTTTATCACATTTCTTTCATGTGACCCCAAAAACTAATATGATTTAGAAAGGGGGTGGTGATGAACAGAGTGTCTGAGTTAAACAGACCACTCTTACCCAGTCCAAAGATCAGGGCTTGATCCATCACCGTTATTTATCTCACTGCCCCATCCCAGCTCAGAACCTGGCTATATGCAAATCAGTCTGTCCCTGGCCCAGTGCATCATGGGAACAGGGCAGACTAAACTACCAAGCCAATTCTTCACCAGAAAGGAGACAAGCTACCGGGGACCGGTTTCTGGCATTTCAGCCTTCTTCGGCCCGGCTTGCTTGAATCCTGATGGAGCAGTGAGAAAGGGACTCATGTCTGAGTATACCCTGCCACACCTATAGTGGCCAAAAACGATTTAGAAAGGGGGTGGTGATGAACAGAGTGTCTGAGTTAAACAGACCACTCTTACCCAGTCCAAAGATCAGGGCTTGATCCATCACCGTTATTTATCTCACTGCCCCATCCCAGCTCAGAACCTGGCTATATGCAAATCAGTCTGTCCCTGGCCCAGTGCATCATGGGAACAGGGCAGACTAAACTACCAAGCCAATTCTTCACCAGAAAGGAGACAAGCTACCGGGGACCGGTTTCTGGCATTTCAGCCTTCTTCGGCCCGGCTTGCTTGAATCCTGATGGAGCAGTGAGAAAGGGACTCATGTCTGAGTATACCCTGCCACACCTATAGTGGCCAAAAACGATTTAGAAAGGGGGTGGTGATGAACAGAGTGTCTGAGTTAAACAGACCACTCTTACCCAGTCCAAAGATCAGGGCTTGATCCATCACCGTTATTTATCTCACTGCCCCATCCCAGCTCAGAACCTGGCTATATGCAAATCAGTCTGTCCCTGGCCCAGTGCATCATGGGAACAGGGCAGACTAAACTACCAAGCCAATTCTTCACCAGAAAGGAGACAAGCTACCGGGGACCGGTTTCTGACATTTCAGCCTTCTTCGGCCCGGCTTGCTTGAATCCTGATGGAGCAGTGAGAAAGGGACTCATGTCTGAGTATACCCTGCCACACCTATAGTGGCCAAAAACGATTTAGAAAGGGGGTGGTGATGAACAGAGTGTCTGAGTTAAACAGACCACTCTTACCCAGTCCAAAGATCAGGGCTTGATCCATCACCGTTATTTATCTCACTGCCCCATCCCAGCTCAGAACCTGCCTATATGCAAATCAGTCTGTCCCTGGCCCAGTGCATCATGGGAACAGGGCAGACTAAACTACCAAGCCAATTCTTCACCAGAAAGGAGACAAGCTACCGGGGACCGGTTTCTGGCATTTCAGCCTTCTTCGGCCCGGCTTGCTTGAATCCTGATGGAGCAGTGAGAAAGGGACTCATGTCTGAGTATACCCTGCCACACCTATAGTGGCCAAAAACGATTTAGAAAGGGGGTGGTGATGAACAGAGTGTCTGAGTTAAACAGACCACTCTTACCCAGTCCAAAGATCAGGGCTTGATCCATCACCGTTATTTATCTCACTGCCCCATCCCAGCTCAGAACCTGGCTATATGCAAATCAGTCTGTCCCTGGCCCAGTGCATCATGGGAACAGGGCAGACTAAACTACCAAGCCAATTCTTCACCAGAAAGGAGACAAGCTACCGGGGACCGGTTTCTGGCATTTCAGCCTTCTTCGGCCCGGCTTGCTTGAATCCTGATGGAGCAGTGAGAAAGGGACTCATGTCTGAGTATACCCTGCCACACCTATAGTGGCCAAAAACGATTTAGAAAGGGGGTGGTGATGAACAGAGTGTCTGAGTTAAACAGACCACTCTTACCCAGTCCAAAGATCAGGGCTTGATCCATCACCGTTATTTATCTCACTGCCCCATCCCAGCTCAGAACCTGGCTATATGCAAATCAGTCTGTCCCTGGCCCAGTGCATCATGGGAACAGGGCAGACTAAACTACCAAGCCAATTCTTCACCAGAAAGGAGACAAGCTACCGGGGACCGGTTTCTGGCATTTCAGCCTTCTTCGGCCCGGCTTGCTTGAATCCTGATGGAGCAGTGAGAAAGGGACTCATGTCTGAGTATACCCTGCCACACCTATAGTGGCCAAAAACGATTTAGAAAGGGGGTGGTGATGAACAGAGTGTCTGAGTTAAACAGACCACTCTTACCCAGTCCAAAGATCAGGGCTTGATCCATCACCGTTATTTATCTCACTGCCCCATCCCAGCTCAGAACCTGGCTATATGCAAATCAGTCTGTCCCTGGCCCAGTGCATCATGGGAACAGGGCAGACTAAACTACCAAGCCAATTCTTCACCAGAAAGGAGACAAGCTACCGGGGACCGGTTTCTGGCATTTCAGCCTTCTTCGGCCCGGCTTGCTTGAATCCTGATGGAGCAGTGAGAAAGGGACTCATGTCTGAGTATACCCTGCCACACCTATAGTGGCCAAAAACGTTCATTCATGTAACCATCAAAATGGAACATTTTGGTTTTATTAAGTCTCTCAATGGGGCACTTACAGTGGCAAAGTCACGTATACACCTTTAACAGTAACTTGACATACCAAGGAAGGATTGCAGCATAGTCACAACTTGTGGAGGAGAAGTGGATGACAAGGTGTGTACTTTATTAGAATCCAGTCATTCCCTCATCAGAAATGATATGACCAAAGAACTTGAGTTTGGTTTGATGAAACTTACACTTTGCAGCAAGTGAGACCTGCATCGACAAGTATACAACACACTTGTGTAAGAGCTTTATCACATTTCTTTCATGTGACCCCAAAAACTAATATGTCATCACTGTAATTGAAAGCATTTGTGAATGTCCGTATTAAGAGACAAATGACATCCTGAAAGATTTCTGCAGCTGATGACACTCCAAAACTTAACCTTTTATATCTAAATAAACCAATATGAGTTAAAAAGGTAGTAATGTACCTGCAATTTTCATACTGATCAAGTTGGTGTTATCCTTTGTTCACATCAAGGCGGGAAAAGACTTTACCTCTATTCAGCTGCATAATCATGTCAAGTCAAGTCAAGTCAGGAGATTTGTATAGCACGCTACATACCCGGAGGGTCTCAAGGCGCTTGAAGAAGGGTGGGGAATTACTTGTCAAATATCCAAGTTTTAAGTTGCTTTCTGAATGCTAGGTGGTTCTGAGTGAGACGAAGGTGAGTGGGGAGTGAGTTCCAGGTTTTAGCTGCGAGGTAGGAGAAGGATCTACCTCCCATGGTGGTTTTATTGATGCGGGGAACGGTAGCAAGGGCTTGGTTGGAAGATCGTAGCTGGCGAGAGGGGGTGTAGAAGGAAAGTCGTGTGTTGAAGCATTCGGGTCCAAGTTCGTAGAGTGCTTTGTGAGCGTGGGTTAGGAGGCGGAAAGTAATCCTCTTATTGACGGGGAGCCAGTGGAGGTTTTTCAGGTGGCTAGAGATGTGGTCTTTACGCGGGATGTCTAGTATGAGTCTGGCTGATGCGTTCTGGATGCGTTGGAGTTTTTTCTGGAGTTTTGCGGTGATACCGGCGTATAGGGTGTTTCCGTAGTCCAGGCGACTTGTAACCAGTGCATGGGTGACTGTTTCGTCATTCTCTTTCAATCATCTTGTTCGCGTGGCGCATATCAATGCAGATGCGCATGGCTCCTCCACTATCCTTCTTTGGCACTACCACTATGGCTGATATCCAGGGCGTTGGACCCGTGGTCCGCTTAATGATTCACAACACAAAAGTACCAAAGGGTCTAAATATAATGACGTACACTCGCGGTGCGAACTGACACTAGACACATTGCTCCTAAATGTCTACAAAGTAATAGTTATTCTAAAAACCTCAGTAGATGGTCAAGGATACCCATCAGTCACAACTCGGAACCGCCCTTCATCATTTGGGATTCCTTACAGACCCATACACATTGAATCCCTATTCCCAGAGAGAGGAAGACCAAGATGGAAAAAGGTCCCTCCTACTGAGATAGGAGACAAGTATGGCCTGACCACTCTATTGCAAGGGTCATTTTGTGGATGCGGGGTGACCAAAGGTGCAGTGCAACAAAGAAAAAGAATATCTGAAAATAGAAAAGTGTGTTAAAATTGGATGAGGGAGTACTGAACAACTTTATTCTGGTGATACTCGCTCTACCAATATTAAAAATAGTCAAGATAGTTTACTAAAATAACTGTCTAGAAGTGGTACAAGGTCGACATGTTTCAGCAAATAGCGACGTGTTCGTCCTTGCTTTCATCAGGACCCAAAACAAGTATAGCTACTGCAGAAAAAAAGTATATGTGAGGTATATGCACAGTGAAAATTAGGAAAAAAGGTTTCAAGACAAGCACAGAGATCACCTGAATATTCTAGGTGCCACGTCTAGTCTTTTCTCGCAAGTCATGTATTTCACTGAAATATAAAAGACAGGTATTCAGTGCCAGTGCCTGTAAGTCACACATGAATGTACATACAATACTAGGTTACTGCTCATGAACCTTAATATAACGTAACCAACAGGTTACCGTTGCCACTCATTAAAGAAGAAGGCTGTTACTACCCTCCTGGAATACACTTATATTCCACATGAAGGAAAAATTAATCTTACCGAACTTGTAAGAAGTGAAGACCTCACCCCACCTGGCAGCGGCTCAGGGGTAGAGTGAAGCACCGCTCTGTAGTGAGGCAAGTAAACATTAAAAATGAGAACACGCCATTCATTGTCACAGACCCACACTCACACAGTGCTGGACTACCAGCCACCAAATAAAACTTCTTCAGATGGAACACTCTCCATTGTAAAAACTTTATAGATAGATGAGCGAAGAGACAGAAGAGACTTCACCCGCCCCTAAACGCTGTATGCTGTTATCGTTGGCGTGTAGATTGTGTCTGAGCACAATCCAAAATTAGGCGGCTTTGAAAGTGCTTCTATCAGTTTGCAACAGACCCGGTGTTTTTTAACTATTTTTACAGGTCCCGCGTTTGGTTGCTGATTACTGCTAAAGATAATAATGTAGCCCAAGGATACCACTAAAAGCGGGACGATCGTGTCAAAATATGAAAAAAGGGCGTAAGAGCTCACCTGTCCGTCGGTACTTCTATGCCGGCTTCTGGGCCGACTGGGGAGGTACCGGGACTCTGGGCATCTGCGTTATAAAAGGTTTCCCGCTATTGGTGAAACAGGCCATGTGACCTCCGCACCTTGATTGCGATTGGAAGGTCTCTCTGCAAGGTTGTAACTACACCGTTTATTGGATGTTGCTCTTCTAGGTTGACCAATAACCGGTCGCCCACAATAAACAAGAGGTATCTGTACTAGCGCTCTTCACGAGTCAATTCCCATATGCGGTTGAATTTGAATACATGCTGAAAGATGACACGTGTTAAAGGGACGCCTCAAACCACAAATAAATAGTCGATCTGGGGAACTGTTCATGGAAATAGACTCAAGCACAGAGAATGTCTAGAAAAACCAAAGATGAATGAGCTATCGCAATCTAGATGTATTATAAAAACGTCATATATTGAAAAACCATTACTATGCCCTAGAACATGACACAATTGAGACCAGATTAAGACCAGAAAATATATATATTTGGCTACTCTCTAACTACACTAGATGGAAACAGTAGACTACATATACATGTATTTGAGAATCTACTCAGTAAATGTGGGGCACACCATATCTGAGTGTGTACCACGATATAGAGGAAGAAATGTTGTCATATGTGTATTCACAGGGAGGACCATGGTATCTCATCATTCAAACCCACACAGTGTGTATTAAGTCTCAGGAACCACTTTTGTTCTTTTAGTAGGAGTAATCTAGTTACATCCGCTGTATGTTCAGGAATGGACGGTGTTCGAGGACTGTCCACTGAAAAGCAGTGGAGGGGTGGCATGCGTCTAAAAAGTGACTAGTCAGCGTGGTGGCCTGCCTCCTACACCTGATCGTACTTTTATGTTCTGATATCCTGATCCTTATTTTGCGGGTTGTCATCCCCACATATTTCAACCCACAGGGGCATGTAATGAGGCAGATCAGTCTTTCGCTATTACAGTTAGTAAATCTGGTCTGTATCCAGGGTCTTGATGTGCCTTGATCGAATTGATTGATTCGTAACTCGGTTGTTATAGAGCTTGGCCTCAACTTGGCACTCCTGCATACATTAGCAGGACCATCATATTTAGATGTAATTCCTTAAATTTACTTTCTACCTGGACTTCACTTTTGGGACTAACCTTATATAAACATAGGCTGTGTACTGTTCAGCCTGGAGGGATTACCCGCATAAGAGATAACCGAACTTCACCCATGTACAGATATTGTTGAGATTCTGGATGTTGCAATTGACATTTAGATCGGGATTATCATTTTCCAGACCAGAACTTTTGGTCCATCCTACAAGTCTACGAATTTCTATTTGCCCTGATGAAGTTCCTTCAATAGGAACGAAACGCGTTGGCTGTTGTCCTGTGTTTTTATGAAGATTAATAAAGAACTTTTGTAATAGAGTGGCTGAATTGTGACTTCCTCCCTGGTGCTGCCTCCACCTTCGTAGTGAAGAGCGGAAGAAGTTGGCTGAAGATTGAACCCGAAGTGGAAAGAGAGAGAGGAAGATACTTGAGGATGAAAGAGGGGGATACCGAGGCATGCGCGAATCAGAGGAGAGAGAGGTAACAGAGAAGAGAGAAGGAAGACATATGGGAAATGAAGGAAAATGTAGAGCAACACAGCGTTATAGGTCAAATATGTTATTGCACAGTGTTTAATAGTCGTGTTTAGTTTGCTTATTGGAAAACCAAATCTGTCCAAAAAAAACTAAAGTTCCACATCACACAGTTTCAAGTTCTGATTCCCTGATGTGACAAAAGGTAAGCTAAGCTTTATAACATGCATCTTACCCACCTTACTATTCTGTTGATCTCTCACTGTCAGGTAACTACAAATAACACACACCTTAACTGAAATATATACAAAAGTTAAACTAATCAGTGGGAAATGCACTATTTTATGTAATGAAACATTTATTGGTTAATGTGATCACTACAGATGTATACATGTGCAACCAGAGGCCCAAAGAATTGAATCTGTTTGGTGCAGCAAGGATTAGTGACATGTATTTTTAGTGCTAGGAGGTCCCTGAAAGCAATATGAATGTTTAAGTCATTCATTAAAACATGCATTCTACACAGTAACTAAGTGCACAAATAGAAATCAGGTTAGGGATAAAAAGTTTTTCTAAAGCATAGATTTCAATAATATGCGTATTATGTTAATGTTATTCTGACTTATATAGCGCACTATCACCCAAATGGCATTCTGGCGCGGAGTACCCTAGTCTAGCCGTGCACGGAAATTGCATCAAGTGCCTAGCTGATAGAAAGACAACATTATACAGTAGCAGTGAGGAGGATCCAGGTCTTACGTTTTTTTTCTAAATTGCACAAGAGATCTCCCGTCTGGCTGATGCTATATGGTAATGTGTTCCATATTCGGGCAGCTGCCACGCTGAAGGCTCTACCTCCAAGTTTCGTCCTTTTAAATTTGGGTACTATTATTAATTTAGCTGAGGACGAGCTCAGATTTCTGTTAGGGGTATACCAGTTAAACTTTTGCTGCAATGGTTTAGGCCCCAGCCCGTTGATGGCCTTCAAGACTATACACATTGATTTAAACTGAATCCTCTGCATCATGGGGAGCCAGTGAAGTTCCCTTAAAGCCATGGATGCTGATGATCTACAGGGTTTCTTAAGGGCCAGCTTGGCCGCCATTGTCTGACATCTCTGCAGTATCTCAATGAGATATTTCAGGGCCTCCAGCAGCAAGGAATTACAGTAGTCCAGACGGCTTAAGATCACGCTTCTAACTACTTGTGCCCTAGTTGCGTCTGGCAACATTGGGAGAATTTTCCGTAGCACCCTTATCAGGTTAAGACAAGTTCCCGCCAATTTCTTTACTTGAGATTCTAGGTTGCATTGGTCATCTACCACTACTCCCAGATTACAGACCGCTTTGGATGGTGTTAGTGGCTTGTCTGCTGACATAGGCCAGAAGTTTACCGGGAGTGGGCACGGGACTTTCTTAGATGGGCAGCAGACAATCTCGGTTTTCTCTCCGTTAAATTGGAGAGAATTCTCTTTGAGCCAGAATGCAGTATCCTGCATACATGCATGGAAGTTATCCAGGGATGTTGCTTGGCCCCCTTCTAGCGTTGAGCTGAGTGTCATCCGCATAGTTCACCAGGCTAATATTGTGTGATTTAATAATAGCAATCAGGGGACTCATATAGGTGTTCAACAGAATCGGGCTAATTGCTAAGCCCTGCGGAACACCATGCTGGATACTGACAAAGTCTAATTGATACTGATGTAAGGCTACTGCCTGTTGTCTGTTTGCCATATAGGATTGAAACCACTGTAGTGCTGTACTCCTGTACTCTGTACCCCCACATCACTCAGTCTCTTCATGAGGATTTTGCGGTTAACCATATCGAATGCGGCAGTCAGATCTAATAGGATCAGTATGACTTGTTGACCCTTGTCTACTCGCATTCAAAGTTCATCCAGGACAGTCATCAGAGCTGTTTCCGTTCCATGTCCTGGCCTGAAACCAAACGGTACATCTTCTAGTTTGTTATTACATTCCAAGAACTTTGAGAGTGATTTACTGACCAGAGGCTCTATGATTTTCACAGGGTATGGTGGAAGTGAAATTGGTCTGTAGGTTTTTGGGTTCAGGGGGTCGAGAGTGGCTTTTTTCAACAGTGGTGTCACAATTGCTTGTTTCCAGCGCGCTGGTACATGTCCGCTGCTTAGGGACTGTTCGCGAAATTGCTGAAGCGGTGGGAAGAGTTCTGGCTTTAATTCCTTCCAGATTTTATGGGGTAGTGGATCTAATGGGGAGCCTGAGGAAATACTTAAGGCTAGTTTATTAAAATCCTCTTCTGAGGGGATATTAAAATGATCTAGAATCGCTGATCGCTCTCTATCTAGACCTATCTCTTTCTGAGGTGATGGTAGGAAGCCTTTCTGTGCGTTATCCGGGTCTTCCACTTGTTCTGTCACGTCTGATCTACGGCCATCAATAATATTATTAATTGTATCCACAAAGAAGACTGCTAGTTTATCACATAGCTCTTGAGTGACAGTGATCTTACTACTTGTGCAGTCTGGTTTGGAAAGGTCATTTACTATTTTAAAGACACTCTTTGTCCTATAAGTGGCCTTTAATATAACGTCTGCATAGTAATTAGCTTTAGTCATAGTGATTTCTTTTTTGTAATTATTTCTGACTTTTCGTAGGGCGACTTTATCCTCCTCTGAGTATTTTCTCCTCCATCTCTGCTCTGCTTGCTTGCAGCCCTTTTTTAAATCTTTTAGAGTTTCACTAAACCATGGGGCAGACTTACGACAAGGTTTTTTGAAACTTTTCAGAGGGCAACCTGGTCTAACAAGTTATTTATTTGGTCACAAAGCATTGTGTAGTTTTCATCTACCTGTTTATTAGAGTCTAGAAGTCCTAGCTCAGGGCAAATGGACAAGTGTTTTACATTTTCCAAAAATTCCTTCCAGTCTCTTTTCCTACCAATATTGAATTTGTTAGTGGTGGAGGAATTGCATCTAGGTATAAATGCCAAAAAATTGACCAAATAATGATCAGACCAGTCTACAGGCAGAATGTCCCACAGAGAAAATCAGGTCCAATGCATGTCCTCCCTTGTGTGTTGGGTCTGTTACCCACTGTTGCATGTTCAAATTTTCACAGGATTGTAGAAGGTTATTAAACGCAGTATCTAAGCTTCCATTATGCCACAGGTTGAAGTCCCCAGGATTATTAATCTCGCATGAGTGAGTGCCATATTGCCAAAGACATCAATGAGTGCTTGCTGCAGATGACTAACTGAACCTGGGGATCTATAACAGACAATTCCGGTCAGTAAATGTCCTTCATGGTTCTTCAAAGAGAATCCCAGTAAATCTGAGCCCTCCACCTCATCAATATCCAAAGAGGTGACATTCCATTTGTCTTTGAAGATTACCCGAACCCCACCTCCTCTGCCACGTTTCCTGGGCTTATGGAAAGCTTTGTATCCAGGTGGGCAAGATAGCCCTAACTCAAGATCTGAGTCCGGGCGCATCAAAGTTTCTGTTATACATAATATATTGAGATCAAAGTTTTCCAAAGTGAGTTGGATCTCTGGGTGGTGTTTCACCAGGGATCTGCGTTAATCAGGCCACACTTCAGCTTATCCTCCCCCATGTGTTTAGGCTTGGTCATGTCACTTACCGGCTCACCTAAACTCAGGAGTTGTTCGCTAGAGTAGCACAGGCGTCTGTCCCCCTTTATGTTTCTGTCACAACATGCAGCATGGCTGATGCTGTTCATGGTCGATGCGCGGACGGGCGCAGACGGGCTTGCCTTTAGCGTGCCATTGGTGCACCACCGGTGTGCCCGCTGTGCGCGTCCGCTGCGCGCGTCCGCTGCACGTCTGAGCTGTTATCCCGTTTTATGGAGGGTGTTTAGGCAGCTAGACCGCCGACCTCCCTTCCCAGCCGGATATAGCCCTAATCTCCCTCCACGGACTGGGGAGCAGTGGCGTTGCAGTGAACAGCCCTCAATTCGGAGTAAGAACGAGGTACAACACTGTTTAAAAGATATTTGTGTCATTTCAGCACGTGATTCTAAAAATAAGTTCCAAACAATCTTAAGCAATATCGGGGATTTTTAAATCAGTTTCTTAAAAGCATTCTGCAAATTCAATTCGTAAAATGAATAAAAGGTTCCAAGTAATTTAAACAATAATGTGCGCCAGCTAGCCTAAGGTGCGCAATCCTGACCTTACTTAGGCGCGTCCGCCTGAATTGTCCATTCAAAGCATGCACTTCATAGCTCAGCTCTGAACACCCTTAAAGTACCTTCACAAAAAGAACATATCTTGTGATCAGGAAGGTTCGTGACTCCATCAATTAATGCTTTCCAAGCAGCCTTTACATTTGCTGATTAACCAATTGCACACATTTGCATTTATTTCAGGAAGCAGACACCCTGACAAGAAGGCTTATTTATTTTTGACTGTCTGCCCCCTCTCTGAAATGCAGCACAGTAGACTTCCTTCCTTCCACTTCAGTTGGGAAATCTCATTTGTGGAATTAATTGTGTCCTTTACCTGAGAGGCTTAAATTACGAACAAATGCCATCCGTCAAGACATCAGTCATGGACATCGGACGTTAGGGCTAATTTTTGGACAGTCCGTGAAAATTTTGTCAAAGCATAGAATTTTGTCCTGGAAGGATACCCTTGTGGTATAATTACAGAAAGAAATGGTGGCAGTGGAATAATCAAAACAGCCAGCACCTCTGCTATGTTTGCATTAGGGTCTATTTGTAGTTCTTTCTTTTCGAGCGTGCTCTATGTCTTATACCGTGCCACCCACAGTATAATCTCATATATAGCGGACCTCTCCGAATATATTAATCAATCAAAAAACAAAGACAGAGCACACCACTCAGTAGGTAAACAGCCGATTGAGCCCAACCAGCAGAAGTATTTTAATACAAAATTCATAGAGTAGATTCTGTTCAGCAAGCAATCTATGATATGAAGAATCCGGTCCCCGTCGGCGAACACTCGTATCTGTGTCGTCTGGACTAACAACTGATGTCTGTACGTGACCGGTATTTCCAAGCGATTCACATTCTGGACTACCACATCCGGACCCCTCATGTATTGATCTGTCCATTTGGATATCACATTTTGAATATAGACTACACTTCATCTAAATCCTTGAGAAAGTCGCGACTGGCGACGAAACACGTGTCGGCTGTAGCTGTATCAATTTGTAACCAAAGAACAACTGTGATGAAGATTGCTTGCTGAACATAATCTACTCTATGAATTTTGTATTAAAATACTTCTTCTGGTTGGGCTCAATGGGCTGTTTACTTACTGAGTGTTGTGCTCTGTCTTTGTTTTTCCCTTGTGGTATAAAACTGGTATTCAAACACCCTTTCACTATGGTGCAAGGGTGTGTGCATTGGTGCAAGGCAGCCAAAGGTCAGCCAGCACTAGAGGAGAGAGCAACATCACCATATCTTAGTAGATTCAATGCGGTTGTGTTTGCTTGTTTTCATGCAACGCAGAGCAACAACTTTGCTTAATGTGAATCTTTAAAAAATAATTAATCTCCCTTTTTGTTTCTTCAGACTAAGCATTTCTAACATATAATGCCTACCAGTATGAATGACATGTGATTCCTACACTTTGCAGTTCTCATTTTCTTAATTCACATTTCCTATACATTGATTTACTCACTTGTTGACTCATTGTCTCTGTTTGTGATGTAAAGCGCTTTGACAGTCTACATTGGGATTAGTAGCGCTATGAAATAAATAAATATAAGAGAGGGTCAAAGGAGCGAGGGGCACCATTGGAGGGTAGTAGTGAGGGAATAGTGAAGCCGGTGTTCATTGGTGAGGGCCAACACAGACTGTCCCACTGGACACCGCCCTGTCCCAATTGACACACAAAAAGTAGTTTCACTTAAAGAAGGCATTCTTACAGGGTTGAATCATTCTCATCTTTTTCATGAGCTTCTGAGATCAAGATACCTTTCCTTGAGATTGCCATTTCAGGGCAATGACCTAATGTGTCCCAAATTACATGATGTTGCCAACTGCCAACCTACTGACTACATAAACCATAAACCGCTTTCCTGAAATAATTCCCTAATGTGAAAATGAATGGTGCTTTTCAGCAGCTTCTAAATTATCAATTCCAGCTAGGCCCCTCTGGAGCTATTGTGGGGCGCCCCCTGGTGGCGGCTCCATAACACAACCAACAATCACAGGTTATCGCCAGCTCACACCGAGGATGCCCTTTCAGTCTCTGCCTGTGCACACTGCAGGTTTGTTTACAATAATGCATAGGAAAAAGGAAGGCAGCCTTTGTTCGTAGTGGCCACAATAATGAGAGATATGTATGTATGTGGGGGGGGGGGGGTTGGGGGAGGTTTGGGGAAGTGGGAGCAGTGACACAAAAAATTAAGTTGTTTGCAAATTTTTTAAAATTCTGTCCCTGGAATTATTTACAGCTGCAGGCGATGTTAAACTATGTATAGCAAGTGTCCTCATTTACATGCTAATTCAGTTATACCCTCTGGATTGATTTCTCCAATTCATTTTATTCCAGTAACTCTTCTGATATGAATTAAGTGAGCACCTCCAGGAAGGCAGGCACCGGGGATGGGTACCGAGGGAGCGACGGAGGCCATAGCCAGAACATTCCGCGTCCCCGGGCCTGTTTCCTCATCGTTCATATCTGAGGATGTGTCCGCAGCACGCTCTGCCGTGCTGTGCGCGAGCAGCCCGAGGAGCACGCGCTCTGCCCTCGCAGCTTCCGGTCGTCGCTGTGAGGTCACCAGGCCTGCTGTAACATAATAAACAAATTAGTAATACAGGCTTCCGAACTGACAGGCGTAGGAAAGATGGCGAAAAACAGCTGTCAGCAAGCGGGGAGGAGAAAGGGGACTCTTTGTGACCCGTGATCAAGGGAGCAGCAAAATACCCCCACTTCAAACCTAAGCTCTTATCGCACCAAGCAAACGAAGCAAGTCATCACAACCCCCTCCCCAGAAGAGTTCTCTTGTCTCTTCAATCTAAGCATCTATCCATTCATCCTTTCATCCTATCATCCACCTATCTATTTATCTACCATTTCATCTGTACATTCTGTCATCCATTCATTTTTTCATCCATCATTAACAGCCAGATTCATCAAGCCAAAATCGTCTCGCAAAGGGCCAGATTCTGAGAATCTGGCCCTTTGCAAGCGCTATTTTTGCATTTGGGATTCATCATCCCAAATGCAAAAATCGCAATTCTAAAAATCGCGAAATTGCGATTAATTGCATTTAAGGAATCTCAATTTGAGATTCCTTAATGCAATTCATGAAGCATTATAAAATTGCGAATTCGCAATCAGGGGCCGCTATTTACCGCGAAGTCTAACTACGTGGTAAATAGCAAAAACTTAGAAAAATGCACTTTAGTGCATTTTTCTAAGGTGTATGTTACACACACACATGTCCTTTGGACATGTGTGTGCGCAACACCAGTGTACATTACCATTTCAGGGGTGCAACAGGGTCTTTGGACACCCTGGCACCCTTGAAATTGCGGCACATTTGCGTTTCGCTAATTGCTAATCGCAAATAAGGAATGACTCACCATTCATTCCTATGGGCCTTTAGGAATGAATGGGAAAGCCATTCCTTATTTGCGATTAGCAATTAGCGAATCGCTAATAAGGAAGCAGTAGGAATCGCTAAAAATATTGCGATTTCTACATGAATCCCGTTTTGCGAGTCTTTAATAGTGAGTCCTTAAAAATCGCTATTAAGGACTCGCAAAACATGACAATGATGAATCTGGGGGATAGTCTTTCACCATTCCTTTCACCTGCCCATCCATATCAAAACCTATCCCTCCATCTCAGACCTATACATTGAACCCTATCCATTAAACCCATTCGTTCCACCCTTTCACTCATTCATCCTTTCAGTCATTCATCCATCCATCCATCCACCCACATGCTCATTCACCCGTTCACTCTTTCGCTCCATTCATCCATTCACCCTTTCACTCCATCCATCCATCCATCCATCCTCCCTTCCACTCATCCCATCCATACATCCCTTCACTCATTCACTCATTCATCCAACATAATCTACCGTTCTACTCATCCATCAAAAAACCTTTTCCCCCATCCATCCATCCCCCTTTCACTCATCCATCCTCATAATCCATTATACTCATCCATCCAAACACTTTTTCATCCATCCAAACACCTTTTCATACAACCATTCACCCCCTTTCACTCATCCATCCATCATAATACTCCATTATACTCATCCATCCAAACACATTTCATCCATCCATCCTCCCTTTCACTCAACCATACATTCTTTATTTCATCCATCCTCCATTTCATCCATCATCCACCCTCCCTTTTATTCATCTATCCATTTTTTCACTCATCCATCCTTACATCCACTCTTTCACTCAGACCCATCCATCCATCCTTTAATTCACCTTTGTCTGCCAAGTTGCAGACAGAATAGGCCCATCAAGAACTTCGCCCCGCTGTAGCTGCTAAAGTTAGGGGTTAATGAAACCCCAGCATCCATCCTTTTAGTCCTCATCCATCATTCCTTTTGCTCATCCACCCTTTCACTTCACCCTTTTCACTTCACCCATACATCCATTTACCCTTTTACTCAACCATCTATACTTTCACTTATTAGCCATTTACCCTTTCACTTATCAATCCATTCACCTTTTCACTTATCCATCCATCCATCCACCCTTTCATCCATACATCCACCCTCCCTTTCATTCATCCATCCATTTTTTCACTTATCCATCCATCCATCCATCCTCTCTTTCACTCATCCATTCTTAAACTCATTCATCCATCCATCTACCTATCCTTCCTTTCACTCACCCATACATCCACCCTTTTACTCACACACCCATCCATCCATTCGCTTACTCAGCCACCCACCTTTGCACTTTGTGTGCCGAGTTGCAGACAGAAGAGGCCCATCAAGAACTCCAACCCACAGCTGCTAAAGCGAGGGGAAAGGGGGATAGTGGGACAATAAGTCACTGCCGCTTTAATGGGCAGGGGTGGTAATTCTGGCACAATGGGAAAGCAAATGTAGACACAGGGGTCAGCTGTCCCTTGCAAGCCTCACCTGCATTCACATGTAAGGAGGTGAGATTCATAAAAACAAGCAGTATAAAAACCACTCCTTGTCCGGACGGAATAGGAAGCACCCAGTTTTCCCTAAGCCAATCACAACTCTGCAATGCAGCGTTGTGATTGGTTTGAGCGCCGTGGTTCGGCATTCAGACGGGGACTGGGAGCCTGGGCATGTTCTCCAGCCAGTAATACAGCCTGGGTGGAGCACATGCAAAATGCACCTGACTGTTTCGCTGGCCCAAGACAGCGGGCCAAACATTCATGCGCACTTACAGTGTCTACCACTCCTCCCCCTGCTCTGTGAGCACAGCAGCCCTGCCCTGCAAAGCTGTCGCAGCAGGAAAAAATAAAATGATAAGAACATCGAGTTATCATTGTATTTTTCCTTTATTTTCACTGCGAAAAGCAGCGGGGTGGTGATTCTCCGTCTTAGTGAGGAGCTGCCACTGCTCCAGGGCCTGGCCAAATGATCCATCTGACCTTGGCCTATTTAGACTGTAAGATTTTATGTCTTGTGCTATTAGTATGTTACATTTTTCAAGGTGCATCAGGGTTAACATTTGAAGTTATTCTAGTGGTTGTGAGATGTGCTCATGGTGTCTTTGATCCACTGCCAATATGGCTGCTGTGCAGTGGGCAAATTGGTGTGAGTGGAGCTTAAGTGTCTTAAGCCTAGAACGAGTGAGTTTCACAGACAGAACAAGAGAAACAAGACTGACTGAAACCATTTACGTAACACACTTTTCCATAAACAGAGCCCAAACACGGATGACTATTTTATTTTGAAGTGGTTGCAAGGGAGAAGGGACTGCAGTCTGGTGTGGTACAGCAGAGCTCTTTGGCTTTCTTCATTAGGGAATACAGACCTAATGGGAGCTAAGTAAGATTAACAGGGACTTAACCAGTAGTCGGATGCTTGGTAAAGTATAAATTGATGATGGCTGGTTAAAAAAAAGGATCCTCCTTGACGGCAGATTCTTTTAAAAGTTGATCAAACGAAAACCTTCTTTAGTACCATTTGGGAAGAAGATGGTTGGGATGCAGTTGGCTTGCAGTTTCGCCTGGGATGAACCTTAACTCCATGATTTGTGGGACTAACTGAGTATGTCTGGTGTGGGACTCCATATACTAAATCCTCCTAAAGATGCTGTTTTGCTGGAAGAGTGGTTACAAATGGTTGCCGTTTCCTTTGATTAGAGGCAGTAGGTTGATGTTGGGCAGATGTCAAGGGTTTTGGAACTGGAGAGGTTTTTGGGGACAGGATTGGCTTTAATTGATCAGATAATGGTCTAGCAATAAGTACATAGATAAAAATACTGATATGCTGTGGTAGGGTTAACAGGGGCATTTTGGTGTGTGGTTTGGGCATGGGGTAAGAAAGTGGGGTCAATACAAAACGCCACCCAGATTATTCGTTTGGGGAACCAACATAAATGCATTGGTGAGAGGGAGAGCTATCCATCTTATTGGTGAGGTGGTCAGTGTGGGGCCAGTGGCAGCCTGAATTTGATGAACAGTGTTTTACATTGTGGTTGAAAAAATCAGTAGGGAGTGGATGTGAGAGGTGGTGTTTTTCATACTGCAAGGATTTGTGAGATCCAAGACAGGGTTAAACAAATCTTGGGAAAACATTGGGTTAAGCACCCAGTGTATGGCTTAAGAAGGTTGTTTTTGTTTGCCCTACCATTTTGACTGTAGGATTCAATACCCTTTTTTTATGACTTGGGCTGTTGTGCTATTTGAGCTACATGACACTCTGTGGACAGTTAAGTCAGACTTAAAAATGCCTAATGCAGTATTGACTCAATATGTGATTTAACTTTGGCATGCACTCGGAGTATTGGCTGATTGTGTGATTTTTCATGCAAGAAGAGGTGACAGTGTAGTGAGTGGATCGGTGGCTTTCAATGACCCCCCCCCCAACAAGGGAGATGGGCCTTTCACCGTCCACACTGCATATCCTTCCGTCAATGACAATGGAAGCCTAAAGCCTTCCTCTTCTCGGCCTGGCCATTCCGTTCCTACTGTCAACCACTTCACATGCGTGTATTCTTCTACTTGTTGTCTACGGAAAATAGGTTTTTCCTTACCACGTATGATTTTTGGGTGCTGATACGCAACCCGGTGAGATTTTTTCAACGTGGTCATTCTCGACAGTTTGTGTTGAAAAAGCTGCCGCTTGAGTACAAAATCTACTTGAGCGGTAGAAAGAAGCAGTGCTCTCTGGCACGCTGCGTGGTGCCTCTCGTGCTCATTTTACAGTGCAGAACATGCTCCCGGCGCTAAAAATCAACATGAGCAACGCGACGTGCCGAATTCCACCCACTCGTGGAACTCTGCAGAATCTTCTGTGTGAAAGTTGATATTGCACAATGTTTTAAGCTAATCAGCCAACAACTCTCCTAATGCTCTACACATAACTTCATATATGTCAGAAATGGCATAACAAATCATCACTGGAGACATCACATTCGCATCATCATTAACATCGTTCATCACTGAAGATGCTCAATGTCTCCTCTTCCGAGAGTGCACTAGACTCAATGTTTTGTCATCGGTAACAGGCCCTGGGTGCTGGGATTAGCTTCAGTCGGGCCTAACAAAAATGAGAAGGGGTACTAAGCCGAAAGCTCCTTTCAACTATATCCATCCAGCTATGTCCACAGGGAGTGTCAATCAACCCAGGCTCTTACTATGTAGGAAAGTCTACATTGAATTTCTAGTCTCCAGGTTTCCAGGACTTGCTGCTTCTGGTTAGAGAAATTGTCCAAACCCTGTAAGATTTCCAGGAATGATGACCACATTCAATATTAGACAAACACTCTTAGGTGTTAGTTAGTTGTGTCGTACTTTCGTTAATGTGTGTTTTTAAGATAGCGCAGCCAATATGTTTCACCTTACAAAGGCTCCATCAGGGCTGCAAGCATGAAGAACATGTATATGTCACAAATCATGAAACACATGTATGATCTATTGACAAGAAACAAACACTAATACAAAAATTCGTAAACACAACAAAATCTGTCATTGGAAAAACTCATTAAACAACAGTAATGTTCCATGCTACACAAACAGAGGAAAGGTATCTAAAAATGACATCTACTCAGTTGATACTATTGGAAGAGCTAGAAAGCTAACATGTATATACCACTGCAGTACAAAAGGGGGTGGTGATGGACGGAGCATCTGAACCAATCAAACACTCACACCCAGTCAACAGATCTAGGTTTAATCCATCACCGTTCTTTAGTCCACTCTGCCACCCCAGTTCAGACATGGCCACATGCAAATCAGTCTGACCCTGTGCCTCATGGGAACAGTCCAGCCCGAACTGCCAAGCCATGCCTTTCTTGGACCGGAAACAAGCTACAGAGGACCGGTTTCTGGCATTACAGCCGTCTTCAGCCCGGCTTGCTGGAATCCAGTGGCAAAGTGAGCAAGGGACTCACATCTGAGCATACCCTGCCAACTTATGGCGAACAAAGCGGTACAAAAGAGGGTGGTGATGGACGGAGCATCTGAACCAATCAAACACTCACACCCAGTCAACAGATCTGGGTTTAATACATCACCGTTCTTTAGCCCACTCTGCCACCCCAGTTCAGACATGGCCACATGCAAATCAGTCTGACCCTGTGCCTCATGGGAACAGTCCAGCCCGAACTGCCAAGCCATACCTTCCCTGGACCGGAACACGCTACAGAGGACCGGTTTCTGGCATTACAGCCGTCTTCAGTCCGGCTTGCTTGAATCCAGTGGCAAAGTGAGCAAGGGACTCACGTCTGAGCATACCCTGCCAACTTATGGCGAACAAAGAGGTACAAAAGGGGGTGGTGATGGACGGAGCATCTGAACCAATCAAACACTCACACCCAGTCAACAGATCTGGGTTTGATCCATCCCATGAGGCACAGGGTCAGACTGATTTGCATATGGCCATGTCTGAACTGGGGTGGCTCAGTGAGCTAAAGAATGGTGATGGATTAAACCCAGGTCAGTTGACTGGGGGTGAGTGTTTGATTTGCTCAAACACTCCGTCCATCATCCCCTTTTGTATCGCTTTGTTCGCCCTAATTTGGCAGGGTATGCTCAGACGTGAGTCCCTTGCTCACTTTGCCACTGGTTTCAAGATAGCCTGGCTGATGAGGATTATGAATCCAAAACCGGTACCAGGATGCTTGTTTCCGGTCCAGGGAAGATATGGCTAGGCAGTTCGGGCTGGACTGTTCCCACGAGGCACAGGGTCAGACTGATTTGCATATGGCCATGTCTGAACTGGGGTGGAGGAGTGAGCTAAAGAATGGTGATGGATTAAACCCAGATCAGTTGACTGGGGGGGGGGGGGGGGGGGGGGGGGGGTGTTTGATTTGCTCAAACGCTCCGTCCTTCATCCCCTTTGGTATCGCTTTGTTCGCCCTAAGTTTGCCGGGAGCCCAGACGTGTGTCCCTTGCTCACTCTACCACTGGATTCAAGATAGCCTGGCTGATGAGGATTATGAATCCGAAACCGTTCCCAGGATGCTTGTTTCCGGTCCAGAGAAGACATGGCTTGGCAGTTCGGGCTGGATTGTTCCCCATGAGGCACAGGATCAGAATGATTTGCATATGGCCATGTCTGAGCTGGGGTGGTGGAGTGAGCTAAAGAATGGTGACGGATTAAACCCAGATCAGTTGACTAGGGTTGAGTGTTTGATTTGCTCAAATGCTCCGTCCATCATCCCCTTTGGTATCGCTTTACTCAGATGTAGGTCGTGTCTCCCAAAGCGTCTAATGTCATGCTCTGACAATCTCAGATACTAGACTGTCACCTACCGGAAGCAAGGTCTAATAACTGTATGCCATGCTTCGACATAAGTGTGCTTTCTAAAACAACCAACTTGAACCCAGACACTGGACTGTCACCTACCGGAAGTGAGGTCTAGGTATTTGTTCTACTATGTGCCATAATCTGACACAAATGTGCTGCTTAGAACAACCGACTTATACACGGGAAATACTCCAAACATGTTATGTTGTCATCATGTCCATCCAAGTAACTGGACCACTACATACCATACGCACCAGCCAAATATGTCCATGTACAAAGGTTCCCACCAGCAATAAAGGGTGCTGGTCCATTAAAGAATTAAAAATCAGTATACTATTGATTGTTTCTGACCAAATCGGGGGACCCAGTTGTAAGAGGCACTCAAAGGGCAGGTAAAGTGAAACCCAGACAGGTGGTGAGGGACAGGTAATATAGCCTGAAAAAATAGAAAACAGTAGAAAAGCCTAATAAAGATGTAGAGAAACGCAGTGTGGTGCATGACAAAGACACACGTCAACATATCTTCTTGGCAGTTGACATCATTGTTTCAAAACAAAATGACAGATAAATGGCCTGGATGTTACGTCCTTTACAAACAATCCAGTAAATGCCAAACCACTTATCAAGCCAAGGTCTTACAGAAAATAATGTAGTTCATTGTCCAAGTTTAGACCTCTTTGTACTGCTCCAAGTCTACAAATCCATTTGGTTTCAGACTGTTGCAAACATAATTTCTTATCGCCCACTCTTGGGTCTGGACGATCCAATTCAATACCATGGAAGTGGAAGTTGGCTTTGCTTACCCGCTTTTCACAGTCATGTGATACTAATGAGTAAGAGGTATCTTGTGTGATGCATGATCTACGATGTACCTGGATACATGATCTCAGTTGACGTGCCGTGCTCCCTACATCAATTTTAGATCAGACACAAACAATATCAAATACCAAAAACGTTGGCTGGCAATTAATAAAATGGCAAATGTCAGACCTGTGGCAGGTATTGTATGTGAAGCTCTTCTTCTTGTTCATACCTAGATGACAGACATTGCATTACCCACATGTGAGAACCTGTTGGACTTCTCAACCAGGTTCCCAACTCTTGTGTCTTAGGCACTGTGTAACTTGGACAGAGAAGTTCTCTAATGGTCTTACTCCTTTTGTATGTTATGGAGGGTTTAGTATTGATCAATGCCCCTACTCCTAGAAATCCCTTCAGAAGTAGCAGATGTTTGTGTAAGAGCTTGAAAACTCATGGTTCATTCTGGAGTGAGTGGTGATAAAAGATAAACTGTCCTTGGTTTCTGGTTTTACTCTTAACGTGTTGGCTCTTTCTGTACTTCTCGCCCTGTTAACCGCCTTTACCAGATCTAACCACCCGTAGCCCCTTGTTTCTAGTCTGTTTATTGTTTGACTCACATGTTGTTCAAACTAATAGTCCTCACTGCAATTTCTGTGCATTCTGATCATTTCCCCAAAGGGGATTGTGTGTTTTGTGCACGGAGAATGGGTCATGTCATAGATCAAAAGAAGTGCATAAGGAATTGTATTGCTGTTGTCTACTTATCCATAACTGGCAATTTTCAAGAATCTTTTGATTTTGGAGTATTACCATAATGTCCCTTTAAGAGAGTATTTGTACTCAACTCTCTTAGTTTATTACTAGATAGATTATTATGTGTGTTAAGAACCATAACTTCCTTTTAACTAAATATTTCTGGGTGTAGTGCTGGGCATCTTTCCATGCCCTGTGCTCAGGAAATCTGTCCTAAAGACCTACTGAGGATACCTTCAGCAATGCACAGTGGGGTCTAACTATCGGTTCACAGCATACCAGTCAGTCATACCCTGCCCCCAATGCTCCCTTCTTCAGACCTAGCTGCACATTGGGGTGCAACACTCATCATGGTCTACCGGCACTCCATTACCCCCCTACTCACTGGTTATAAGACATGGCCATTTGCCACTCCCTGCATGCAGTGTATTTACTCCAGGATTTAATGAGCATTGTCATCATTTGTGCCTTACAGCCCGTGCCACACCCCTAGTGGGTATTGAGCCCATAGTGTGCCATTTAGCCATACATGACCTATAGTCTTTCCATCCATCCATCCACAGCTAACCCCCGTGGGCAGCCAACCCCACACCAGGCACAGCCTTTGGCCGTGTGCTATGTGGGGTTAGGAACACAACCCATCATGGTAGCGAACTCCGCGGCCCTCTTTTGTTTTTTCACAGCACCTCGGATCTACAGTTCTGCTGGGGAATCACATAGGAGCCATACTGAGTGCTGCAGAGGACGTGTGGCGCCACAAAATAAGATTTTTTTTTCTAGGAACTCAGGGTAGGTCACCCACTACAGCGAGGTGGTCAAGGTTCCCATACCCTGGCCACTCATGCTTTTTTTTATCATTGTTTTTAAGACACAGGGAACAAGTACCCGAGTCCTAACATGGGGGCCACAACATATTCTTTAGGTTGCAGCCAGCCAATAAGTTTCACGTCACGGAATCGCGGATCTCCACAGTCATAGTGTGCAATGTGTTACATTTTGAATCTTAATTTCTCAAAAACTACAGAACAGATTTAGACCAAACTAAAAAAAAGCACGCTTTCTGGGTAGAGTTCTAGCTTCTTTCAAATTTGATATAATTTCATTCAGCCATTTTTTCGCTGTTCAATTTTCCTAGGGAAAATTGCATGGGGAATACGCTTTTTGGTACCACCCTTTTTCTCAGGCCCTGCTAGCCAGATTATACCGAAACTTTCCAGGAAGGAAGGGGCTAAGATGGGTGAGACTTTTTTGGGAAAGTTGCGTAACAATCCAGCAAACTGCGCCAAAGTTATTGCCAAACGAAAAAATCAACTTCCTATGAAAAGATGGTCATAACTATAACCATCCATTGGTGACCACCACAGGTTATATGTGTGACTGTGTGTGTATTATATATATATATATCCTCCAGGAGCACTCTCCGAACCTCCACACTGGCGAACAGAGAGAAACGGACCCGGATAATTATGGCAGGTAAAATGTTTTTATTGTCCTCTCACTCCGTGATGCGTTTTGAGCACCTTGTGCCCTTGTTCACACATAAAAAACACAATCCACCATTACAATTTTAAATGCTAGGTGTCCACCCCCCTGTGTCACATGACAAATGCAATGGAAGAAATACTTTGGTGCAGGCAGATGGCGCGTTATGCACAACTCTACAATGTGATCCCACATAGGAGGAAAACTGTCAGGGTATTCTCGGTTGACACTAATACTTTTATATGTATATGTATATATATATATATATATATATATATATATATATATATATATATATATATATATATATATATATATATATATATATATATTACCTACTGGCGGTTGCCAGTAGGTAGTTATAGTTAGAATTTTTTTCAATGCAAAATCTCAAAATTCTATTGTGAATAACTTTGGCGCCGGTTGACGAATTTGCCTGAAAATTTCCTCAAATTTGCCTCGCGGCGCTCCGGTCCTTCCTTGAAAGTTTGGGGGGGATTCGTCAAGCGGGGGCCGAGATAAAAGGGAGGTCCCAAAACGTGTTTTCCCCATGTTAATTTCCATAGGGCGGTCGACCTCACTTTTAGCCCGAACGGCTGAACGGATTTCCACCAAACTTGGCAAAATTGTAGGGACTGGTAGCCCGATGTGCCTTTGCTATGTCTCAAGATATGTGCTCCAGTGGTTTTTGAGTAATTTAGGTTCAAAAAAATATATATATCTATAGGCGCGCCCCGGTACGCGCACAAAAACAGGGAATGGAAACTGCTCAACAGGAGCAAAAAATAAGATAAAAATTAGGGCTGGGAATGGCAGCAATGGTTCTCCAATGCTCGAACCATGAGCAGAACACTTTGCTCCCCAATGCAAAGTAGCTGATCACAGTATCTGCATTTAAGGACGCCTTTGTTAAATGCAGGCTGAATGTTCGGAATCAGCTCTTGTGATCTCCCCCTCACCGATGTTGTTGGTCCTCCTGTTGATGTAGAGGCCCCATCACTGGGAACCTCTTGTGCCAGAGCCCTGACACTTTCCCGGGCAAAATTCTGGGGGAGCATTGTGGAGTTCCCAAAAGAATATTTCTTAGTGGGGTCACCCAGTGACAGGACTGTATGACAGATCCTGCACTCCATTTTTGGAGCATTGACCTTCTTTTGGTCATCAGGTATGGAAAAAAAAATTCCAGATGAAATGCTCTTTGACCTTCGGCTGAGGAGGCTCTTCATCAATGAAATCATGGAAGTCATCTTCACTGCTGGATGGTCTGGCAGCCATGATTATCCAAGATATCCTAAGGCAGGTCTTTCAGTCACAAAAGTGAAAGAAGAAGTGAAGGAAATGGGTGGGGATTGGGGAAGCGCGCACCGGAGCGCTTCCGGGGGCGCTTACGCGGCGCGAACGTAGGCGCTTCCGGGGGCGCTTACGCGGCGCGCCTAAGTGACGTTTTGATAGTTTCACGGAAATACAAAATTATTTTCATTTCCTTATTCAAAAAAACTGCTTTTATATGAATGGTACTAAATGTCTTGCGTTATTATTTACTTTTCATTCATATTTTTTTACACGAACGCAAGTAGCGCTCTGGGTGTGCTTTCCGGAGAGCTTACCGGTGCGCGCACCCAAAGCGCCCCAGGAAAAAATGATTAAAAAAAATCAAAATGTTAAATATTATTATAAAAAAAAATAATACTCATTAATACACAAAACAGCAAATTTAAAAACAAATCGTAGGTTACAAACTTGATATAGAAAGGAATTAGCATTTAAAAAACCTATGAAATTCACTGAAAAAAAACATAGGTTTCACACCAGTTATAGTTAGGAATTAGCATTTTAAAAACCTATTAAATTCACTGAAAAAACCAAAGGTTTCACACCAGTTCTAGTTAGCTTGAAATTTTACTGACATAAAACCATTGAAATTCCCACGTTATAGTTAGTTGGACTCACTATAACTTGCGCGCCTGCAATGCACTGCTGATGACGTCACATATTACATCACTCATGACATGGTCAGTGACATCACTCATGACATCACTGATGACACCATCCTTGTGACAGAGTGACAGACCTCCTTTCAGTGTAATGTAACCCTTGAAACACATATTCAAAAATAGAAACTAACATTTTCAAAAAATAGAGATACCCATACCAGTTACAACAACCAATTCAGTAATACCACCATCTATATACACATCCACTCATTCACCACACCAACAGTTCTACATAGTCACTCATACATATATTCACTCATCATATTCTACTCACCAACCCATGCAGCCATTTATACACAAAGTGAAACACTGATACATATATTTAAATATTTAAACATTACTCGCTAATAAATGTATTCACTAAAATACACTTAATAAGCCAGTTAACCAATCAATTTTATTTTTAAAAAACATCCATTAAGACACTTATTTAAACATTTATTCTTCCATCGACCTTTACATATACATTTGTAAAACATATTTATTTTTCAGAAACACACACATTCACTGAGAAAGCCAGACTTTCATAACTATTAACAAAGTGGTGTTGATCAAATATTTTTTCTATAAAAAATTCGCTTTTTGATTTTTCATCATAAATGTTTGCAGTAATTGGATTATTTTTGGGTTCTTGCTTGACACTGAACAATTCTTTAGCAGATCAAGCATGGAAAGCAAGACCACTTTTAAACCCCAGTGCAAAGCTGGCAAAGGCTAAGGTGGGATCAGAGGTTTTCAACTCAAAGGAGTGAAGACGTCCGTGGAGAGGTCTAACATGAGGGACGACCATGATCTCTTAAACTGCGTTGCATTAAGAGATGTCTTTAAATTTTAGATGGCTAGGAATGAGAGTTCCTGGCCCCATCAGATTTAGGAGTTCCATTAAACACTGCAGATTAATGGTATTTCACCCTGACATTTCAGCTTCTAAAATCTGCCGAAATCTACAGGTGAAACTTTGGGGCAAAAGAAGGAATTTTCAAGGGAACTAGATGCAGAATTACTGATTGCTCATTTCTCAGGGTATCTCAAGGGATCCACCTGTAATCCCCATTAACTCCATCTGTGATGGCAAAGATCACCACATATTAAGCGAGCACTGGCAAAGTCAATACGCCTGGCCTTAGTTGGCACAATATGTCATTTGCCTAAAAAATACAAAAAAATATAAAACAAACAATTTAAAACCAAGGAGTGGCACAGGAGCCCAGGCACACCAGTCTTGCACAGAAGTACACTCCTTTTTAGGCAGCTGTTCACTAGTGATAAGGATAAGAAAGATTTATGACAATCACAATGCAATGCAGCTAATGGTTGAAGTAGACTAACCAACTACGCAACTACTCCATACTATATGCTATGGTGTTTGAAGCTAAATGTGAATGGGCCACCTAATGAAGGATTGACTGAAAGCCTCTCAATGTATGGAATATATATGTATGTATTGCTATGCGGCAAGTTTGGAAAACGGGAGGCTGACAAGACCGCTAAAGTGGTTGCTGACCACAAAAATAATTAAATGTTTACACGCTCATGCGAGTCAACCGAGTGTGAGAGGTATTGTTGGCTTGGAATATAAAGTTACTGTCTATGACACAGGCCCAGGAGGACTCCCCTGAATGAAGGGGTGATAAGGTGTTTCTATTCTGCTGAGATTGTAATTTGCCTGCATAAGACGTGGAATTGGTAGGCTGTGTAGAACTATTACAGGTTCCTCGTGAGATATCTGTGGAGATATGTTGGTGGGTGGAGGGAGGAGGGGTGTATGAGGAGGGTGCATCCCTCGACCCTTTGTAATAGGGGGTCCTTGTATTAATATAGGATGCGGTGTGCTATATATGCTTTTTTGTGTAACCTATGTACGAACAGTGATGACCACCGCCTGGTTTGTGCCGATATTACACATTTTACTTAGTACTGCTAATAAAGAAATACATTTAAAAAAAGATGTGTGAGCATCTCCCTATTAATCCTATGATGACTGCGCCCATTATTCTGGATCACACATCTAATCAATGGGGTAAGGCAGTCTTGAACTCTTCTGTTCAAGGGTTAGAGGTGAGCCCATACCCCAGTCCCACTTCTGCCGCTTGCTGACAGCGCAAAGAAAAGTAGGCTCAGGGCAAACCAGTGACAGATTCCACGTCTATCTCAGGGAGCTGGTGAGTATGTGCACAATCACCAATGTGGACAAAAAAGTGAGGGTACGCCTTCCACCAAAGTGTGAGAGATCACCATCATGGAGACGGGCATTCCACACAAGAAAATTGTGGAAATGGAGGGATGTGCAACAGGGTGCCTCAGTCCGAACAGAATCGGATTGACCGGCCGGTTTACACTCTGACCGCCGACATTGTAATTCAGCAGTTGGACTGTAAACCCACCATGTTGGTTGGTAATCCTTCGAGAGCGGTCAGAGGCTTACCGACCAAAATGATAATTAGGCCCTATGTTACATACATAACAATCATTTTCGGATTACTTCACCTGTGTGACTTTGCTATTTATCAGACATGAATTTATGCACTCATTAAGCTATCAGTGAATTTGAATCTCCTCTCACTACCAAGGAACAGGAAAGTTATATGGAATCAAATATTTTAGAGTTATAGCCTCCTGGCTGCTTCTTCCTTTAAAAGAACAATCCAATTTGATGAAATTCAGAAAGTCAATTAAGATGTAACTGTTTGTGCTGACCATTTAATCTGGTCTGTCTGTTTCTACATTTTGTGAATCTATGAGATGTCAACAAATTTTATGTCTACAGTGTCTAGAGACATCAGTCCTGCGGTGTTATCACTGTGCAGTAGAAATATTCCCCCAAACAGATACAATATCTTTAATTTTTTCATCCTTCCCCATCCAAGTAAATTCTCCACTGTATGTTACAAGAGAGAATCTCCTTGGTAGGGGCAAGGTGGAAAAATATAAAATAAATAAAAATAAACAGATCTCACAATCTCAGGCTCTAATGCAGTAGCAGAGATACACAGCCTGTAAATGCTTATATACCAATGCTACATTTCTGGTTATGCTGTCCTTTGACGTGTTACATACAAAGCAGGCCTGGCTGCTTGTTAACATGTGATGTTTCATGCATTGAGTGTGTGAGTGGACGAGAGGGCCTGAAAAGACAGGCCTGTTCATGGCTAACATGAACTAGTTAGAATATTTCAGACTTACACAATAAATGGGTTACATTCTACATATTCTTCAGTTGTTTACAATAAAAGTCTTAATAAGGGATTGCTCCACTCTTGGCGGTATTTTAAATTCTACATATTCTTCAGTTGTTTACAATAAAAGGCTTAATAAGGGATTGCTCCACTCTTGGCGGTATTTAGGCATTACAAACTAGTTAGGGATCTGATTCTTGAGTGCAAACGACCTTGTGTAGCTTCTCCAAGGGAAAGCCTAAAATAGCCAGCCGACAGCACCTTCTATGTGCTTCCTGTAGCCATAATGGAGGCGCTGTTTAATTGTTCTGGGTAGGAAGTGCTGGAGCCAAGTAGGGATATCCCCCCCCCCCCCAGGCTCCATAGACCACCATATATTAAAAAAAAGTGTAAAATATACCGGTGTTTTGGCACGGGCAAAAAGATGGAATGGCTGCCAGAGGGATGCCGACGTGATTTTCCTACTTCAGGCCTAGTGGGATCTAGGTATGAGGGAAGCCATATATAATTCCACAATAGAATACCTCTAACAGGCTATTAGTATTTAAATAGTACCATTTGTGCAGGTATGAGTGATAAAATATGATTGGGGTGTTTTGAGGTTTCGCTGTAATAACAATTTTGTATGCTGAGTTTCAATAATTATTATGGTGATTTTTACTCACATTGTTCATAGAATAATAATATATAATACAGGTTTTTATAGATTACGAATACTGATTTGGGGTATGAACCAGGGCATTCAAAAAAACACCTGCTGTTGATGTGCTGATAGTTGCTGGAAGGAGGAAAACATCTGTTGTAGGTTCAAGGAGCCCTGTAATCTATGACAAATGTGGCTTTGAACATGCCCAGTGTTGAAAGAGCTCCAATATTAAGGTCTGTGGTGCAGAGCTCAGCTTTACTGCCCCTAGAGCCAACTCATCAAGGAACATGACAAAATCATCAGTGATAATTGTCACAGTGACAGTCAGTGAGGTTGAAGTGTTCTTCCAAGTTAGATAGGCGTATCTCTTTCAAGTTTTGTATCACAAGACTATCATATTTAATTCTCTACTAGACTTGGGCCACATATTTTGGGACCTTACTGATGTCATGGGATTCCTTAGGGAGCACAGCGCTCCCATTAGTTCACTTCTTTGGGTTACTCTGAAAGATAGAAAAGCATTGATAGCGAAGACTATGTTGATGTTGAAGAGGTCTTGCCTTCAATATCCTCAATGCCTTAACGGTGAAGAGCATCTCTGCATTGAGTAGGTCCCTCAAACACCATCACATTGAGCAAGTAGATGGTATTGCAGTATTTCTTGTTGATCACTTCTGGACTAGATTGGGATGGTCATGTCCCTCTTTGAAGTGCTGGTATGACCTTCCTCTCTGTGGAATATATGGGCAGACCGGCTATCCTGTTGTACTGGGTGGAGTTTCCTTTGTCATCCTACAATGCTATGTGCCTTTCTTTGCTATTTCGAAAGGGGGTGGTGATGGACGGAGCAGCTGAACCAATCAAACACTCACACCCAGTCAACAGATCTGTTGACTGGGTGTGAGTGTTTGATTGGTTCAGATGCTCCGTCCATCACCACCCCCTTTTGTACTGATTTCTTTGCTATTTGGCAAAAGTCAGGCAAATTCTTTGATTGTCTGTGAGGTTCCTCCTCAACATACTTGGAGCTGATATTTGGGAGACTACACAAAACACAGAATAATCTTTTTGTTCCAGTTTTCCAAACAGGGCTGACACTTCCCAAATAGTAAGGATATAGTGCCAGAAAGGAGGTCAATAGTTGACACAAAAAGGAGTGGGAATAAAATATTACTAAAACGCACCATAGTACTTGAAAGACAATAGGAGAATGCACCGGAAATAAACTCGAATAACACCCCCCCTCACCCCTCCCAGATTGATGGTAATCAGGAATGTAATCTTGAGAGTATGAGTAGTTTTTGCATACATCTACCAACGTTTCTCACTTTTATTTAATGAAATGCCTGAGCTGCTTCCATCCCTGTGTGGGAGCAGTTTTCTTTACAGGTCAGCACTTTGCTAATGTCATATACAACCTGTTTCCCTCCCACTCAAGAGAAATGTCAGATTTTAAGAAAAGCCCACATCATTAGCACATATGCGATTTGACAGCTATGAAGAAATAAAGTATGTTTTATTATATCAATAATTAAAAACAGGGAAATATACAAACACGGTTTTAAAAAAAGCATAGGTCTCGTATAATTACTAGATAAACACACTGTGACTGTCACAATCTGCTTTGACATTTTCCTTTCGCTCTTGAGGTCCTTGCCCAGCTGGCGACAGTCACTGCCACCTGGTGGACAAAGATATATCGACACACATTTCTTCACAGTACCTGGTGCACCACCAATCTCCAGAAACAGCCCATGACGGCCATATGCAAGGCCATGCTGCGAGTGCAAAACAAAGACAGCATCCCCCAAAGCCGGTCAGTCAAGCAGGGTGGTGTGATGAAGATAACAACAACAAAAAAAGAATCATTCGACGGGATTCCAATATTGAACTTGGCCACACACCATTACATTTTTGTGAGTGGGTTTGCAAAAACATACGTAAACCTCACCGTCACTTCTGCATCTACAAGCCACTTGCCTTCATGCCATATATTGTAAACCAAACAAAAATCTTCCACTGCTGGAAACTTGAAAAACTTCTATTCAGGCAGCCACTCTTTACAGCAACCAGTAAACTTTAACAGAATAGAGCAAAGCATTTTTTTTCTGGAAAAAAAAGGCTAGTAAACAATGCGATTTTGAGCTTATATACGTGACCATGTGTGCAAAGCTGTTGCAAATGAAAGATTAGCGTTGTAGTTTGTTTTAGCTTAGATGCGGTATGAAATCAGTGAAATGGTATTTAACGAAATGTTGGCTCACCCAACAGGCGCCGACTATAAGTTGCATGGTACAGATGTCCCGATTGGTTAGAATCACTGATTCGAGCCAATCGCTCATTCAGGCCAATAATTGCATCATCGCACCATGCTATTAGCAATTTTTGGCCTGGAATAGGAAATAATAATGTGGACCTGGAACTACTTGGCCCTTTTCTGCATGGTCATCAGTGATTCCTCAGACAAATCCTTTTGCATTTACCACCCGGCTATATGTAGGCATCAAAATGGAGCTGGGAGGTCCATGCAGACCGCAGGCAGGAAACATGACAATGTATGGTCATCTTGGTTGCAGAAACACTGGGACAGAGCGCTAACCCCCACACCATACTTTTTCAGCCAACTTTAATCGCCCCCCAAATAGAATTTTTATCAGATCCGATTTTTTTGTTTGGGTCACTTGAGAAACTTGAATTTTCATGGCAATGTAAAATTATTACGGATGTTGTGATAGAACAATACATTTTACACGAGTAGTAAGACTCTCCCTAAAGAAAACCAGCCCAATGCTCTGCAGAAAACCTCAACACGAATAGATGCCTCTTTCAGTCCTTGTTCTAGGACAACCCCTGGTACGAAGAGCCTTTAGGACAGATCTCCATGCACAGAGGGTACGTGCCCACACCTGGTTAGCAAGCTTAGAGGTCAACTAGGACTTCCATCCACGGAAGGTGGATAAAAAAAATGTGAAATACACGTGTAACATTATAAGCAAACAATTACTTGGTTGTAAATAACTTTGGATTCTGGACACAAAATCTATTTTCTAAACCATACACAGACCCTCAGCAAGTCCTCACTTTAATAAAGGAATTATTAGCTGGAGTGACAATTGAACCATTGTGCACCCATAGTTAACTTATACAAAACAGCGTCTAGATAAAAAATTCTTGGCAACAATTAACCTATAGGGAAAAAAGGTGAGATTCAGAGCTACTGTATTACACAATATTCACCACTACATTTTTACTAGATTTTGATTTTATTATTCCTCGGGTATCCAAAACCTGTTTACAAACATCATAATGTTTCATTATCTTCCCAGACTGCATTGTCACGAAGAAATCTATGAAGGAACATAAAGATATTGGCACGTATAGCTGTGTTTTTGATTGTGAAAAAGAAAGATACTGATTCCAAGAGGCACAGCCCCTAGGTTCTGGCGGAGTGTGTTTTTATAAGTATACACGCTACAGGCGCAAAAAAACGGGTGCAAACTATTTCAAATGTTTTGCCCGACTTTTCTGCAATCAATAACAGCAGTTCGTGAACCCTCCATCTCCAGCACATGTGCACTGTCATAGTCTTCAGTCACGTCAACTAGGCAAATATTCCATTGTCTCTGACATGCTTCCTGTTCTTTGAGGCCACTTCCGGTTTCTTGGCTCATCCTCTGCATGCGCGTCATGTCCTATGTAAGTTGTCGAGCTTGTTTCCTCGCTCTGCTGGTGACACCTCCCACCCAATATTGATTTCTCTTTTTCCAGTGACCAGTGTTTGGATGCCATTTTAAGTTAGACCAGTACAGTGGATTTGTTTTCCTTTACATCGATGCAGGGGGCGTTTACCCTTGCAAGTGCAAGGAGCCAATCCCCTGTCAGCCCAGCATTACCTGTCCTCGCTCAAGGGCGTCAGATTTTCACTCCGAGCTTTTATTTTTATCTTTTGGTTTGAATAAGTTTGAAAGGCGAAATGTTGTTTTCCTCTTGAGCCCCGGCGTGTTGTCCTTCTCTGGAGTGTCTTTCGAAGTATCTGTCGAGAAAAAAATGGCGGAACAGACACTCAGTCTCTTTTGCAAAAGTCAACAATGTAAAGTCTGAATATTTGTAATGAGTGCGTCCTCACCGTGCCTCTGGATCATTTCATTCACCATACGGTCCTCTTCAATCTCTCTGTAAATGAAAGGAAAAAGATTGAACTTTTGTTTGGATACTGAAATCTGTGCCTCATACATGAAGCTTTAGGCTTCATACTCCTGACACTGCTATAAGATATTATTGAAAGGATGCCTAACCCTGAAACAGACCAATACAGGGTCAGAAGACATGGAGAAAAGAAAGCACCAAGGGAAGGGATGGGAACATTTTATAACATGGAAACTCAAAAGGCAGGAAAGCAATTAGATGGAATTAAAGGACCGGAGCAATGAAGAGCAAGGCAGAGAAATGGAAAGAGGTGAAAATCTAAGAAAGAAAATGAAAAAGTTAATGTGAAAATGAAATTCAAAAAGAAAAGAAAGGGAAAAAGATAAGGAAAGGAGAAAAAAGGCTAGGGAGAAAGAATGAAAAAAGGCCTTGACAACTAGTAACCAGGAAATAATGCAAAATGTATTCTTGAGTATTACTGAAACAGACTAGAATGATTCTTGAGTATTACTGAAACCTACTGGAATGATGTGTAGTGCTTATATTATGTTATTGCCAAATATCAATCACATTGTAAGTGTTAACATGCTCCAGGATACGGACCACCTGCTAGGCCCACATATGGCATACAGTAAAGAGTAGATGATATACAACAGCGGTGAAGCCCTTACACAAAAAAGCTGAAATTAGGCAACGGACACGAGTTGCCCAAGTAGGATAACTGCTCATGAACGACATCGTTTCAAAGTTTTAAAGTATGAGCTTAGAAAGAAGAACTTGTGATGCAAGATATTCGGAAGCGAGTCATAAACCTGATTGGTGCTGAGCGACAACTGTGGCTGAAGAAACCTGCTTTAAGGACAGCTAGTGGATTGTGGACCATGAGAAGATTACAGAACTTCTATTTGAGGCGGGATCGTCCTGTACGGACACTCGGATGATGCGTTTTTTTGGTACACTGGTGTCTTACGATCAACAGCATACTTCTCTTTCCCATTACAGCCTCTTTGGCTTCAAGTCAAGTCGATAGCACTTTATTTCGATTAGTAAAAATCATAAAAGCGATCACACAGTTATATTACACACAAAAATATTAAAAACATTAAAATATAGTCATGAATGATACACAGTATTATACATATAACATATATAAAATACATAAAATCAAGTCTTGGTAATAGGCTCATCCAAAAGTTAAAATTCTCTGGCTTCTCCAGTACAGGTTCCATATTTTCACCTCTGGAGTTTTAGGGTTGTATGTCACAATATTGCTGTCCAAATATTGACCTTCAAAACGACTACAACCACTATATCTTCCATCATCATGTTAAGCATGTATTTATTACTCCTAAGTTAACATCCATTCACCTTGTGATGTAGTGCTAACTAAGATCCCTAGAAAGGATGCAAAATAATTGTAGATCGATATTTTCAATCTCAACTACACATATTGAAACAGACGCCACCAGAGGCCAAAACTTTATTTGAGCTGCTTTATACTATACCATGCAGTGCACAGTGGACTTAATACACGTATAAATCCCTTGTATGGGAGCGCTTCATATAATTTTATCCTTTACTGGTCAGAACATTTAGGTCCTGAAATGGGATTGGGCGTTTTCTGAAGGAATTGTTGACTCCAAAGGAGAATCCACCAGTGGAATTCCCTCAGCCATCTGGCTAATATGGTGGAAGAAATAGAGCCGGGGTCTCGCCTAAACTAGCACTTACTCCAGAAATAGTCTGGTTTCACATGCCCACCTGAATCTATCTACGGTCATTAGACAGCATCTCCAAAGTACAATTCCTCTAAATGGTTGGGATTTATTATCTAGTCTAACAGTACAGAAAGGGGTATTTTAGGAAAAGGCCAGAGTTAATTGACGCCAACAATCTTCCAAGAGCATTGGCAAGGCCAATCAGTAATACTCAGGCACCGAGCTACTGGCGTTGCTAATTTTGGTTTACTTGGCATTTCTTATTGTTTAAAATTATCTATAGGTCAGAAATGGCCTTTGCCTTCTTGGAATGGTAAACTATTAATAAAGTATAACAAAAATAACATGAAAGCCAGTGCTGGTGTGCCAACATTCGTGCATATGCTGCGTACACACAGGTGGACAATAAAAACCACTCCAAGATGCCCACCCAGGTGCGTGCATGCATGTGATATCATCTTGGAAAAACAAATATCATTATAAGGTGGCCCCCTATACATATGTATGCGTGCCGACGCACCAGTGACAATCTGTGGATTTTTTTGTTTTTATAGATTATCGATAACAAGGTTGAAATCCATTTTCAAACAGTAAATTAGGAAATAAAGGGCAGGCTAATGGATAGTGAGCACCCCGTTAGCCGAGTGCAGCCCGCGCAAAAACAATTTTAGAAAAACAGGAAGTGGAGTCCAAGAGAAGTAAGGGAGTTCAGAAAGCATTAGATGAGTGGGCACCACGAAGAGAGACTCCAAAGACAGAAACAGAGGTAGAAGGCAATAAAAGCAAGGCGCCCCATGGAGAACTAAAAGAGAAATGAAATGGCAGCCTGAGAAATAAAAGACAATAGTTCCCTCGCGTCAGCAATGAAAGGATATAACTCATCCAATGAGAAACAATGGCAAAGTGGAAATACACCAAGAGCTGATTAAACACCAGAATGTAAGGAAGGGTGTGGATTAGAGAGCGGGAGCACAGGTCAAAATAGACGGGATCTCTTAGGAATGACATTCTCAAACCATTATTTTTCTTTTTTTTTTACAAAAACATATCCTATACTTTTTGTTAAAAAAAGCAGTGCTGAAGTGAGGCTTCCTGTATGGCAGACAGCTAAAAGTGTAACAAGCATTGGCAAAGCCATTAGGTCTTGCCTATGCAAGAGCTATTGGCTTTTCCAATGTATTTTAGTCATCTTGTAACCCACAGTGGCTGCCATTCAGCATGGCTAAAAGTTAGTGGTGTGGCGTGGAGGAGAGGGGCGTGGAGTCCCAGAGTGGAATGGCAAAGAGTGGAGTAGTGTGTTGTGGAGTGACACTGAGTGTCGTGTTTTGAAGTGGCACAGAGTGGAGTAGAGTGATGTACAGTGGACTGGCGTAGAGTGCATTGGTGCAGTGTTGCAGAGTATAGTGGCACAGAGTGCAGTGGCCTAGAGTACAGAGGCCTAGAATTCAGTGGTTCATAGTAGCGTGGCATTGAGTGAGGTGGCGTAGAGTGGTGCAGAATAGAATATAGTGTTGTAAAGTACAGTGACAGAGTTTAGAGGCATAAAGTGGAGTACTGAAAAGTAGAGTAGCATAGAGTGCATTGGCATAGAATGATGTTGTTCAGTGTAGAGTGGCATAGAGTGCAGTGGTGTTGAGTGTCATAGAGTGCATTGGCGTAGAGTAGAGTGCTACAGAGTAGAGTAGAGAGGCGTAGTGTGAAGTGGCATAGAGTTTAGGGGCGTAGAATGGAGTGGTGCAGAGAGTGAAGAGGCAGAGTGAAGTGGTGTGGAGTGTTGTAAACCACCAGTATCCAGCAAGATCGTCAAATAAATCCTCTCACTTTGAAGTCAGAGAAAGAAATGTAAACACTAAAGTCCCTAATACAGAGCCTGACATTTGAAATCTGTCTTTGAATGCCCATCAAATGTGATAGGATAAGAACACGATTCACAGGCCTGTTTACGGAAAGGGCACACGAGGAAGAATACAAGGGGAATGGTGTGAAAAGTCTTTGCTCCCTGGGAGGGACAAACTCACCATGGACACCCTAAAACACAAAGCCAGCAAATAGAAAGCCAGAAAATTAGAGTCACAAACCACAAAGCCAATGGTAAGCAACATGTGGAGTGCTTTACCCAGGGAAGCTTTCCGAATGTCCTCAAGATGTTGCTAGTAAACCAGACAGCTGCACTGTCTAGTAGGCTTTGACCTAAAAAGTATTTGTATTTTTGCCAGACTTCCAACTAAATGAAAAAAATGTAAGCGTGTGCATTTGGCTAATCAGCAAATCTAAAGTCTGCTTGCGAGTAAGAACTGGCTGTAATATTAAATTGGAGTAAGTAGAAGCTTCACGATTATAAGTTTTTTTTGTTTTTTTTTAAAGAGGTAAAGTAAGGGTGTTAGCAGCTGAGTCGGGAGTGCTTCTTTCTAATATAAAGTACGAAAAAAGATTCCCATTAGGTACAGTTTGGTTACGTTATGCTAAAAGTATATATTTTGAAAGTACTTTATTTTAGCTTCAACTCTGAATCCTGTTTCACATTTTCTCCTTCACTGACTGGACTCTAAACTCCCACTGCTTCACATGTACTTTTTTCTAATCCACCGATAGCGCTATGAAGTAGCTGCAGCGCTCCGCGTAAATTAAATAGGAAGGAATGAGGCTTCAAATAAATAGGAAGGAATGAGGCTTCAGTTCTAGATCGAAGCACTCACAGCTTTAGCCGCACCTATGAAGTACAAGTTTACTAAAACGTATTTATTTAATTTTAGGAAATAAAACTGAATATTCAAAATAAAAGGGTAGACTAGGGGATCTCGGGAAATGTACATTTGCAGGCCACCTTCAGGTCATGGAAGCAAATTAAATTATATGATGCTTACATTTTTTTAATATTTAAATTAATTACAAGGAAAGACAACATCTTTTTTTTTTAATCAAGCAAGAAGAATGTTTACTTAAAAACAAGAGAAGTTACTCAAAGACGGAGGCTGGTTCTCCCCGTGTTCAGCAGTCTTCCTGCTTTGCAATTAATAGCGCGCGCTGGCGGAAGTTGAACATGTGCCCCGAGGTCTTTAGTTCCGGGTTCGCGCACCGCGCTTTCCTGCAGTCCTGGCCCTGGTAAAGGCAGCTGATGGTGCCTCTGATACCGGAAGAGGCCCTACGTACCCGGACCCAGCTGGGATTCTCATTCCGTCAGCTGTGGCTCCTGGTGGGTTCCAGATGTTTAACCGCCATGTGTGATGCTCTTTTCACCTTCCTGTTACCCCGGATGCTCCTTAAACCGTGTCTAGCAGGATCGCCGCGCTTTAAATACTTCCTGACGGAGCCGTCTCGGTGACGGATAGAGTTCCCTTTGCAGGTGACAGCGCTGCATTTAGGGCAGGTTTACACTTGACAGTTTATTATCGACAGTTATGCAGCATGTAACCGGGCTTGCTTTTTGAGACTTGGGTAAAACATTTAAAAAAAACATAATTGGCAAAGCAAATCGGTCTGGTGTTCGCTGCCAGGCCTTTGGCTTGTTTAGTTTTGTCCTGGGTTCTGTAAAACTTTATTGTTGTAGAGCTGCTCAGCTCCCTGCTAATATAAAAAACAACTATCTAAAAAGCAAAAATGAGTTTTGGTCTCAAAAACACACATTGCCATGGTAGGCCCTTGCATGGAAGGGAACTACAGATCGTCAAACTGGTCAAGTGTAAGCAGCCTGGCAAGCTATACACACAATTGTCAGTGTTGCATAGATGGCAATAATATGTAGCTAGTAATGTACCTCTCCAAGTACAGCACCCTAAGACAGGTTTCGAACAGCAACCACCCACTCAACATGGCACTGAGCAAACCAGCAGACCAACACCTTCCTCTTCCAAATTTCAAGGATAAGGTTACAGAACAGTCAATCGACTCGCTGCTATGGTTTTGGAGAACCATGCGTTTTTAATTTTCACAGTGGAGTAAGAATGGTGATTTTGCACCTGATGTCATTGTGGTGCAGTATAAATGGCTATGTAGTCCACTGTAAGGATCTAGGCAACAATCTAGATACTAGTCACCCTACTAGTTAAGTTGTGGAGTGACGTGTGACCTCAGAAAGTCTCTCCTCCCAGACCGTGCAAGCTGTCTGGTTGCATTAAACCTAAAGTGGACATACCATGAATTAACAGTGGGTTTAGCTGCGGCGGACATTCCGCCGCGGTGCGGGAAAAAATTACGCGCGCACAGGGGCCATCTGACGCACACGCCCACCGTGACGTCGGATGGCCGCCGGCCGCCCGACGCATGGAAAAGGTTAAAGCCCGCCCAATGTTTACCATTGGTTGGCTTTGTTGTAACTCACATTTACTTGATTCTTATTATAGGACCCGGATCCCCCAGGGTGCTCCCCGCCCGCCCAGACAACCATACAACCCACAGGTAAATCATCCACAGAGATTGAGTGGGTGTAAAAACGGCCATGTTTAATATCCACATTTCATAAACATTACAAAACATTTCATATTCATCCTTAGATAAATAAATGACAAAAAGGGGACGCAGCTCCAGGGAGCGCACAGCCAGTCCGGTGCAGGAGTGGAAGAAGAGACCAGGACCACAGCTCCCAGCACCTAAATAGGTCTTAGTCCCCGCCCTCTTCCTCTCCCCCACCGGATGTGGTCACGCGGTGTTCCACGGAAGTAAAAGGCGGCCGGTCGCCCATTGGGCTAGCCGGCCGCCTACCTGACTAGGGGGCGTAATGGGGCCGGGCCCTAGAGGCGCGCTCCTCGAGCATCGCGCTCGGCAGATGGCATACCTTCTAATTGTTTTGTTCCTCTTTTGAGTATTGCCTCTTTAACAATTTTTATTGGTTCAAGATATACCTTCACTGCTCACTCTTAGGGAACTACCTTTTATTTTTGGGATAAGCCCGCCATGAGAGTGCATATGTTTTCCGGCTCTCTCCCTCGCATGCTTCTCCTCTGGCCAAATATCCACCCCTGTCCTCCGTGTTGTGCTCTCTTCCTCAAGTGTTGCTCTCTACCTCATATATGCATCTCTCCTTCAAACTCAGTGTTGCTCCATCCCATATGTGCTTCATCTCCTACTACGATGTTGCCCTCTCCCTCATCTGTTTCTTTCATGCCCCCACTCCATGTAGTTCTCTTCACCATGTGCTTTTCTCCCACTCTGTTAATGCTGCAATACATCAGCAAACAGCATTTGCAAAGGGGATAGGTCCAAAAGGGGAGACCTATTGGTTTTGCTAATGTTTGTTTTTGCCCAAGTTCATTATTGGAATGTTGTTTTTTTAATGAAACATGATAGAGCAAGTCTTCAGAGTTTTGTTTTCAGTACTCTGGTTCTAGTATAACTATGGCATGATGTGGCGTACAGCTGGCTCCATGCAGAATAGGATAATTGCAAATTTGGGTCATGACTGGTCGCGGCTAGCCTCATATTGTGGCTAACCCGAGGACTGGGGTTGCGAAGTAGCTGAGTGATACTGAAGATAAAGAACCCATGGCTTATTAATAGCATATGCATGTGAGCATGTGAAGACGAAAAGCACACGCTGACTCATTTTGTTGGCAAGCAGCAAGAGGAAAATCTTCTAAAGTTAAGTTTTTTTTCAAGTGTAGAACACAAAACAAACACGAGAGGATGAGATGGGAGGTCGAAGAAACACCATTTCCAGATCTGTGCTGCAAATAAGGGGGTACCTATTGATTATAATGAACCGCTTCTAGCTCCTATGGAATCTTCAAAGCATGGTCTCCAGTATACAACAGTGATGGAAAGAAATGAAACCCACATCTGCAACAGTGTGCAAAAAGGTATAAATCAAAAACAGAATCTCATCAATTGTACAATACTCAAAAAATGATAAAACCAATAGACAGAGGTATGGCTAAAGAACATCAGAAATAAATCCTTGTATGTGTTTAAGTTTTTCCAAACAATCATAGACAGCATCAAATTGGATTAAAAGACAAGTGCTCAAAGTGCAGGATGAACACGCAGTGCTTGTAAAAGTAATGCGGCGGCGCAAAATGGTTACCAATAAAGAAGAAAGACTGTGAAAGGAGTTACAGCTTGGCAATATACATGGATAATTTGGGGGTAACAGTTCATAATTATTCAAGTGTGCATTAAGTAATTATTAACATAATTTTCCACCAGGATACTGACAGCGTTTCAACCTTTCATGATTCAACTGGTCATCATCTGGACAGAGCAATGAGAGCGCACAAAAATAAAAGATTCCTGCTAGTTGAGCACGCAAGCAATGAATTAATCTTGTAAAACACCCACTCTGTAAGGACAGAATTAGAAATGGGTAAACGCTGCGCACATTTTGATAGGGGGGATCCTTCAGGAGACAGGAGTGGAAGCAAAACATATACGGAGCCTCACAAAGGCAAATGCACTAATGAGCAACCTCACACAGAGATAGCCCTGATGGGAAAACTCAGAAAAGGGCAACCTCCAATGAGTGAAAACAAACAGGGATAGTAAACTAGGTGTGACTTCTCATCGGAATATGTTCAAGAGTGTGACTTCATGTAGGGTTATCCTCTCATGTGCAAAGTCCCAGAAGGACGGCCACCAATGCGTTAACTAAAAAGGGAAAGACACCAATGCGAGAACTCCAAAAGGGATAGCCCATAATGTGTGAATTCTAAAAAGGGATAACCCCCAAAATGTGAATACACGAGGCAATAGCTAAAGATGTGTGAATTCTCACAGGGATAGCTGCTAGTGAGTGACTTCACAAAGGGTTACTCCACCCCTCAATGTGTTAACCCCTTTGATGCTGATGACGAGCTCAGCTCGTCATCAGCCACGGGGGCGTGTGCGGATGACTAGCTGAGCTCGTCATCTAACGCGGCTTTTAGAAAAAAGCGTTGTAGCGGAAAAATAACAGCCGCAGCGATGCGGTTAAGTCACCAAAGGACAACTACCAATGTGTAAACTCAGAAAGGGATAGTGACCAATGTGGATAGTGACCAATGTCAGAAGTCGAAAAAAAGATAATACCCAAAGTGTGGACCTTCAAAGGGATAGTAAGTATGTGAGAGTCCACACATGGTTAACCCCGGATGGTTGAACTCACAATGGATAGGCAACAAATGCATGCACTCACAAAGCGATCGCGACTGGTGTGTGAATTATCACACGGATGACCTCCAATACGTGATTTAACATAAAACTAACCCTCAATGAGGAAAGCCACATGATGCGTGATTTTAAGAAAACATAACCCAATGTCAGACCACACAAAGACTACCCAATGTGTAAATTCACGAAAGGATAGCCCCCATCTCTCCGGTGATCTAGAAATATTTAGATGGGGATCGACGCCTTTCTTGTTGAAGTATAGTTTGCACGTTGGATTACAGACATGCATAACTCTTCTCACGAATATTAGTTTCGCAGAATGAATATTTCTTTTCCTGACAAAGCACATCTTAGGTAAGGAAGGGGTTTTCGAATTGGTTATAAATTCATGTTATCATTCGTTCCATACTTTTTATTTTCCAAGTTCGTTGCACACCTATCTAAAAGAAGAATCTTTGACTCGCCATGTCTATGCATAGGAGTTTAAGCAGGTTTGACTGGCTTGGGATGCTGTAGGCTGTTTTTGTTTGAGCCAGCCATGCCTGCTACATGACGTCCTAAGAAGAAATAACCAACTTGTAGGTGGGACTGGCCACTCGTGAATAAGCTGGTTAAATATGGTCTACATTCTCGGAGTCATGTGAAGCTGCGAATGGTGGTACTATAGCTTGCAAGTTTAAAAAAGTTTTTTAGGTCTGGCCTTCACACATTTTGGCTGCCTCAACAGTCTGTTTTATAAAGAACATATATTAAAAATTAATAGCTATATATAAATACAGGGGATTTGGGCCAGCCTTCTTCGTCCAATCCTTCTGTTCAACCGCCATTCACATTTTAACTTCTGCCCATCACACTATACAGCATGGAGAAGGGGGTCCGCCCATAGCAGTCACTGTCTCTCTTCTTTGTGAATGACAGATTATTTCTTGAGCCCATTTGCACATCCACCAACCACTTCGGTGCTAAGGCTAGTGACACAGTACATGGTACCTTTAGACAGTGACATTTTAAATTGTAATTACTTTGACAGTTGTATTGCCAGTTTATGTTGAAAAATAAATAAATAAAGGCTTGCAAAGGCCACAATTATTGGCTTTTTCTCTGCTTGTTATGAAATCCATTCAATGTATGGCACAGATACTGGTTAACACGGGTAAAAACAGGACACCGCACTACCCATTACGTGTGTGACAAACCCACTGCATTAAAAGTACAACTTTTCCGCACGTTTGTTCCACAATCACGTCCACCATAGTCAAACCAGGCAAAGTGAATCAATGTCTAGAATAGTGGAGGACCTATCAAGTTACCTTAGAGAAATAGGCAGGGAAAATCCCGGCCTCCAGTCTCAGATGGGAACAGTAGTAAAAAAAAAAAAAAAAGCATTCCCTCCAGCCAGATCATGCTCCACTAAAGAGCCCTAGTTTTCCTATCAGCTGAGAAGGTTCTCACACTAGTCGTCTCTGTCTGCAACCCTACAGCAATGCCTTCTAGCTGAAAATAATTCAGGAAGTACAGAATGCCTTATCCTTTGCCAGAACAAATACACCAGCCCATCTGGAAGACCCCACTTGGTCCATTGAGAGTGCAAGGATGACAAAATTAAGCCTGATCTGCAAATGCCTAAACGACTCTGTCCCCCAAAAACCTCTTGATCAAGGTTTACCCCCAATCTCTTTCCGACCAAGGCTATTATCAAGAAGATTTCAAAACAAGGCCTATGCACCTACGTAATGTGTAAAATGTATGGTGCTCTCTTGCGTGCAGGGTCGGATTGGTAAAGCGTGCACTCGGGCAACGGCCGAGGGGCCAGTATCCCAATTCCAGCTGTGGGCTGCTTTTTTGGGCAGCCTGAGGGGGTCCGATCTGGGAGGTGCCTGCGTTATTTGGATGCTGCCAGTGGCCCAGTAAGGACCGGAGTGGCCTTTCTGGAGGCAGATGGGCCTCTATTACCTCCCTTTTACCAATGGGGCAGAGGTGTCACTCCTTTTCTCTCGCTGGGCCAGCCCATTAGTGTATGCAGATTGAGCGGGGAAGGGGGCCTGAGCAGAGGTGGTCTCACTTGTTTTCAGGTGTGTTTCACCAGTGTGAACTAATCCCTGCATTTATTTTTTATTTAAGTGAAGTTAAGAAAACAAGCCTCTGTCAGAGACCCCCCTTGCTATAAAACTTGCTGAAGCAGTGTTTTGCAGAATGGCACTATGTAAATGTGGGCCACTTTTTTTTTACCATGCACTTTTTTTTACCAGGCCTATTTTTGATCCCAATCCAAACCTGCTTGTGTGTGTAGCTGCAGTTTCATTTTGCAGCACACTCTGTAATAAATAAGTGCCAAATTGAATGGCGTCTTAGTCTCCTTTTTTCACAGCAAAATGGGTGCGTCAACTTGGACCATGAAACTCACTTTTGTTGATCCAGTGATGGGTTTCACCAACCTTCCTCCTTAATGCCACATATGGAGTTCTGGGTGGTCTCCGTTCCAGTTACATTGTGGACTATCCATTTGCGATTGCACTAAAATATGGCTTTGCATATGTAAATTGGAACATCAGTGGCTTGCTATTAGTGAGTTCACACATCAGAAGCTATCCCGGAGTTGATTCATAAATTGGTGGCTATCTGTTGGCGGATTCACAAGTTGGTGGCAATCCGTCAGAGAATGCACAAATTGGTGGTTATCCTTTTCGGGCCCACATTTCAGAGGCTATCGCTTGATGAATTCACACATTGTGTTTATCCCTCTATGAATTCAAACATTAGAGGCTGACCTATGGTGAGTTCTCATATGGGCAACTATCCTTTGGTGAGTTCACATATCATGGCCATCCCTCTTCCAATTCACAAAGGGTTACCCCTATACTTTGCGAATTTACAAATCACACCTATCCCTTTATCGGGCCTATCCCTTGGTGTATGCACACATAATGGCTATCCTGCTTTGAATTAACACAAGAGGGCTATTATCCCATTGTGAATTCACACTCTGGATCTATCCCGTTGGGCTTATCCCTACGCGAGTGTGCACCTCTGCACCTGGATCTTAAGGCAGCTTTAATTAATTCACCAATTGCTTGCAAAAAACAAAGTTCTGCCAAAGGTCTTTCCTACCATTCCCATTTTGGTTTCATTTCAGAAGACATCTTTAGTGCAGCGGGAAAAATACTTTAGCCCAAATACCTTAATCAAGGCATTTCCTCCCAATCATTAAAGCACATAATCTAGGCACCGGTAACAAAATGGTCAGTGAGTAACTATGAGAAAGATTTAGCTTTAAAGAACGCATGTAAGTGCGCAGAACAGGTATTATCTAAAAACTGAGTCATATGGAATGCTTCTTTGTCAAACAAGGACAGATGGATCTCAAAGAAGTTTATTTATCCCTTAAATGTAACCTGTTTGAGGCTCATCACTGTAGTAAGATCAAATGCTCTGAAAAGAAATGCGCGGAGAGTGTGAATAATTCTAAGTACCGTAACCACCCTGACAGGAAGCACTGAAAGGGAAATCTCCTCCATCAGCAGAAAGGAGTAATATCCCCATAGTCCTCTACACTAAACCCAGGCAAGAGATTGAGCAGTTACCCTCTGATCAAGGCACAAATGGAAGTTCTGTGCATATAAAACAAATTATCACCAGCTAAGGAAAACTGTTCAGGTTTAATGATACCAAGTATGAGGTTAGAAACATGTGTCAGTTGAAATACGAGTTCACCAGCCTAAGACATAGCTCTCAGAAGTGTCCAACTATCACACAAGGGGTTGTCCTGTGTAGGACTAGTCTGTATGACAAACATGTCATACTTAAACAGAAATTAATCTCTGGAGCAAGAAATAGTTCAAGCAATGTTTAATGAAAAAGGGTGAAATCGCCCCTTCTAGAGTGCAATAGCCAAGCTATAATATTCTATGTGATCATTAACATTTTCTCATGAAAAATAGAGTCCGGTACATTAAAAAGCATGAGTCACAACTCACTGTAAGGTTACACGTGATCACCCCTCATTGCGTGAGCTAAAAGATTTACAATCATTCAGGAAAGCCTTGCTTTATACACTTTAGGTGGACTTATTATCACTTCAATTGTGATAGTGCAACTAGCTGTAGCCCTACATGAAATTTTAAATCTGAAAATTCTATCAAATACCGATTCCTTAAATTAGGATTTTGGAACTACTACAGGAAATCCATTTTTACCAGTGGTAATCTACACAAAAGGTTTTCAACATTAGTCTGAAAAAAAGTGTGTACCATCAATATCTTCACATCGTTGTGCATGCTCAAATTAGAGGCATAATGAGGGGCAAGTAGGAAGATTACTTAAAGGGCAGAGGGCAGAAAAGGAGTATAGATAAATCCATGTGTATACATTTTTAACACACTAGGGGCTCTATGTACACTCTTTTGGTCAAAATCTAGTTCAATCCTCCTACGCTGCATGAAACCGACAAAAAAAACATGAGAAGTAAGAAAAGTTCTGTTTGCAGTCCATATCACCAACCTGCTGTCTCCAGCAACTGTCCAACGTGATGAACCATCCAGAAAACAAATAGGAAAAGAAAGGCTGAAGGACAGAAAGCCTAAACGTTGAAAAACATTGCTCACCTCAGTCGATCATCATCCAAGCAGTCGATAATTTCACTTCTGTTGTTGACGATGTTCAAGTACTCCTCCAGCAGTTTCTGTTCACGATCCCGGTCGCGAGGAGTCTTTAATTTATCTGAAGGAAGCAAAAGAAATGTATCCCTTTGTGGTGAGACAAGAGTAACAAGTAACTTAAACTAAAGGAGAGAAGTTACATGTAACTGTACTATGCAGCTTATGGTAGTAAGTGAGGTGGAACTCTTCAAACTCTCACAAACCGGACACCTTTAAAATGGATTGGGAGGGATAAATTGATGACTGATTACATCAACAGCCATAAGTGCTTTCTGTGTCCTCATTTCATGCGTACTACACTGGGCTATATTCCATATTGCTTCTAGTCAACCTAACATTATTGGGCATCTCCACACTAAATTCTTTAAAGTCCTACTTGAAGAAACAAAGAGGCCTTCGATGGTTAATCCCGGTCATCGTATTTTACCAGAGTGTTTTTAAATCTGTATGGCGCTCTGCAGCGGCACTGATATAGCACTTAAATTATTTTCAGGAGAGTACAGGCAAATACTTTCATGTGCTCCTCTGTTCTCAGCAGCAAAGAAAATGGTAAGAAGAACTGACATCAAAGATTAAGCTAAACATTAGCTAGATTAATTGCCTGGCCTGGCCCAGCATCTGATTTGGACCTCACGTACAGCGTGGAGTTTTTCCAAAATGCCTGTAATGTAGCTGTTCTGCAGATTACAGTTAATGGGACGGTAATCTGGAAACAATAAAAGCAGTGCATGTGGTTTCATGCAGCTAAGGCTCAAACATCACGCCTGGAACAAAGCTTCTAAGCGCGCGGAAGTATCAGAACCCAATCATTTAAGCCATTATAGATGTAGTCTCAATCTAAAATCATAACAAGGTAAGAAATGGCAAATGAGAGAACCATGCAACATTTTTGCAAGAAAGATACAATTTCCCAGACCAAGTGTTTTGTGAATTTGAAGTTTTGAAAAGATGCAGCTAGCTAGAAGTTGAAGATGCTTTTCTTGCTATCTCCATTGTCTCCCCTTGTTGGGTAGGGTGATTGAATCCAGGAACAAATCCTACATGCTGCACTGCAAACTCTCTTGGAATTGAACTAAACAAGGTGTCCACGTAAAGTAAAAGATAAACAACGAAGACCACCTTCTGCATTTGTACGTTTCTTGAAAGTTACAGAAGACACTAGAAAGGGAAGCCTAAGCAAGCAGATCTTTCCAACACAAAATAACGTAAGTTTAATACAAGACCATTTCAGAATATAAAAAAGCGCTCATCATTGAAGAAAGCTGGTTGCCCGTTCATCCCTATATTTTGCCTTCCACTTGATAGTATAGACTAAACGAAATGCTTCAAAAAGTCAAATTGGCATTCCATTCTCAGCATTGGTAAGAACAGATACACTCTATTCAGAGGATCGAAACTACTACTTACTGAAGACCCCAAACTGCATTAAATGTTTGAAAGCAAGAAGGGAGCACTGATCCTGAACGATAAAAACCGCACTTAAGCACTCATTACAAGTAGTTAGGAGTAGGATTACTGGATAGGTTTAAATGGTAATACCACTTTACCCAAATGTTACTGGATGTGGTAATATCAGGTCATTTATCACACCAAATATTACTAGGTCCAAGTAGGTGGCATTTGTGAGTGGGGAAAAAGCCAGAAATGTGTGAACAAAACATGCTGCAAATAGCTCATACAAGTGAGTCCCATATTTTATTGCTTGTTCGGTGCCTCATACTTGCAGTGGACAGTAAATAGGGTGACAATGCCTCTTAGAAATACTGGGCCCAGCATTAGCAACCACATTTTACTTGATTTGACAGTCAAGTAGACAATAGTAGTTGAGAAAAGATGGATGAACAAGAACCTTGTCTTCAGTATCAGCATTGTGATTTAGGCCTGCATGGCATGCAGTCAGAGATGTACATCAAAGGAAACCTGCACCTGCCCCACTGATGAAAGACTCCTTTATCCTCAGTGTCCCCTTCAGGGAGTTCTGAAATTGGACTTCTCTCCCACAGGTATAGGATACTTGAAAAGCATAGCATATCCATTTGTTTGGCAGAGGAATGGCTCACGCCTTGATACACAATGGCACCCAAAGACCTAATCTGACTGTATGCATTGATTCATGATGAGGAAGATGGGTGCCCCAATCACTAAATTCAACTGAGAAAAAAAAACAAAGCAACCATCCGTACCGGGTGGTAGGATGACAGAAAGTGGCATGGCCTCCAAGTCTCCACTGGACAGGACAGCAGACAAAACCTAGTTCAGGATAATGAATGCAGGGGACATAACACTTTGGAGGATGCAGGCATGCAGATAAGAGCACTCACAGCTCTGACATGTACATGTATTTTTAATAGTTTTGTTACATAATTTGGTCAGCTCACAGAGAAACTTGACGCAAAAGTAGTGGTTGTCTCACTGCTCTGTATTAGCAACTGTGAGATCTGGTAATGGCACCTCAAGCTAGCAGTGACAGGGGCACATTTCAAGAGGCAAAGTCTTCAAAGTGAATAGCACTGCAGTTAAAGATTTGAGGAACAAATTGGGAATCCTGATGTGACAGGTTTCAACGTCCCTGCTTTACCCAGTGTCTCTGGCCCTGTTTGGTCTCTACGTCCGCAACAGCGGATTCAGCACTGTGCCAGTTTCTGCTTTCAGCCTCAGCATTATGTTTGTGCCAACGTCACTTCAGGCAACAATTGTCCCCATCATGGAACCAGCCTTGTCATCGTTCCTTCAACTGTGTAGATGTCACCTCCTTCACCTTGCATTTGAAGGAAGAGAGCATGACAATAATCGCTAAAAAGAGAGCACCCATCCAACCAGGCCATCTCTGATCAACTCCCACAGAAGCCATTTTTTTAATGGACTGTAGGTGGGTAACCACACACTATGCAATTTTGGGTAGCTGTATATATTCTGTAACTGTGTAATAGTTTTCTTCTAAACCTTTCACAGTCATCTGGCAGACAGACGGAGTTGCTTACAAACTATTTTCTTTAAAAAAAGGCATTTTTTAAAAATAATAAATATCAATTTCTAGAATTAAAGTGCTGATAGTTTACTTATGAAAGAGCTTGTGGGTCGGCCTTGGGACATTTACTGAGAAACATAAAAATGCTTCGCTCACCAGGTTTGCTCATTAGATTACGGAGCTCGCTTTCCACACTCCCTTGCTGGTCTTCAAGCGCCTGTTGTTTGGATCTGAAAAGGCAACAAAAATAAAACATCTTTCTACAATAGTAGACAGGTTCGGTAGTTATGAATTTGAGGTATTACAGTAGATACCATTACATCAGAATATAGAGTTGAATATTTTGTGCGTGGCTCACAAGTTCTGCTATGTTAGCGTCCCAGATTACCCAAAAACCCAAAAAGTTCGCTAGTGTCTTGATGTATGATTTACAATATATACGACAGACTCATAAATCAGCCCAACTCATTGGGCTCCAAAAATGTAGGGACAGAATTTTCAAATATCAAGTCATCTGCCTCTGAATGACCTTCCCATTTCCTGCATCAGCAAGATGGATATTTTAAGTTAAAACTTACGAAAAACTACTCTTTAGGACATACCCACCAATTGCCAAAAGGCATCACTTTAGATCAAGGGGCCTAATTGCCCAATTATATGGGGTTTGTCATAGTGTGATGATATTAGTAACCGGTTTGTCCTTGATGCCAAACACTTTGGGGTCACAGCCAGAACAAAACACTAAGGGCCCCATTACGATATCGGGCGGATTGCCTCCGCCAGGGTGGCGGTGGCCACCGCCACCCAGGCGGAGATTATCCGCCCGACAACCACTCTCGTGTTCCCCTCCGCCTGATTAGGATGGCGGAGGGGACAGCGGCGGACGGAAAGACCGTCCGCCACTTTACCGCCGCGGTCGGTTTGCGACCGCGGCGGTAATAGATTAATATGGTGGCGGTGTGCAATGGACACCGCCAGCCATATTACAATTGCAAAAAGCAGAGGCCTTTCCTTGGCGGCAATGTCGCCACGGAAAGCAATGCGGTGATTGCTGCGGGGGCCCCCGGCAGGGCCCCCAGGTTGGCGCCACTGTCTGGGGGGCACATGGGGGTACCCATGGTACCCCCCCCCCACATTTGCATATGCAAAGCGGCAGGCACCGCGCGATGCCTGCCGCTTTGCATATGCAAATGAAAAAGAGCATTTTTTACATTGTGGCGGGCGGTGCAGAGTGCACCGCCCGCCACAATGCAAACATTACAGGATGTGCCCGCCACTGTGGCGGGCACATCCTAATTCCCCCCACGGGACCCCCGCCCTTATGGCGGGCGGTCCCGTTCTACGATAGGGTGGCGGGCGGACAATGTCCGCCCGTCATCCTAATGGGGCCCAAAGTATTTGGTTCACCGTTTGCTTTCGCTTGAAGCAAAATAGTATACTCATCTTCAAAAAGGGAGGAGATAAGTTCTAGTGGGAAGTTGCAAACTTTGAAACTAAGACATGGCTTCATATGTAGGCCTCTATACTTGACTAATCACAGGTATCAATCACTGCAGTACCAAGGCTTGAGTCGCATGTACCACGGCATATGAACGGAGGAACAGTAAAGCGGCACCCAAGTTGAGCCAACAGCATCTTTCTTGTTTTCCCCAATAAGAGTTCCCAGAAGGCCTTTTCTCTGCGTTCTGAAAATCATAGTGATTGAAGATTATCTTTTAAGCAAAACACAAAGTATAGTTGGATAGCACTTACTTGTACATTAGCTCCGACTCCTGTCGTAACAGAAGCTGCTTCTCGTGGATCAGCTTGAACCACTCCACCATGAGCGCATCTTCTGTTTCATCTACATACAAAACAGAAACCTACTTTGAGACCAGAATACGTACTGCTCCACCACACACTAAGTCGCTTAAAGAAACACAGACATTACAACCAGAGATTGACAGAAACCGCTAAGAAACCACGTAAGCCCGCAGGGTTGGCACATGGCCTCTCCTCATCGCTACGCAGACATTGCTTTTTCTCCAACAGCAGTTTCCATTTGGAATTAAATAGCAATATTTACAATAGAAGAAAACTGAAGTGCAAGCCCCCAACATGCAAAGCGATAATGGCCAAAAAAAGCAACATCTTGATAGCTCCTGATGACATGGGACAAGTGGGCAATTCTGACCTCAGGTTAGTGACAAAGGAAGATCAAACGGCAAATCACACTATAAAGTGAATTGGCAAAGCCCACTGTTACCTGTCCACGCATTTACTATTTAAATCTTTCCCATGGACTGTTTTTCAAAACTATGTTTCACAGGTCCCCAGTTTATCAGCTAGACTACATCTGAAGCATGTTTAAAGCTGATCTGGTAACGAATAATGATTATAAATGATTTGTAAAGGGATCTCCTACCCAAAGATTTGTGACCTGGTGATCCACATATTGCCTTCAGTGTAATGAGTAATTCAGCAGAACTACAATGAGCACATATGACATTAATGACCGGATCAGGCTGAGAATTGCATACATGCTAAACTATTTCCATAAGTAACTGCAGATTACATCTCACAAAATTCTTCTTAGTCCCTGGAAGCCAAGATTAAATGGCTTCATGCTTCGGGCAACACAGATTCCATCTTATCACGTAATGAAGAAGTAGTCCCATTTCAACCAACGTCCTTCAAATTAAAGGCACCAAGACCACTTGCCTCCTTCACATTTGCGCAACTGCTTCTCGAGGTCGACCCCCTTGAGCTCCAGCACGTCCAGCTGCTTCTCGATGTCCCGGAGCTGCTGCTGAATCTCCTCTTCTGGGACATAATCTGGTCGGAACTGGAAAGACGATCACAGAAAACACACCAACTCAGACATTTGTAATCATAGATACATATTTTTTGAGTAGCCTACAAAGAAAGCATCTAAGCAAAGCAGCCCTATTAGTAGCTTTTTTCTGTAAAGTGTAATTACAAATTACTGAACTCAAGTTGTAGAAGGCTGTTAAATTAAAGAGGAACCAATTAAATTGAGCACAAATTAGCGACAGTACCAAATGAGTACAACAAACATATTCAGCAGTGATGTTCTCCACTAACCAGCCTTATTACATACATATTACTGGACCACCGTGTTGTCAGGGTATACATTGGAGTTCCAATTTATCCTAGAAAACTGTTTTAACTGTGTGTAATCATTGCAGATTTGCAGGCATAAACAAATTCTCGGTTATGCTGGTAGCCACCAATATTGAAATACTATTGAAATACTCACTGGTCAACATGGTCCTTAAGCCTGCTCTGAAGAGCCCCTATTGAGCCTCTCTGGTTGGGTGAGTGTTCAGTGTGAATGTTAAGGCAGTAGAGTAGGTAGAGATTATCTTGTAAAATATAAAACATATCACAGAATATCTTGCAGATCTCCTAACCACCCCATGTCCTACAGGGAGGGAAGGCTCTACCCCCAGCAGCATCCTTTATCTCAGTCAGTGGCTGGTGCTGCAGCTCTATGCCAAGCAAGGTTCCTTCTCCTTTGTTCTCAGTGTTGTTGGTTGTCAGCCATGAGCAGAGTTTTGTTTTAGCTAATGGTAATGAAACACCCTTTTCCGCTAATATTGCATTATAGCACTGCTTTTCTATTGGGAAAGTCACAGAATCATAGAAATTATACATTATTTATGTTTGTTTTGTAGATTGCTTCATTGAACTCAGAGAAGGGGTCTCTTGGTGCTACAAAATCATATCACAAGTAACATATGGCGAAACAAAAGACCAAAGTAAACAACTGCAAATCACCAATGTTTGAAGACTTTTCCAAAACTTGAACAGGTCAGACAGCTACCACAACTCAGGTGGCAAATAATTCAATTCCTCGGCTGCAGCTACAGAAAAGGTTTTAAGGTGAAATCTTGGAACTATCAACAATCGTTTGACCTTTAATCTCAAGACACTTGGTTCTTTATAGAAGCTTAAACAAAAATGAAGCAAAGAGCTACATGAGTAATTCAATATTTCGGTATTAACCCGTTAACCGCGGCGGTAATTCCGCCGCGGTGCGGGCGTTTTCGTGCGCGGGTGGAATGCCGTCGGCCAATGGCCGACGGCAGGACTGGGTGAGGTAGTGCTGCCGTCGGCCATTGGCCGACGGCAGCAGGGAAAGGGTTAAACACATAGGTCTGAATACAATTCGGTCTTCACTGGAAGCCAATGTAGGGCAACCAGTGCTGGGGAGATGTGGTCTGAGCCTTATGTGGTGCACCTGTCTAGAAGCAAAATGTGGAGCCTGTGGAAGCTTTTGAATCAGCAGGCCAAGACAGACTCAGTTGCCAAGATAGACTAAGTTGCAGTAGTCAAGACACGCTGGCACAAATGCATTGACAGTTTGCACTTTGTGGGTAAAAATAAACAGATCCGAAATATGTATCAAGGTGCAAAGTTGTAAAGAACAGGTCGACTACTGCATTAACGTGGTACGTGATAGATAAGCAGAGTCTATATTTATATCTAGATTTTTTACACAAGCTGAAAGACCATGCTTGAGGTATCCAGAGTAGGGCCAAAAAGGTTGACCCCAGAACTTTGAGGGCCTGGCAGGACAAAGGATCTCTTTGTTGTCGCTGTTCAGTTTCAAGCAGTTGGACCTCCTCTGTCCCCCAAATGTATACCAGCATCTATGTAGTTGTGTGGCTTATGAATTAACATCACCCTAATTCTTTAACACAATTTCTGTATCATCCATTCTTAAGAAACAAACCACAGCCAAAGGAACAGATCAAGTGAATTAATGGTACCATATATAGATTGAATAACAGAGGAGATAACATTGAGCCCTGAGGAATGCCACAATTCTTGTTTCTAGTATTAGGAATTAATGAAGAGGCAGAGATTTGAGAAGTTGCATATTGCTAGTAAGCCAATAGACAAAGGTTAGATTATCTACTGAGATCCACTATGTCCAGGGGAAAATAGGGGCTGCTTTCTGACATTTTTAACTTAAGTTTATAAAATAATGAGGCATGGCAGAGAGAGAACGAGAGGCTACAACGGCTGCAGTAGACATGTAGAAACAGTACCAGACTATTGAGAAGGTGGGATGCTGCACTTTAGGCAACAGCAGGATCCCTTAACCTTAAGACAAAGAAAAGGGGATGGATTAAAACAGAGGTCAGCGAAGGAGCAAAAGGTGATTAATTAAATTAGTTAAAAACACAGTTTTACTGGCACTGAGGTAAAGGCAAATCTCAGTGAAAAGCAGTAAGGAAGAAAGAAAAAGTACACAACCAGGATTGAGTGATAAGAAAATGAAGGTCTGAAACACCGGTTGTATTTCTAGGTGTTTTCTGAAGCTGTGGTCTATTTATATGTTCTTGCTCATGCCGTAGTCAACCACAGGTTTGACTCATATTTGACCGGGGGATTTACATAATGACTTTCAAAGGTTAACCACAACCCACAACTAGACTCATCAAAAAATGTTCACCTTTGTCTGAAATTGTCATTTTATTGTTTAAAGACTTGCAGCCTGATTCATGAAAGACCCGTTTTGCGAGTCTCTAATAGCGATTCATAAGGAATCGCTATTACAGGCTCGCAAAACGGGATTCATGTAGGAATAGCCAAAAAAAATGCAATTCCTACTTATTCCTTATTTGCGATTAGCAAATTGCTAATCGCAAATAAGGAATAACTCCCCATTCATTCCTATGGGCCAAAAGGCCCATAGGAATGAATGGGGAGTATTCCTTATTTGCGATTAGCAATTAGCTAATCGCAAATAAGATAGCGATTTAAAGGGTGCCAGCGGTGTCCAGAGGACACCCTGTAGCACCCCTTAAATGCTAATATAAACAGGGGTTGCGCACACACATGTCCAAAGGACATGTGTGTGTGCAACATGCAACTCAGAAAAATGCTTTTAAAAGCATTTTTCTGAGTTTTCGCTATTTACCACGAGGTTTGACCTCGCGGTAAATAGCGGCCCGAAACTGCGATTTCGCAATTTGAAAATGGATGATGAATTGCATTTAAGGAATCTCAAATAGAGATTCCTTAAATGTAATTCATCGCAAATTTGCGATATCGCTATTACCGATTTTTGCTTTTGGGATGATGAATCCCAAATGCAAAAATCGCACTCGCAAAGGGCCAGATTCTCAGAATCTGGCCCTTTGCGAGCGCTATTCAGCTTGATGAATCAGGCTGATTGTCTTGGCAGCTTCTGTTATGTGTGGGTCCAAGCAACAACATGCTTCAATCAGTTCAAAATAAGGTAACCTTGAGGAAGTTCGTACTTTCAGTTAACACCAATATATTAATAAATTGCACAGATAAACCAACCTGCATTTGCATCAACTTATTGGCTGCAACGACTGTCTAACAAGGAAACACCTTCCTACAGTGAGCGCTTCTTCCATAAGGCTAGACTGCCAGATTCCCAGTTGCTTGTCAGAATCTGTTGCCCCATTCTTAATAGGTAGGGGATGCTTTCCTACATTGTTTACACGGTAGCCTGAAGCCATCTTGCATATATATCATCCTCACCAGTTCATACAATTAGAGGCGAGACAAGAAAAAAACTGTCTACTTCGAAACATTCGTAGGAGCAAAAAGTACACACTGGCATTAAGTAGGGGAGGACAAGAACTTTCACGGTCACTTTTCTACTTTTGATCCTATGAAGGCGTTCTGCACGATGGTCACTCATTCAACAGTGAAATAGGAGGACTCGATACTGGAGCACATTTTACCGCAACAGATTGTTTTGGGGAATTGTGTCCCAATGAGCCAAAATGCAGCATTTACTTCCAAGGACAAGCTTTGTCATCCACCAGTGGACCTGCTCATACATAGATTTAATTTTACATTTACTCAGAGTATGTGGCAATGACATCAGAGGAACTTAAGCTACTGCTTACCTTCACAGGAGACTTTTCATCATTCAAAGTTTGCTCCTGTGCCCTTCTTTGATTGGTGTCTTTACCTAAAAAAAAACAACAATAATGATAGGTAAATCACAATAAGAACACATACATTTACAAGCTTACTGAATAGCAATCCCTAGGCCCATAACCTGTTCTTGGTACAGTGTCTCAGAGTCAAAAACCTGGACAAAACACTAAAACAGTAACAATCATAAGAAATCCCTTGCAAGATCAGGGCATGTGGCAATTGCAAACCACCCCACACAATCATAGTTTCTCTTCCATGTGTCGTGTCAACACCTCCTATTCCCATATACTTACGCTAGCAATGATGCTGCCATACACATCTAAGGCTGGGCAACCTTTTTAGTTAGCCCACTTACCAATATTTGCACCTGAATATCAAAGGCTTGGACTCCCACACAAATTCTGTATTTTTTCCTACATATAAAACCCAGCAGGGGGAGCAATGGACAGTGAGGCTTTTTACCCAACTGAGGGCGAGAGTAGGTCACTGCAGGGCACCGAAGACTACAAATGAAAAAAAAAAGCTTCCTAATGTTTATGCCAAAACGAATATACTGCCTCCTTTGAAAGAGTCGTATGAAGACAACAGTCTAGTTGATTATGCCAAAAAGGTTGAAGGTTTGGCAAAGGTAGTCAAAATACCTTCTGTGGGAGCTGGAATTGGCAAGGACCTCAAAATACCTACTGTGGAAGCTGGAATTGGCAAAGGTACTCAAAATACCTACTGTGGAAGCTGGAATTGGCAAGGGCCTCAAAATACCTACTGTGGAAGCTGGAATTGGCAAGGGCCTCAAAATACCTACTGTGGAAGCTGGAATTGGCAAGGGCCTCAAAATACCTACTGTGGAAGCTGGAATTTCAGAACCAGTCAGTCCTGAAGGGATGTGACCTACACACAGATCTTAACCCCTTCCACGCTCATGACGAGCTGGGCTCGTCATGGCGTAGCCTCCTCGCACGCTGATGACGAGCCCGGCTCGTCATGTAAAGTGCGTATCACAAAATCTCAGCATGCCAGCAGAATAACGCTAGCGCGCATGAGGTTAAGGTGAATGCACAACTAACTGAGCCATTGTACTACCATTTAACATGTAAATACAAGTGGGTTAAAAACTACTAATCAAACAGAAAATGCAATGAGCTTGTGGAGGGTGCCAAAATGAAGTTTCAACAGATCAGGATTGTGAATATCACCACTTTTGTACTTTTGCAGGTGTACTTTTATCACATCTATTGCTATGGTGATGGAGAACATCTGCATCTCAAATCTGCTGGCATCTCAAATCTGACCGGAGTAGTTTTGTACAGGACTCATGCTGCATGACAGTCTTTTTAAAGCACTGACAATGAAGGAAAGGTGAGTGGTGGGTCTGAGTGGGTGGCTTGTTGGTACCATATTAATGTCTATTGTATGAACAACCGACTGGGTCCTTCTATGCCAAACAATAAATATTCAACGTTGCCACACTTGCCCTCTTTTTTTGGATCCCGTAACTCTTCCAAAGGGCAGACTCTCTTGCAATGGGAAGCCTTAGTTCGCAGCTCACGGACTCTACCCAGGCAGCAGACCGGGGAAGATGGAGAGCGCATCAAGTCCTCTTTCTAAGCCTTGTGTAGTTCTTGATTGGCAGATGTTGGCTTTCATCGCATATAGCTCAACTTGTGGGAGTGGAAGGAGGCGGGATGAAGTGCAACCCAATCACAGCAAGGGAAAGAATGAGAAAGGCAATGAAATAGAGAAGGGGAAGTGAGAAGCGGGGGGAAAAAAGGCTAGAGCTGAAAATGAGCAAAGACCGGGAGCGCCAGGCAAGAAAAGATACAGATGCGCAGAAAGTGAGAGCATCATGGAGTATTAGTATCCAGAAAGAAATAGCCACTGGGGTCGGAAAAAAAAAGATGCAGCGGCATGAAAAAACTCTGTGTAGACCCTTATAAATAACTGCAATGCCATATGTTAGTCCAGTGCTTTTTATATTTAAAGGGACAAACACTATGGACTTGGAGGCCCATCATTATCCTGGGAAAAAAAGAACTACGAACCCCAGAATCGATGATGATGCTGGCCAAATGTGATCGAGAGGACTTGGCGCCATTTGAGCAGCGGCTAGAAACCATATAATAAGCACTCAACCTTTAGTGGAGTCTCTGACAGGGTCTGAAAACATCAAAACCGCTAAACACCTTTATTATAAATGTGCTTATTGCATCTATAATTCATAACTTAATTATTGTATTTTAAAACAGCTCTGTTGCTATATGTTATGATAATGCAGGACTATTGCTTTTGTGACAAAAACACACACATATTCTCTTTATTTAAACTCGTCACAACTCTTCCCTGGCAGCATTAGGAGGCAGCAGGGCAAACTTTAAAAAGCCACGACACAAAACAAACAAACAAGAGCATGAAAAAGCTGAATTTAAATTTGGAAGGCACAACTTTAAACAAGACTCAGATGCTATGCAAAAAGGTGGTTCCTTGGAAACTGCAGATTCCGTTTTCGTAACATGCCAGAGAGCCACAGTCTGGTAACGAAGGGTTGTTATGGAGTCTGACACATCAGCACTTCCTAGAGAATTATAGTTTAAGATTATGTTTTCACAACACAAACCACAGGGAAGGACCACAAAGAGTTTGACTTAACTACCACTCTCTGAAGAGAGGCACATTCCTGAACTAAGCTCTTATTGTGCTGCAGCCAGGGATGCCATGCTGATGAGAGGACACACTCCATTAAAGCAGCTCATAAATATATCACCATGGTGGGGGGGATCGGGTTGCCCGGTTGAAGGCGTAAGCTGAAACACGTAGACGTCCTGTGTTGGCTGTTGCCGCATGTTAAAATACAAGTAAAAACAAAATCAAGCATTCGGGCTAACCGGTGTCTCCCGTGCTATAATTGTGGGGAAAGTGCGGTTGGATGGAGGTGGTGGTTGTGGAGTGTGGAATATGGAATATATATATATATATATATATATATATATATATATATATATATATATATATATATATATATATATATATCCACACAGTTCAGGTTTGCCCAAAGCGGAGAGACCACAGGAGGTTTTCAGTAACGCTTTTAATCTTAAATTGCAGGTTGCAAGCAGACACGGCAACAGTAAAATCACTCCAGAGTTTAAAGAGGCCAGACGCGTTTCAGGACAGTAGCAGTCCTTTCTTCAGTGGCAAGTGATTTGTGGGAGGCTGGGAGCACATTTTTCATCACGCACAAGTCAAATATAAACACCTGCCTGTGAGGGCGTGGCTGTAAGCACAGCCTTCTGGTTGTTGAAGTACGCGATGATTATTTCCAAGTGGGCGTGCTGCCAAAGTCTTCCAAATTACACAGAAATGTTTCCCCAGTGGGTAGGTGTGAGCACTGTGCATTATCTGCCCCGCTTTGTTGCTGCAATTTACAAGCAATCTGGCTTCCTTCCTGAAAGGCGCCAGATCTCCTCCTTCCTGGTTGTAGGTGCAAATGGAACCATCAGGACCCGCACTTCAGCGAGGGGCCATCTCCCCGACCGGGACCGGCCGGAAAACATCCACACAGTTCAGGTTTGCCCAAAGTGGAGAGACCACAGGAGGTTTTCAGTAACGCTTTTAATCTTAAATTGCAGGTTGCAAGCAGACACGGCAACAGTAAAATCACTCCAGAGTTTAAAGAGGCCAGACGCGTTTCAGGACAGTAGCAGTCCTTTCTTCAGTGGCAAGTGATTTGAACCCGCAAATTTTCCAATTGCAACCTGGAGTGGCTCGTTTCTTCTGCGCTATCTGAAGGGATATATATATATATATATATATCTGCAATACCTCGTAGCGCTCCGCCTCTCAGGTGAAAAAACAAGGCATGGACCACTTCTTTGTAGCTTGTAATTTATTCACCCCAACAGCTAGTCATGACGCGTTTTGGCCGTCCCTGCGGCCTTGGTCACATCATATATATATATATATATTTATAGTTAAATAAACACCTATATTTAAATAAATGGTCACATCATATATATATATATATATATATATATATATATAGTTAAATAAACACCTATATTTAAATAAATGTAATGGTTCAGGGAGCATATGTTTATAGCAATTGTGCTAATAAGCACACAGGTATTACTACAGTGCAAATGTCAAATTCCAGTTTATTAACACAGTCCTCAAAAACTGGCACTATACATCGAAACTACTCTCTTACTAGTCAGAGGCATCCTCATTGTGATTTATGGAACACATTTAAATCCTTGTTTTGGTTAAATACTTTTCCTTAAAACCAATACATATGATAAACAAATGCCATGGGACAAACCATGAATGCAGAGCTGAAGAGTGTAATATACTATTTAATGCCACTATTGGGGGAAGGGAGGGGTTTCATGACCAGCTCAAGGTTTGGCCGCGATTGAGTTATAACCCCTCCCACTCTCTGGTACCGTAGCATTTATTGCTTCGCATGAAGAAATCCTGCATTTGGAAAACGGATATTAGGGAACCATGGCGCATAAAGATTACCATATAATTAGCATTATTTAGTCATGTCAAAACAAATGTTTACTCCTGAATGATTGACCTTAGGTGTCATGTTGCTGCATTTCGTGGAGAACTATGATCATTTCTTTATCAAGGAGATTTGGTGTAACCAAAATGATTTATGGAAAGTTGGAATTAAAATCATAATTAGAATAATTGCTAGACTCAATAATTCCTAGACTAGAGGGAGTCCTGCAAATTCTGGTCTGCGTGCTTAGGAATGAATCAATGTCCCTCTGTTGGGCATCAATGTGCATCAAAATGCTTGGGTATAGGGAATATTAAATAATAAGGGGTTCCTAATATCAGGAGCTACTCTACATCCAGGTAACAGTCCCCCAGACGCCCTTTCAGGGTGATGATGGGTCTCTCCTTAGCATCAACTCCCATCCATCCTCAACCGTGCAAGCTACATTCTCTGCACTTCAAGTGTTACTTAATTCCCCTGCTCCTCTTTATTTCAGCTGACAGAAAATGGACACTCCTGACATCACTCTCTTGAGCAAGGCCAATGACTAGATTATTACAGAGTCTCAGCTAGATCCTGGAATTGGAAGTAAAAATGTAAAAAAAGAGGTAATTGAAGACGCTTGCGGTAGGTTACAGGACTTCAAGCTCAATGCGGAAGTCTTTGAGAAGGACTAAAATCGAACACTAAATTCACCCAAACATGAGACACTTCACCTTACAGTACGTGCTCACTCACTTGTGAAGGCTTATATGCCAAACTGAGACATACAGACTGGAAGCTAAAAATACATCAGCAAATGTGTGAAAACCTGTGCCATGTTGCAGCCGGCTAGCTTAGGCTGCATGTCCAACTTATCCACGGTTGGATTGAGGCAGTCCAGGTTCTCCACCACTCCAAGGGCTTATTTTGTTTTTTAATGGGCCCACGTGATTGTCTTAAAGGCATGTTTCAAATCCACTGGTTAAAATCTATAGATTTTAGGGACTTTTCTTAAGTAAACTCATAAAATATTTTAACATTTTAGAGCCTGGAACAGTACCTGGGATCGGTATTTTTCTACTGAAGTAATTCATGTAGACATCTGCATGAAAAAGTTTCTCTGCTCCGTACCAGCTATGTCTAAGGCGGGCGGACTAAGGAGCTCTCATCCCACCCAGCCTTGACAGCAGCCAACTGACCACAATCCTGCATGGATTTTCCTATGCAGAGAAAAACCAAAGGAAATGATGGACGGAGCGTTGACACTACAAGCACTCACCCCCAGTCAACTGATCTGGGTTTAATCCATGGATTTTCCTATGCACCATGCAGCTGAGCCATCACTCAGCACTAGACAGGTAACCACGCTGACTTCAGAATCAATAGCCCTGCAACTACCTAGGGTGATAACCATGCAGATCGTGTCAAGCCACAGGGCCCCCTTGCTTTAAATCCATAACTTATTTTATAGAGATCAAGTGTACTGTTAATGAAGTGGTCATAACACTGAATGAGGCGAGTAAACACGTTTTCCACTAGCTGACCTATCTTCAAAATGTTTCTTCATGGAAATTGTAATGTATGGTTCTTAAAAATTGCTGCCTACTTGTTTGTTCAGCCAATACTATGTGTGTCACCGTGAAATGAAGAGTTGCCATTGTAGCTTGCTTTTCTAAAAAGAAGTTTACTAAAAATTCACAGACATAATAGATATATCTATGAGCAAAGACCAAGGGTATTTTTAACTATATAGAGGCAACTTCCGAATCAGTCCATGTACCAGCAAATATTCACATCCTAAAGTGGAAGCTCAAATTAAAGCGGTAAACCCACCTTGACTGGAAGCCTGCTTGTTCTGGTTGGCGTTATCCTTCGCAGAAGGGATAGTAGGAATGTCCCATTTCTGTTCGGTATGGTGCCAGTCTTTTAATAAGTCGCCTGGAGGGACCAAGCGCTTCTTCATTGGACTTGGAGAAACAGAAGGAACTGCAAACAAATCAAACCCACAGAACTGTTAGCTGTTAAAATACTCTAAAAACCACTACATGAACTATATAGCACGCTTATTTGAGTCCAATCCCTTATTTTATGTTAATTCCACTTAAATTATGATGCTTTTCTCAGGTCTGTAGCTGAAGTTTGGCAAGTTCATCTGAAAACACCATTCAACACAGTCACAAACATCACAGCTTTGACAGGATACATTTAGGGCACAGAGAAATGACAACCAATATACTTAAAGAGCAATGTTCCTAGAGACTTGGGTAGGTGCATGAACGCAAGTGATGTGAGTGCAAGGAGATAGTAGATAGATATATTCTAATTTAAACTTCCTGATTGAAAATGTTCCTTTTATATATTACTTTTCACCTTTGATTGATCTTTTTCGTTTGGAAAAAAGTAATAAATACATTTGCAAAAATTAATCTAACGAAAATCCTTGACTTTTTGAGAAAGGTGTGGGTAACTTTGTTCTTCCAATTTAGATCTTTTTCCGAAAAGTTTCACACCGACTTGTAAAGTGGGGACCAAGAAAAAAGGGGGAACCCAAATTGTTTTTTCCTCCCCCCCCTGAATTTTCCATAGAAGAAATTAGACAATACTGATGAAAAAGGGCTGAACAGAATTACACCAAATTTGACAGAAAGCTAGATCTTTATCCAAATGGATGCTTTTTGTGAAATGGTGTAAATTTGTTTAGTTATTTAATGCTAAATTAAGGTTCAACATTAATAGATATATTGATAGTTGAACCTGCGACACTCCCATGGGAGACATGCAGGATCGCAAGTTGAAAAACTGGAGTGATCTGATAGGTTGTGAGTGCTTTTCTTCCTGTTGGCAGTTTCCCGGTCGCACTGGAGGGAGCAATCTGATTGGTTGGCCGAAACATGAAAGAAAATGTGGCCATTCTGGGTCTTGAGAATTGAAAAAAACATTCAGTCCACGATTTACAAAGAGCCTCTGCACTCGTGGCGGAGGCTTCTCATTCGCTGTGGGATCTCCGCACTGCGGTTTCGCATTGCAGAGATCCTGCCAGAACTGTAGAGATTCCACAGCGACTCAGGAACCTCTGCCCGAGTGCAGAGGTTATTTGTGAATAAGGGGGCCATACGGAGCAAGGTAGGGATTCTTTGACTCCCTCGAACTATGTGGTTGTGGTCCAAGAAGGACCCCCCTCAGGGTTCAAATATAAAAAAAATGAGAGGGGGCACTGTGACCCCATGGGAGTCCCAAAGGATTCTCGCTATGCAAAATGTTGTGATCAATGATGTAATTTCAGTTGTGAAAAGTGATGTTATCAATGATGTCATAGAACATGTCATGAGTGTTGTAATATGTGAGGACATAAGCAGAGCATGACAAGGGCGTGAGTTATACTTATTCCAGTTACCTGAAACTGCTGAATTTCACTGGTTTTTTGAATTTATGTTATTTTTTAACTGACATTTTCACCCAACTATAATGGCACTTTAACCTTTGGTGGTTTTTGTTCAGTGAATTTCTGAGATTTTTTTATAAGTAAGATATTATCTCCAGATCTAACTATAACATCATTTTAGTCTTGGCTTTTCTCAGTGAATTTCAGAGTTTTTTATTAACATAAAGTAAGAATATAAAGAGATGTCAGTTCAATTAAGGCAGACCTACTGGCTTTGACAAAGAGTCACAACAGCACAATATAATAATCTGGCCTACTGGCTTTAGCAAGGAGTTAGTATATCAACATATATGAAGGAGACCTACTGACTTTGTTAAAAAGTCTCCACAATAATTTATCAGTAGCCATATTCCAAAGTAAACCTTATTAATACACACCTGGCAATGCATATTAGTTTTCTTAAAAATATTTAAAATAAAGCATTTTTGTTTCAAACAACTTTAAATATGTGTATAAGTATTTCTTTAACACTCTACAGACCACAAAATGCAGCCACAGAACCAACCATAAGTGGTACTACACTCCAGATGCAGTTCCAGCTTGGAGTTCTTTAAAAATAATGACATGCTCTCCTGCGATCATGCATTTAATGGCCCTGGAAATTTAAAGTTTTCTTTTTTGAAAAATTCATGAGGGACTGCTGTGCTCCCTGCAGCCCCCACAACACTCCCCAATAAATACGTTTTCGGCCCCAGGGATAGGGTCCCCGATGTCCATGCCGGGGAGGGGGCCCCAAGCAGGTGCCCAATACCAATATTTATCTTTTAAAAAAAGAAGTGCCAATCACCCGGGCCCGGGCCCACTCCAAGGGCTTTAAATTCAAAAGGGCAAAAGCCTGCCCTTATGTTTTTTTGCTTTTTCCATAAATGGTACCTCAGATCTGCAGCACTACCGCAGTATGGCTAAAAAAAAACACTTTTGGCCCCACTCTATATGTTTTTTTTTAAGGAAATGGGGCTGCCAAATATCATTTTTTTTATACGAGTCAGTCAATCCGATCATATCTTTTGATCTGCTGCAGCACTACAGCGTCTCTCTCTCGCTATACATATATATATAGACATGTTGAACCCTAATTTCTCAAAAACTATTGAAGTAATTTACACCAACTCACAAAAATCACGTATCTGAATAAAGACCTGGGGGCCGATTAGGATTGCGGTGATTCTCCATCCTCCGGGCCGGCGGAAGCCACCGCCGGCCCGGAGGAAGCCACCGCCGGCCCGGAGGATGCGGAATCACCGCAGCAGTGCCTCCAAAGACCCCCGCCAGATTAGGATGGCTGGGGGTCCTCGGCGGACGGGAAAACCGTCTGCCGCTTTTACGCCGCAGTCACCTTCCGGCCGTGGCGGAAAAGCTCTAATATGGTGGCGGTGTCTATCAGACACCACCAGCCATATTAGGATGGGGCAGGAAACATGCTTTTCCACACGGCTTTTCCGCCGTGGAAAAGCATGTGGTCTTTTCAGTTTGGGGTCTTGCGGGCCCCCAGGGTGTCAGGGGGTGCATTTACATGTACAAAGCGGCAGGCACCGCGCGGTGCCTGCCGCTTTGTGCATGTAAATGCAATACATGCATTTTCAACCTTGCGGCGGGTGCTGCTTCAAGCAGCACCCGCCGCAAGGTTAAAGGTACGGAATGTGACCGCCAGGGTGGCGGTCACATCCTAATTTGCAGGGAGGGACCGCCGCTGCCCATGCGGACGGTCCCTCTACCTCGGGGGTGGCGGACGGGCGCAGGTCCGTCCGCCATCCTAATGACCCCCCTAGTTACTGCCAAATTTGGTGTAATTCCGTTCAGCAGTTCTTGTTGTTCAATTTTTCTATGGAAAATTGAAACGGGAACATACATTTTGAAACCCATCCTTTTTTAAGGTCCAGGTTGACAGATCACCCCAAAACTTTCAAGGAAGAAGCTAAGATGAATAAACCTTTTTTTTAGAAAGTTTCATGAAGATTTGACAAAAGGCGCCAAAGTTATTACCAAACTAAAAACATTAATTTGCTATGTAAAACTGTTTCTAACTTTAACTACACAGTCGAGAAATTCTTAGGTTATAGTTATACTTTAAAATTATACAATAATGCATACATTTACACATTAACAATAACTCGCCATTCTACCATGCACTGTGTTCCCACAAAAGATTCTATTTGCAATAAGATGAAAATGCTTCTAAATATTATAACTTTACATGGCATAAGTGAGATAATATAAAACAATATAAGCAGTGCACGGAGAAGGCATGTAGTAAGGCTACCGAGTTGAATACACTGTATAAGGAGGTACGCGTGTTATAATAATTTAAATGTGTTACGTAAATTATAAGTATAAGTTTAGAAATTAAAACATTTCTGTACTTTAACTTTTGTTTTAAGCTAAAGATTAAATAAAGTTTTTTATTTGAAGGTGGTGTGTAAATTTAAGGTATAACTTAAGAATTTCTAATGTTTGTGTAATTTAAGTTTGGTTTATATAAAAAGAATGATTTAAGTTTTCCTCACTATATCATAGGCTTAGCCTTTGTTTTTTCATTACATTTCAATGTTAGTTTTATTTTTAATAAAACAGCATTTTGAAAATCGTAGAGTTTACTGTTGTTGAGCTGTGATTAAGTGGAGTGTGGTACGTTACAGTGGAAGGGAGTATCATAAAGTGTACTGTTGTGGGGTAGAGTGGAGTAGAGTAGAGTGCGTAGTACAGTGGAGTGGCATAGAGTTGAGTGGCATACAATGGAGTGGTGTGGAGTGTTGTACAGCGGAGTGCGATACAGTGGAGTGGCGTAGAGTGGCATAATATAGATATGAGTGTGGTAGAGTGTAATAGCGTACAGTAGAGTAGTGTAGAGAGCTGTGCCTTAGAGTGGAGTGGTGTACAGTGGAGTGAGGTTCAGTGTAGTGGCATACAGTACAACAGTGTGGAGTGCCAGAGTGGAATAGCATATAGTGGAGTGCTGTAGAGTGTAGTGGCGTGCAGTGGAATAGCGTGGAGTATAATGGCAAGAGTGGAATTGCGTTCATTGGAATAGCGCAGAGTGGAGCAGAGTAGAGGGGACTAGCATAGAGCGCAGTGCCATAGACTGGAGTGGCATAGAGTGGAGTGGTGCAGTGGAATGGCATAGAGTAGAATGGGGTAGATTAGTGTGATGTATAGTGCAGTGGCAAACAGTGGAGTGACGTACAGTGAAATACTGTATATTAGAGCAGCACACAGTGGAGTGGCATAGTCTGGAATACCATAGACTAGAGTGGTGTACAGTGGAGAGGCATAGAGTAGAGTGGCAACAGTGGAGTCTTCTAGAGTGTACTGGCATAGAGTGGAGTGAGGTACAGTGTAGTGACGTACAGTGGAATGATGTTGAGTGGAGTTACGTACACTGGAGTGGTATACAGTTAAATAGTGTACATTGGAGTGGGGTAGAGTGGAGCAGTATAGAGTGAAATGGCATAGAGTAGAACAGCGTACAGTAGAGTGACAGAGTGGCACAAAATGAAATGGCATACAGTGAAGTGGTGTAGAGTGTAAGAACCTTTAGTGTTCAGTGTAGTGACGTAGAGTGCAATGGCATATAGTGCAATGGCGTAGAGTGGCGTGTTACGTAGTGGAATAGTGTGGTACGGTAGAATCGATTGGCGTAGAGGGCAATGCCATAGAATGGAGTGATATACAGTGTAATAGCGTACAGTGGATAGTCGTACATTGGAGTTGTGTATTGTGGGGTGGCGTATAGTGCAGTGCCATAAAGAGGAATAGCATACACTGCAGTGGTATACACTTAAGTGGCATACAGTGGAGTGGCATAGAGTGGAATAGCGTAGAGTGTAGTTTCGTAGAGTGGAGTTCCATAAGGTGGAACAGCGAACAGTGGAATCTGCAGCAACACAAGTCACCACCAATCCTCCTGGCAACACAGTACTGACATTAGCTAGGTGGTGCCGTCCCGTACTGCCGTGAAATGTAGTTTAGTTCTCCAATACCCACAGAGAAGAAGGAGGGGTCTGTTTGCAAAAATCTCACAATCGTGTATTACGACTTAGAATATCATTATCTTACTTCCTGGAATTACAATTATTATGCGTATTAGTTCTCTTCTCAGATCCTATATAGAGATTCCTTTGCATACTACTAATAGTACTATTATTAGTACCCTTTGTATGTCTTGCCCTAGAGTTACATAGTATTGGTCAGCAGATACTGAAACTATTTTTTTCTTTTGCACACAGGATCAAACTGTGGCCTTAAAATCCATTTCACAAATGACCCACTAAAAGCATTATGTGCTACCTTTGATTTAACTAAGTTATCATCGACTTAATGCTTCAGAATTTTTTTAAGTTCATGAATTGTATTACTATTCCTGGTTGTTAAACATTAACCATGTTGAACTGAGGTTTGTTGTTGCCAAAGACTTGTGGACGACTCTCCATTTGTAGCCTCACAATACATTTTTGGTTTATACCCACTTATGCAGATCCAGTTTTTCACAATGTCAGAAGGTGAACAACCTTGAGTCCAGTGAAAAATGCACAGACAATAGCTTGAACTACACCCAGTGCTTTGTTCAAATCCTTTGCACTAGGCTGAGGTGTCATATCTGTTAATTATGCTTCTTTTAACTAAGAGGAGATGGGTCTTTGGCTCATTGTTGGAGGTCTCATTTAAGGACTGCTATTACAGGAAACCTTTAGCACGCAGTCCTAGGTCTTCACACAAATGAGAACAGAAGCATGTCACTACCTGCACATTATTGTGTCAAGATATTCACAATGATAATGTTTAGGATCTTGGAACCAGCATGAAATACCATCAAAGCAACAAAAACAACTTTGAAGCTAAAACACACTCACATTCAGGATTGTCGACATATTTCTTTTAAAATAGCTTTGTTTTGACTCCAGTATAAATGCATTTTGGCATTATCTGTAGTACAACCAAGATGGGGAAATGAGGACTCAAACAGACTGCCAAAAATGAATTGCCCCAGAAGACTAGTGACTCCAGGAGTAAGGAGCCTATTGGCTATTAACCTACACCCAACAATGCCCCTAAATCTAGCATTTAAGGGGAGCCCCTGGCACCAGAAAATCAGACTCCTGCAGACCTAAGAGGAAGAAGGACACCGAAGAGCTGTGGATAAGCAACTGACTTGGCGCCAACCCTGCTGGCCTGTTTGCTGTTCCCACCAGATTATGCAAAACTCATCTTATCCTGCAGCTGCTGTGCCTCCAAAAGCCTGGGAGGACTGCCTGCCTTCAAGAAAGACCCAGGAACTCCCATGGAGCAGCAGAGCTGCTCCCCTGCATCCTGCAGGCACTTCAAAAGAACTGTGAGGTCACAAACCTGACATAGTAAAGCACCACTGCACCCGTGCCCCCTAGCCCGAGTTGAAGAGGGCCAACGAGCCAGTGTGGTCCCTCGACCCTCCAGAGACCATGCCCACCTTGGCTTTGTCCACAGTGGAATCACCGATGCCGCCTGCAGGCTTTTTTTGAAGGCCCCCTCTACCACAAGTGCCTCTGGTGAGGAAAACCGAAACCTCAGCACACCTCTGTAACCGGCTGCCCTGGCCTGAGGAGCCCCACATCCCTGAGCATCGTCAGACCTGAGCCCTCTTGTTGGTTCAGACTGACTGGTCGTGCAGCCCCAGCTTGCAGCTTTTCAGCAACCCGACTTCTCCATTAAAGTGAATGGGACACCCGACGCCGGAACACATCCCTGCACCCAGGCACCACAGAGCCTCCAGAGTAACCTGTGGGTGTGATGTTGGTCCTTGCCCCATACTTACCTTAAGTCCAGGAAACTGGTCTCGTAAGTCGCTGTTAAGTGCCCGAAAGCAGTACATGTTTTTCCCTCATTGAATAACATTGGTCACCAATGCAGAAAAGCACCTCTGCACCCGGCTGCCCCAGTACCGCCCGAGGTGACCCGTTGTTGCTGCCTTGGACCTTGCCCTATAATTACCTTAAGCTCGGGAGATTGGTTGCGTAAGTTACTCTGAAGTACTTGTATGCAATGTATGTCTTTCCTCCATTACTGCTTCAGAAATTGCTCTGTGTCCATTTTTAAAAACTGCAAAAATTAATCGGCAAAAACTACTTACCTAATTCCGATGATCTTGGCATCTAAATTCATATAAATCATGTTATTTTTATAAAGTGGTGTCGGATTTCTTTATTGAGTGTGGTCTTAGTTACTGCCTTTGTGTGCAATACATGCTTAGCACTATCCTCTGACATGCTTAGCTGCTCGCCCACACTACCGCAAAAGAGAGCATTGGGGTGTCATGTGTGCCTCTGTAATTCCATTGGGGTTTGCCTTAAGTCTTTACACAGTGTACCTGTTTATCATCCACTATATAAAGAGCCAGCTCCCCACACTCACTGATTCACTCAGTGCCACTCATTACGATTCACTCAGTCTCACTCTAGCTTACTCATACTAGCAGAGTCTCACTCAATCTCACTCCAACACACTCAGTGTCACTCATTCTGACTCTGTGTCACTCATGATCAGTCAATCTCACTCATTTTCACTCAGTCTCACTCACCCAGTCTCACTCATTCTCTGACTCACTCACACTGTGGCTCATTCAGTATCGAACACAGTAATACTAAGTTACAGTTACTGTCATTCTCCCTCCCTCTCATTCACTGTCACTTGTATTTACTCTTCCTATCACTCAATCTCATGCACTCTGGCTCACCGATTCATTGACTCTCTGTCACTCACACATTCGGAAATAATCACATATGCACACGTTGTCTCACAGACACACACTCTCACCCTAACATACAAATAATGTAAAAGTTTCTGTTACCTATCTTGCTGCCTGCAGAGGCCCCATTTGGAATCCTGCTACTTCTCTCTAGAGCATGAAACTGACCCTCGAATCTGCACAGTCACAGATTTGAAGTGTCAGTCTCTGCTCTTTCACCCCCACCCGTTCCCAACTCTGTTAGAAGTTGGGAAAGGGTGGGGTGACAGGCTGAGCTAGGTGTAGTGATAGGCACTGCAAGGCTTAAACCTGCAGCACCCGTGGCTACCTTTAGCTGTGACGCATTTGGATGTCACAGATGGGGCGTCACGGAGGCGTGCCAGGGCCCTGAGGCCAGGGCAGAGTGTTTTACTCTCTCTGAGGTCTGGTGTGCTTGTTCCAGCAATCAGACAATATCACAAACAGTCTCAGGCTCTTGATGGATGACTTTTTTTTTACCAAGAGTGAATAATACAGTATTATTTACTCTTGCTATAATAAAAACTGGCCAGAAAGCTAGCAAGGCATAGCCCTGGATTCCATAAGGAGTAGCCACCACTGGGAGTGGGGGCTGGTGTTGTTTGCCTCGGATATCCCGGGATCCGTCCTTCCATTGCTCTGCAAACAGGGCCAAGTACAACCCTTTCAGTCCCTCAGAGGAAGCAATGGCGAGCAATAACAGTCTTCCCAGGGAGGCTAATGTGGGGGTGCAACAAGCTAAGGACTCAACAAACACCCAACAGCGTAATAACGGATTGCCAACCCAGTGCTTGTCGTTATAAAAAAAGGACTTGAATACACAATACTACACACCACAAGATGCAGGTGCTGTGAGTCATTGGCATGGGGCCACACTGAACGTGTGTGTCAGTTCTCCTTTCATGTGTCCTTCTCAGACTGACTTCCAGACTCAGCCTTTGTGTAGAGTGATGTTCCTCACAGCAAGGTTGTCTCCAGATTGGAGGGCAGTTACAAAATACAAAAAGACGGCCTTAAGGAAAGGACCATTCATTCTCTGGACAACAAGGGCTGCAGTCCAACCACCACCTCCACTATCCACCGAATGGCAGGGCTCAAGGAAATAAATCAGCAGCCCTTTGCGGCAAAAAGGACTTAATCAAATTTCCAAGGGAAGCTCTGTCTTCTTTTCTCCCATTTCAGTGCCTAGGTCCCCTCCCCACAGTCTTCGTAATGTCAACAATACACTCCAGTTGTCTGGAAAAGAAGCCTCATCTTAATCTTAAGCATATGGAGTCCACAAGCCTCCTTCATTCTGGTTCACTCACAGACCTTCCTTGTATGTAGAACACAAGCCACACACATACACACAAGCATAGGTGCACTGGGATGTTGGCACTCGGATCCAGGTTAGCTTGTAGCAGATTAGCTAAAAATGAGAAAGCCGGTAGGCTCCCACTTGTGCGACACAGAAAATAAGGTCTGGTTCCAACCACTGATTCACTAAAACAAGGTACGCTACCACCATCAACCTACATGCCAACTTCTGATGTGGATGGTAGCCTGCTGTCCCAAAGCAGAATGAGTTTGGTGCACCCCTCTGAGACTAAAACAGGTCCAGAATCTCACTCTTTTTAAAGGATAAGCGTAGGCCTTCATACACACACTAGATCAGCATGAGGATGGGGCTAAAAATTCAAAAAACAGGATTCCAGATACTCACAGTTGGATACTGAGGGCAGGGGAAACATCTGTACACCAGAGTGGACCTTCCTGCCCGAACAACTGTTTTATAAATCAGCCGTTCAACTAACACAACAGATTACAGCTGTAACTCCCCCCGAGGAGCAATGTGGAAAGTTTTGTATAACACATTCCTTGGGGCAACCACGCAACAATATTATGAATCATAAATGTACAGCAGTTTGTTGTAGGTAAGCCACAAAACTACATTTTGTGCCGAAGGTTGGGAAGGAAATGGTCAGGAAAGCTTGGCCTATCGATCCTTATAATACCCCCGTTGACTATGCATACAAGAATCAACTTTAAAGTTCTCCATACCACACTAGGCTGATTGGGAAAAGAACTGGAAAACCTGCACAAATACCCTGCTATGTGCTGATCAGGATTATATGTGCTTTGTAACTGTACACATGATCTGCCAGCTATCCTTCAAATAGCTTATGACTTATGCACAGATATATAGAACCATTGGAATTCAGGGCCTTCTACTGTGTAATGATTATAACCATAACCCATTGAAAGAAAATCTACTTGTGTTTGAACAATTCATACATCCAAACGAATTTGACTTGCGTAAAGCTAAACCACATGCAAATGATAGTTTCAACTGAAACAAATTGGATAGGTACACTATCTTTCTCTAATGGTTCGCTTGCATAAGTACAGCACACTGAAGTGACGGAAAGGTGTTGTGTGGAGTTCTTTCACTATTTTCTTACTTTTTTTTTTTTAAATCAAGGTACTTTAAGTTTTCAGGTTGAAAACAGTTTTCAGTTTCAGGCATGGTACATAAAGAGAAAGTAACCTTTTCTGCATTCATATTAACTCTTCTCACCAGAGCACAGTTTACCTGTCACGGCGGTGCCCTGCCCAGGAGGGACATTCTTGGATTCTTCAGGTTTGTTCTCCTTCCCAGTTGGGCTTGGGCTGATGTTGATGGTCACCTTCTGGTTCACGATGCTGAAGGTAGGGTTCTTCGGAACAGCAGTGCCAACTGAGTCACTCACGGGCAGCTTGTCTCTTGAATCCGCAGCCCTGCTGGAAGGTGGATAAACCAATAAAAATAATGAAATTGTACAGAATACCTGTGACCGCTTGCCCTGCAGTAGTTCTCTGGTACAATACAACTAGGCTTACCAAAATCTGCTGCAACATTTTCAGATTCCTCCAGCAAATTCTGGCAGGTTAGATCTGCAAAGCATGGACTTAAGAAATCCTCTAAATTGTGCAAAAGAGTAACATTGCTATTTAAATACTCACTTTCTGTGTCATTTAGGAAACAATGCACCATGCAGACAACTTTGGAGAAGGAAATTAGACTTCAAATAATTTTGAATGTTCCCAATTTTTTTCTGTATTCGTTTCTTATGTTTTGCTTTTGGATTATCAGCATGTAAGTTTTGTTGAAAACCACAGTCTTAATTTCAAAATGTTGAAGTGAAAAATATAGGAAGGATTATGCCAGAAATCAGTTTCCTTCTCACTGTAAAGAATCCCCATTCCAACATGACTTTTGTACTCACATCAGAGGGAAGACTGCCAGAAATCACACTGCACCAAAAACAAACTGAAATAGTAGGATGTATTTTTGTTTTTGAAGTTGAAGATTTCAAATAAGCTGAAATTCCTCCATGAAGCAAGACTCTTTATGCTGCTTAACATGCACATATGCACCTAAGCATGCTAACTGAGTCACACAATTTAAAGCTCTGGATGTACACACAGTCGCCCAAGTCTAAATGTTTGGAGCAGATTTACAACCAGATGGCAGAAAACTGTTAGTGTCTTAACCCCTTCACTGCGGCGGCTATTCCGCCGCAGTGCTAAGGGGGCGGGGCGGCCGCGCGGCGGGTCCATGCTGCTGACGGAACCGCTCAGTCACCAGCCGCGGTTGCGCTGTGCTCATGACGGAGCGGTTCCGTCACGGCCCGCCCGCTCAATGGAACGCTTAGTGCAGGCGCGGAATCCACGCCGCGCAGGCCGTGACGGAACCGCTCCGTCATCAGCACAGCGCGACCGCGGCTGATGACAGAGTGGTTCTGTCACCAGCAGGGGAGGAGTTAAAGAGGTCAAGTCAAAGGTGTTGACAAAGGGCATGAACAATAGACTCCTCCTTACATGACAAAGGGTCAACCATTGTGCATAATGCAAAGAATCAAGTTGTCTTGTTTTACAGAGCTTTCTTTTATTCCTTTGGTCAATGCAGCTGTGCATAGCATAAATGGGCAAATTAACAATATGTGGAATTCCAGCACTAAATATGGACTCTGCCTCAAAAAACACATTTTTGAACTAAGAGGCTGCAGAACAAATGAAATAGAATGCCTGAAACTCAAAACACACACGCATAACCCACACATTCCATTTGCTCCTGCTGTAAAAATCAAGAGGAGTCCAGGAGGACCAATAAATCCTTGGTGGAGACGGATGAGAACGGGAACGGTGTCGTTGATTCTCCCATGCTCATCAGTCTCTGGAGGTTGTCCTGGACTCATCATGGCAACTCGCCTCCATTTGGACACACTGCGACTCACCCCATAAAACTAACAGCAAATTTGCTTGAACTCCTTGTGTCATATGCGAATTGCATCGCCGTTGAGCCTACCAGAATTCTTGTGATGGACAATTACCCTGACTCCTCCATGCGGGACCGGTCATACTACCTCATCTTGGAATCCGTCTCAGGCATCAGTTGATATGTCCTGATGATGATCCCATTATTCTGTTAAAGGATCGAAATGTCATTGACTTCGAGTTCCTTGACACAATATCATACTTTTATTATTAATATGTGCTATGGTTCTACCAGGTATGTTCTTTGGCCTAATCACTGAATTGCATTACCATGTGGGGTCCCGCAGGGCTCTGCGCTATCCCCATGCTCTTCAACATATACCTTCAGCCTGGTTGAAACACTGGCAAAACTGAATTGTCAGGTGTTCAACTACGCGGATGACACGCAGTTAATCATGTGGTTTGACAGCTCTTCACAGGCACAGTCCCACGTGCAAAATATTCTCCGGCTAACTATGAATTGGATGACCAATAACTAATTGAAAGTAAACCCTGACAAGTCGGAGGTGCTTGCTATCACTGCAGGGGCTAACCCCTGGTCTAACTCCTTCCGGCCGCAAGAGCTAGGCACTACTTTGACACCGGTGCCAGTTGTGAAGAGCCTGGGCATTAGGCTGGACACCAAGCTAACACTGAATAATCAGGTGACCGCCGTAGTGGGGAGCTGTGTGAGCCTTATGAGGCAACTCCGAAGACTTGTACTCTTGCTGTCATTTTCCACCATGCGCACTGTTGTGTCGGCCCTAATCGTGTCGCTCCTTGATTACGGTAACGCTGTATATTTAGGGCTACCAGACAAACTGTTTGGGAGACTTCAGGTGGTTATGAATGATGCAGCAAGACTAATTGTCAAACTCCCAAGAAGGGCACATGCCATACCCCTGCTACAACAATTGCACTGGCTTCCAATCAAGCAGAGGGTCAGGTTCAAGTGGCTATCCATTGCACATGAAGCCCTCCATGGAGCAGCACCCGGTTACATCAAAGACCGTTTGAAGAAATATATGCCAGGACGATGCCTCCGATCGGCTAAGGCATGTCTGCTGGCATGCCCACGCTTTGATAAAAACACTCTGGGGGTCGAGATTTCTCATTTGTGATTTCTCAGCTTTGGAATAAGCACCCGGATAGCCTGCGGAGGGAAGTTACCTTACTCCCATTTTAGGAAGGGTCTTAAGACCTTTCTTTTCATTTCGTTTGGATAAGCTCATCCGGAGATGCTGAGCTTTGGGAAGCATGTTAGGCGCCAGGATTAGGGTTTGTCTTAGCGCTTAAGAGACCTGCAGGTGATTTGGCGCTCTACAAATAGAAATTAACATAACATAACATAACATAACATTCAGGCCACTACATGCCAATGCCTAAGTTTTGTTCCTCGAATTCTTTGATGTAAACTGTCCCACTTGTATGTCCTGTTTGTACTCTCTACATTAAAAGATTACGTCCACCTGGACATATGAACATAGAGATCCTTGTATTTCTACGTGAATTACAGTTATAATTGAATGTGAATTACAGTTATAATTTTAGGTTGTGAGGGACCATTGTTTCTTGAAAAATGCAATTAGCAGGGAAGCATGGGCATAGAAATGGGACTGCCAACACCTTAACCATTTCACCGTATCAGGGCCTCTTCTATTTCCATGAACCACTATGAAAATTAAAGAGTATTTCTCTCTCTACTGCCCAGTGTGCCTGCTTGTTATGGTGAGTCTACAGGTGGGCCGCCGGGAGAGATGATCAGAGTTTCCGGGTGGTCGTGGCAGCACAAGCAAGGCATACCTTCTCTCCTGCTCATAGCACCTTTCAGACACATTTTGGAAACCGGTACTTATTTTATTTCAAAGTAAGCGCTGCCTTGAAAATATCACAGACGGATACCAGCTCAGAATGTTCAACCACTCATGAACAATTTCAAGGATTGATCACATTTAGACATAATGTTTACAGTCAGGCGATTCATCCAACTCCACTGCGCCATTCCCTCTCTGCGGATACTTTTAAAAAATCAAAGCCAGGCAGGCGGAGGAACAGAGGCAAAAGAAATTAATCCATTCTGGAAAGTGCACAATGCACAATGTAGTTTCACCAAATGCAGAAAGTGCTGTGTCACTTCCACCAAAATTTGCTATAACACTGAAGTGGAAAATGCATGAACTCGTAAATTGGGATAAAGAGCATATTTGGAGTCATGAGCGGGGCAGTTTGATAGCAAAATACCAATTACTAACTGCAGTGATGACTTAAACAATGTGCATTGTTAATACTTCATTGGCCGATTCAGTTTAATAAATGCTTTACTTTAATACATTTCATCAAGGTTACTGGCCAAGACCTCGAGACCAGTGAGTGGTAGGGTGTGGTGTGACTGGGGGAGTGCAGTGCAGAAAAACTAGTACGTGAGAAAATAAAAATAGAAAGAGGTGTTTAAAATTGGATGAGGGAGCATAGAACAAATTTTATTCGGATGATGCTCACTCCGCCAATATTAAAAAGTTGTTAAGACAGTTTGAGAAATGCGCTGTCTAGAAATGGAACCAGGTCGACATGTTTCAGCAATACGTGGACACAGTTGTCCTTGCTTTCTTCAGGACCTTACAACAAATGAATGCTACTGCAAGTATAAAAGAAATAATAAGTGACAACTAAGAAACAAAGTTCACAGACAAGTACTGAGATCACCTGCAGTCTCCAGGTGAAGAGTCTTGTCTTGTTTTTTACAGGTTATGTCGTTCACATAGCTTGTAAGAAGTTAAGACCTCACCCCACCTGGCAGTGGCTCAGGAATAGAGTGAAACACCGCTCTATCCGTCGGTACTTCGAAGCCGGCGTCTGAACCGACTGTTCTATGCTCCCTCATCCAATTTTAAACACACCTTTCTATTTTTATTTTTTCAAGTACTAGTTTTTCTGCACTGCACTCCCCCAGTCACACCACACCCTACCACTCACTGGTCTCGAGGAGTGGTATACCATACTATTGTTTTTTTCAGTGGAAGATATCTATTAACACCTTGGTCTCTTTCTGTCTGAAAAAAACACATCTGTATAGATGGTTTTGGAAAAATCCCAGATGATGAAGGGCGGTTCCGAGTGGTGACTGATGGGTATCTCTGACCCTCTATCGGGTTGTCATTGAATGCCATTCTTTATAGGTCAGCATAGGGGTCGTTTGTTGTTTGTCTGTTTTTCTCACACTATAAACGCACTTTTTTTCTAGACCCTCTGGTACTCTTTTGTTGTTCTGTATCTGTGGGGGCTGTTCCCAGAGTTTGGTCTTTAAATATTCCCCCAGGTCCTACCCTACCGTAGTGTTGTTGTTGTTGTTACTGGCCAAGACCTACTTGATAACCTAACTCTTGTAAGAGGAAAACAGCACAGAAAAAAAACACCAAATGATCTAACCCAGCAAGTAACAAATGACACACTAGGGCTTTAACACTAGAGTATGAGAAGATATTATTGACTTCTAGACAGCCCTGTGAGAGCACTTCTTTTATTGGGATGAATAAGCTATTATTCAGGCAGAAATAAAAAAAGAATGTGTTGTTCATGGTCCCTAGTTAGTCAAGTTCGAGTCTTGTTTTTCGAAAGAAAGAATCCAAGTGCGGAAAAAAAGTATCAGTGGTGTCAGATTCTTCATTCAAATACATCTGGCAAACAAGGATAGAACCACAAGTGAATGCAAAATTGAATGCATGATCAAACATGCAAAAATACCCAAACAGAGTCAAGCAAACATGCCCGCCTGTGCAAGCAGGGACAATACAAAGTTCCAGGCGTACACACTGTACATAAGTCTCAGGTACCTGTGTACAACATACTGTAAAAATGCATGCTAGCAAGCTCAATTTACACTGCCATCACTGGCACACGGCAAACAGATGTGCAAACAGGGATACAAACGTCAAAGCATCTGGTGTAGGAGCAAGTAAATATACCTGACGGATTCTCTTCCTGCTCGCCATTCGGAACCAGCCCTGGACTTTTGGGCAGAAAGGTGAACGTTTAATCTTTCACTGCTAACACATGCTAGTTCATCATGCTTCTGTTTTCTTACATGAATGTGTTTAGTAATGATACAACCCTATTTTCCTTCAGTGAGTGGAACATTAAACTACCATTCATCTATTTGGAAGTCTGTTCAACCTATCCCTCCAGGCTGGTCTCAATCCATTTTATTGCTCCCTGAAGTTTAAGAAGGCATAGAAATAGAGATCAAACTGTAGTTAATGTCTGCATTCTACACCTTGTGATTGGCCGAGTCAACATGAGGGTTTCAGTGCGGGCGATCATTTTGTCTATGATGCTACATATGTAAACAGATGAAGTGAAAGGAAAAACTCTGATAATTTGATTCTGGGCCGTACTTGGCTTTGGAGAGAGAACCCCATTTGGCTGCTATATCAGTGATGCCTGAAAACAGTTTCAGGTGATGAAGTATAGTGAGTTGGTCACTGTATCAAAGAGGGTGGGACACTCCAGCAAGTTTACCGTAGCCAAGCAATATTTATCCACTACATTTTACAGGTCATCCCAGTTCTTCTATATTCTGAATTCTTATCCCCGGCCGGGACAGAATCCAGATCGATAAAGAAGCCGATAGCTTAAAAGTGTAAAGATGGCTTCGGAGCTGAAGCCATGGTCATCTTCTGATTACTTAGCGAGGATGTCATGCAAAAGGCAAATATCTACTATTTCCGACTGGGATCAGTTGTATTTTCTTTTATTAAATGAAGATGTAATGAGGTCTTTTCCAAAGCATGCAGACATGATCTTTCAGCAGAGAAGCATTCATGATGACACCAAGTAGGTGCAAAGTGTTTAGACAAATGTCACAACAGCGTTCTAGTGTTAGCCCTGTGAGTGAGGTGAAAGCTAGATGCCTCTGGAAGAATTATTAAAGAGCTTGCAAGTATGTAGACACTTTTTTCTCTTCAAAATTGAAGCAACCATATCAGATTGTTTGCAAAATACTTTATACTCTAAAAAAGGTCACCAGGTCACTACTGCATTACCAGATGGTTACAGCTTTAAATATTCAACTCATATGGGATAATGCATTAGATCCAGGATTGAACTAAATTCTTGTCCCGGAGAATCCGAGCATCCAGAGATCAAGCGAAGACTATCATCTCTGGCAACAACCACTGTCACGGCATGGTGCTGAAGCCATTATTCCACTTCCCCTCTCAAAACAGGCCCACTTGCATCAGAAAAGCGAACACAGGCATCCGCAAAACGACATCCGAGCAAATTAAGGTAGGGTGCGTCTGCTAGTTTAAATGGTTTAAATTGACATACTCTGTAAAAATTGGGGCTTATCCAGAGTGCCTTATGTTTTGCATAAATTATTGGTTACTCTTAGGCTTCCAAGTGCCACTGCTTCACTCATGCTGAATAGCCTGCTCGTGTATGATCTATGTGGCTCTCTTTTAAAAAGGTTTTTAAGAGATTTTACTATATTCCTGGAGAGATTTGGAGCCATCTTACTAATCCAAACCACTTAGCGTGGTAAATTCTTTGTGGAATCTGAGGATGATGCACTGGTAATCCATTGTTTAAAGACTGAGTGAATACAGACAGCTGAGCAGGCTGAACTATAGAGTTACTGTAGATTGATTTGTTTCACTTGCGTTTATTTATGACTAAGAGGGAAGTTTATGTTTCATTCTTTCTTCTCTTTTGGATAATGTGGATGTCTATATGCTTCCGAGCAGTTTCGTTTCACCAGCCATCTTAACCCCTTCCAGGCTCATGACGAGCTGGGCTCGTCATGGTGTAGCCTCCTCGCACGCTGATGACGAGCCCAGCTCGTCATGTAACATGGGTTTTTAAAAATCTCAGCATAGAAGAAGAATTCCACTAGCACGGATGTGGTTAAAAAAGTGATATTTGTGCATAATGACAAATGCTCTTAAGACAATCAGGCATAATTCATAGAAATCCTAGAAGGAGTATTTGTTTATCTTGATTTCTTAAAACTCTACTTTAAAAAGTGCTAGGATTATTGCTCCATTTTGAAACAAACATGTATTTGTCCATCAGTTTGATTTGGCAACTAAGATAAATAAAGATAAAACTACTCTGCCAACAAGAATTAAAACTCAAATTCTCAGCAAAAGAGTTAGCTTTTCTCCTGCTTCTACACAAAGACCAGAACCCATAGGCAGCCACTGATGGGAAGTGTAACCCAGATAAAGACTGCTCTTGCTGGGGTGTGGTTTTGGAAAAGGTCAGCCATCACACATCTTTACTCAGTGTGACAGATTTGCAGTTAAAGGACAAAGTCCAATGTCAACTCCAAATTTAGTGTCCAGAGCGAACAGTCTGGGATTTATCGGGCAGTCTACAGAAGGGCACAGAAAAAAGCACAGAAGCACCAAAGGTGTTCCAATGCACACAATTACAATAAAATACGTATTTACGTACTTCTCACGACAGCTTCTTACTAAAGCTAATTACCGGACCTAATTGACCGGTTTAGCACAGAAGTCCAAAGTGCAAATCAACAACCATTCACTGTCGCGACGTTCTAATCGATTCACAATCTGTGAGACTGCACTAAGTCAAGGTTTCCCAGGTTTATGATCAGCAGCAGAGGAGGAAGTGGGGCATAAAAATGCATAACAGCATTAGTTAGTACATGCATGTTGTAAATGTGAATTATTTGTGTATTCCCAGTGCTGTTGTTCTATATTGTTCTATAAGGTCACGCAATACTTTGATCTTAGGGGCAAAGTAAATCAGTAACAGATCTGCATTGTTGGCTCCTGTTCCCGTGATGCTGGGAACCTTTTTCCTTCTCGAAGGTGGGTGTAGTGTTTGACTTCACCTGAAGTAAAGTTTAACTTCGCCCAACTACTATTCCCAGCAGGCAGATATACCACCCAAGAGGACAGGATATCGGACTGCGGGGAATAGGTGTCTCTGCTGTCCTGAGAGGCAGGGGAGAGAAAATATTGGCAGCTATCCTTCTCATTGTGCATTAGAAGCATGCAATGGGATGTTTGCGGGTAGGGACTCACTTTAAGAGATAGTAATCTGCTCTCCTGCATCAGGCTCGCAGCCCTAGGCAGCTCCAGAAACATTCCAGCAGGGCCCACATCTCCTTACTTAAAAAAAAAATGACTACCATCTTTGCACTTTATAAAGCCAAAGATGTTATTAAATAAATGAAGTTAACACTTTCGGTATTGCAACTTCGCAGATGAGAGCTGCTATGTTATAACCCTGCCCGTTGACTGGAAAAGGAGCTGGGTTATGTGTCTGTTTCTAGCTGAAAGGAAGTCTTATGTTGTGCTTCCTTACCTCTGGTGAGTTGTGTTCTCTGGGCAGTCTGCATCCATGTGAAGCTTATGAAATAGTGCGATTTAGTTTGTGTATAATTTGAGTTGATTAGTCATTTGGAGAAGATCCATGTATAAAAGTGTATTTCTTTGGAGGTATTGTTGATCTCACTAACCACTAAGGTTGGCAAGAGAATAAAAGAATAAGAAAACTATTACAGTGAGGAACTACCTGCCACATATTGCTAAATATGGTCCCTTCTGCGAACAATCTACACTATGTATTTTTCGTAAAAACATACATTATAAAATTTAAAGTGTCAAAATATTAAGCCAGCATACATATATTCCTGCAAATAGTTTGACCTTTATTTAAAGTCTAAATCCAGGATAATTCTCTTTCCACACATTTGTTTACAATTTTAAATGCACTCCTGCCTAACTAGTGCTGGATAGTGGTATTAGTAGACGTTCAAAATGTTTGTAGGGTGATAGTTATGTAAAGTCGAGATTTCCTCAATGTTTTTGTAAAATGTGTTTCTGCGCTCTATCTTTCCTTTTGCTATTGTGGGAGCGGACAATTCATCTTTAGAGTAGACTACCTATGGGCCCTTGAATCGAGCCTAACAGCACATTTTGTTCTGCGGGGAAGGTTAGTATTGAGCTGCTTTCATAAGGTACATTAGCGGTACACTTTCTACGTTTTTCTTTTAGTGCTTGGACACATGAGGGATAAACTCACCTGTTGGCAATCGGTCCTTTGGTCACCGGCTTTAGCTTCGACCTCCAATCTGCTGGTGCCTCTGTTGCATTTGCATTAGGGCTCAAAGGGCCTACTGAAAAAGAAGAGGCAGATATGTTTTCAATAAACAGGCAAAATAGATGGGCAAGATATGCTCCTTGTCAACCACAACAAAAAACAGCAAAACAAATTGTAATCACAAATCTGGTGTAATGAACATGCATATCCATAATGCTAGACTCTACCCCCTACAATACAAAATTAAAAAATTTCAGATCTGTTGTCTATAGACACATCATTATGCCATATCATTGGGAAGTTCATGTAGCTCGAGGAGATGGAGGGGCTAGTTAGGGGGTGTTGGTGGGCATGCATTACCTAGTTTTGAAATGTCTATTACATCATTAACATTCAGACCCACAAAGTCCTAGAACCACTAATAGTCATTCATTGGGTGGGGTCTCGGAGCAAATTACTGTATATCCTGACTCCTTTCTTCCACAGTAAAATGCAATATCCTCAGTCTTGTGGGAGGAAATCTCACCCCAGTCATTTACTTTCAGGTTTCCTTGTTACAAGGTCCCGGCACCTCTCCAACTTCCCTCCCTGCTCTGAAGCTCATGAACATTGACTTGGAATGAGTTGTTCAAAGTTGTAAGTTATGAGATCTTACAGCTCTCCCATTGAAAAGAACGCCATAAACTCACACACATTTACTTTATGCACTGAGTATCTGCTAAAAACTGCAATAGTTCATATATTTTTCTGAGATAATATTTTAAGATCTTTGAGATGCACGTCCATTTTGAAAAAATAGCGGATTCTAATGGTTTGCCAACTCGAAAGAGCCTTTTATTGTGGCCCTGAAGAACCTCTCCAATCTTGAAGTCCACTGCAGATTCTCCTGGACTTTCATGCACCGCACACACACAGAAAGATGGTGCCTCTACCTTATGCGTTGTGCGTTTTTGCCCCCAACACAGCGAGGTCTAGGTCTGTACAGAGTATGAGTAAGGCACCAGTGTTGTGTGTAGATGGAGAGAGGAGGCAGTACCTCTGAGTAAAGGAAGCTACATGTAAAATAAATGACACTCTACTTCTTCACACGTAAATTACAATAGTCTCCCAAGAATGCATAATATTTTGTGAAGAGGTTGGTACACTCTTGGAGGTGTAAACCAGCAGACCCCAAAATACGAAGAGTCGACATCGGATTGAAGATTTTATATCTATGTCAGACTGACAAGAAAGGACACGATTCTTCTACTAGATGAAAGCAAATAAAAGAAATGTATGGATCCCCCTGCATGACGAAGTAAAATAGAAGTCTTAAACTAAAAGGGAAAAACAGAGGACGATAGATTTATTGCTCAAAAGAATTGTTTTCCGGCACTTGAACTAAGGTCAGTATGTGGATATATACCTGAGAAGAATATGTACTGAATTCTCTCTGACCTTCACTCCCTCTAACCTATTACGTGAACATCTACAGACAACAGGGGGCACTAAAAGAAAGAATATCAGTTTTTATATATTCCAATAATAAGCTACAGAAATTAAAGATAATCAAATTGTCTTTGGGAAAATCAGACTAAACGCTCCATCAGAAAAATTTGAAGTTTATGTTGTACACCAGTTTACATGTAATATACGAATGACGGTCACCTGATGAAGGCCTTTTGGCCGAAACGCGTTGTGTTCCATTCTACTGCATTGCCTTCTTCTAATCTTCCACCGACTGAATATATCGTATAGCACGTTTTTGTATTTTTGTTGATATTGCCTTTTTTGTTAAAATGTGTATTATATGTCATTGAATGTTAACTTATATGAATCATATATGTCTTTTATAAAATAAGTGAGAAAAACATGATAAAGAATTCCCAAAAAAAAGACAAAAAATAAACAAATAGAAATAAAATGATCAAATAATTTTGATACATCACTGTCTCAGCGAATTATTATCTTTTTACTACATATTATTTGAAATATGTTCGGTATAAGGGCGGTATAACTATCATTAGTTTGCTATATATTCTCTTCTTTTCTTAAATGTGGTACATTGACTTCTGCCACAAGGAAGGATGAGGCATCAGCACCTTTGTCCCATATGGTGGACTTGTGAGACTCACCATTAGTGGTCTGCTCACCAGGGGCTGTATTAAGGAAAGTGCCGGGACACTTTGGGATAACAGAAAGGGCCGCAGACGCTTGTGAATCCCTTTCTCTAATACAGATAGTGCTGGCACACATATAGCGTGGCCCCATGCAAATGAGGGAATCCCTTCTCTCTGCGCCTGTGCCATATTATAGACGCTGGAGCAGAGGTAAATAAGCTGTCAGGAAGCGCCCTGTCAGTGCACCCCCTGATATCAGCCCTCTGGAGTGGGGAAAGAGGGTCCTATGGACCCCTCCCCTAACCAGACACCCCTTTGCAGGCAGATGCTGTCACTCACTGCACCCGCTTGCAGGGGGATCTCTCCCCTCTTAAAAGTCCAGGCAGCTGCTGCCTGCACAGTTAAACAATGAGCGGCTGCTTCAAAGCCGCTCTGTTTTTCACTTGAAATGCGCTGCTCCCAGGGCAGCACGACTCCCTGGGGCAGGGCATTCAATGTAATAGGGTGCACTTTCCCTTTTTGCACCCGGCGCACCTGTTTTAAGGTGCTCCATGGCGCAAACAGGGAAAGTGCACCCTATGTGTAAAAGATCCCCTGGTGCTCTCGAGGGATTGCACTATCAGAGAGAGATTGGTGAAGAGGTTTGAGACAGCTGAAAAGTCATTTTCTGAGAGTTCACAGGAGCAACTGTGTATTTAGGTGGAGTAGTAAAAAAACATATGGTGTTCTGAAGTCACATCCCAGTGAGCACACTGAGAAACAGGTCACAGTTCGGTCAAAGCGGGGTTCATTATTCAAGCAGATACAGAGATACTAATACCCTAACAATAGCAGATAATGTTTTTACATTTACCTCTAGCTACTCCACAAAACCCCATCCTCACTGCCCCAGAGACCATCACTCCCAGTCAGGGCCATAAGCCAGATTGAAAAGTCCCAATTTAGAGACTATTCATAGAGGTATTTTGAAATATATAATTTAGAAATCCAATAGTACTATTTGTGTACTCTTATATGCCTTTGTAAATTGGCCCCAAGATTTCTAAAATGGGAATGTTTAGAGAATATTTATGTGCAGTTAGTACGCACAGAAAGGACTGTGCCCTATGTGGACTTTTAATAACAAAGACTTGGTGGTTTTGGGTCCGATTAGCAAAGGTATGTTAGAGTAAGTAAAAGAGAACTGTTCTGGTACTGCTTCACCTTGTGAGTAAGCCCAATTGAGCTTATATCAGGGTATAGCAGATGTTAACCTACCTCAATATGAGGTAACCGTGATATATTTATGCTTTAGGTGGAAGACAAGCAGAGCACCAAACTGAGATAACCACATTAAATCTGGGAAAGAAGAATAAGATCTGGCAACAATGCCAGGCTGGTATTTTCCTAAATCACAAGAAAACAAGATTTGGGTAAAGGAAGACCTCTGCTACGGAAGGTTCTACAGGTGTATCTCCAAAGTCGATGCAACATTCTTCCCCACTGGCTGCCTTTCTCTGCACTTCAGAGTTGTTAATACATAAACTATTCCCAAGGCTGAAGATCAGTGCAGGTTTCAACTGTTGATTTTTATTATTTCTTTTTACACCCTCAATCCCATGAACTAACCTTTAGATACAATTATGAGATTAGGAGGCGGCTGATGGCACGCCCATAAAACATTATATGGGACACCTGAAGATGACCTGACGTTATCCTGTTACATTACATATCTGATATCCCATTAAATTACTCAACATTAAATCAAGATACACCTTTTCAGAGTCACATGATCAGACAGAAAAGTTGTCAAATGGAGATCGAATGTGTGGTTGGGCGAAACACCGAGGTGTATCTCTATGGAAGGCTGGAACGGATTGGAACTGAACGCTGAATACAGAAGTATACAATACTTGAAAGAACATGTCTGGGTTGACTTGTTTCTCTGGGAGCCTTCAGTTTATCAGCTCAATACCTATTGACAAGATGGATGCTCTCTGGGACATGTGGTAACAGGACACAGACCTATCCATGTTCTTCAAATCTTATCTACACTTTATTCCCAACTCTCCCACAATAATATCTGCCCGCTTGACAAGTGTCTTGAATTCTGAACACATACGCAAGTCTGAGCCCAGAAAAGCAAAGCCAATGGTTGGCCAGTAGGACTTCTAATAACCAACTGTGGATTTTTGGGCTCCACTTCAGGAAAAGGATTCTTTTCAATGCTCTAACACTCACTCATCAGACCAGTATTTGATTGACAGGATTGTAGGGTTGTACATTATCAACCCTCTCTTCGCTCTGCCTCAGGGCCGTGCAGCAGTGCCAGAGATTTTGCTACTTTAGGAATGGTTGGCACTCCTTTTCGGTTCACGTTAACAAAGAACAGAACCTGCTCTCATGGCCAGTCTGAGCTATTTCTCAAGACTCCACATTCAGAAAGGCCCTAAAAGCAACTTGTCTCATCTCATTAGTCAGGCAGTTAGTGGAAGTGCCTTAGCAGGTTTAATGCTGGGAGGCACCATGGAGTAGCCATGATCTTTAGAAATCTTTCATTCATTAAGACAGCCGCAATTGTGAGGAGAGCACTGAGCAATAAGCTCAACCTGGTTTTGCAATTGGGACAGCTGGATGGAGAGTGACGACGGTAGGTGCAATACTTCTTTAGTGTTTGCAAAAGCTATGCTGGCACTTTTCTTAATTAGAGCAGGTTTTACAACCGTAATCATTTCCAACTGAAATATTTTCTGTTGACTCACGTTGCCATTTACAGCCATTTTTTTCCTGAGTGAAGAGCTCTGCGGATTGGACCAATCCTTCCTTGAGCTCTATGGTCTAAGAAAAAAAATACTTCACAATGTAGAAGTCAAGGCCGTCGGGAGTCCCCAACCATACAACGTCACCAAATGGATTCCATGTCCATGTCCAGTCTAAAAATGAGCATTTCACTCTTCTGAAACAGGGCAACTGCAGTGTTACTAGACACCTTACGGACCTAGAGGCCTGAGTTTTTTCTTTTACCAAACTGCTATTTGTTGACCCTTCACTCACGCTATCCATACCCATCAGGAGTGTGAATATCTCTGCCGCCGCTTGATTTGAAGGAGCTACCGCAATCCTCCATACTACGTCTCCGTTACCAGCTACTAGATACAAAACCCATTGGTTACTTTGGATACTCTTTGTTCATGAAATTTATTTGGCTGCCTTAAGGGACTCCACCCATAAACCATTTTGCCCTGACGAAGTTCCCAACGGGAACGAAACGCGTTGGCTGAGGCCTTTTAAAGAATCGGATCAATAAAGGAACTTTTTTCAAATATTATAATTCTCTTGGACTCCTACTTTGGTGCACCATCCTTATCCATACCAGTCTAAAAATGAGGCTGTCCATAGACTTCAGGGGCCCTATTGTGCACCGGGCACACTGTCCCACTCAGCCATGCGGCAGACTGAAACCGTGTGCCCTACTACAGCAAATGTGCTGTTCATAGTGCAGGAACAAACTCTCATCTGTACTGTGAACTGGGCCTGAGAGAAAGCCGGCCTGACTGTTTGAGGCACCCTAGCTATAGTAAGGCAGACACCCAGCCTTACTTTCAAAGTGGAACAGTCATTCCCCTGAGGCAGGTGTCTCATCCGACGGCACCTGCCTTCAGGAGGTACCTGAGCTGTGTCCCTGTCGCTTGTTACCCTTTAAAGCAGAGTCTTCAGGATAGAAAATGACTGGGCTCTATCTCACAGATAGCACCGAAAATCAGTCCCCCTCCCAATGGGTTTTTGCCTGGCGCCCATGTCTGCAATATGGCAAAGGTGAAAATGCAATAAGGTTTCCTTATTTGAATAGGTCAATGCCAACATGCAAATTAGGGCACTCACTGTTGCGACTGCACTGGCGCAAGATGTGTGCCAGCCGTATTCATATTACAGAGGGGCTGCGCAAGCATCTGCTGGCCTTCCTGTAATGCAAAAATGCCCCAGTGGCGCAAACCGCAGGGACAAATAGCCATTGTGCCCCTGGCATACTCTGTATAATGCAGGCCTGTGTGTTTTCAAACTAGACATTTCAATTAAAACTATTGAAAAAATGCTGAGCGGTTATACACCAAATTTAGAAAAGCTCAATTGAGCTCGGTGTTTATGCCAAATCTGGTATTATTTTTTTCTGCAGCTCATCCCAGAACTCTCCACTGGAGTTAAAATAGAGAAATGATGGTTTGGAACCCCACACTATCACTTTGATCAATGTGCACAAAACTTTCAAAGATTGAACAAAAGCAAAATAGGCCTTCATTTTGGGAATGCATGCGTGTACACGCACACACACACACACACAAACGCACACACACACTATGAGCAGTCATGACGCTTTATGTACTTTCAGCAGCTAAGAATTTAACAAAGAAGGCTTCTGACAGGTGCACATGACGAGTACAACCACTTCTTTAATCAACAATCGTGCAAACAGTCATCTAAACGCATAAGGGCTGCTTGCCTGTCATGCAGAAGTCAAAAACCAGAGCAGTTAGAAGGACATAGGCTGATAAGTGGGAAAGGAATGACTAGGGGTTGAGTGCAATATTAGCGGGGATGGGGGAGTAAGTCAAGCTCACACTCCAGAGGCCATTGGAGTAGATCAGATTTGACCCTGCCCGCTGCGCTGTGTCAAACTGAGAGAGCATATTAGTTACTTGATCTATACATTTATTACTTTTCTCCAAAAAAAGCATATTCAATGCACTACCCTATTTCTCACCCTATACCTCAATATAGCTTCTACTTCAACTCTCCGACTCATCTCAATATTCTTTATACTACTCTTTCCAATGCACTACCCTATTTCTCACCCAATACCTCTATAAATACATCCTCTACATTCACTCTCCTTCATCCCAAACCCCATACCACTACTATGATCCTCAAAACAGCCCTTTCTAGACTCTCCCCTACTCTACCCCTCCTTGCACCATCTGACACTTCTTTTACTATATCGAGCCCCAAAAACAAGCATTTCTAAACTCTTCCCTCTGACACATCCCTTTTACTCATCCCAAGCATCCTCCTACTGCTATGACCTCCAAAACAAACAAACAAACAAAAATGTTTTAATCCTTCACTCTTTTATCCCTCCACTATCCTTTTCTATCAAAATAACAGAGTAACATTTCCACTTCTCAAATTTAGGAATTAATTGAGGGGACAAGTAATCCTTTAGCAGTTTTGAAAGGATTGTTTTATGGGATTAAGTTTGCTAAAACAAGTTTCCAATTATCCTTTATAACATTTACAAAGACCCCTCTGCTTAGGCATTAAGGGAAAGTAGGAACGCAGGATTTAACTCTAAGTACTCTCTATATTGGTTTAATCGGTTTACTAGTTGAGCAAAGACTACATCCGATAATAGTTGCCTTTCTTACTATGTTTAATATGTCGACACCTCTGAGGCTTCGGAGTCATCTAGAGGTTAGAGCACTTGCACTGGACACCTGCCCAAAACATCAAAAGTGGTAAATGGATTTGGAAAATTGAATTTTAATGGCCAGGTCAAGGGAAGAGGATACAGAGATTACCACATAAGGACACCATATTTTGTCTAGCTTTTGAGACAATCCTATGGAGATTTCAAGAGTCTTATTGGGAGACACAGTGGACGGAATAGCCGGTAAAGGAAAAAAAAGTCACTATCTCTTGTAAGATGTCAAGCTAAACATCCTGGACAGCTGTGGATGCTGATGAGACATTGATAATAGTGGTTGGAATGAATGGGAGAGCATGATAAAAGTCTAAGGTGACTGGTGCTAAAAGAAGACCGTGAAATAGCATAATTAGATGTTTTATCCTAAAATTCTACAAAAACTTAGTACATGTAAAAGATTAACCTTCGCAAGGGGAGAGGATGTAGCTTTGCGGCTAGAGCGATCGACCTCGGAACTGGGAAAATGGGTTCAAATCTCGGCAACGACGCTCAACATCCTGTGATTCTGAGCCAATCACTTAATCTCCCTGTGCCTAACAAAAATGAATGTGTTCATCTATAACGAAACTGGTGCTCATGTTAAAGTGCTCCGATACCCGATGTCTCTGGTCTAGTTCGAGCTATATAAAACTCTAAAAAATATATATTTTTAAAGCCTATTGAAAGACATTCTTCACTACAAAGAAGATCCAGCTATGAGCTTTTTTTCTTTTTACAAAATATCACCTCAGGATACATTTGATAGATTCGATAGATTCGAAACCTTTGAAAAATGTAATGTATAGTATTTACCTTTCAACTTGTACCAGAGCACTTAAACAGAATCCATCTCTACTGGTGACTTGACATCAACCACCTCTATGAACACACAACTACATCTATGTTGGCTCCAAGATCAGAACTAAACAAATGATGCATTGACCGTATCCTTGATCACATGATCACAGAGCCCAATTCTGCAAATGTTCTGGATTCAACGAACCCTTTCTAATCTGTTTTTCGCAGAGAAAGAGACTAACACAAAGGATTCTTTGTGCACAAAGTAGAAAGATTGTGATGTACTAATTAAAAGACAGTCACTGAGCATATACATGGAATGTGGACTGTCACTTGAGTTAGACAGTAACTTGCAGGAGGCAACAGGAATACCACACATGGAACGTGAAATAAGGGGAGGCTGACCTGTTGAAGATGGTGTCTCAGCTTTGTGGCTGGTTCCACTGCTGAATTGATCTGTCCCAGGCAATGGGGGGCTCTTTTCAGAGTTCTTTGAGGAAACTCCGCCTCCTGACACAGTCGTCAAACCTGGATTTGATGGTCGAAGTGGTGCTGATGGCCACAATGGTGTATGTTCCTCTTTTGTTTTGCGTCCGAGTTTCGGAGACTCTCTTTTGGGACTGGTGATGTGTGACTGGGAATCACCTGGGGGGAACCTGCAGTAAAACACAGCACAAGCATGGACAAGTTAAATGTTTCTTTCCAGATCCAGTGTCCACCACGTGGACCCTTACCTAATAGTATCAACATTTGAGTGGTCCATCAGCAACATATAGACTTATTATCAGGTTAAAATCTAAAAACCAATCCAGCCAAAAGGAAAAAACAAAGCAACAGAGAGACAGACCAAAGACTGCTCTGCACATAATAGTCAATTTCTATGGACCTCACACTTATCCCAGGAATTACACAATGGAAATATACAGCTTCCTACCTGCTGGAGAGCTGGGTACTAGTAGTAGTAGCTCCTCCCCCTGGGGTAGCGGATGACGAGGAAGATCCAGGAAGTGCCTTTAGAAGGTGACTCCGTGCTTTGTCTTTTTCACTCATTCCTGTTGTGGACTTGGCAGTAGTTTCACCAGATGTCCCTTTACCCAACACTCCATGATGCGTGTCCTTGAGTGGTTCCTTTCCGGCTGGAGCTTCTTCGCTTGTTGCCCCAGCAACAACCATTGCAGATTGGAAAAACTTTTCTCGTTCTACCTGGGTTTTGGCAGCGGACGTGGTCCAGGGTTTGGAAGGTTGATTATGCTCAGTTTGGACCACAATAGTAACAGCAGGAGACTTTCCCCAAGAAAGTGCACTGGCAGTATTAGTACTATTATTACAGGCCGGAGTAGTGTTTTTATTATTGATGGTGACTGTTGTTCTGTAATTGCTGCTAGGAGTAGTGGCGTCACTGCCTGGGAAACTTGTATTCTTATTACTACTTGATCCATTGGTCGTACTACTGATAGGAGTAATACTGGAAATGCTGGAGGGGACATTGTCCTTTTTGGTGGGGACAGTCGCTGCGCTACTGCTGAAAGGAACACCGAACCCTTTAAAAGGAGCACTGTCTTTAGTACTCGAGACAGTTCCAGTGCTACTGCTCGTAGTGCTGGAGGGAGAGACATGTTTACTGCCAAAAACAGTAGTGTTCGTGCTGCTTGATGGAGCAGTAGTCCTGTTGGACACGGTAGGGGCGAAGCTGTTGGTGCTAGATGGAATAGGAGACTTACTGCTGAACACAGTAGTGGTACTGCTGCCAGAGGGAGCAGGCGATTTACTGCTGAAGGCTGTAGTGTTGGTGTTGGTAGATGGAGTAGTAGACTTACTGTTGGAGACTGTAGTGGTGCTGTTGCTAGATGGAGTGGTAGACTTATTGCTGAAGATAGTAGTATTGCTGCTGCTGCTAGATGGAGCAGCAGACTTGCTGCTGATCGCAGTAGTGGTGCTGCTGATAGAAGGAGCAGACGTCTTAGGCTTGTTGCTGAAGACTGTAGTGAAGCCAATGTTGGATGGAGTAGTAGACTTACTGCTGTACACAGTAGTGGCACTGCTGCTAGAGGGAGTAGTCGACTTATTGGTAAACACATTAGTTGCACTTGTGCTGTTGGGACTAGTCCTGTAACTGCTAGCAGGGGCTGTGTCCTTGCTGCTGAGAGCAACATTGCTGAAACTGCTTGCAGGAGTGATGTTGTAGGGTGCATTGCTATTAACAGCCAGTTTGCCATTTGTGGTAGGCGTAGGAAGAACACTGTTTTTATCACTGTGAGCAGATGGAACACTACTGTAAGGCGTTTTGCTTGCACTGCTGTTTAGAGCGTTTTTGTAGTTATTGGCAGGAGTACTAGTACTGTTCGATGAGGTAGTAATATTGCTGTTGAAAGGTGTGGCACTTCTGTTACCGAGGTTAGTAACAGCGTTGCTGCTCTTAGGGGTGCTATTGTGAAGGTTAAACGGGGAAGGTGTTTTATTGCTGTTGACAGCCGTTGATGTAGTTAAGGCGGGAACGGAGCTACTGATGGTTGAACTACTACTATAGCCAGTGGGCGATGGCACGCTGTAACTGCTCGTAGGAGACTGGACTTTTGGTTGTTGGCCAATTCTCCAAGATTCCTCGGGCAACTTTTGTGTTTCACGTGGTGTAGAGAGAAATCCAGAGTTTGTTGAACCGGTCTTTGGCGTATCCAACCTGTTTGGCTGACTGGAGATTGAAGGCCCTAGTCCTGGCTTGTATTGGTTGGTTACATTTATGGCGTGTCCATTGGCGGTGGTCCCAAGGCCTGTGGTGTTGTTATTTTGGTGGTTGATGCAGATAAAAGTTCCAGGTTCAAGCCCAGATTTATAGGTGCCTGGGTGTAGAGTTCCAGTGCACTGCTTACACCTGCAAATAATTAGTAAAAAAAAAAGTAAGAACAGACAGCACAAAGCTCGTCACAAAAAAAACAAGCTGACTATATACGCTTTCTGAATGCAAGAGTTCATATAAGGCCCCTTACCACAAAATGCAAGCATGGGCGTCATAATATTAGCGCACAATAATCATACCAAAACCTCTATAAAACCATCAAGCAACAAAACACTGCTCTGTATAAAAAATGATAGCAAGACAAACTAAGGAAGTTCAAGTTCTCACAACCAAATTAACTATCATTTAAGCAGATTCACTATTGGTACTCTTGACAAGGCGATATTAATAACAGATTATTATTTTAATATTTCAGAGAGAGGCAAATTAAAATGCTCTCATTTTGTTCTGTAAATAAGGGTAAGACCATGATAAAACTCCAACATTATCCTTTTTTTTACATTTCCTCTTCCCAGGGATTATGCCATTCATTCTCCCTTCCTTCCTTGTCTTACATTTGTGGCTAGACTTACAATGCACAGACACTTCCCCTCTTGTACTCTGTAAATTACTGTGCAAAACCTTCTTATAGCCTGAATTTCTCCTGTCAATAGGAATTTCTAGTGGCCATCAAAACACATTGGGACCGATTCACAAAAGTAATCGGAGACAAAATCCTAACTTTACGACTTTCAGTATTCACAAAAGGCATTTAGTAGTAGTAAAGTTAGGATTCTTAACTTTACTACTACTAAACTGACAAAAATCCTAACTTTACGACTTTTGGTATTCACAAAAGGCATTTAGTAGTAGTAAAGTTAGGAATCCTAACTTTACTACTACTAAATATCTTTTGTGAATACCGAAAGTCGTAAAGTTAGGATTTTGTCTCAAATTAATTTTGTGAATCGGGCCTACAGACTCCAGATGTTACATGTTGTAATATGGAGGCAATCATAGATAGTATGTTCCTACCCCCCCTTTCCCCTTTAGAATATTAGAACATTCCAACAGTTGGCCAGAGAGCTTGCCTTAGAATGTTGAGGTGGTGAACTGTGAGGCGTCAGACTGGCGAAGGGGTGGAGCAGTGGAGACACGTAATAAAGGCAGATCTTCTGGATCCCGTGTTTTGTACTAATCGTAACATTACAGCACCTAAGTCTCTATGACGCCTGATATATACACGCTCTTTGAACTCTCCCTGTGTCCCTTAGGTTCGAATTTTGCCTTACCTGAAGCAGTTCCTGTGGTAGAGCTTCCCGTCCACCAAGTGCCGCTGCACAAGATGAACATGCTTGCCACACATCGCACAGTTGCTGCTAAGAGTGCCGCTGTGGTTGATTCTGTCTGAAAAATCTCTGGTCTACAAATTAAAACAAGAAGAATGTGATGATTTTCTTTTACAAAGGTGCAATATTCTTTTTAACAAGACATAATATTAGGTACAGCCTTTTATCAAATGGTCAGCAGATATCCATGGTAAAGTTGCCCAAGCTTCAACACTGTGCTTAAATTTAACAACCATGGGACTTACCGGTAATCTTCATTACTCCGAGTCCTAGTCTTCCTCACCAGAGTATTACTAATGAGCATTCTGCTCCTACAAAAACTCCAAGCAAAACTTAACATACTAGTCTCCCTATCCCTCCAATATGGCCCCCAGTGGCAACTACCAATCACATAAAAGGATACAAGATCCACACCACGACCTGTAAACTGAAGCCGTATACATGAAACCACAACAAAGGGCCGGGAGAGAAGGGAAACTATACTGTGGCGAGGAAGACTAGGACTCGGAGTAATGAAGATTACCGGTAAGTAACCGGGGCATTACCTCCTCGTCCGTCTTCCTCGCCACAGTAATTACTAATGAGCAGATACCAAAGCAATATCAGCTTAATGGATAGGAAACACAGCCCACACGTGGAAGGCAGTACAACAAGAAAACGTCAGTGACAACAACGGAGAGAGACACCTCTCAAAAAAAACACTAAGGAAAATATCCAGGACCCGATCATGAGCCAAACCATAGCGCACACCCCAAATAGCAAAGGAGACCCAATGCATAGTGAAAGACAACAAAAGCAGAGGGGCGCCCGCACAGCAGGATAAGACCCACAACCCCAAATGAACAACCATTCAGGAACAGGGAAGACAGCACAAGAGCCAACCCAGAAGGAACACAGGCCGGAACACCGAAGAAGAACCAGAGGGCCCATGAAATGGATATAGAAGGAACAGCCACGTTCAACCTGGACGCAACGCCGCCACCAACAACAGAGGAAACCACGGGGGCGAAGCCAACCCGGAACCACCAGAGGCACCAATGCCCCTTCACACCCAAACCTCAGCACAATCGCCGGAATCAGGGGAACCAGAGGAAGGCTGACAACAGGCTCCTCGGCCACTGGAAGGATATCGCATCCATCCTCCAAGCCCATGGAAAAGGCATAAATGCCTAGAAATAACGGAAAGTGCCAAGGACCGAAGAAGCAAACAAGTCCACCATCGGACACTCGAAACACCACAACAATGGCTGGAATATCATCTGAAACAGATAAAAAGAACCCAAGGAGGGAAAGATCCCACACAGACAGTCCGCCAACACATTCCCCCGGTTCAGGAGAGAAACCGCAGACAGTGAGGCCAACCACCACCCCGGCCTGGAACTATGGAGTCAACAGAGTAAACAGAGGGAACAAACAACGTAACCCTCCCTATAGAGGGAAGCAGAACATGACAACATGAGTCTGTCCGGACATGCATCCCTCCCCCCAAAACGGGGCTCAAGAGTCCGCTAAAGCAGGACCCCCGCCCCCAACTTACCTGTAGAACAGGAACATGAACAGCACTCGGAGTAGTGCAGAAACAAAAAAATAGGTTGTGGTGTGGATTTTGTATCCTTTTATGTGATTTGGGGTTGCCACTGGGGGCCATATTGGAGGGATAGGTAGACTAGTATGTTAACTTTTGCTTGGAGTTTCTGTTGGAGCAGAATGCTCATTAATAATTATTGTGGCAAGGAAGACGGGCGAGGAGATAATGCTTTTCTTTAAGAAGTGGAGTAAGGATGGATGTGGGCAGTGATGGCGGGCCTTAACTCCTTCATTTTTTGATCACGGCAGCAGACTTAACAGCATTACTGACCTGAAGCCCCGCCTTCTACCCCTCGACAGCCTCAAAGAGCTTAACAGCCTGGCTAGAATGCAGCATGCATATTGACCAAGAGGGAAAGCCATTGTCCTTTGACTTACATATGTATTGAAATAGAAGAAGGACTGTCAATACACAGTATGTCAGAGGATCACTGTTTTGGCTGTATTCCTACTGATATTTGTGAAAATAAAAGAAGGGTGCACACTGCAAGGGAGGAGACAGACTGGCTGCACCATAAATTAAGTACTGGTGGTACCCACTGGCAACCACCGGTACAAACTAAGTACTGCATCCAACCCTGGAATATGCTTACAAGGTCAGTATCCCACTCCTTTTTAATTGAACTCTTGTTGAGGACAAGATAGTGTGCAGTGTTTTAATTTCTACTGAATAACCTTACAGAAATCAAAAGGTACGTTTATATAACCCCACTGCATGATATCAGTACATACAACATATTAGCGTTACTATCTGACACGCAGAAAAAAAAGGTCACAAAAAATAAACCCCCCCCTCACCCCCCCCGGCTTTGGTGACATTTTGTTGAATCAAGAATACACCTTTCAAAGACAAAAACCCTTAATGTGAAATATTTTATAAACTGTATTGCATTTGTGATGATCTGGCTCAGAGGTACTAAAGCACACCATCTTTCCTTTTTCAAAGAAAGAGTTCTGAAGACACACCTAATTATAGATGTGAAAAGGGGCATTTCTTTGCTATAATGTCACTCAGAACTACAAGCAGCAGCACATACCCAAATTTAGAATCCGATACTCACACAACTGGCTCTCAAGAAGGACCAGACATAACATTATCATTTAAAGTATTTGTTGTTTGTATTAGCCTTCAATTTTCATTTATCTGTTTTGCGGCACTCTAAATAAACATTTTAAAAACAAATCTTTCTGTTACCAAATTTAAGGGTACTCAGTTTACCATCCTTGGCAGGATGGAGGTCTGAGCTGGAAGTGTGAGATTCTAATTCGTGCATCACAAAGCAACAGGTATCATTGATAAGCATTTAACTCACTGAGCCTTGCAGCTGCCTCTATTTCAATGTATTTATTAATCTGAGCACTAGCCTAATATGCAATATCAAAAGTTTTATAGATAGAGAAAGTTGTTGAAATGATGGGAATAAATAGTGTCGTACAGGCGCTTTGATTGGAGTATTTGCTGTCACTGGGCTGTGCTTCTGTACAGAAGTTATAGTCCTGTCCTTAGGCGATGGAAGTGCCTGGGATGATTTGGGAGAAGATGGGGTATTCACTTCAGAAAGTATTTTCTTCTCTTTCGGCTCATCGCTGGATCCTGGTGGAGGGCGTTTGATACCACCCATGCCTCCGACTGTAAGAGAGGGAAAAGAACATGATTTAGGAAGAATACCCGAAACATTGACCAAGGTCAGAGAAGACAAATCAACAGAAGACATCAAGGAAGCAAGAGCTCAACAGACTCAAAATCATTAATGACACTCAAAAATTACAGTATGGGACATGTGAATTGGTGCTGTTGTATTTGTAATCAAAATTAAAATGGTTTAATGTGTCTTTTATTGCGTACATCAGTTTCCACCATAAGCAATTTAGAGAAACCCTAATGAAAGGTGGGATGTATTTTTAAGTGAATTCTGATAATAGAGTTTTTGCTGAGTATTTATTTGTTTAAGCTCAGCTTTGGAAAGCTAGGATGCAGAAAAGCCTGCCCTCCTGGAAAGTAGATCAAGATGCACATCAAGCCCTTGAGCATCTTCTCTCACAGAAGACGGTCCTGAATCAAACACAGATGTGGGAATATAAGAGCTATTAAGGACATCCTCATTACAAATTCTTCAGATTTAGAATTATTTTAAAAAAGAAGGAGGGGCGGGGGCAACACCGTGGCCTAATGTGCAAAAGCCTACTCTGCTTGAAGTGAACTTGGGGGACATGAGAGCAGCGTGTTGGCATTTTACATTTCTTGCTACTGCGACAAGATCTACCAGTAGGTACCTGCCAGTGATCATAGATTTGCACAACTACCTTGTAGTTGATAACGCATTTGCAAACTTGTGTCAGAAACTAGTGATGAAGCAGTGATTTGCAGGCCTCTGAAACAGAGGGGGTCTAGACCTTGCTCCTTCGCCTGCTGAAAGAGTACACTGGATCTGCGTTTGATGTTGCACCCAAACTTCCTCCATTGTCCCACAAATCTGCAGATGTGGTCTATGCGTGCAACCACCAAGTTGCTCTGTTGCACTGCAATTGTTTGTCACAAGGTGTAGCCCCAGCTCCCAAAAGACTATGCCATTTGTGATCAAATTCTGAAAAAAATACTATTATTTTCTAATCTCTTCAAAGATACTCCAAGCATTAGCATTCATTGTTCAATCGCAGAGAAGGTAAGATCTGGTTTGCTTTATGTCAAGGACATTTCTGATCAATAAAAGAAAATCTCTACTCCAAATTTAAACATTTGCATGATCCCAGAACTAAACAAAATCCTAATACTAGATACTGTGGAAGATCTTGATATGTAGCAGATTATTGGTATCCCCAGATGTTGGGGGCTTTGAGGCTGGATGAAATTGTAGGAGAAACATTCTGGTAACAGCTTGCCTTCAGGGGTCAATCAGCCAAGCATAGTAGACTAAATATACCCTTCTTACTGAGATGGGCTGCTACCACCGCCATGTACATGGAGGTACTCCAAGACTCTTTCAAAAGCAGATACTCAACCCTAAATCCTCGATTTCTACGCGTTTGCAATTGAATGAACCAGATGCAATTGATTCAGCGCCCAATGAGCAGAAAGGGCCACGAGCACCATACTATTTTTTTGCTCTACAGTTGTACTACGCTTATAAAACATTTTGTTTCTGGAACACTTAACAAACATTTACGAAAGAGCACTTTAACTATCAAAAACATTTCTATGCATACATTTTGCCACTGGGGTTGGATTTGGGGAGCTCTTTCGCCCCTTACAGATGCTCAAATGTGCAACAGCTGCAGAAAAGAAGCATCTGGGACCTTGATGTCCAGAGGCCTTTATCTGACCTGTTCCAATGGACTCTGGATAGCATGGTCCTTCAGTCAGTGGGTGCGACAGGATGGGCTGAAGGCATAGACTGGGCAACAGACTCTTTCTGTCCTATAACCTTGGGACATGCACCGCCCCATGTTAATCAGGTTAATCATTCACTAGATCAGGTACTCTGTGCACTTTCATGATTGCTTTAATTGTTTATTTCACAATAGCAAGTTGTAAGTCTACCTGGAAATAAAAAGAATTAAGCAGGGCGGTTTTTTGGTGCAAAATAAAACACAGACGCGGATATGAAAGGAAGTGAAGAGCAAGCAAAAGGCTGCGTAAGTTTACAAAGCTGAAGAAAATGGATGTCACTGTAGGAAATAGAAATCCCTAGTCCACCTCTGCAGGGTACATTTGTACACATTTTCGATTCGCCAAGAGGCACGTTGATCTCTTCCACCACCACAGCCGCCAGGTTCCAGTTATTAAATATTAAAAAGATGCACTCCCCACCTTCCCTTCCTCATCACCAACCCAACAACACTCAGGTGATGAGACAGCTGGGTCACTGCAGCAGCAGCAGCTTGTTATTGTGCCTCCCAGAGTACCCACCAAACTCCAAAAGAAGGCTGATTCTGCCACAAATAACAATGTCTAACCTCCTGGACATCTAATTCACTAACCTGGCTGCAGACATCAAGCATGCTTGCACAAGACAACCTTATATCCTGGCACTTCACTCTTTTATCCATCTTAGCTGTGGGCAAGCTCAACTTGGCACCAACCCTAAAGTTTCCTGCCCACCAAAAACTTTCGACTATGCGCGTGTATCAAGGCTTCAGTTCTTCCAAGTTGTCAGAAGCTTACCTGGAATGGTCTCCCCCTTCACCTCTGGCGAAGCCGACACTGCACCAATTCAGGAAGGACCCCAAGACCTGGCTCTTCGAATGACCCCAACGGCGCCTAGAGACACTAATGGGCGAGTAGTGCACTCTACAAAACCCTGATTGATTGATGACAATAATGCCCTTCTTAGTCAGGCCTGAGGCACCCACCTCTCTATTCCTGAGTTCAAGTGCACCATTAACCTCATGCACGCGGGCCGTTTTCCCGCTGTGCGCTGAGTTTTTAAAAAACCCGCGTTACATGACGAGACGAGCGTACGACAGGCGTAACTCATGACGAGCTGAGCTCGTCATGAGCGTCGAAGGGGTTAAAACACTTCTCGTGCATTGAGGGCACTTAAGGAAACCTACGGTTAGCAAATGTGCCCCTGGCATTGCCCTAGCTACTGCTAGCCTCAGGGTTCATGAAGCAGAAGAGATAGTGTTCAAGGCTCTGAAAGCCACATTACTATCTACAGTTTAATGACCTGGCCAATGCCTTGATCATCCGGCAGCCAATAGGAGGCTGTCGGGTGTTGAAGGGGGGGACAGAGGATCATCCTGTGATGCCATCAGTGCTTCAAGGGAGTATGACGTCACTTCCACCACTCACAGAATTTCAAAGAATCACCATTCATGGAATTACAGCTTAAAAACATGCTCAGCTTGCCCTCACCCACGCTTCTTACATAGACAGGGCCACTGGCAGGGGAGGGTCAAATTATATGGCAGGACAGAGTAAATTATGCGGCAAGAGCAGGCAAATTATGCAGTAAAATTTGTGATAGTATTACTTAATTATTTTCTCATTGTTACACTTGTTGACACTGCCTGGGCATTGGTTGCACCTCATTAGTACTAGTTCAACACACAAACATAGCAATGAGCTACAGAAAGGAAGACCAGTCAACCTTTGCAAAGGACCTTACTCTGCGCAGCAGCTCATGCCGCAGAGTTTTTTTGACTAACTTTTGAACCGTTTGAGCTAGAAACTTTTTGGGGTTAAAATCTGTCGATTAGGCGGCAGATGGATAATGTGGCAAATCTACAATTATGCAAAAATCACTGCGCAATCGCATAATTTCAGTGGCTCTGTACATAGATGACTACCTTGGTAATCAAATTAGTTTCCCAACCTACGAGGTTAAATATGCACGCTCAACACATATGCTCTACACTTATGCAGTTGTCTTGTCCGGCCACTCAGAATTGTGAGCCATTTGCTTATTTCTATGTAAGTGGGCCATGACCAGGTTCTCATTTACTGAGAAGTAGAGGTCGGGCAGGGCTTCCAAATCAATATACACAAACACCATATTGGGGGTCCTGGTTATTAATGTAGATTTTGATTATTGCTTCCATCTTGTTTCTTTTTTTATATTTGCTTACGATTTTTATTCAGTGCTACTAACCTCCCAAGAATGGCCTCAGTGTTGTTCTGGGAGTTGGTATATAGAAAGGTATGCAGAGTAAAATATAGCGCCTTGTAGAGGACAGCGCTGAGGACCAGGTAATCAAGAACCTGTAAGTCAATCTGATATGGGAAGGGCCTAGAGTAGATGTCCACCATCAAATATTTCCTAAACGGTTGCGATACCTTATGGTGAAGGACACATTGGGGCCTTCGGGGTCTGACCCGCCAGTTTGCTACTAGAAAAGTCCAGGAAACTACAGTAAGGCAACACGTGGTGCTAAATGAATGCCACATAAGTACAAATATGTGTGGTGTAATTGTGAAAGGGTGCATCAACAGTGGGACCAGAAGGTCATGCTAGAGCCACTAATGAGTCTCCCCTTAGCGTACAGTCCCATCGCCCTGTGCCACCGCCCCCCCTGCTGGCACTCAGCCTAATTTTTACATCCGACGCGACACGCCGGTCTTACAGAGCACCCCATGCCGTGAGGGCCATACCCTGCTAGTTTTGAATAAGCATCAGATATATCGCCAACCCATATGAGCTTTCATCTGGCCCCCGGCTAATATAAATGTGATCCTAATCTCAGATCAGCTGCCTAGATTCTAGGTTCGTCTTCCATATACATTGTATCGTTTCTCATCATGGGGTAATGCATTTATTCAAGGAACCAGCACTACCTATCCTCATTATAGTTTGAAGGGACACGAAGCTCCGATGAAATATATGTTTTTTAGCCAGTTTTTCCTCTCATCTTGAGCATTTCATTGCAAAAGACGGGTCACCTGACGAAGGCTGCCAAGCCGAAACGCGCGTACCATCGTCTTTTTTGTCTTATGCTCAATTGTGTCTATGTTATTTGTTTTTATGAACTATTCTGAATATAATGCTTAGAAATACCAAATTATTATAAAAACATATCAGATTGTACCGAAAAAACGTTTATATTTACACTTTATACAAAAAGAACTATCAGATATAAAAATATGTGTCTTTGAATAATAAAACTAAAAAACTGATCCATGTAGTTGGTGAAAAGACTTTGTTATAGTGGGCTATAAATTATAACTCATCATGTATTTACCAAGTTAGGTTTATTTAATTAATGGTTTACTAGCTATAGACCTTTTCAAACTAGGCACCACACGACACCACACGACTGTACCAGCCTGGTTTCCAAAAGTTGAGAAACCGTAGCCAGGCTGCGTGCAAACAACGCAGGTGAGCTGGAAGAAACTATTTATACACGCTGGCTTCCTGATAAATACACACCCTTTTGGCTGCAGGACAAAGACAGAAGGGTGTTGGAGAGACAAGAGGAAAAAAAAGTCACGCGGGATCAATGAAAGAAAAGAACAGAACTAAGGCGAGGCAGCGAAAAAAAAAAATCAAAGTACTGGTGGAAAAATTGGTGGGTAGGACTGGAGGGAGGTACGGATGTGTGGAGGGATGATAAAAGCCAAAGAGGAAATGGGAGAGGTGCAGACTTTGAGCAACCACAAAACGAAAGTCCAAATCCCGGATCCAGCACACTTCAGTTAGCACCACCAGGAGAAGTGTGGCTCAATGGTTAGAGCGGCAGACCCTGATGCAGAGGTCTGGCCCGGGACCAGGGCTCAATTTCCTCGATCCTGATAATTCTCGCCTCGATGCCTATTCTAATCATGGGTCCCACTCTGCAACTCTGGGCAATAGCTTGCTTAATCTCCACAACGGCCCCAACGGCCCTGGGATGCCTGGCTTCACCTTGTGGGTGCCCAGGAGTGGACATTTCACAGGGAAAAGCCAGGAAGGGTTCCACAGCGTTATGCGTTACAGCGCCAGGACACTCCAGTTGGGGTATTAGTGCGCTTTACAAGTACAAATTACATTACACCACCAGGCACAATGTAGGAAAGGAAACAAGTGCAAAAAAAGATTGTAATGGTGACCTATGCACCAACGTGCAAGGGAAAGCTAAATGCTGGTTGTAAAACAAAGCAGTAAAGTAAAACCATAATAGAAAAGCCAATATTATGTATAAAAATATACACATATGCATACCAGAAGAAAGCCGAGGAAACCTACAGGAAACCAAGCCAGGCCCAATTGAGACATCACGAGAGGAAAGCGCCTTGTTAGCCGGGTAACTAACTTCATAGTGTGTTATATCTATTTGGCGTCTGCATAACAAGAAAGATATTCACAACAAGCGAAGGAACAGCAGATCAGGGGTCAGGCTGACCAGATCTTGGAAGCTGCTGGTCTTGGCAGCTGCTCACTGCTTGCAGAGGTTTGTGGTTCTGGAGCGGCTGCAGGGCTCCGCCTGATGAACACCACTGAAACCACTCATGGATGGAGAGCTCTCCAAGGGACCACGGGACACTCACATGGCGGATTATGACATGGGAGGGCATGGCAAAGCACTCAAACAAAACAAAAAAACAAAAAATGTGTTCTGCCGCCAAAGTAGTTCTCCTACAAATGGATGCACAATTACTACTTTTTAGGGAGGAGAGAAAATTGTAAATGTAAATGTAAATTGATACTTGTATAGCGCACTACTCACCCGCAAGGGTCTCAAGGCGCTTGTACGAATACCGCTGTGGAACCCATCCTGGCTTTCCCTGTGAGGCGTCCACTCCTGGGCACCCCCAAGGTGGAGGCCAGGCATCCTTAGCGTTGTGGAGGCCGTTGTGGAGATTAAGCAAGCTATTGCCCAGAGTTACAGAGTGGGACTTCATGATGGGAATAGGCACCGAGGCGAGAATTTCCAGGTCCGTGGAATTTTGAGCCCAAGACCCGCCGAGGCGGGGAATTGAACCCTGGTCCCGGGCTAGACCTCTGCATCAGGGTCTGCCGCTCTAATCATTGAGCCACACTTCTCCACCTAGTAGTAAGCCTGAAGAGTTGCACCAGCTGCGTATTTCCAGGCATGCCATTGAGAAGGTCAAGTGACGTATTCTTGCGGCATCAATTTCCGTAATGCGTGCGGATTTTACAATTGCAAATTTTTTCTTATTTTGTTCCCCCCCGCCAAGTGAAAAGCGCTATTCTACATGGAGGCAACTACCCTCTCCGTTCCTCCCAGTCTGGAGGTGATCCATGCTCCTTTGCGCTTTGGAAGTGGAGTAACTTCAGCCCTTTGCTGGCGTAAAACTCTGACAATGTCAAGGGTGGGAATGCGTTGGATAAGAGTTTTTTGAAGGCCACAAACTCAGAATCTTGACGGCACTTGCAAGCTTCAAAAGCCCCAGAAAAAGCCGTTTTACTCACCCAGAGGAGAAAACTGTTTGAAGATTATTTCGATAGAGCCCGGGCCATCACAATTCTTAGCAACATCCACCCAAGAAACCTGAAGTATGATGCAGTATTACTGCTCCATAACCATCTAGTGCTCCTGCCCCAAACTGAGCATATGAGCCGAGTCATAGCCTATTTCAAGGGTGTGCATGCCAGCTCGCATAAACAGTGAAATATATATAACTATAATCCTTCAAGTCCCCACTCCCTTGACCCAACACAATGGCACTAGAGACCATGTACTCCTTTGCAGGTATTAACGGGGGTTTATTGAACAGTTTGCACGGAACCCCATTGGGTGACTTCGATTCTTCACAAACGTGCAACGGGGTAAAAGTAAAAAAGAAACCATGTCTGCCCGACACTATATACATCACTGTATATTTGAAAAATATGCTGCATATAGTTTTATGATTACATAAACTCTCAACCTCTAAAAATGATTTTAATTGATAGGTTGTATATATTAAGCATATTCAACATTTATTTACGAATTCATGTATTTAACTTTTGTAAAAACGGGGTCTGTTTTTTACCAGGATGTGATGTAAATTATATATGTTTTCAGTGTCTATGAATGTACACGCCCCCTTTGTGTGTTAATTGTGCGCCCTATTTATTCACTGTCATTGGTTCTGTCTGGCATGTGATGAAAGCTACCGTGTCGTAGCCGAAACGAGTCATGCTGGCAATCACGAGGGAATAAACCACCTTTGAATTTCAAAACTCAGCGCTGTGGAGTGGTCTGTACCTGTGGTTTTCGTTGTTTATAGGAATGCTTTTCCTCATGTAAAGAACGGAGCAGGACTTTGAATCATATATATATCACGCTCACAACTCCTCTGCTTTACCAAAAGATGATGCACTCACGGAGATGCTTTTCAAGTTCTTTTATGGCAGGCAAAAACAAACGCGTTTCGGCGTGACGCCTTCCTCGGTGTTCAATGCACACTGAGTGAGACTGGTTTAAAAGCATTACCAATGGGGCACAAAGTTAAAGAAATGACAAAGCGTCTATGATTGAAAAGACGCCATCTTGGAAAGGTGTTTTTCTAAATCGTTTCATGCTATGTTTACAATATTTACAAAACGAAAACAAAAAATCTCTTGCATTTCATGACTGTACATAGTGAATATTTACAAATCAATCTTGCCGGCACTGTTCCTTTTATTGTATTAACGTAGACCCTCGGAAAAGTAGTTCATTAAGCACGTGTCTGTTACAATTTTGACAACAACGTTAGAGAGAGGACAAAGCGTCTCTGATTAAAAGGACGCCATTTTGGAAGGTATTTTGCTAGTTCGTTTCATACAATGTTTACAATATTTACAAGATGAAAACGAAAAAAAAAAAAACTCTCACATTTCATGACTATACATAGTGAATATCTTCAAGTCAATCTATCTTGCCGCGTATCGGCAGTGTTCCTTTCATTGAATTACAGTAGACCCTCGAAAGGGCAGTTCATTAGGCATGTGTTTTGTTACATATTTGGCCTTTGTTGAACCCATATGTTCTAGAAACAGAGAAAGGACGGTGCGCCTATTCTCTCTCTAGGCGCGTTTTTCACTATTCAATAAGTGAAAACTTTATTGCACTATTTCAATTCACATAGGACGCACCTTCTATGTAAGGTGTGTTGTCCTATTCTTGTCTTACAATAAGTTCTGGATGAACTAAGTTCAATAAAGCTGTGGATCGGCTATACGTCCTTCTGTTTTCAATCTCATACGGGTCAATGTGTCAATTTAACAGAAAACTTCTAATTTGTGTACAAATATATTTACAATTCATGGTGTGTGACTTAGATTGATCATTGCTATAAAATACAGAATTCATATTAATTTGAAATGTCTACACTATATACAGGTACCAAAGATTCAAATATTTCAAATCCCAGATGCAGATTCATGAGCCTAGATGTACGACAAGCTCCTCCCCAATATTCAATCCACCTGGATGTTTAGTCATAAGGTCTATGATATACTGAGATTCTAATCTGCGCAATCTTTTCAGCCGATCCCCCCCTCTGATGTTTATGGGTACAGAGTCTAAAAACCATAGAATTGTAGTTTGCTCCTATCTTTATGATGCAGCTCAGAGAAGTGGCGCGCCACCGGATATGCCATATCTACCTTGTCTATGGCCCTTAAGTGCTCAAGGATTCAGATTTTAAGAGTATGGATCGTGCTCCCTATATACTTCAGCCCACACGGGCACAACAAGCAGTATACCACATAGGGAGTAGTTCAGGTGATTAATTTCTTTATAGATTTTAATTCCTTCATCCCAGGGACTTTGTATCCCAGAACCCTCTTACTATTGATGCACGCTTTGCATTTCCCGCAGGAAAAGAACCCTTTCATTTCTTTCAGGGTATTAATCTTCCCTGGAAGGCCGTTCACAAAAGTTGACTGATCATCTTTCAGTTGCTTATTGATGTATTTGGGTGTTAAATTGGTGCTAATATGCTGTATTTTCAAAGACTTTACTTTACTGATAAAAGCCCTGAATATTAAGATTTGATATGGCGTCGCTGCTTTCTTTACTACAAGAACAAACTCAATACATTATCAATATATACCCTACCCTTGTCCTCTTTGCATCTTGATGAATATCTGAGATTTTTGGTTTTTCATTGTGTTGCTTTTGTGGTCTGTAGTTTGTATATCGCACTGCGTTAAATGCGGATTCTAAATGATTTTGTATGTTTTGTTTAAATCTGGTAGCCAAAATCAATAAAAAAATAAAGTGAGTAAAGTGTACTTAAGGATATGTTTAGAAGAGAGACTTTTAACTTTAATATGTTTAACCGCTTCAGCGCGGCGCAAATTCCTGCGCTGTGCTGAACGTTCAATTGGGCTTATGGAACCATGACGGAACGATTCCGTCATGAGCACAGGCCAACCGACGCTCATGACAGAACCGTTCCGTCATGAGCATGGAAGGGGTTAAATGTAACCACCATAAAATAAAATATAACTTAATTTGGCATGACTTTAAAAGCTCAATGAGAGAAATACTGTTACCAAAAGCAGTAAACATTTGGGAAAGCTTCTGAATTTTGACTGGCTGAATTTTGCTTGGCGCGGCATGCATTCGGAGGCCCATGTCCTCCACATCTACACATTTAACAATAGCCACAAAATAAGCCTTCAGATATGTGTTGTTGAAAGCAAACATGAGCCAAGAAGGAAGGGTCACTTCTCAGAAACATATGAGGCAGAGCAATGGGTTCTCTTTGACAACCCTGGTCTCAGAAAAGTGCTCATCTGAGGGTGGACCTCTGAACCCATTCATCTCTCTGTAGCCTTGAAATAATTAGCGACGTTCGGTTTGTGCAAACCTGCCTCGAGCTCATGTCAGGCACTGTCGAGGTTTGTGTGGTTAATGTTCTGGAAACATCAAAATGCATGCAACACAACCAGGGCACAACCCTGGCCCTCAGGCCTGACACCGGATTCTAGCCAGACAGGACAAACGCGACACGCCACAGCTATGCACCTGTCAGTAGAACCTTTCTGTGACAACTGCATTCCCACCTGCTGCATCAACATTACCTTGACATTTTCACAATAGTGGCGTAACGAAACATGAGGGGGCTCCTCCGCAACGTACAACGTTACAGGGAGCTCCGACAAGGTGCAACACCCCAGACCCCGTCAGGAACTCCCAAGCCAGGGGCTTGTGCACAGTGACCCGGAGGGGGCACCCCCCCCCCCCCCGCGTTCGGCTGGGAATATTGTTACGCAACGGCGTCACCACACCGGCCCGCATGCAACTCTACTCTTCCCATGTAGAACGGTCTACCTCCAATGAAATATGGGCGCACTGAACCTACACCAAGCGCAGAAAAGCATTCAAACACCTTAGCTAAACTCCAAAGGACTCAATCTTGTGAACTTGAGTGGCCAGGTGGTAAATACTGAGGCACGTTGGGCACATCAAGCGGAACCAGGAAGTGACGTATACAAAGTCACCGGAAATGTGCATATAAGAATAATATAATGGACAACAAAGCTTTGGGCCCGATTTAGATTTCGGGGGACGGGTTACTCTGTCACAATGTTGATATATTTGACATCCGCCGAAATATTAATAACAAAATATCCTACAGGATTTATACTTCGGCGGACCACCGTTGTGACTGAATAACCCATCCGCTGAAATCAAAATCAGGCCGTTTGTCTGGAAATAATAATTTTGGCAAAATGTTTAGATTCAGTTGGCAATAAAAATTGCTTCCTGGAATTTTGAACCCAATACATTATGAACCTGATCAACGCCACAACTATACTTCTATGCACAAATATTCATGACTTCGCATTTCTCCCATACAAGAGAGTAGGCAAGGACAGAGCGAAAAACATCAACGAGAAGAAACAGGAGCCTTTGGGCACAGACCAAGAGACAGAACAGAAGAAGGGCACAGTGGCATCAAGTAGGTACTCACTGGGCGAGCGGCCATGGAAGTAGTTATAATACTGCGACACATAGGTCAGAACACTGAGCCTATCTGGCACTTTCAGCGCCACCATATCTTCAGCGTCCAGCAGGGCGGGAATTCCAAGCTGATCTTCGGCAACTCGGAACGCCTGCAATGGAGCAGAAAAAACAAGAATTAGTTGTAGGTGGTCCAGGGGGCATCATCTTGTTCCTAAGGAAATAGGGATAAAGATAGACCCATCAGAAATGCCAATCAGGGGTAACCAATTGTAGCCTCCGATACGCATGTGCTGCTATTTGCCAACCTTCTCGCTGCCCCTGCTACACTGGGTCTCAGGGACCAGGAAAGCAGTGGACTCAAGAGGAAGAAACTGGGTTCTAACAACCATGTTAACATTCAGCAGTTTCCACTCCTTGCCTTGCCTCTGGCTCCGAAGCAGCAAATAGTGGGCGGTGTAAGGGTGAGAAAATGCATCCTCCCTACAATGTCATTGGAGGGTAAAGGGTACATTGAGTCCCTTTTAAGCTCTCTGTACATTTTGGTGAATGATTGCTAAATTCATTCCTATTAATTTCTCGACTTTTTAAAGGCACAACCACCGTCTGCTCCTCAATCCAATGGTTGGAGGAGACGAGGGAAAAAAATGTATCAAACACGCCTAGAACTGGCACAAATATGGTCTTCAATAAGACCATTTGCCATTTACCATCTTCTCACTTAACACAGACGCCTCACATCTTTGGCGGTGATATAATGTACCTCCATTCTCCATCCCTGGTTAGCTTCCACCTTGAGGAAGAGGCTCCCATTCCCATCATCCACTCCAACAGGTGAACTCCTAGGAGGATGGCCTGCCCCACTCATCTCATGCCAATGACTATTTCCGTGTCCAACTGTAAAAAAAAGTGATCTGCTATGGACCTGCTGTCTCCATTTGGAACAATACCTCAGCAACTATCATAGACCATTATCTGGACCTACTTATTCAGATACAGACTAATGAACCCCTCCACAAAACTCCTCATTAAGGAACTCAGGCCACACAACTATTCCATCATCAGGAAAGACACATCGACAAATGTAGAGAAGAATAGGCATCAGTCACATAAAAGTAACCTCGTATGGTACATAATCTCAGACAAAAATTTGAATCCTTTTAACTCTCCCTAGCGGAGGTGATCCTTTCCCTCTTAATTAACCGGAGACTCATCACCACATGCCACCATGCAGGAAATAATTTCACTCTAAGCAATGAACTTACCAAACCGGTTATGTCACACCCACTCCTTTCTGCCAATTTTCCCAGCTGATTTCAATATTAAATGGATTACAACTATAAGCCATACTGCAGTCTCCAATGGATGCAAAAAATCAGATACAACATTGACAAAAATCAATAAAAAAATAAATCACCGGCTCCAAAGGCTCCATTCTAGATCTCAAAACTGCTAAAGAACATTTAGGGTAGGCCAATGCCCCCATCACCATTAACTGGTCTGATGTCTCCCGGGTAGCTTTCCTAATCTTGTAACTAACAACACTCTCAAAATGTCAACAAGTTTTGAGATTTAAAAAAAAATGCCAAAAAGGACTTAATCTCCAAGGTTTCATTCTCTTATTGTTCGAAATTGGGTTGGTGGTTATATGGGCTATTAGGCTGGGTACAGCTCCTCCGTTCCATTCTGCCTGGAAGGCCCATCAAGTCACACCTAAGCTCCCATTGTGTGTGGCTGTATGGGGGAATACACAAAGCCTAAACTGTCACCCACCCCAGACATGTGGTCAGACATAGGCAGCAGGCACAAAATGGCTAAAGTAAGAAAATGGCAACTTTCTAAATGTGGCATTTCCAGAATTGCAATTTAAAATAGGACTTCCCCATCAGTTTGGATTTTAAATTGTGATCCAGAGACACCGAACTTGAAAAGTCTCTCTTCACAACTGTGAAACACATTTATAAAATGTAATAAGGTAATCCCAATTGTATCCTATAAAAGAGATAACCCTTGCTAGAAGTGAAAAATGTATTTAAGTGTTTTTCACTACCAGGACATGTAAAGTGTTAAAGTACATGTCCTGCCTTTTAGATACATTGCACCCTCCCATCTGGGTAGTGAAGGGCCTACCTTAGGGGTGACATATGTATGAAAAGGGAAGTTTTAGGCCTGGCAAAAGGTTTATTTTTCCATGTTGACATGGTATTTTACACTGCATACACAGGCTCTACAATTGCAAGCCTAAGACATGGTTAAGGGCTACTAAAGGGGGTGGCACAATCAGTGCTGCAGGCCCACTAACAGCATTTAATTTACAGGCTGAGAGTACAGTGAGTATCAATTTACTAGGGACTTATAGGTAAATTTAATATGCCAATTGGGGATCAACCACTGTTGCCATGTTTAGGGGGAGAGAGCACAAGCATTTCAGCACTGGTTAGCAGTGGTAATGTGCTCAGAGTCTTAAGGCCAACAAAAACGAATTCAGCAAAAGTGGAGGGTAAAGGCAAAGTTTTCAAGGGCGATCCTACAGAGAGGGCCATTTTCTAGCACTTAGCATTTGACAGGCGATACACATTCCCTCTGTGAGATCTCTACACTGAAAGAGATAGTACATGAGATAGGCCCCTTGTTTGGGAAGATGGTCAATCAGACCAAAAGCACCAACCTTGGCGAACGGCAAACACTAAAAGGAGCTGAAAGATTAAAAGCCAATAAGGAGAATATACAAAAAACAACAGTCCCACAGCCAAAACCTGATGTCAAAACACTGAAATCAAAGGGAAAAAACAGATTAAAAAAATATTTGAAATTATACATCAGCAAACACAATTTGAAATTGCACGATAGCCCGATAGATCAACATGTAAAGAACTTGCCTCTTTTTTGTTTTAGAAAACTAACAAAGAATTTCTCTGCAATTTCGGAAATTTAGGTACACCACTTTTAGACGCCAAAGCCCATGCTTCTGATGATGATCAAATCCCCCCGCATGCTGTTTAGGAATTCTGTACGATGCTGCTCCTGCAGTGGCCTTGTCTAACAAATGCCTTGCTGCACTGTGGGCGGCATCATCCGGGACTGCTTAAAAACACTACATATATACTATTATTAATAAAAAAAATGAAAGAAATAAAAAGTTTTTTGACCCCGAATGTAAAGGAAAACGATTGCCCTGTCGGAGGTCTCCTCTGTGTGCCAAAAATATAAGAATGTAAGGCTTCCCAATAAAGTGGCCACATTCTTATTAACAGTGTATTGAGTGCATAGCAATCAGGGTTCAGACCAGGGCACAGTACCAAATTGGTGACGATTATTTCTGATGACAAGCTTAGAATCTTTTAGAATGGTTATCTATGTCTACTATACTACCCAAATTAGTACAGTTGACCTCAAAATTCTTTGTTTGCTCGAAGAATACAATTGGCATTGGCAGCACTAGATTAAGATGGCTCAGTTCATATGTATTTAAATTAAATCAACAGGTAAAAATTGGCAGCTCCTACTCCTAATACACTAAATTGCTTTAACCCCTCCCCTGCTGATGACGGAACCGCTCCGTCATCAGCTGCGGTGGCGCTGTGTTGATGACGGAGCGGTTCCGTCATGGCCCTGCTGCCGCGCCTGCGCGGCGCGTTCTATTGAGCGGACGGGGCTGTGACGGAACTGCTCCGTCATGAGCACAGCGCAACCGACGCTGGTGACGGAGCGGTTCCGTCACCAGCATGCGCCCGCCGCTCTGCCGCCCTCCCCCCTTAGCACTGCGGCGGAATAGCCGCCGCAGTGAAGGGGTTAATGCATCCCTCCGGGCTCAAACTTCTCTCCTGCCCTCTTTAACTTGCATGCAGAACCAGTGCTTAATTTGTAAAATATTAAGTGCCAGGGCTCTGACCAGGAGGCCACTGCAGCTTGCACCACCCATCGCCCCTGTCAGTGCTGCCAATGCAACTACTAACCATCTCTCTCGCATGTAAATGCGATAGTTCAGCTTATTCCAGGCCCCCAAAGCTAAAGCAATGGCTGGGGAGGAAGGTATTAATAATTTTTTTTATGTATATCGTTTCCCTAAACATCTGTTATACTGCTCATCTCTAAATTACATGAGCAGCTGCTCATCTCTAAATTACATGAGCAGCTGCTCATCTCTAAATTACATGAGCAACGCCACCTTGTGGCAGACTGCCCTGAGTGTGTTGTTGATAATTAGGTGTCGGTGCCGAGCACCGGAAACCAATTAAGGGCCGGTGCTCAGCACCGGAAAGCTCCAGCTCAAATTAAGCACTGTGCAGAACCCACAAAAAAGAGGTAATAATTTAGCACCTCATTCTATCACTATATAGTCCATACACAGAATTAAATTATATATTTATATTATAATTTCTAGAAGAAGTGATTACCTTAAAACCCTGGCTCAAATCATATTGAAATATCATTTTAACTTAAGTTTCTTAAATTCAGCCCTTAAAGGCTAAGGACCGGATTTAGCCCTTGGCGGATGGGTTGATCCGTCACAACTGTGATCCCTTCCGCCCAAATATGTATCTCTTAGGATATAATGAAATTTATATTTCAGGGGGCAGGATATCCATCACCACTGTGAAGGAGTAACCCGAAATATAAATCCTATAGGATATAATGCAATTTATATTTTGGGGGACGGGATATCTGTCACCATTGTGAAGGAGTAACATGTCCGCCAAGAGCTAAATCAATCCCCAAGTTTCTCATCCCAACAATTAACCCCTTCTGTGCTCCAGTTGGTCTCCCTACCCAGTGCTGCGAACAGCCAACGGCCTTCGCAGCCCCGCCCACTCAATAGAACGCCTGCACCGCAGCGGAATTGCTGCCGAGGTTAAGGCGTTAAACAAAGACCAAGCCAGTGCACTAGGCTGTGCAGGCAGGGCAGTGAGGTACAGAACATCAAACAGCTTTCTCAGCTAAATCTCTTCTTCTCCTAACAGATGAAACCCTTCATTTGAATGATCACGGGCAGGCTATACCGAGTCTGTGAGATACCCGCTGTATAAAATCAAACACCGGAATCGCATACTCTCCTGTCAAGAGCTAAAATCAGCAACTGAGGCATTAGGCATATCGCATTCGGCTAATGGGCGCACTATCCTCGCCTGCATTCTTAACCCCTTCGATGCTGATGATGAGCTCAGCTCGTCATCAGCCAAGGGGGGCGTGTGCGGATGACGAGTTGAGCTCGTCATCTAATGCAGCTTTTGCAAAAAAGCCGCGTAGCGCAAAAATAACCGCAGCAGCGATGCGGTTAAGAACCATCTTGCTCCATTGAAAGCAGTGCTAAATGCAGCAACACATCTCGTACCAAACACAAAACAAGCACTGATAATGCCAATTGGTACAGCAGACTTTTACATACAAGAAAAAGAGTAGGCTTGCAAGGTCTTTCTCAGAAAATGTACCAAGGGTCTTAAATACCCTGCCCGCTCAGAAAAGGAAAGCACCCACATTTAACATCTTTGAAAAGTGTCTAAATAAAAAAAACTTGCTTGAAAAGAAGTATCATTAAGAAATATAAAAGTGTCTTTGTAGTACCAAATTGCGGTTTCTTGGGCCCTGTTTGTGTTTTTGAACCCATGTACATTTGTATGATTTAATCTCAGTGGCTTTTTCTCCTCTTTCCGACTACAGTGCTCCAACAGGCCAGTCTGCGCTCACTGCCGCATTCAGAACTACACCCCAGGTACAATACCTCATCTCACGCGATATACGTAGGGCTTCTCCTGATGACTTCTATGCTATGGATTTCACACACCATGGACTATTGTAGTGGTGGTTATGATGACCTCCTTGTCATCTGAGCACACAAGGTTTAATTTGGATAAGTATTATTAATGACTTTATTAAATCCACATTTTCATAAACAAACAGAGTGAATTGTTTTCAGCCCTACAACACTGCTACAGAACTCATTTTCACATCACTACTATGTAAATCTTTGTATACCACCTTACACCACTATTATGTAAAGGTTTATTTTATTCTGTTTCACTTTAAGCATCTTTCCTGGTTCACCTTGTCACCTATTTTATTCCAAGTACTGCATTTCGAAACTGCTGAGTCTAGGTCAGAGCGGTACAAAACAGTAAAAAAAAAAAAAAAAATTAAGGAAAAACACCTTCGGTGGCGTAGAACATTGAAAGAGTCATGAACAGAAGAATTAAACTGTCATAAAAAACCTGGAAAAAAACATACTGTGTGAAAAGAGGCTTTCAGCACTCTGGGACATAAAGTTCCTGCCCTCACAGGGGAAGCTCTTCATCTTACGTCATGCCAAGCGGTCTCGTGAAATTATTGTTGGCAAGAACATTTAGTAGGCCTTCAAGTCAAGCTGCATTACAGAAAGTGCAATAATACACATTTTAAGAAAAACCTCAAGCTCTGGGTGGGAATTTCAACTAGAAGGGCAGTGTTCGACTCCGGAAAAATCATAAAACCGCGTAAACACCATCACTTGGTTCGTCACTGCTGTCCTCTGAAGTTTCTAAAGTTCATTCATTCGACGGAAATTCCAACTTATCATTCAGAATAATTAGCTCAGAGCTGGAAATATTTCATAATCCAATACCGTACAAGGCAAGGCTCACCCAGGACAGGAATCCATGGTTGTGGCTCAATTCCCAAACTGAGTGAAAGAAAGAGTCATACTGTCTTAGAGGGGCAGCTCAGACTAGTTCTAGCAAAGGCGGTCTCTTGCGCGGGACGCGAGATGAACGAGCAATAGTTGGAACGGTTCCAGGCTTTGGAAGTGGTAGAGGCGCTCACGTCAACGCTTCCACCACTGCAAACCAACAGCTGCATGTACAGTCAAACAGAAAAGACCCAATGGAAAAGTCAGACTTCATGAATCATGTCTGACAGCTGAGGGGGATATGGGTACCCACTTCAGGTGCATACTTGGGGGATTCAAATCCAAAGGAAGTGTTAAGACAATGAGACAAAGAACAAAGATTCCCACAAAAACAATGATTAATGAAGGAAAGAATACAGCATAGTAAGGTTACTCACACTTGAAAACCTCAGAGCTAAGGCAACGCACTAATTCCCTATCAACAGTATCCTTTTCAAACTGATCCTGTAGTAGCTGCTTCCTCGTAATGTAATGTAACCAATGTTTATAAAGCGCACTGTGACCCAACGGGTATCCTGGCGCTGTGAGACGAAGGGCCTGTGACAATGGAGAAATTCGCGTGACGATCTACCAATTTTTTTATAAATGGCCCTTCTTATCAGGGCTTGTCCAAAACACGAGTGACTCAAGGCATAGTCCACTGAAGTCGGCTCTGCCTTGGCCTACAGTTACTTCAAGCTTCCTCGTTCATCTCTGCAGCGTAAGTTACTAGGTCTGGACGGTGATGGGTGGCAATAAGCATTTACTTCTGCCTTTACTACCATGGGGCCTTCCTTAGATGTCCTAAGGAGCAGCCCCAGGAGTTGTTATGGCAGACCTTCTGGGTTTAAAGAAACTACACAAAGAAAATGCTTGCCACCCTTGAATACACAGCCTAGTATTTGACTAATACAAATGGCTGAGATGAGTATGACAGAATAGGAAGAATGAAAATAAATGGAGACTGCAAGAATTAATCATTACTTTTATTTGAATTCCTCCCTTTTTATTTACTCCCCGCCCACCAGGAGAAAGTGCAGCTCTTCCTGGGTCTAGACAGCGCTATATAGCCTTCTCAAATCAAATGGACTAAAAACTGGTTTTCCTGATCGTTGAGACTTGAGCAACATGGCTGATGACCGGTGGAGCTGCTAGACAGCTGATGAGGAGATTGGCCCTTGGTTTCCCCCTTGACCGTCACCTACCCAGCCGGACATCGGGCCCAGTTCCTCCTCGTCTCCCCGCTTTTAGTCCTTCCTCCCCTCCCTCCTACGAATTCTTGAAAGATTGTTCATGTGTACGGTAACTTACTATGCTCTTGCATCTGATGTAACTTCTAACGCAACAATCCTAAATGTGAAGCGCTCCGATACCCTCTTGGGTCAAGTTCGCGCTATATAAAACTTTATAAATAAAATTACAATAAATACCCAGTATTCCGGTCCCTGTGCAAGCAGGGGTTAGCGCAGTGGTCGGGAAACAACAATCTGCTCACCATCGGGGCCGCAGAAGGGAAGAAGCGAGCGTTCCCAGAGCAATTTATGTGAAGGTTGAATAAAGTCAATGCAAGTGTGGGGACTACTCACTAAGCCACAAATACGTGTATAGGCACATCCAATATCCAGGTGTGAGGGATGTACGTTGTTACAACGCATGCTTTTACCACGCATGCCTTTACAAATCAGGTTTTTCAACGCAAGTCGTTACAACGACCTTCGTTGGGGGTGCTGGATAGTGAATAATTTAATTTACTATTCCAACTCCAGTCCCCGTGGATAGTAGGGAAGGTGTTGGATAGTGAATTAAACTATTACCTATCCTACAGCGCCCCCCAGCGCAATTCGTTGTAATGACTTGCGTTGAAAAACCTGCGTTGTAAAGGCACTGTGTGGTAAAAGTTGCGTCGTAAAGGATGTTTCCCGGTGTGAGTGACGTATTTTCATGGACCTTCCCATTCTTACTGGGATTTCCACTGGGGCGGTCAACGAAGAGCTTAACAAGGAAAAATATTTTTATTGTGAAGTTAAAATGTTTTAAGAACTTATAGGAATGTGTTTTTGGTAAAACAGCACCAGTTTCATAAGCCTAAACATGGATAATTTCCCAAAATACGGACATTTTGCAGAATGGGTTTATAAAACACAGTTTTACACCAGAATGTATCTGAAAAGCTTTTACAGATGTAATGCTGAGAGTCATAGCCATTAGCAGAGTACCTCTGGACATCGATAGGGATTTATCAGGAAAAGTAAGGAGGCTTTACACTCGGACATAAAGAATCTGATTTACTGTTGGTGCACTAGAATTAAACAGCAATTGAACAGCCGTACCACCCTCCTTGTATATACACTGTACTGTATGTATAAAAAAATCTCTCAATAAAAATTTGTTGAAATAAAAAAAAAAGTAATGTACAAAGCACGGTCAACAGCAGAACACATCATCTGATCTAAACCGCTGTCTGCATTCAATTAAGTGACTCTTTGATGTCTTTTCCTGATATAAATCAACTTTACATGTCTCCAGCAAACTAGCTGTTAAAGCAGATAACACAAAACCAACTCTTCAAAACAAGGAAGGTATTTTGAACTTCAAGGGACCCGTACATCTGTGATCCTTTCATCCCTCTATTTTGAGTGGTTATAGGAGTTCGCTTTTGCTTTGATAACATGACATCGGCTGCCAATGTCGATTTCACCTCACATTACCACCCCGGGGTTGGTTCGACCCGACCTTATCACTAGGTCCATGCCTCGCGGCACCACGGAACGTCACTGGACGGCACGGCTCACTTACCAGGTGGTTGTTTTCGTAAACATTTTCTTTTCGGAGCGATTTGAAGTCTCTGAAAAACAGAATAGCAACAGAGATTATAATCTGGTTATTTCTCCGACTCTTAGATGTTCCGGTCACGTCATGGCCTCCGCTCGGGCCGCAATCCGGCCTCTACACATTCTTCCAACTTTTACACATTTATTTCACCGCCTGAGCTAAGGTGCTGTATATGTGAGTGTGTGTAGAGGCTGAGGTCTGAGGGGTAGAACAGACGGAGAGTGCGCGCGAGTCAGAATTAGGAGCAATAATCGGAGTGGGAGTGTGAAAAGTGAGAAAGAGTGAGTGTGAAAAGTGGGAAAGAGTGCGCGTGTCAGCGAGCATGGAGGAAAACATGCAAAAGGGTAGTCAGACCTGCAGAAACGACCCAAATGTAGAGTAAAAGACATCTCCATCGGAAGGAGAACAAAAGAAACCATTAAGTATAAAATTGGTAACTCTACACCTACAGGCCAGGTTCCATCAAACAGTAACCACTCCAAAACCAAATGTCTGGAATGTAATCAAAGGGTCAATATTTCAAGCGGGGTCACTTTTTGGTCTGCAGCAATCGAGGGCTGCACATGAGATGTGGATTATTCACAATTAAATTAAATAAAAAAAAAAAAAACAAAGGGAGCAAAAAAACAAAAGTGAATCTACAGCTTGAGCAAACCGGAGTGGAACATTTCATGTCCCCAGGAGCCCCAAGGCACACGTCCACGCCCCAAGGCACGCCTCCACCCCCCAAGGCACCCCCCTCCACTCCATAAGGCACCCCCTCCACTCCCCAAGGCAGCCCTCTACCCCCCAGGGCACCACTCCACTCCTGAGGGCACCCCCTCCACTCCGCAAGGCATCATCCTCCACAAGGCATCCCCATCCACTCCCCCAAGGCACCCTCTCTACGCCCCAAGACACAACCTCCACTCCCCAAGGAACCCCTCCTCACCCCACGACACCCCTCCTCACCCCAAGGCACCCCTCCACACCTGAGACACCCCCTCCACTCCCGAGGCACACGCCTCCACGCCCCAAGGCACCCCTCTCCACGCCCCAAGGCACCCCTCTCCACGCCCCAAGGCACCCCTCTCCACTCCCCAAGGCACCCCTCTCCACTCCCCAAGGCACCCCTCTCCACTCCCCAAGGCACCCCCTCCACGCCGAAGGCACCCCTTCCACTCACCAAGGCACCCCCTCCACTCACCAAGGCACCCCTCTCCACTCCCCAAGGCACCCCTCTCCACTCCTGAGGGCACCCCTCTCCACTCCGCAAGGCATCATCCTCCACAAGGCATCCTCATCCACTCCCCCAAGGCACACCCTCCACTCCCCAAGGAACCCCTCCTCACCCCACGACACCCCTCCTCACCCCAAGGCACCCCTCCACACCTGAGACACCCCCTCTACTCCCGAGGCACACGCCTCCACTCCCGAGGCACCCCTCTCCACTCCCCAAGGCACCCCTCTCCACTCCCCAAGGCACCCCTCTCCACTCCTGAGGGCACCCCCTCTACTCCCGAGGCACACGCCTCCACGCCCCAAGGCACCCCTCCACACCTGAGACACCCCCTCTACTCCCGAGGCACACGCCTCCACTCCCGAGGCACCCCCCTCCACCCCACCCTCTCCACTCCCCAAGGCATCATCCTCCACAAGGCACCCTCCTCCAAACCATAGGCATTCCCCTTTACTCCCCCAAGGCAGCCCTCTACCCCCAGGGCACCCCTCCACTCCCCAGGGCACCCCCTCCACTCCCCAGGGCACCCCCTCCACTCCCCAAGGCATCATCCTCCACAAGGCATCCCCCTCCACTCCCCAAGGCATCCCCATTAACTCCTCCAAGGCACCCTCTCTAGGCCCTAAGGCACCCCCTCCTCTCCCCAAGGAACCCCTCCTCGCCCCACGGCACCCCTTCTCACCCCAAGGCACCCCTCCAAACCTGAGACACCCCCTCCACTCCCGAGGCATACGCCTCCACTCCCCAAGGCACCCCTCCACGCCCCAAGGCACCCCTCTCCACTCCCCAAGGCACCCCCTCCACTCCCCAAGGCACCCCCTCCACTCCCCAAGGCACCCCTCCACGCCCCAAGGCACCCCCTCCACTCCCCAAGGCACCCCCTCCACTCCCCAAGGCACCCCTCCACGCCCCAAGGCATTCCCCTCCACTCCCCCAAGGCACCCTCTCTACGCCCCAAGGCTCCCCCCTCCACTCCCCAAGACACCATTCCTCGTCCCAAGGCACTCCTCCTCGCCCCAAGGCACCCCTCCACGCCGGAGACACCCCCATCCACTCCCGAGGCACACGCCTCCACTCCCCAAGGCAAACCTCCACGACCCAAGGCATCCCCTCCACTCACCAAGGCACCCCCTCCACGCCCAAAGGCACCCCCCCCACACCTCCAAGGCACCCTCTCCACGCCCCCAAGGCACCTCTCCACGCCCCCAAGGCACCCCTCCATGCCCCAAGTCACCCCCTCCACGCCCCAAGGCACCCCTCCACGCCCCAAGGTACCCCTCCACGCCCCAAGGCACCCCTCCACGCCCGAGACAACCCCCTCCACGCCAGAGACAACCTCCTCCACTTCCGAGGCACCCCACCACGCCCCCAAGGCACCCCCTCCACGCCCAAGACACCCCCTCCACGCCCCAAGGCACCCCCCACGCCCCCAAGGCACCCCCCACGCCCCCAAGGCACCCTCTCCACGCCCCAAGGCACCCCTCTCCACTCCCCAAGGCACCCCTCTCCACTCCCCAAGGCACCCCTCTCCACTCCCCAAGGCACCCCCTCCACGCCGAAGGCACCCCTTCCACTCCCCAAGGCACCCCCTCCACTCCCCAAGACACCCCTCCTCGCCCCAAGGCACCCCTCCATGCCCCAAGGCACACCCTCCATGCCCCAAGGCACACCCTCCATGCCCCAAGGCACACCCTCCATGCCCCAAGGCACCACTCCATGCCCCAAGGCACACCCTCCAAGCCCCAAGGCACCACTCCATGCCCCAAGGCACCCCTCCATGCCCCAAGGCACCACTCCATGCCCCAAGTCACCCCCTCCACGCCCCAAGGCACCCTTCCATGATCCAAGGCACCCCCCCCAAGCCACGCCTCCACGCACCCCTCCACGGCACCCCTCCAGGCCCCAGGGCACCACTCCACGCTCCAAGCCACGCCTCCAAGGCACCCCTCAAGGCACCCCCTCCACTCCCCAAGGCGCCCCACCCCCACTCCTCAAGGCACCCACTCCCCAAGGCGCCCCCCATTCCCCAACAGCGTATCCAAGAGAATTAAAGGAGCTGCAGTAACCAACTCATGAGAGCAAAACAAACAAAACATATTTCCTAAATGTATTCCTTTCAATCTGTCTTAATCTGGGACGAAGTCCCAGAGTGTTTTGGAAATTCCTTTCGGGGAGGTGGGGGAGGGAGGTGGGGGGTAGAGGAAGTTACAAAACTATAATCTTTCCCACAAGCACGACTAGTTCCGAGAAATGAACAAGTTATTTCAAATGTGTTTTTCTCCACAATTTAAAATTCACAATACAAGTCATAAAACCTGGCAGTCAATGAGACAAACATGGCACTGCATTGCAAAAGCGAACAAGCATTGGCTTTGCCAATGGGTCTTGCATATAGAAGAGCCAATTATTGGCTTTGCAAAATATTTTAGCAATGTTGTAGGCCAGAGTCGTTGGTGTTCAGCATGGCTAAAAGTAGGGTAAAGGAGAGTGGCGTGGAGTGTCATAAAGTGGAGTGTTATGGAGTGGCATTGAGTGGCGTGTAGTAAGTACAGTAGAGTTGAGTGGCGTGAAGAGGAGTGAAGTGGAGTGTACAGCGTTGTGGAGTGTTGTAGAGGAATCAAGTGTCGGAGTGGACGGGCATAGAGTTGAATGGTGTAGAGTGGACCATAGTGTTATAGAGTTTAATAGAGTGTGATAGAGTTGAGTGGCACAGAGTGTCGTGGAGTTGTGTAGAGTGGAGTGGTGGATTGGTTGTTGCGTAGAGTGTTGTAGAGTAAAGAGGTGTACAGCAGATTACAGTGGCACAGAGAGGAATGGAGTAATGTGTCATAGAAAAGAGTGGAATAAAGTGGCATGGAGTGGCATAGGGGGAGTTGCGTAGAGCATCGTAGAGTGGAGTATTGTTACAGAATGGCAAAGAGCGGAGTGGAGTGTCCTAGAGTAGAGTGGAGCAAAGTGGCCTAGAGTGAAGTTGCATAAAGTACAGTGGTGCAGAGTAGACTGACATAAACTGCAGTGGCGTGGAGTGCGTAGGTTTTGAGTAAAGTGGTGCAAAGCACATTGGTGTAGAGTGCAGTAATGTAGAGTGGTGGAGTGCAGTGGCATAGAGTAGAGGGGTTCAGAGTAGATTGCAGTGGCATAGAGTGCAATAACACAGAGTAGAGTGGCGCAGACTAGAGTTGTGCAGCATTGAGAAATGTGCCGTATAGCGCAATGGTGTACAGTTAGGTAGCATGCAGTGGTGTAGAGTGCCTTGGCATCCAGTAGAATGTTCTAGAGTATAGTGAGAGAAGTGAAGGGGTGGAAGTAGTTGGCATAGGTACAGTGGTGTAAGGTGCATTGCTTTTGAGTAAAGTAGTGTAGAGTGAATTGGCACAGAGTGCAGTGGTGTTTAGAGTGGAGTGGCGTTGTGTGAAGGCATATAGTGGAGTGCCTCACAGTGGCATAGAGTGCAGTAGCATAGAGTGCAGTGGCGCAGAGTAGACAGTTTCAGAGTAGTGAAGTGGAGTGGTGCAGGGTAGACTATAGCGGTACAGGGTAGAGTGCAGTGGCATAGTATAATGGCATAGAGTGTAGTGGCGTAAAGTAGAATGGGGTCGAGTAGAGTGGCGTCAAGTTAAGTGGCAGAGCATTGACTGCAGTAGCGTAGAGTGGAGTGGTGCAGAGTGGAATACAATGGCGAAAAGTGCAGTGGTGCCGGGTAGAGTGGAAGGGTATAGAGTAGTGGCATAGAGTGCATTGGCATAAAGTGCAGTGTTGCAGAGTGGAGTGGCACGGAGTGGTGTAGAGTGCAGTGGCTACGAGTTCAGTGGTGCATAGCAGAGTACAGTAGAGTGCACTGCATACAGTAGAGTGATGCAGAGTGCAGAAGAGTGGCTTAGAGTGGTGCTGAGTAAACTGCAGTGGCGTAGAATAAAGTGGCACAGAGTAGAGTGGCAGAGAGTTCAGTGGCAGAGAGTGCAGTGGTGTAGAGTAGTGTGGCACAGAGTGCATTGGTGTAGAGTGCATTGGCCTACAGTGGTACAGATTAAAGTGACGTAGAGTGTAAGGGTGTAGAGTAGAGTGGCGTAGAGTACAGTGGTGTAGAGAATAGTGTCATACAGTGCAGTGGTGCAGAGTAGATTGGCATAGAGGTCAGGGGAGTAGAGTGTATTGGTTTTGACTAAAGTGGTGTAGAATGCAGGGACGTGGTGTCGAGTAGGGCAGAGCGCAGAGGAGTGGAGCAGACTGCAGTGGCAGAGTAGACTGTTTCAGAGTACAGTGAAGTCGCGTAGAATGCAGTGGTGCAGAGTAAATTAGAATCACTTAGAGTAGATTGGCGTAGAGGTCAGTGGCTTAGAGTTCAGTGGCATAGAGTGGCATAAAGTAGAGGGACAGAGAGTGAAGTTGCAGAGTATACTGTTTTAGAGTGCAGAGGTGTATACTAGTGGGACATGAAGTGCATTTGCGTAGAGTGCAGTAGTGCAGAGTAGAGTGAAATAAACAGCAGTGGGTCAGAGCACAGTGGTGCAGAGTACAATAGAGTGCCATGGAGTAAAGTGACACAGAGTAGTATAGAGTGGCATAGAGTGCAGTGACGTACAGTATAGTGGCGTAGAGTGATTTGGTGCAGAGTATATTGGCGTAGAGTGCTTTGGTTTGGTGTAAAGTGCAGTGGTATAGAGTGTAGTGTTGCAGAGTAGGGTGGCACAGAGTGGAGTGGAGCACAGTGGTGAAGAGTGCAGTGGTGCATAGTAGAATAGTGCAGGGTAGAGTACATTGGCATAGAGAAGAGTGGAGTGGTGTAGAGTAAATAGGTGTAGAGTGGAATGATGCAGAGAAGAGGGCAGTGACACCGTGTGGAGCGGAGCAGTGTGGAGTGGTGCAGAGTAGGGTGGAGTGGGTTAACGTGGAGTATGTATGGTGGGGTAACGCACTGTCATTACAGACAACACATCTTCAATTGAAATGACCATTACATTTGCACTCACATACAGTTTAACCCCTTCAGCGCTGCGCGAATTCCGCTGCGGTGCTGAAGGTTCTAAAGAACCTATGGAACCATGACGGAACGGTTCCATCATGAGCACAGGCCAACCGACGCTCATGACGGAACCGTTCCGTCATGAGCATGGAAGGGGTTAACTGATAAAAGTATACAGCACACAAACGGTAATGTGAGGAAATGTCATCATCCAATGTATTGATTTGATTATCAGCACAGTTACTTTACAGACATTTATATTTTGTGTGCTAGAAACAAAAAGAACATTTATACAGCCTTCCTCAAGCAGACCCCCGCTAGCATGATTGTCACATAAAAACTCTCACTTTGAAGTCAAAGAAAGAAAAGTAAACATCAACCTCCGTGGAAGACACAGCCTGACATTTGACCTCTGTCTTCAAGTGCACAGCAAATGTGACAAGATAAGAACAAGATTTAAAGTCCTGTTTACAGAAAGCGAGTTCATGGAAGAATACAGTAAACAAGCATGAGGCAACAGGAAGGAAGAACTCAAGCTGGACAGCCTAAAATAAATACAGCCAGCAAATCGAAAGCCAGAAAATGTGAGTTACAAACCACAAAGCCAATGGTAAGCAACGGGCGGAATGAATTCATAGGTCAACTTTCTGAATGTCACCAAGATGTCTTTAGCAAACCAGACAGCTACGCTTGTCTGGTAGGCTGTGACCAAAAAAAAAAAAGCCTACATTGCAGGTAGTTGGGACTATGGCACAGATTACCGGTTACAACCTAGCCAAAACTCCACAGTGTCTTGACCCTAAAATGCAAAATGTGTTAGTGCGAATCTGTACGGCTATCACTGACACAGATGGTATGCCTCATCCCATATACATAGTTATAGTCATTTCTATCAAAGAAAACTTTTCTTTGGTTAAAAACCAAAGTCAAGAAGTACTGGTGAATCCAAATAAACCCCGATTCGCCAATGCTTGTGGAAATGTGCCGCAAGCGTTGGCATAGCTGAAAGTGGACGAAAGCTTATTGGATTATCTTCTATACTTCCAAGATGGCTGCCAAGTTTCACCTGGAAAGTATCTGTCTCGGCTTGAAAGTAGTTGGGGCATCCGTGGTTAGCAACATCCAGTGGCTCAGCTTGTATGCAGAGTTTCCTTCCCCAACTGATCTATGCCCCTGGGGCTCCTGTTGGCAATGGCAGTGGGGGAGAAACAAAGAGATTTAACCCTAGAGCGGAGTTGCAAAAAATGTCCTATCGATGTTCAATGTCACTCTCCCAGTGATAGAACTCAGGATTACTGTGTTCAGAGTTATTGCATGGAGACTGAACTCAGAAAGAAAATGCACTGAAGCAGATTACTGAAAGGGACACCAAAGTATAAGGAACTAGGGGAGGAGCAATCAAGTCTAGAACTAGAACCACAACGCCATAAGTGTATAATTTCAAACCAGGACCCAGGGTAAAATGAAAAGAGAATAAAGATAGGTTTGGTCTGGTTTCTTTCAGTGGTACACAGGAGTATACCAAAAGAGAGAAATTCACTTATTAAAGAGGACAATAATCCAGGAAGAGACAGCAATAATAATTGGGCATTCTAATGGCAGCAGTGCGGATGGGAAGTCCTGGATAAGAGCCTAGAAAGCTGGGAAACATTTAACTGAAGGATGGCAAAACAAAAAACATAAAAGTGCTAACTAAGACTCAACATGGCATCCCTTCACCATGCACATACGTCAACAAAATAAAATTGGGGACATACACCTCACCATGTCTAAAACACTGAGGGCCCCAGACATATGGGTACCGTCTCACTCAGAATCATAGTGTGATCCACCATTACCTAACTTTCTCTCAGGACTATCCTCCTTATCAAGCTACATTACTCTATTGTAGATTTTACACTAGTACTGGTGAATGGCATGCATTGCTTTTTAGCATATGTGTGACTTATGGGGGTTAGGGGCTGTTGTGTCTTTAAGAGCGATGTTGGTCTTCCTCGGTTTCTTCCCTTTGTACAATTCTGGTTGTGGAAGTGTTGTGTGCCAAATCCTTCCATTATTTTGTCTTCTCGGATAATTATAATGATACTGAAATGTGTCTCCTGCTTCTCTCTACCAAAATGCTAAATAAATGTGTTTAAAACAAGCATTTACAAATGTAATAGGTCTCGCATTTACGCAAGTTTAAGCTATTGGCACTGTAAATGACAATGCGCAAATGAAATGTCGCACTTATGTTTTCTTGTTTGCTTCATTTGGGGGGAGCGGCGGGCAGCTTATTAGACGCACATCATTCAGGCCCTGCCTGATTGCCTAGCTATGGGGGCTGGGTGGGGGGGAAGTGTGGAGGGTGGGGGGGACGGAAGGGGTGGATACAAGAGGGATGGAGAATGGGCACATTGGTTAAGGAAGTCACAGGTGAATTCTGGAAGGGTGAAAAATGAAATAAACAAGTCCTTATCGGGGGGGTTTTGACATAAATTGTAGTGATGAATAAGTTGGCAATTGGATCAATTAACATTTGTGGTCCGAATGATATTGAGAAAAGACAAATGGTCTCCCAAGTGTTAAGATTATTACAGGCTGGCATTGTGTGTCTACAAGAGACCCATGTGGAAGGGAGCCAGAAAGATCTCTTGAAACATTACGGCTACAGGGTAACAGGGGCAACTTTGCAGGGAGCACGTACTGGGGAGTCGCAATCCTAGCTTGTAACCGCAATATCCAGTTTTCTTCCATAAAGGTAGATAGAGCAGGGCGTTGGGTTATTGCTAACTGTAGCTTCCCCGGTTCCTTTAAATTTACGTTATGCTCCCTGTATGGGAGTAATGTGGATGATCCGGCATTACTGGGGTGGGTATCAAATGAATTGGTGCATTGGGAACAGCCAATTGTGGTATGTGGAGATTTTAATATTAATCTTCAAACCGAATGGAAAGTGGGGGAGCCATATGTTGGCAAAAAACCCAAGGTGTATCAGTCCTTATGTAATATGTGTCAGGAGCAATGGGCTGGGTGATGTTTAGGGGGACTTAAGGCCGAAAGATCACGGCTATAGGTACTATTCTGCGCCCCACCAGAAACATGTAAGACTGGACTACTTTTTTGCCTCATCTACAATTATAAAGAAAAGTGTAATTGAAAAAGTTCCCAGATATCTCTTGGACCATAATCCACTAGTCCTGGAGATACAGGGAATAGGGGCTCAGGAGAAATCATGTTCATCATGGACGTTCGGAAGAGCACTATTGGTGGATGAGGTATATGTGGATCATATGAGGAAGTGGATTCCCGAGTTTCTGGAAAAGAATCTTGGGTCGGCCTTCCTGAATATAGTATGGGACACATTAAAAGCAGGGGTACGAGGGAAAACCATGCAATTTGCAATGAGGAAAAATAAAGTCGAGAAAGCTGAGCTTCAGAATCTCCAGATTGGATTGGCGCAGGCCAAATACAATTTAGTTAAGGCTATACAGCAGAAGGACGAAACAGAAACAGCCAGCCTTGAGGTAGCAATAAGTTAAACCTTAATAGGGGAAACACTGTTAAAAAAAGCAGTTGATAAGGCATTAGTGCGTTATGAAGAGATGTATGAATGGAGCGAAAGGGTGGGTCATCTCCTTGCTGTAAGAACAAGGCAGGAACGATCCAAAATGAAATCTGGGCAATCAAGGACCCCACAGAGGGATTGGCAACAGAGGTAGGAGGAATCCTAAAGGCCTTTTGCACTTTTTATCGGACTCTCTACACTGAAGACCTTGGGGGGGGGGGTTGCACAGAGGTTGAACCAGATGGAGCAATATTTGTCCCAACTTGCTGAAGCTCTCTTGATGGGAGAAGATAGGGATAAGTTAGACCCACCGCTTGATGGGGAAGAAATAATAAATGCTCTCGCCAGTTTACCAAAGGGGAAAGCAACAGGGCCAGGTTTGATCCCTACTGAATTCTATAAGGTCTTCCACGAGCAATTGAGGGATGTTATTCAGGCTCTGTTTGCACAAAATATAGTGGAGGCCGATCCACCTGCCTCCTGGGGGATGGCAAAGATTGTAATCTTCCCCAAAAAAACAAACCCATGGATGAGCTAGGGTCTTACCAGCCAATCACCCTTATTAATGGGGACATGAAGATTTACTCTAAAACTTTGGCCTCCCGCTTGGCACCATTGATCCAGAAGATTATATCCCAAAGTCAACACAGGTTTGTCCCTGGTAGAAGTACCGCTGAGCGCGTTCGGCAAATTATTACACTCTTTGACGTGAAACAGGTAGCAGGAAACACTATGGCCGCAATATTTTTGAATGCCGAAAAGGCATTTGATAGGGTCTCCTGGAAATTCCTGTGGGCTACTATGACCTGGAAAGGGATTGGTGATCAGTTTATTCAGGCAGTGAAAGCCTTGTATAAGGACCCGGAGGCAAGAATGCAAGTGAACAGGGGACTGACTGAGGCATTCGAAATAACGAGAGGTACAAGGCAGGGGTGCCCCTGCTCCCCGTTATTGTTTGCCATTTACATCGACCCCTTTCTGAAACATTTGGAACACTCACCGAAAATCCCTCCTCTTTTCGACACTGGGCTTGTAGGAAAAGTTCTTGCATATGCTGACGATGTCGCATTAATTACTACTCAACCTGACATGGCTATGAAAGTAATTGAAATTGAGGCCCAAAAATTTGGCGCAGTGCCCTGAACAGGGATAAAACAACAATTGTGGTTAATAAATATGCCCCAAGCACTGATAAAAGGGTGGTGAAAAAAAAAACTTACTTGGGAGTGGTGACAGATTCCGAGATTGATGAGATAGTTAAAGAAAATCTCGAACCATGCGCTGTAGAGATAAAAAAAACACTCATGCAAATGGATAATTTACATCTAACCCTGATTGGTCGAGTGAATATAATTAAGATGATCGGTTTTCCTAAAGTTTTATACTTTTTAAGAACATTTTTATATTTATCTAAGGAACGTGGGGGTCTGGCGTTACCTAATCTTAGAGTATACTGGTGGTCAGCTTCTATTATGCATTATATACCCTTGTTGAATGCGACCCCCGGGCGGGAAATTACAAGTGGGAGCTATCCATATGTGCATGTAAACTATTACGACGTAAGAGGGTGCCTTTGGAGCCAGATTAATTATGGGTACTACAAACGAGTGCGCTTTAAGATACTCCTGGTGGCTTTTAGGGTATGGTCGGCAGTGCGACGTCTGGTAGGGTTAGGTAAAGTAAGTTATTAAAACACCACTCGTTCTGAACGCAGAGCTACCAGATATCTTTAAAGATCAATACTTCCAGAGATGGATAAACTCCGGTATAACACAGATCGGAAGTCTATTCACACCAGGAGGGTTAAAGTCATTTGATGAATTAAAAGAGGAAATTACTTTATCCAATAGGGATTTATTTAAATACCTAAAGGTAAGGGATTTCTTGTAAAAAAAGGCAGGAGGTATACAGAAGTATGAAAGTTGTGAACTAGCAGAGAGATTAAACCAACCTGAGGGACTGAAGATTGGACAAGTGTATGTATTATTAAATATCCATATGAAAGATGACCTGGGGAAATGTTCAGTAAAGTAGCAAGAGAAGTTGTGAATAACAGATGGAGAGTTTCAAGAAGGATTTTTTAATACTTTAAGCACCCTAATGCCCGCCAATCTCCAGGCCAATTTTATAAAACATGTTTCGAGTTGTATTATACGCCATATCGGATCTCCAAGTGGGTAGAGGGGAAAGGTACTTTTTGCCCAAGGTGTGCACTGCATAAAGCCAGATACATGTGGAAATTACCCCTCAGGAAATAATGCTAGGAATACATAACTTGGGGGTTGAAGAAGGTGGGGCTTTGATTTGTATAGCTATGGCAGTTTATCGAATCGTCATAGCATCGCTATGGCTAGACCCTAACCCACCAACGTTTTATCAGTGGCTAACCCGCTTATTGAAAGTTCACAGTCTTGAGAAAGCTATATATGATCGAAGGGGCATGAAGTCTAGAAACAAAGGAGAGAAGATTTGGAAACACCTTTTTTTCTGGAGGGATCAAGCAGAGGAATAGGCGTCCTTGGATGAGGGACAATTAAGGCATTTGATCCGCTGGGATCTCATATGTATCTTCTGAAATTTGGCATTAAGCTGGCCGTTAGAATTGGGCGCTCAGATGAACCTGCACGTTGGGAATTGTTTTAAAATAATATAAAACCGGGGGGATCTGGGCAGAGGAGGATATGCAAGTTTATATCTCGGTTACCATCAATCAATGCAGGGCTGCATCTGTATCCTAGGAGAAGGTCATTAGATGGTCATTAGAAAAGCCAAAGGGCTGGTAACCACTCTACATTTGCTCGCTCTTAAAATCTGACACTTGCACTTTATTATGTTCACTGCTATGTTGATAAAATGATCTTTTGATTATGGGAAAAAACGGGTGCAATGTAGAAGATAAAATGTAAGCATTAGCACTTTACGACAAGAAGAAGAAAAGTATATGCAATATAGATGACGAATGGCTATGTGCTGCTACCCCCTACCCCCTAGTTATTACTGTGAAAATGCTGGAAAATCGCCATAAAATGTACTAAAACCAATAGAACTGTAAAACTATAGGGATTTTGCCTGGGAATTATTGGATTAGATAAGGGAAAGACTTTGGATAAAGGACTTGTTTAATGGACTGGTGAATTTGGAAAGGATGGAAGTCCCATTAGGTAATCAATTTTGGTGGAGGATGGGTTTAGGGGTGGCACCACCCCGGGGGGGGGGGGGGGGGGTGAGCGGGGGGGGGGGGGTTATGTAAAAAATATGTGTGAGACTTATAGAAGGAATTGTATTTGTCGGTTTTTGTGTATCCTCGGTTTTCTCACTCAATAAAAGTAAATAAATAAATAAAAAGTAAATGAGAATGCATTTTATTTATGTTTTAAAAACCAAAACTTAAATACATAAATAAAAGGCATATAGCCAATAGCTATATGCCTTTAGGCCAATAGCTCAAACTTGCATGAATGCGAGACCGATTGCATTGCAAATGATTTTTTTTCTTTAGGGTATTCTCTGTACCACTGCAAATTAATTCAAAATGTACTGCCTGTTCTACGTGTATTTTGTACCTGAGCATTGGTGTAATAACTTAAAATATGTTTTAAGACTACTCAAATCCCTGGCTTTAGTGATCTGTTGAATCGAAATATTGAGAGAAACTGGACTTCCGCCTCAGAATATATAAGAATAAAGCACCCATTTTGCAAAGGACATTCTTATAAAACATTAATAAATGATTTATCTATAAGTTCGTATAATAGTCTTGTGAAAAAATAACAATGCACCAGTATTTAGTCTTAGCCTGCATAAGTCTGATAAAACGAGCGTTCCATTTCGGTTTGGCCTCCGCATTTACAAGAGCGCTGTTATACCTAGAGATGTGACGTTGCATTTTACAGGAAGTAATCTCTAACAGAACACATGTCCAAGGGAGTCAAAAGAAAAAAGAAACACTAAATTAAAATAAAATTTTAACTGAGCGTGGTGTCCCTAAAGAGGGTAACACTCAGCATGCAAACACAAAAAAAGTGCCCGCCATTGTCCCCATCAGTGTCAATAACAAAAATAGTGCTCACCCACTTATAATGCAGACCGTGGAAAGAGACAAGTAAAAGGTCCAGTCCTTATGGGCGGTAACAAATGGAGGCAAGGCGGTACCAAGAAGGGACTAACAAGCCTCATAATGAATCGGAAGGCAGCGTTTACGAGGACAACGACACAAGCCAATTAAAATTATGGGTGGAGAGTGGGCGGGGCTTCCAGTGCATTCTCTACTACAGCATGCCTCGCAGAGTGAGTAGCGCATGTGCGCTGCCGCTAGGCTCGACCTAAAAAGGGCTAACTAATTGAAGACAACTCTCAGACAAAAAGTCATAGATCCCTAAGCCGAGAATCGCATCCAAAACACAGTCTTGAAATCCTTCTAGAAATCAAAATCTCATACTCCGACACTCTTGAACTCTGCACATGAGACCTAAACTCTTACTGCAGAGGAATAACCTTCATCGTCTTAGTTACACCCCATCCTTAACTCAAGCCAAACTTCAAAACAAAACAGGATCAAATTAAACCACTAGGGGATACCAGGTGAACACCAACAGCCTCCAGGTACACCATACCACCCCAAGGAGTGAACCATGTGCACAATATGTGGAGTGCTGGGCTGCCTGTGCTGACACTGCTGCCCAGCTGCCGGATATGACCCACATGGGCAACTCTTCTAGCGGGAGATACTGCTAACCAACATAGGATGTCAACTACTGCCGCCAACAATAGGAAAGTGTTAAATCTTCTGAGAGGACAAGCATGGCATTCACCCCAAGGTGTCTGGCAGGATCCTGGCCAGTCTGCTTTGCATTACTTTTAAAGACTTGTAACCAGCTGAATGAATGACGGCATCCATGGGTGAGCAGGAAAAATGCAGTGATTGTGAGGGTCACAAGCATATGGTCCCGACACACAGTGAGGCAGAAGCATCCTTAAAACACTCATCGCTTGACATTCGCCAACTAGAGAGCACTCACTATGACAGATAGATACGCTTCTATTCAGGATCAGAAAAACTAGTGCTCTACCACTAACACAAACAATGGTCCAAAACAGCTTTCAAAATCAATCACTTCTGTAAGGAAAAGACAGGAAACCAACTTTAATCTTAATATTAAATCAGTTCAGACTGGAGGATCTTCTGGCAAAGTTCTACCCTCGCCTCAGTAATTGTCCTTGTGATCTATGTAGGGCCCCTCCTTCCAGCTCAATCCTAGTTGGGATCAGTGTCCAAGCATTACATGTATTCCTAGTGAACTCTCAGTTCTGCCTTCTGGCCTTCAGTCTCTTCCCTGGACCTAAGGCTGACCCAATGCTACAGAGAACTATAATGCCAGATCGCGTGCCACCTTGACTCGAGCAAACGCGCAAGATGAAGTAGCAAATATGTGCGATGCTACCTCTCCCTTTTCCATAATTATTCACTTGTATACTAGGTGACACTGAAATACTTGAACAGTCTTACCGTCAGCGATAAAGGGGATGAGTATTGTACACAACCTCTCAATAGAGTTGGCATTGTTAATTCCAATCATATTCAGAAATACTTACAGCCGACACAGGAGCCTAGAACATTGGCCGTGCATAGTTATTGCCGTGGATGAGTTGTACTTCTGGCTTAAGAGGAGGCAGTGTAATGAGAAGACTAACTAACCAAATACAGATAACCGCATGTCTGCCCTTAAATTTCGCGATGTCTTAGGTCATTAAAATATTGCTGTTGTGTTTAATATGACACAGGCACTGTGCTTCTCCTGGTTTTGTAATAAGAAGCAGGGGCTGAGTAATGAATTGTGACTAACTGGCAGTGTAATGTTTGCCAGCCTTAACTCTTGGTCTATACCTTTAGATGGATTGTAAGGTGATTCTGAAATCATTGTGTCACGGTTAGGTCGAATGTGATTATTTGTAATTTCTGCAGGCAGATCTGGGCCAAGGAGCTGGAGGGAAGTGATGTGCTTGTGTTACCCAATAAACTAGTGTTGGACTCTTGGCAGGATGGTGTGTTGACCACATTATTTTAGCGACGAGGATGCAAGAATATGGATGGGGCTCTGCCTTTTGCCATATAGCATGTAGGTTTTGAAGAATGTCAAGTTTTGAAGAGGACAGTGAGATTAAGTGATGGGATAGTGTGGCACAGTGAGAGAGAAGCCCTGCAACTCATCATCAGCCAAGAATTACCAACACTTCACTTCAATTCAAACTTGGAACCCCACAACACGAGCACATGACCCAGCACCTACCAGACCTCCACTGGCTCCCCATCGAGAAGAGAGTTACCTTCAAGCTAATCACCCACACCTACAAATCCCTCCACAACATCGGACCCAAATACCTCAACGAAAGAGTCTCCTTCCACGTACCCAAAAGGAACCTTCGATCTGCTGACCTCACCCTGGCAGAGACTCTACGAATCCGCAAAACCAGAGCAGGCGGAAGAGCATTCTCCTACTTCGCAGCAAAGGCCTGGAAGGAGCTCCCAGTCAAAATCAGACGCTCCACTACTCTGCACACCTTCAGGAAGAGCCCCAAGACCTAGCTCTTTGACTGATCCGGAGCTGCACCTCCCCCCCCCCCCCCCCCCCCCCCCCCAGCGCCTTGAGACCCTCACGGGCGAGTCGAGCACTTTATGAAGCCCTGATTGATTGATTGAATTAGGGGGCATAGCTGAGTGAATCTCCATTTACAGCCCTATCAGCTACCGCAGTCATCTACACGAAGCACTCAGTAGAGGACAAATAAATGAAGTGCAAACACAAAGAGATGATGGACGAAGCGCTGAAACTTTTCAGACACTCACCCCCAGCCACAGATCTCGGTTGAATTCATCATCGTTCTTTAGCTCACTCCGCCACCCCAGTTCAGACACAGCATTATGCAAATCAGATTCGCATATACATGGGGCGCAACAGGCACAATACCGAGCCATAAGAATGGCACCAAAACAAGCAGGATTCCACAAAGCACCCCTGAAATCACCCCCACTGGCTTCCTAAGAAACACTGGGTTCCATTTCAAACCCTCAGGGGCACTAAAAAGACATACATTGGAAAAGGGCCTTAACTATCTGTTACAAAGTTAAATGTACATTGTAAAATAAGTAAATCCAATAGGAGAAGACAAGAATATAACACTATCTAAACTCAGACCGCAGCTGATAAACTTTAGTTCAGAAGCCTCAATTCAGGCCGAGCTGTGGCAAATAAACAGACCCAAACATTGTGAAATTGGTCTTAACTCCCGGAACGCCACAGTTTAAGAAACAGGACCACCAACGACTGTACACATTTTTTGGAAGCGTCTTAAAACAGCACTTGAAAAGACTGACTTAGTCCAGACGTGACTACTTGAGAAGGGGTCGAATGATAATTTGCTGATTAAAACACTGAATAACAGAGGACCAGTGTAGAAGGCTGGTCGCTCTTGTCCGGTCCAAGGCAAAGCCATGTTCATATGTGCAATAGGAGGCTGGTCTGTAAAATGTGCAGTTGCTTCAAAGGACTCCCTCATGGAAAATGCATTCGTATACACAGATTTACATTTGCGTACCGCTTTTTTGTGTGAATACAAATTCTAAAAAGAGTTGCTAGAATAAAGGAATTGTCAGTCTGGAGTGAGTAAATAAGTACTCAGGGCTTACTTACAAGCCTCTTGCGCCTCTGGTGCGTCACTTTTAATATGTGAAAAAGTGACATACCAACGGCGCAAGAGGCTTGTAAGTAAGTCCCTCGGTTTGTGGCAATCCTGTGTCCATGGGTGCTCCATAAGCTCCTTGGGGTTGACTAAGGGCGATACGTAAATGCTACATAAACAAGCAAATCCAGAAGTCAATAAAAGGAAGAGAGAGAAGAGGATCCCTTTTTTTAATTAATTAAATAATTAATTAATTAATTGTGGGTTTGTAATGCGCTAGAATCGACTCCCGAAGGAGTATCTCTGCGCAGTAGACCGCTGGGGAACCAGTCCTGGCTTTCCCTGCGAGATGGTCCCTACTGGGTATCTCCAAGGTGAAACCAGGCATCCCCGGCGTATGTGGGGGGCCGTTGTGGAGATGAGGCAAGCTAATGCCCAGAGTTGCCGAGTGTGATCCCTGGTTAGAGTAGGCACCGAGGTGAGAATTATCGAGTCCGCTGACGCTGGTCCACAACCCTGCCGCGTCGGGAATTGAACCCTGGTCACGGGCCGTCCTCTGCTCTCGGGTCTGCCGCCTCTAACCAGTGAGCCACTCCACACCAGTGAGCCACACCACTCCACTGAGTGGAGGGTGTAAGACCTGCCAATGGCAGAAGACTATTCTTCCCACAAACATGCATGATAATGTTGTAAGGTGATCTTAACATCACCTGGTGAGTGAACCTATGGCTGATGGGAAAGAAAAGCACCGAGGAAGCTCCCCACCCAATCCAGACTAAAGGTGCCCTCTGTGTACTACTGACCTCTGTATAGTCAGGATGTAATACTGGAACTTCGGAACTGCAACTAAAAGTATGGTCTGCATTTGGGATTGAATGTGACACGTGTATTCCATTGCCTATTGGTAGGTGCTTGCTTAGGGAGAATATTCACAGAAGCGTTAACAAGCAGCATCTCGAGGGAGGAGGGATGGATCCTGGACTAGGAAGAGTAGGGGTGGGCGGAATTTGCATAGTCGCGGTACGCAAAGCTCAGCGAAATGATAAAAAACCTCCACGAGCACGCAGAGTTCACGAACACGCAGAATTGCTTGTTCTGCCCGTTCGCAATGCTTTTTTCCTGTTCGTGAACGCTGTTTGCATGCTCGGGGGGAAATATCTTGTGACCACGCATTTTGAAAGCGCGAACAAGCAAAAAAATTCTGCAAAGTCGCAGAATTTTTGGCAATTATATGTTCTCCGTGGAACGCGAAATTACCCCAATTCCGCGAGCGGAGCAGAATTTACCACCCAGGCCTAAGGAAGAGTCCACCCCCACTCTAAGTAGCTGAAGTGGAGCACTCCTCCCTGCCTGACCAAAAGGTATTGACTTTCAGTCACCACTGATGAGCCAAGGGTGAATGATGCATTAGGTTATGAGAATTGAGGAGGATAACCTCATTCATTTTCACTTGCCCATTCCCCCCCCCCCACCCCCATATCCCCCCCCACTCCCCCTTGGCTGTTCGAATGAGCCTGTGGGGCCTGCTAGCGCTTGGATATCCTATCAGCTGATTAAATGCACTTTATCTAAAAGGCCCAGCGGGCCAAGAGCAGCCTCTTGAGTGGCATTGAAGTTCTGAGGCAGAAGTAGCATCACATCGGAGGACAGACTGAGCTTCATGACTCCCACTTCGAGATAGAACTAGGCAGTGGAGGTGCTGGCGGACCGGACACTATCACATCTAGAATACTATCCTGCAAATTCCAGATATTTATAGGAGAAGGACCACTTTAGGTCTTCAGATATTCTGAATGGCCCAGATGAAGTAAAGCTAATGGATTAACTGAAATGAGAGATTTGTAGCCTGAAGAAGATGCAAGTTCTACATGGTTTTTGGGCGAAAAGAATTTCAGCATCAGTGCATGAGCTATTTAGTTTGCATTAACTGAGATGCTGTAGTGCTGCTTCTGTGATCTTGGTAATGTAGGTGTTTAGGCCTTGAGGCACTGGGTAGCTTTTAGTGTTGGGGGGTCAGGGTAGGTTTTAGGGCAGTGGAACGAGTTTGGTGTAGTTTAAGGGACAGCGCGGGGGACAGAGGTGGGGGTAGTGGCAACCTTAGCCACATATCCCCTTTCCATTCATGCCTATACCATGAAATGTTGTGGTAAAGGCATGCATGGTAAAGGAATGCATGCTTGAGACTCATTCGTGGTTGGACTGTGTGGTAAAACCATTTGTGCTTCTATCATACAACCATTTTCATGTACTAATGATTTGTTACTGTCTCCGAAAACACTCATTTGAGGTCCATTTTGCATCTGCTTTTCATGGGGCTATATCGAAAATACAGTTCTTGAGCGATCTTTGGTAACCTCATCAAGAGATGGAACACCTTTTTCAAAATTCTTCTTTGGTGCAGACACATTTTCAACCCATTTCTGGCTATGTCATCGGTAGCCAAACCAAACAAGGAGAAGGCAAATTCACTGCAATCAATAGATTATGGCTGGGAAAGACCACACAGATTTTAAAGGGGCATCCTGACAGTTTCTGTCTTTCCTTTGAGAGCCCAGAACCCTAGATGTAATGAGCAATGTGAAATAGGTCAAGAAGGGGAAGAGAGAGAGAGAGAGAGAGAATGAGTGAGTGAGTGAGTGAGTGAGTATATATATATATATATATATATATATATATCAAGGTGATCAAGGCCGCTTGGACGGCCGAAACGCGTCTTGACGTTGTAAGGGAAATAAAATAATGCTTGCACGAAAGTTGGTCTGCGCCCGTGATTTTGCGCTGTAAAGCGGGTAAACGGTTGCGAGCTGCTGCGGATATATATATATATATATATATATATATATATATATATATATATATATATATATATATATATATATATACACACACACACATACACACACACACACACGCACAGACACACACAAGTATACAGATATAAATAGGCTCGCTCCCATGCTGAGGATGAGAGCAGCTAAGAGGTTTGCCTGATTGGAAAGATGGAACCTAGATGTGAGTGCTGCACATTGTCTTGTTAAGTGCATGGGTTGTGGGCAGCTCACCTCTGCGGTGCCTTTAGAGCTCATAGACACAGTGTAAGAGGCAGGCTCACCACAGATCCAAAGCAGAAAGAGCAGAGTCAGACATCAAGCAGTACTGCAATGACAGAAGCAAGAAAGTTAGTGGACCAAAAAGAGATGTTACAGGAGTAAACCAAGCACAGTACAGAACAGACTATCTGATAAACCAAGCTGTGCCACAGTCAAATGGGGATCATCATGCAGGAGGCACTGGGGTGTTTCATGGTTCAGTGAAGTAACAAAAGAAGCAATGGCAAAGCCAATTGGTGTGGGTTTATTGTGGTGATGCGTCAAGCATCAGGCTCAAGACGGATTTGCATTTATCTGGGTCCAAACTTGAGGTTGCATGGTATGCAAAATAATGATGGATTGGGATGCGGCCTGAGTGATCACCAGTGACTGACATTAATTGAAGTATTCCACCCATCACTGTTTTGTATACTTTTTGAAAAGCATTATCAAAACAGAGTAAATCACATGGAAACCAGCAGGGGCAGAGAGCACTATTGTTGGAAAGTAGTCTCTCAAGCAGGTCAATGCACGCACTTTTGAGAAGGTGGAAGGATACACTAAAACAGCTAGTATCATTAGTTGGGAGATTAATACTCCACTGGATACATAAAGTCTAAATCCAGTGGCTGAAAGAGAGTGGTTGAAGGAAGACAATGGTTGAAAAGGGTCCCACCCCAAGCCCCCCTTACTATATATATTACAAACAATAGGTTTGTTTCTTATCTGTGCTACCAAAACCCAGACCTAAAAAGAGGTGGCTAGTTAGGGACATCATCTTCCACATAGTACTGGAAAGAGTGAAACAAAGTGGAAATGGTTACCAAAAGAAAGATGGTGCAGGGGGGAAGCGAAGAAGGCTGTGATACCACCAATCGGGCAAAACATGAAGGACCAAGGCTCACAGTGAAGGCAGTTGGGTGTTTGAGGACTAATTGTAGGACCAAGAAATACAGGTTGGTTGGACTCGGACAATTCAGAGCTTCAGAAACTTAAACCAGGTAAAGTCGGACAGCAAAAGATATGGTGGATAGCCAGGATTGTCAAAAACGAAGTCTCTGTGGTCCTAATAACTTGGTTAGAAAAGGCTTGACTTTCAGTCTCATGAGGACCAGTGAAGTGAATAGGAAGAGAAGTAGCTACCCCAGTTTAAGCAGTTTAAGAGGAGATTCTGTACGCCAGGAGTTAGGAACTGTGGAAATGGTGGACGGCATCAGTGATCGGAAGGAGCGGGTTTTGTAGTCTGGGAGTATAAGTGGGTCGAACACTGGTGAATAAGGAAGTGAGAAAATAGAAGTTTCATGCCCATCACAGAGTCCAAAGAGAGAACCAAAAACAGAGCAGAAAATTGAATAATGAAAAGACTAAAGTAACTAGGCCATGGTAATCACGTGATCTCTCCAACTGGTGATAGGGGCGTCATGTGGGAGGATGAGTAATTAGGGAGGATAAATGTGAAGTGGAAACAAACTGATGAAATGGGCACATGGGCGCCAGCAAGCTCTGACAAAAGGAGCAAAAACAAGCATTGGCACAGCCAACAGGTCTCCCCTTTGGTTCTTATTGGCTTTGACAATGGTTTTAGACATGCTGCACAGTATCTCCGGATGCTGTGCCACAAAGCTAAGAAATATGTATTTTTTTATAAAAGCCTACATTGGCAAAAGCACTTTTTTCTTTTTGTTTAGAGATCCGAGTTTTATAAGTAATCAATAAGGTAAAAAAAAAAAGCACTGCGTTGAGGGAAGGCAACACAAAGTGTGGAATCCCAGAGGAGAGAAGCAACACGGGGGGCAGATGATGTGACGCAACATGCAGAGACCTTAAACTGAAAGAAAAAAACATCTGAAATAAAAGCAGAGGAAGGTCACAAGTAAGGTTTGATGCTCCAGGGGAGGCGGCAAACACACTAACACAAAAGAAAGCCCACACATGCTAAGCAATGGGCAGTCCCCAAGCCGACACTATGTCTCACAACAGAATGCACGTGTTTTCTAGAAGGCGAGACCTAAAAAACATATTGCTGGCAGCCTAGTGAAGTGGAGATGATGAAGTGGGAAGGAAAGCTTGTAAGATGGAAAGGATCAGTGGAGATTAATCTGAAGGTGCTGGAAAAAGTAAAGAAATGTAAAAAAGAAGGAGGAAGGTTGCATAAGAAAGTAGGGCATCAATGAACGAGTCTCAAAATGAAATGAAAGTAAAAAAATACTTATAAAGGCAAAAAGTCAGATGTTGGTCCCTCGCCTTCTCCCTCCCCCCTAACCCCTTTGCTTCAAGAAAGTAAGATGGAATAGGGATTCATGGGTGAGTAGAGGTTAGATGGGGAGAGGGCTGACCGTCACAAAAACCACTAACAGATGAAGTTCTACTTCTGAGCATTGTACCTGCATGTTTGGTGATTTGGAGGCCATTAACAAAGTGCATATGAAATCAGGAAACTACCCTCTTGGCAGCGGTCACTGAAAAGGAGGTTGGAAAAAGGTTAGTTAATGTTTGTACCTTTAAGATAGGTGAGAAAATGTAAGAGCGCAAGCTAGTCTTGTTGAAGGAAGGACAGGTCCGCTGATGGGGTGCTGGCAGAGGGATGTCACCTGAAGGGATTTAGGCTTGAAAAGACACAAGCCGATGGGCGTAAAGTTTGATCTATCAGATTAATGAAGCTTTACTACCAAACACCGGCCAACCTCGCCACAGGTTTGTTGCACCACCAATCCTCAGATGTCCAGGAAAAATCTCGAGGCGATTAGTACATAGTAATTTACACAGGTTTCCTTCTGAACGCTGAGACATCTTAAAGATTTTGGGGGCCCTGGGCTAAACGTATTTTGGGGGGCCCGGTTCATTACAGCTGCTCCAATCTGTTATGCCCTCTTTGGCGAAGCAACCAGCAGTGCGCAGGCACACCGGGGCAAATTCTAAAAGTGTTTACATCTAATATTCAGGGATAATGACTTTTGTTTTCAATACCAGCACACTAATATCATGGCAAATAATCTTTGTGACTCTCTCCGATTTCTCATAAGTGAGGTGCTGTTTTGAACTAAAAGAACCATTTTTTTATGGATGCTGCATGAAACAAACTCTACATTTCTCTGCAAAATGTCTGCACACATGAAAAAGAAATTAAAAGAAAGTGGTATTTTAAAAAATCTGTTTAAGAATAGAGCGTGAATATCATAAGTACAGCAGGTGCAGTGGCACTGGAGCATGGGGGCTCTCTGCACACTAATGATGGGCTCTGGTTTACTAACTGGTAGCCAGAATGCCCATTTTCCTTGCTTGCACGAGAGCCTGTGGCACGGCGCTGACGTCGCCACGCTGCTTCAGTTCCTGAGGTTTCAGCGCAGCCCGTCACGTGACTTCTCCTTGTCGCTTCCTCGTGCGTGCAGACTCCGGGTTTGCTGACTCGTCTGGAAGCCTTGCACTACTAAACCTACGCCAAGCTCAGCTCTGTCATCTGACTGAACCTGTACACGTCTGTAACCGTAGGGAGAGGGATTGCTTCTACGAGCACGTGAGCGCGCGCACACACCTTATTCACTGCGCACCCCTCCCGGCAGAGAAACACCCAGCAAGGAAGCAGGTCAGGCCGGACTCTTAAAACAAAGGGCGAACAAACACTTAAAATCAAACAGAGGCGCAAACTCAGGCAGCACAAGCCTTTCCGGCTGTTCTCTGTCTTTTGAGCCTATGAAGCAACTTTCCATTAACATGAGCTTTATACAAAAATCCAATAATTGAAATAAGTTCACTGGCATGGTCTGGAGAACTGGGTCCTTGTACAACCTCAACCAGCAGTATATCCACAACCATAAGGGCTACAATGGAGTTTCAAACAATTTCGGGATCGAGGTGGCCACCTACCGCTAATAAAATATGAGCATACGGCCCTGGGATGACAGGAAAGGATCTGTGCCCCTATAGAGCTAGAAATGTGTCATCGTGCACTTCCACAGGCGCAGATAAAGTATAACGCATGCCAGAGAAGCAAGGGGCGTATTACATTCCCCAAAACTGCAATGCCCGCAGCTGGTCATCGTCCCACTTGATATTGCAGTGATGCTCGGGTCAGTTCTGGCCTGCTGGGTTATATGTGGCTCCCTTCCTCAGTACAATTTCCATTCATACCGAATGCGATCTACTAGGTCCTGCTCTTCCTGGTCTGGGGTATACTCATAAAAAGGGCAGCCAGTTTCCTCTTTTTACAGGACAGGTCACAACAGGAGGGCATCACTGCATTCTCTGCTTGTCCCCAGCTTCAGCTGAAACAGTGATACACAGAGTCCTAGTGAGAAGGTCTCTTTGCTTGTGCCACACTGCATCTCTTTAAAGTTCAGACAAATTACAAGTTATGGCCACAAGAAGTACACTTCTAATACTACTTTGAGGACACCGCCTGGGAGCCAGTCCCCACCAAGTCCAAGTTAACTTTATATATTGAATTATCTGTCTAATCCAGCAAAGTGCATTATTGAATGCTTTGTTCGTCAGTTTTTGCAGAACTGGGCCGGCGCAGACACCAACCAGTTGTACCTCGGCCTCTCGTATCCTCCGGGAGCTCCATTTATGGTAGAGAAGCGGATTCACTTACAACTTTTTGCACAGACCAAGATCTGGGGTTGGTCCACGATATCTTCACGAATTTGCCAGATTTCATCAACTGGTCCACCCCCTTCGCTCCGACGAAATGTCGCTGTGCGTTGTCCCCAGAGATAAACGCCCATATATATCTTTTGCATATCAGGCCCCAAGTTGTGGAACGCCCTCCCAGAAGCCTTGAGAAGCTGTCACTTGCTTACAACCTTTCATAGACAGCTGAAGACCTGGTTGTTTTGAGCCCATGAGACTCGGATAGACCCAACCTGCCGTTTAAGCGCTGGGAAACCTCAAGTGGGTAGCTGAGCTCTATATAAAGCTTCTTAATAATAACTAGTTGGTTTGTACACTCCATGGAGAGGCAGCTAAGCCACACCAGACAGAGCCATTCCATCAGAAGGTAGTGTGTATCTCATATTTTGCATAGGGGACCAGGTGATCTGTTGTTCAGCTGGTCTTGGGCCTGGCTGAAAGAAGGGGTCTCCCATGCACACACAGAAACCTATAGGGACTCCAGCCCAAGAGTCCAGATCAGCAGAATGTACATCTTCAAGTTCATATAAAAACAAACTGAAGGAACAATATATTTACAACATACGTTGTCCCCTCCGTACTACACCCTTCACACAACACATGGTCTTTCAGGGACACAGCACCTATCGCACTCAGCGTACCCCATCTTTTTACTTCTATCCCTCGACATAGCTCTTCCTTCTGTTCTACTCCTCCCTCCCACACTCCTCGCTCTCTCACAGCCCTGCTCTCCCTGATAGTGGGCAATAAGGAGGTGGGGAAGAGTGCCTAAGGACACCAGTTGAAGGTGACTTAGCAACTTTTATCAGGAAAGACAAGGAGGCCCCTCCTGACCAGGGGGACAGGTAAAATGTCTCTGACAGTCAAACTAAAATCAGCTGCCATCAATCATCGGCCTCAACCAGTGCCGGGCTTTTAAGGGGCACCAACCCACATTCTGATATGTGTGACACTATAATCCGAGTGAACCCCTGAACTGCAGAGCCTGGTGCTCTGCTTGGGAACTTTAGCATAACCTGGCACGCCTCTAGTGGACCTGCACACTTCAGTTCAGCCAGGTGTGTGCGTTTGTGTGTGTGTGGGGGGAGGGGTTACAAAAAAAATCACAATGCAAGCAAGCAGAGATTTAACAAGGGCTGCTCTACACACTCCCTGGTAGCTGCACAGCCCCAGAGAGTAACATCAGGCTCGGTATGTAGTCCAGTAACTCTGATGATTTGATTAATCTGATGTTCGGGTTTTACTTACAATTCTGCAACTACCAACTTGGCTATGTTGATGAGTAATTACTTTCTTAACTGTGTAGTTTCATTATTTACTCCCAGCATTTAATTCCTCATCACTAAGAGATTTTAGATTCGGTACTTGTGAAACTTTGATTTCTTTCTAGTTGTCATCCCCTCTTGCTGAATTTCACTGCTCTTTTTGGGCTTGAGTGGTAAAGACCTTTTACTGTTTTTTTAGTGTTTTTTTTTAGTTTTGCATATATGGTGCATGTACTCTACTGGTGACTCTAATTTGGCAAAGTCTCTCCTAATTAATTAGGCATATTTTTCATGACTCCATGTCATTATTGTCCCTCAGATTTTGGGAGTTCATTTCACAACTTAACAGTTGAGACTTGTGTTGCCAAACCCACCATTTAGCGACGGTTGTGCTCTGCCACACTACTGACGTGCAAAGGCGCACCCAAAGCGTTGTGTGTGAACATACATTTACATATGCTGGATAATATTGAATGTGTTCCCTGCCTTGGTAAATGTGAACATAGTCCTTGTTTGTGCATTAGATGTATTTGGGGGCTTGACTTATTTATCATAAATGGTCTGCTTGCAGGTGGCTAACCTTATAGCCACCTGTGGAGAAGTGTGGCTCACTGGTTAGAGGAGGCAGACCTGGAAGCAGAGTTCAGCCCGGGACCAGGGTTCAATTCCCGGCTCGGCGATGTCTTGAGTCCTAAAATGTCCACGGACTCGACAATTCTCGCTCCGGTGCCTACTCGATTCACGGGCTCACACTCTGCGACTCTGGGCAATAGCTTGCTTAACCCCTTCGATGCTGATGACGAGCTCAGCTCGTCATCAGCCACGGGGGGCGTGTGCGGATGACGAGCTGAGCTCGTCATCTAACGCAGCTTTTTGAAAAAAGCTGCGTAGTGTAAAAATTACCGCCGCAGCGATGCGGTTAATCTCCACAACGGCCCCTCGCGGTGGGATGCCTGGCTTTCACCCTGTGGATACCTGCCGGGGTTATCTCACAGGGGAATACCAGGACGGGTTCCCTAAGCACGCGCTTAGATACCTGGTCGGTGATTTGCGCTATATAAATACATGTACATTTACATTTACATAGAAGTTCTGTGCTGGTAGAATTAAAAAGATGCGAGAACTGTGGCTTCTGCACGCTTTTTAAAAAACTAATAGGAACATTGCTTTCAGTCCATTGTTGCAGCTTGCATGATCCGAAAGCATTAGCCCCTACTTCGGCCATAGGCACTGCAAGGTACAAAAGGTATATACTATAGAAGATCATGGTAACATGTTGTGGGAAGCAAATCAGCCGACTGGTTTCGAAATGCTGTTGGGTGAATCAAAAGTGAGGCTGTCTGGCATGCACGCGTGCATGCTATTTTACATGACTCGACATACATCATGAATATATAATGTCCAAAGGTGACTACAGTCTAATAATTTAAGGATGTGTGGTGAACAATTTTAGTTTTTTTTTTTGTTTTCTCTTACTTCAGTTGGTTGCCGAAATGTTGGTAATAAGGATCATGTTTGCTGTTCACTTGCTTATATATGAACAGCATAAAATAAATTCTAATACATTTTAAAATACCATTATTTCTGTGCGTACTAATTCTGGGATTCGGAGTGAGGCTCCGCAATATCTCCATCAGATGCATAAGGCTGCCTTACATATTTATATGACAACTAACACCCTTACGTCATGTCTACATACTGAATGAGGAGGGTTGAGCGACACCGGTTGGTTTTCCTTTGAACCACACAAGTCATCATGTCCCTCTAATGTTCAGAAAATGTACTGGGTGTGACCCCATAAAATCTCAGGCTGCCGAACTGGGCCCTTTCACGCCCAAGAATGTATGGAGTATTATCATAAAGACGACGGAATTGAGACATTCTGATAAAGACAGCCAGATCAATAAGTACACATGAAAGAGTTTGGGGTAACAGGGCCTCCGTAAGAGGTACATTTGGAGACCTGCATAAGGTCAGTACGGTCTTCACGCATAGGCACGCTTTGCATATGCCCGGGGGGGCCACAAGCATAGTGGACTCATGCAGACCTGAATTTAACACTATTTTTCCATTAAACATGTTTATTCCTTTGAAGTCCTATTAAACCAATGGAAAATGAAGCTTTCAGATACCCGAATGCAGGAGGCTATCACCAAAGGATGTTGTTGAGCTGATATTAGTATCCAAAAAGGAAGTTGAATTCAAATAAAACCAAGCCAGGATATGGAGCACCGGACATGGTGGAAGATACCAAAGTATCAGAATAGGAGGTGTGGCTGCACTCAGTCAGACAGGGCAGCTTCAGTGTTTATAGTTTCAAGTGTAGTCCCAGTGTGCCTTCATTGTATTCTAGTATTTGCAGCCTTCCATGTCACAGACTTGTATGTGTTCCTAGATTTTAAAGCACATAAGCAATCCCTTTACAGAAGTTTTAGAGTCAATAGCAATCTACAAAAGGTGCCAAGTTGGCAATGTTTGCTTACCTTTGAATGCCTCACAGTAACAGTCAGATACTATCATTCAGAGGTGAGGAAACCCTCTAGCAGTACAAAGGGGTTTCTCCAGCACCAGGGCATGCGTAATATAAATGCTGAAGCTGTCTCGACTCTGCGCAAATGTACCTACTCTTCATATATTTTGTAAGATGGTCGAGCCCAGATGCTGCATGGAGAATGTACTCTTGTTTCGGAATGAAGATGTTTGACAAATACTGTTTTTTTAAAAATAAACTTTATTTATTGATTCTTTTCATTTGTAAAACATTACAAAACATGTAGAAAAAAATTAAAAAAGGGGGAAAAATGGAAAGATAGGGGGGATGGGGAGGGAAATCCCAGGGTAATCGCAATACCAATTAAAAAAAGCAAAAAAATAAGCAAGCACAAAAGATAACAGAGCTAGGTTGGTACATAGGGCAATGTGATACAATCAGTAGGCCAAACATGAAAAGAGCCTCACGCCATTAAGTCTACATGATGAGATAACGTTGGTGGTGGGATTGATTATGGTGACAAATACTGTTTTAACCGCATCGTTGCGGCGGCTTTTCCCGCTGTGTGCGGCGTTTTTAAAAATACCGCGTTACATGACGAGCTCAGCTCGTCATCAGCATACGAGCGCCGTAGCTGATGACGAGCTGAGCTCGTCATCAGCATCGAAGGGGTTAAGCATCCAAGGCAGAGGAGACTGTGAACATGCAATGTGACAGTGACTTTAAATTGGAAATTATTATGAACAACTATCACATGCAATAATGCAAGTAAAGTCTCACTGGGTACCTGTAAGTGAATGCTTAAAAAACCAAAGCTACCTTGTCTGAGGCAACAACACCTTCTCTTTAAACGTATGGAAAAGTATAAAAGTATTGTTATCGAGAAGATTCTTCCAACTACCTCCCAGGGCGGCACTTTCCAAGCAAAGCAAAGCCAGAAGCAAGTAACTGACCACCTGGGCTATCTTATTTCACTGGTATACAGTCAACCAGGAACGCTGGTCAATGGCAACCGTTTACACATTTTTTTTTCTCAGTTTTATATAGCGCAAACAAGGTCCGTAGGTATGAGAGCACTTTACACGAGCACCAGTTGCGTTACACTCAGACAATTACATTTTTTGTTAGGCACATGGGGAGTAAGTGATTTTCCCAGAATCACAGGATGTTGAGCGTCCCTGCCGAGACTCAAACCCAGTTCCCCACCTTCGAAGTCGACCACCCTAGCCATTAGACCACATCCTCTCCCCAGAACACATCAACCTAAATGTCGGTAGAACGTAACAGTAGAGACCAGTGTTGTGTATCGAATGAATAAATATGTTCCTAGTCCTACCTCTCATGGTTGGAAGTGCCTTGTTACCTGGAGAGCGGGTAACCCTATTATCTGTTAAATAATTAAAGCCACTTGTGTGAAGATTCAAAGACCGTGGAAAGCAGAATACCTCCTGTTCAATTCAGCTTGGGAAATATCAACTTACTGAAGTCCAACCACAGTCTGCACTAAATTGCACCACTACTCGCCGAAAAAGCGCTTTGACGCCTCGTCAGGTTTAGTAAGTGCTATAAATATGCAATTACAATACAATACATCACATTATTCTATCTTCTGAGTCTAATAAGTTGGTAGTAATTTCTCCACTCATTTTCCGTAAGTTGTCTAGGCTTACCTGCCCGATGACTTTGTTCCTACTTCCATGGTACCATCATTTACTACTACGCATTTTATGACATATATGCCCCTCCTTCGCTACCCTTGTACAATTGTTCAATATAACCTCCATGTAGCATTTGTCGTGTAATCTGAGATCATGCTTGTTTTTATCCCTACCTGTTGATGTATTTGCATTATTGTCCTTCCTTTCCTTCCGAATGTAAAGCGCTCTGATATCCTATGGGATCTTGTTTGCGCTATATAAAACTTTATAAATAAAAAAAATTTTTAAATGTACTCCAGAACCACAAGTACCCTGGACGTGATCACTCAGGGTGGGTGGAGAAGCTATATACAATATAGCGCCTAGACATAAAAACAAACCTATGGGAGGAACAGAATATGCTGCAAAAGCCAACATGGGTGGGAAGGTTGGAGGGGGTCTGTTAAGGAGGGTAAAGAGGCTACATACATAGTAAATGACACTCTCTCTAGGTTATTTTTCACACACATATAAAGAAAGACCACTGTTTGGTAATAAGTTTCGTGATTTTCCTATTTTTCAGCGTTGTTTACTCTATGTCGGATATGCAATTGCTGACTCAGCCCACATTTTGGGAATCGTGGGGGGTAGAACTGGGAGAAGAAGAAACAAAACCACTTCAGATCTGAGTGGGATGAAGCAAATGTTCCCTTAAATGTCCCTGCAACATCTGGAGTAAATGCTAATAAAGTTCCAGCCCCCTCCCCTGACATTCTCCATAAATGGTCTGGACGCAGATGCGTAAACATATGCAAGCGCGTGGCGGCAGCCCCTTCCTCGAGCAGAACTCCATAAAAGCGGCATACCAAGAGCCTCACGTATGCCGCCGCTCTGTGTGGGTCTAAATTCCTCAAAAGCAACTCGAAGTAGGCCTGGGGTGAAATGGCGCATTGTCATTGGCTACAAAGGGTTTCTGTCAGGCTAATGTTACACATTAGGATTGCAAAACTCGGCGTGCCTCTCTGGAGCTAGAAAGATCTCGGTTTGAACAATGACAGCTTTTACCGACGCTGTCCGTGTGGGGATACCCCTCTTTCTGTATCAGTGGAAGGCCTGCGGTCAGGGTCGAGGCGCCCTTCCATTATGGAACAGTCGTCCTTAACACTTCCTGCCGCGTGCTACAAAGAGAGGTCTGGATCTAACTCTCCAAGGACGGAACCATTACTACAGAGGGGGGGATAATCACCATTCCCAAGTTACATCAGATAAATGTTATTTGGCATACCATTCATTTCACAGAGCCTCCGGGCATCTTAAACAGCAGCCATGCCCGACCAATCAGAGGGAGCAGTGTGAGCATTCCAATGCATGTGGTGGTAAAATGGGCTTTCAAATGCATACGTAGGTCAATCTACACAAGAAGAAATTGCACACAGACTCTACAAGTCGCCGTCAACTGCGCTTTGAAGGCTACGGTTACAAACAACGCGCTCTTTGGCAGGGAAGCGCGCTTCGGTGAAATAGCGTTTTTGACCATATTAACATGAGCAAAGAGTAAGGCTAACTTTTCCACATAATTGTGTATTAAATGCACTAGCCACATAATCCATAATGCCGCATAATTTATAGATTTCACAACAAAAAAGTTTCAAGCTAAAATGGATCAAATGTAGCACAAAAAAAGGGCAAAATGTGATGCCACGCTCCGACAAGTACCCAACGTTAACTAATAAATCACCTTCTAGCTAGCCGTTGCTGGCTTCATGTGGGAACCAGGTATGGTGGCCAGAAATCAAATCAGAAGAAATTAAATGTATGTTGACATTACAAAATGGGGAAACAATATTGCTAGAGAATGTGTGAAATGTGGCACATAATTTGACTTTTCTTGCTGCATTATTGTCCGTCTCCACTGCACATAAATGCAGTGGTCATACAGTTCAGCTGCCTGTAAAACATAATTTCAAGCATTCTGATGGCCTTTAGAACGGATATCCCCCATTCAACTATTCAAAACTATCACTCAACAGGTGGTGGTGCCTACTCTCAGGAGTGAAGGGGAATTCATGCGCTTCCTCCATGGATAAAGCTCCATTTCATGCCAAATTGGATGTGTGTCTGCTACATTCGCATATAAAGATGTTCTCACAGACACCAAATCCCATCTATATGCCTTAGTGGCCCTGGTTCTTGCTGAGGAGAGACCAAATGTCCTCATTGTCGGGGACATCGTTTGAGAGATGAGATGGCAGATGTCGCAGGTGGAAATGTGCTCCACAATCCTCCAGTCGGTCTTAGAAACTTCAGACACTCTTCTGCCATGTGAATCCCCAACAGACAATGGAGTCCAAGCAAGAGAGGAGAATTTGTTCAGCATCTCCACCCTGCGGAAACCATAATGGAACTGATGTATCACACCGATAGTATTTCACCTTTGTTTCGGGTGCCCTGGGTTTCTACAGAGTACAAACATTTTCTGGTTGGCAGGTACTGGTAGTAATTTTTAATATGCTTTGGAGATATCGACCTAAACGCCATCTTTCAAGCCAGCTACCATACCCTTTAAAAAGAGCAGTCTTGTTTACAAACACGCAGTGCCCCACGACTTGCAGCCTTTTCCAGGCATTTCTGATTTTACTGAAATCTCACAATTGAATAAAAATTATTCCCGTTTTTTCTTCCCTGGGCCCGCTCTTTTGGGACTGAAATCAAGCAAGGCCGCAATGAAATCTCACAGCAAGCGGAAATTATTTGAAGTCCTCAGATCCTGATCTTCCACCTTTTGATCGGTATACGGTGGCCGGGCTAGCGCACTACAAAATCTGGCTTCAGCTGCTAATTCTATCCTCCGGGGACAGTGTTGGCCTCCAAAAACATTTTCAAGAACCGACTCATAACAAATGTTGCCGGAAATTCTGGTCAATTCGCAGTGGTTCAACTCAAGATTTATATTGAGATTATGAGATCACACTGACGTAAAAAAAAGTGAAAGAGCAGAAATTTCACGTCCACGCGATGAGCCTCACCCGGAGCTTCGAGCTGGCAGGAGCGGTGAGTAAATAGTTGTTGGCACAAAGAGCAGGACGCCACTGGAGCTTCGCGTTGGCGGGAGACACAGCCGGTTGCAATGAAGAGTAGGATGCCTTGGGAGCTTCATGTTGGCAGGAGATGCGGCCAGTCATTGCTGACGTGAAGAGTCCCATCGAAATCCTGAAGAGTCAGAAATCTCACGATTTTCACCTGTAGTTCAGTCCTTGAGGTTTGGAAGTAGGAGCAGTACACTCTGAGGCCAGCCAATGGTCCAATCTTCGTTCTTCAGACAGCAGGGCAGTCCATCTTCTGAATCCTCTACAGAACCAGAAGTGCTCTGATTGTAGGTTCTGAGGGTGCGGGTTTATACCCAGTGCCGACTTGTCCGCATAGATCCTTCTCTATGTCTACCCCTAAACTATCTCTAGTCAGTTCTGTCCCTTCACCTGGGTTCAGCTCCAAACTGACTAGGCTGAGAGAGGGAAGACAAGCCCAGGAGTCAATCAAAACAAGGGGAGTAGGGAGCACACTGCCCAACATACCACTACAGAATTTGCCCGAATGCACTGTGGCAAATACAGTGCTTGATAACACTCACTTGAGTTGAAAGTCATTCGTTTTCACCATTGCTGGTGCAACCAGTGCTGGGTATCTCTAGACACGTGTTTCTGGATATTTGTACTTCTTCTGCAGAAAGCAGCACCTTAAATTTGGGAGGGCTGGCAATGCTGCTCACAGTTATCCCAGGTTTCTGTACAACTCCCCGAGCACAGGTGCATCCAAATGAGCTTGTTAACCCAACAACTCAGGAAAGCGCCAATGAAAATAAAGGGGTAGGGGACCCACCCTACCACTTTGTTTTGATAGGCCCAGGTATCAGCTCAATTTGCCAGTGAAAGGGCGGGTAGCTTCAGAAGTCAGCAAGGCGGTGGGCACGGCCATCAGGTTACCCTTTGATGCCCAGGAAGGGCTGTATTTGAGGAGTGGTGGGTTTGAGTGGGGTGGGGTAGATTGCAATGGAGTGGGGTGGGGTAGATTATGGTAAAGTGGGGTAGATTGGAGTGGATTAGATAGGGGTTAATTTGAGTAGGGTAGGTATGGGGCAGGGTAAATTGGCCTGAGGTAGATTGGAGTGGAGTGGGGTAGATTGGAGTAGAGTCAAGAGTCAAATAGATCTGAGTGGAGTGGGTTCGACTGAGGTAGACTGGAGTGGGGTGGATTGGAGTAGACTGGGTAGATTTGAGTGGAGTGTGGTGTGGTAGAGTGGAGTTGGGTGGGGTTGATTGGGTTAGATGGAGTGAATTAGATTGGAGTGAATTCGATGGGAGGGGAGTTTGGTAGACTCTGGGTAGAGTGGAGTAGGGTAGATTGTAGTAGGGCAGACTAGTGGAGTGGGGTAGATTGGATCATAGTGGAGTGGATTGGAGTAGAATGTGGTAGAGTTGGGTAGAGCAGGCCAGACTAAAGTGGGGTAGATTGAAGTGTGGTAGATTGGAGTGGGGTGTGGTAGAGTGGAGTGTGGTAGAGTGGAGTGGGATAGGTTGGGTGGAGTGGGGTGAGGTAGACTGGAGTAGATAGTGGTTGATTGTAGCAAAGCGGAGTGAGGTAAATTGGGGTACATTAGAGTGGAGTGGTGAACACTGGAGTGGGGTAGGGCAGAGTCGGGTAAGTGGGGTGGAGGGGTCTAGAGTGGAGTGGCGTGTTGCGTCGTGGAATAATTGAAATGACCATTACATTTGCACCAAGATATAGTTTTACTGCACAAAATGATAATATATGCAAATGTAATCACCTAGTGTACTGTTTTTATCGAATTAAAATATTTCTTTCCACCACACTTCAGTATTACAGAAAACATGTGCTTCATTTGTATTAATTCTGATATATTCTGAAACATCACTACAGTTCATTTTCTTTTGGTGTGGGCTAGGAAAAAAAAACATCCTAGACACTCTCCTCTTACATGTCTTTCAGCAGGATTGTCACATAAATTCACTCACTTTGAAGTCAGACAAGAATAAGATTTAAAGGTCTGTTTACAGAAAGCTAGTTTGTGGAAGAATACAGTAAACAAGGTTTGGAAACGGTAGATACAAACTCGATCTGGACTGCCTAAAACAAATAAAGCCAGCAACTAGAAAGTCATAAACTGTGAGTTACAAACCACAAAGCCAATGGTCAGCAATGGACAGAGTGCATTCTTAGGTCAGCCTTCTGAATATCACCAAGATGATTTTAGCAAACCAGACAGCTGTGCTGTCTGGTAAGCACGGACCTAAAAATGACTTCTGGAAGCGCAGAACTTGACCGGGATAAAGGCAGATGATGCGAGAAATACAGAACTTGACCGGGATAAAGGTAGATGATGCGAGAAATACAGAACTTGTCCGGGATAAAGGCAGATGATGCGAAAAATAATCCAAAGAAAGTTCCTACCACATTCTGAACAAGGCGTAGGGAATGGAAGAAACAAAGCGAAAAAGGGAATAGCGGAAGTGAGATAAAATATTATGAAACCACACCAAGGTGTTAGGAACAAGAGCAACTAAAGAGAAACCGAGAGGCTGCGAGGCTTAAATTGCAGAGAAAACCAATTAGAAAAGGGGATCAAGGTGTATTGTCCCAAATAGGGGTGATGGAAAAGGCGAGAAGAAATATTCCAGAATAGTAAAAGCAATAGCAGAAAAAGAAGAGGAGATGAAGACTGCGGGACATTCAGAAAAAAAAGGAGTGGAGAGAAAAAAACGTAGAGGATGCGATTCTGAAGTTTAGAACTGGACGAGAAAGCTAAGATCACAAGAAGGCAAGTAGTTAGTGCATGGGACCACGTGGAGCTAGGTGGACTAAGGGGTTGTAACAAACCTTAAATCCACAAGTACAGAAAGTTGGGACATAGCAGCCATAGAGCAGAGTGGCTGGACCATGAAAACCCTGTATGTATAACAGGAACACCAACATTTCTCAGTCATATACCAATGCATCACAATTTCTCAAATTGCCCTAAATGATTTTAAAAAACTGGAACATAGAAACCACAATGAAATTGCCTTTTTTTCTACAAATCGGACCCAGCATCGTGACAAGAATACTTTGAAGCACACTGTACCATGCTACCAGGAAACACTGAAAAACACTTGATGCATATATGCACCAAATGGAATTATCCTGATCCAAGCAAGCAGCATAAACTTTGTCACTCAACGTGGGTTCTTAAATACTTTTTTAAAAGGAAAGATGGATTAAAAGGGTAATTCAGACAATATTACCTTTCACGAAAAGTCTACGTAGCTCAATAGGGGAAAGCCGTGCATTCCCCATGCATATGGTTTGCAGTCAAGTGTCAATAAGAAGTTCAGTGTCAACAAGAATTGTAAGCAAAGCCATGAAAGTGACAGAGGTTCTTCATGCTGATTGGCCCCTTTGTGTTAACTAAAAGAATCATGGGAAAAAATATTCCAAAAACTACAGGAAAGTTTACAAAAAATTGCAACAGCCTCTTTAAGTGAGGTGGATCGCCAGAAAAGAAAGCAAGGGTGGAAGAGTCTGTGAACATCCACATAATAGAAGAGCACCCACTTAGACACCACACGAATGTATGCACACCTTTAAATCAAGATGAGGGGTTTTTAGGGACTAAGATATAAAACAGCTCATCACCACATTGCAGGTCAGATGGTGAAAAACAATGTAAAGAAATTCAAGTTTGCCCCTCTCATCAATCCAAGATGTTTGAGAAAAGAGAACGTTGACCATTCACTAATGTAATGTGGGCATAACAGATGTAAACTCCACTGCCAGGTAACAGATAAAAGAACTTGCATTCGGCGATCCTAATAATAATAATAACCTCCAGATATTTACACTGTTAAAGGAGAAACTGAAAAGAGGGAAATTCACCAGAAAAGCGTGAGATAAACCACAGAAGCTTAGAACAAACTAGCCTATGCAAGCCCCAGAGCACAAGTCAACAACACATAATCAAATGCTTCCAAAGAGAACAAAGAGGAATATCTAGGAATCCCAATATTTAACACTTGGTGTGATATATGCATGCCTGCAATCCTTTGCACTATAGGGCATGCTTGTTTTATTTTAATTTCTTTACATATTTCCAGCTTTACTTATAGGCAAATGCAGACCGGTCTGCATAATCTTCCACATTGTCTCCATTCGTACACAACTAAACTGGACGTAATATTCCTAAGAAAAAAATCAAGATGAAGTGCCGTATAAAAAATAAATATAACAAGCAGGATATACAAGCATTTATTGTCTACTATAAGACTGCTATCCTTCTCCCTCGCTGAGCAGGAAATTAAAAAAAGTAGTCCCCACACAATTTAGCACCTGAGTGTAAGGAAACTGTAGTTGGCCAGTGCGCCCAAGCGAAAAATGGAAGTGATGTATGGGGAGCACCCACCAATGAGGAGCCAGCAAAGAACACTTACACAGGAGTGAACCTATGGTAAGCAGCAGGCGAGATTACATGCCTACAGTGAATACAACAGGTCTTGCAGAAAGCGCATGCACACTGACGCTCGACCTAACAAACTGAATACTTGGCAAGTGAAAAAACCACATCAGACCACCAGATCAAAATTAACATTCCAATTACAAAGGCAGGATTGTACTACGAATGATCGTGGTAGGAATTTGCGCGATACGCTAATATCATAAACAGAATATTATAGAAGGACAAAACATCGAAAGGTAGTACAAATAGAAGAAATATAGATTTACCATTCTTCACTCCACCCCTATGCACCTTGAAGATATAGATCACCAAGGTACATATATGTGGAGTATAGAAACTATACACTTACCTTTAGATATTTTGTCCTTTGAAATTGTGGCCTAGATATTTGTTGCCATCGAGATTTCTGCCTCGATATTCTAGGAGTATACCTAAAGGTAGGCAGGCATAACAAATAAACACTGAGCCACCACAAATACCTACAAATCGACTACCTAATTGTCAATATGAGGGGCAAGGAAAGGTGGCATATCACAGGAGAGGTAGTGAAGGGCAAGGGGGTGGTAAAAGTGTAGCATAGTAGGTGGGCGACTGAGATGAGGGGCAGAAGTTGCCACTCTCTTTCTTCCTTCCTCTAGACCCCCTTGCTCCCTATCGCTCAGCATCAGGAATTGATCAATATTTAAACAATTTTATTAAGCTGGTGTATGAGGGTGATACAAATTCAAGGTTACATATTGTAACAAAAGAATGACCTGCACATAAAGACATCCTTTGTCAAGAGTTAAAGTATTTACAAGGTGAAAAGAAAGACCAGACCATAATGAAATTTTCCTTAAAGGGTATCTTAATTTTTTATTTACCCTTGACAAACATAAAAGATAAACTGACATATGTAGGGGGAAAAGATTAGAGTTCTGTTTTAGAAAGGAAAAAGCCATCCATGTCCATATTATGGCACGAGGATATCAGTTTAGCAAAATGAGAGAAGCGATTCTCTGGAAAGCAGACCCTCAGTCACATATGGACACCCCAAACCACCCAGCTGTTCCACCACTGCTTACAGCAGCTGATATAGATATTGAAAAATAAAGGAGGTAACATCAAGGCTGAGAGCATCCCATAAACCGGACCGCGGGAAAACATAATTGAGGGTTTTCAGCATTAGTCCACATATCCCACAAGTGTCCCATATTGCACAATCTTCTAGATAATTTACAGATGTGAACAAACATATGTTTCTAGCTCAAGCTGATCAAAATTTACTTTAAAAGAAGAACACTTCACACTTGGTGAGATACAGAGGCAAACACTTTACAAAGTTTAACTGCTCATTTTCAGCTGTTGATGGCTATCTCCAGTTGTTCAACTGATACTAATGAAGTGAACCTTTTGCCCAGACAGCATTAATTTCTTCAACTAATGGACTAGAGAATGGCTCTTGTTGACAGCCGGCAAGGAACCCTGTCAAATTTAAAAGTAATTTAAACTAGGTTTAAATACCTAACTTTTACTTCATTTTTTGTGTGAACCTATGCTACACAGTAACAGTGGTCATAAAACGGTGCCCCTGTATTCCAGCAGGACAAAATCATTAGCAGTTGGAGAATAACATTTTCAACGCGATCTGGTAAACAAGTATACTTTTATTTCTTAAGAAACTTTTCTACACCGCATATCTTTGGGATTCCTTTTGAATCACCGTGAGTTAAGATGTTAAAATAGAGAGATCACGCTGGAACAGCATGTGGGTCATAAAGCTGCATCATTTGTCAATTCTTAAAACTACAGCATCAAAGCGTGTGCGTTCTTGAAGGAGCCTGATAAGAATAGTATGGTCATGGATGCTGGAATTATGCGGCAGGGCTTACTTAAAATAAGCAGGAAGAAAAGGCAATTTATGTGGCACTATAAGACACATTTATTGATAATATTACCTCAATATATTGACATTTTTACACGTTAACACTATCTGGGCAAATGCTATACCTCATTCATACCAGTCTTCCACATAAATACAGCAATAAACAAAAGAAAAATTACCCAACAACTTTTGCAAAGGGCCTTCCAATGCACAGCAACACATGTTCCTGTGTTTTCAGTAACTTTTGTTCTGACTGAGATTGAAACTATTTTTTTGTTAACGTCTGTAAAGTATGGTGCAGATAATGGATTATGTCGCAGCTCCGGCAAATCCATAATTATGCGGAAAACGCCGCAGGGCAAAATTGCATAATTCCAGTGGCCCGAGTAGGGTTCACGGTAGTGAATGCAGCAGCAAGTTCACGGACAAGACAGCGTTCACGACAAAAGTGCACCACTTGTAGCATGTGCTGAGACTGCAAATAGTCCCACATGCATTATAGTGCAAGCACTCCAAAGGAGGCGGAATGACACACCAAGCAGCCACCAGCATGAGGTGACAGGGGTATACTGCTCTAGGCACAGCCGAATTCAAAGAATTGGCAACAATAAATCTTGCAGACATCTGCGCTGTCAAATCAGACCCAACAACCCAGTTGCCACTCTCTCCCTCCCCCAGAGCATCACCCCCCCACACATACACACACACACATGCTCTCTATTCAGATAATTTAGCTGGTTTATTGGGAATACAAAACAATGTAAGAGTGAAAACTGAAATGTATCTCTTACAAGGGGTGTTTGGGGGAATCAGCAAACTTTTGCTACACAACTGGGCAGTGCCCCCCCCCCCCCCCCCTACACCACCCCCCGGCCCCCCTTGCCAGGCTGTTCAGCACACTGTCCTCAGAGAGGCCCGGGGCCCACAGCTGCCTCCTGTCCTTTGTATTGGAAAGAAAAGGAGCGCATCTTGCCATATGCGTTCTGGCAAGAAAACAACAGGAAGCAGGAAAATAAGGAGATGGGTGGCCTTTGACTTATAAGACTTCAAACTCCAAGAATAGAAAGTTATAATCTGTCCTGTCCCGGCGGCGGCTTCCGGTCGTGCTCGGGAACTCGCGCAGCAACAGATCTGGACGGGGGTGTGTGCTCCGCCGCCTTCCCGCCCGGACATGTTTCCGTCCCACCCCAGAAGCAAAGAGACTGACTGCCAACGGGGAGGAAAAGAACAGGGGGTTTCTGAAACCCACAAACATCTGATCAGGCAGGCAAACACGCTCGTGCCCGCGTGAGACGTCGCACTGAACGGTGCCCATTCATAAAAAGTTTCCACTGGACAAAGATGGAAAAACATAAATAGGGATTTCATAAAAAGCTATGGAGAAAACTCTAGGCATCAAAATTGTAAATACGTAATTGCGAACTCCTGAGAATCACAATTTACAATGCATGAAACTCAACGAGTTTCAGATTGCGATTCCTAGGGGGTCGCAAATCGCTCTACCTCATTAATATTAAGGAGGTAGATCGCAATTGGCAATCCACTAGGAATCGCAAAAATCACCGGAATGGTGGCCTGCTGAGGTCAGCACACCACCATGTCCGTGATTGCTTTTAAATAAAAGAATCTTTTTTTTTTGTAAAGCAGCCAGTTTTCTTTAAAGGAAACGAGATGCTTTACAAAAAGTAAAATGAAAAAGTTTTCTTTTCGTTTTTTTAAGACCAGGCAGTGGTCCATGGGACCACTGCCTGCTCTTAAAAAAAGCTTTTACAGCCATTCACAATGGGGAAGGGGGTCCCTGGGGGGACAACTTCCCATTTGCGAATGGGTTACCACCTATCTGAAGTAGGTGGTAATAAGCAAATGTTTTGCGACCGCATTCACAGTCACAAAACATTCAATGCTTACCGTTAGGATTCAGTATTTGGAAGGGACGCCCTAAAAACGTCCCTTCCAAATACTGATTCGCAAAACCATTTTGCGATTCGGTAATGGGTAACAGGATCGCAAATTGGGGTTTGCTGAATCTGATAAGCATTTTTTGCGTTCGCAAACAGGCCAAATCTGCAAATCGGCCCGTTTGCAAAGGCAAAAATGCTTGATGCATGTGTTCGTAAATGCTTAGGAGAATCCTTTAAACGCTCGCCACCGACATAGGCTGTGACCGGCAGGTGGCAAGATCAACCCTCGGGTAGGCCTGCCCAGGCTTTTATCCTTTCACGGCCGGTGAAAGCCGAGTACCATTAAACCTAATGAGCGCAACACCTGGTATTTTCAGCTACTACAATAAGCCAGAAGAGCAGACAGATTAGTGCATAAACTCGCTGCTGCCCCGTTCATCTCTAGAACTAAGAAATATGAGTACAGGGTGCCTGTTTCGGAGGCCTTTTCATGGCTTTCACTGGATGCCTGCAGCAAACTGCGTCACAAGCAAAGCATGAAACATAAACGCCCACAGTTTTCAAACACAAAAACTAACAATCTCTAGTGCTTGAAGAACATAAAAAAATAAGAATCCCAATACTTGAATCACCAGGTTTAAAAAAAACAACCACCATCAAATGATTCTTCTCTGTTAACACAAGGACTTGTAATGCTTTTCCTTGTCAGAACAAGCAACATTCCTCCCTGGAAGAGTTCAAGATTGACTTAACAAGCAACCTTGAATTAATGTAAACCAATGGTAATGAATGGTGGTGCATTCTATGCCACCATTTTCAGCTCATCTGTGTCATGAAAGAGGGGGACCAGACATATGCAAATCAGCACTGGCCCTGCTTCCATAGAAAAGTCCAGGCAAGCTTCTAGGTCACGTCCCTTTTCAAGAGGAAGAGAAGAAAGCCAGACCAGTTTTGGCCAGTGTCTGCAAGGGGCAAAGAGAGCCCCGGGCATAGCAAGCGAGGGCTTGTTGGATAGAATTGCCCCTAAAAGGGGTAACGAGATTATCTAAATACCAGGTGCACAACTCCTCTGGTTTAACATTCCTACCAACATGGCCACTGTATTGCCCATTGAAATACAGAAGCAGCATGTACTCTGAAAACAGAATAAAACATCCACATTAATGCAAAGCCAAGATACGGGGGGACAGACAGATGGACACAGATAGATATAAAATTCACACTGTGGTCAACAAGTATAAACCGGTCCAGTATGCTCAGCAAGAATGCTTAATGCAGAAAACTTTCAGGTAAAATTGTATTCTGTACTTTATCAGACAACTTGGCTAAAAGCTCAGAGGCTCCCACTGCCAAGCGAAACACGTGTCGGCTGGATCTTTTATTATACAGGTGTAAAAGAAATCCAGGGAGCAGATCGAGGATTAATAAAGCAATTTTTTCAACTTTATTTATGTTTTTCTCGGATACAACAAAAATACTTTTGGCAATACCACACCAACAAATTCTTAAGGGCCCAAAATCCCCCAGCATCCCACACTCATTAAATCTAAGAGACAACAATGTCGAACACATCCTGCATGGCGCATGGCGGCGCAATCTCAGGGAACTATGACTGGTTGCTATAAACCCGCTCGTCAGCTTGAAGCTGATCAGGCACTCTACACCTGCCCAATAACCGCTCTCCACCTTCCACTGCACTGCAGGTTTCAATGCAGAATTACCTTTCTCATTGATAAAGGATAAGATAATTCCCAGGTGAAAGCAGGAAACACAATGACATGGCATAAAACAAACAGGAGCAAAGGGCGTGAGCCACAGCTGGCAAACCGAGGCAACCAGGTAGGCAGGCAGGCGGTAGCATGTAAGACTGCTGAGGTTTGCACTGGCCCAACTACTACCCCAGGAACAGTGCTTCTGTCTTTTATTAGACTTCAGTGTGCCACACAGGCTATAAGGGATGGGTGAATTAGGAGATTAGGGGCCCATGTACTGAGCCAGGGAAAGAGACCCCTTAAATGTTCACAATGCAGGTCATACTTTTCAAACTCGCAAGCACCTTTAGCATATTGAGACATCTGGATTTGCGGGTGCAAACCCTATGGTTTTTCAATTTTTAGGCTTTGCAACTGCAAAATCAGTTCAAACATCAGGATCCTGGATATTCCCTTCGGAGCTTTACATCTGCTACGGCTGGTGTAAAATCTTGTCAAATGGAGCATCAAATGACTGAATTTGTATTGCGTCGCAGAATTTATAGAGCTCTTCGTACCCTTGATGAGGCAGTAGTGTTCAGATTTGCACCAGGTTCGCGGACACGATTTTGGAGTCCATGGTTCGTAGGGAGTGGCTTGTACTCTGCCCCTATATGGAAGGTGTTGGGAGATGTGCTCTAAAATGTCCAGTGAACTAGCAGCTGAACATAAGAATGAGGTGTTGTAGAAAAGTGTGAGATATACACAGTCACATATGCTGAATGCAGATACCTACTTTTATTTTATTAGGAACTATCTTACCCGTCGCGCGTTGCTGCGATCTCAGAAGAAAGGACATTTAAGGAAACTTGTTATGATAACATTTAATTTACATTGTGTCATTTTTATTGAAACTTATTCATTTTAATATGGAAAACATTTTAAAGTGTTGTTTTAATTCTGTTTATTTATTTGAGTGCTTGTGGATGCACGGTATTTTTTGTCTGGTGCGTACACGAATAAATCAGAAGGTTTTCCGACGAGTGAGCTGGCCACATACAGTTGTCCATGCGAGAAGCACGGATTCTCCAAATCTAGTCCACACACTTGCAGTGATTGTCCTTGTGCTTTATTGATGGTCATTGCAAAAGCAAATCGCACTGGAAACTGTAAATGTTCAGTATTGGAAAGATTATGAGGGCCCTGGGGGCCGATATTTAACATATGTTTCTTTTTTTTTGCCAGAAACCTTAGCGGGAGTGTACTCAACAACTTCCCAAAGTTTCATGCCAATCGGATGAATGGTGTAGTAATGCATAAAGGACAAACAGACATACTTTCGTTTTTATATGTATAGATTCCACTTGTCATCCACACAATAGAATGAGCTAGGTTTCTAGCTCCCTGCCAATGTTCGAGGTAATTGTTGATAATTCTTATTTTAACCGGAATCGAGTCCTAGATCCTTGGTCGTCTACACCGAGAAAGAGTTTGCCCTAATTTGAGACTTTTTGAAGAGTGAGTGGATGGAGCAGAATGTGCCAACCTGGAGTACGAGACAGTAAGATGATGCTGATGGAAACATGTTATATGTTTAGCCGCGGTATGCATGTCCCTGCCGTACCACCTTATTGCTTCTTGGGAGGAACCCTCGCAATGTCCCTGTAGGCCAATATAACTCTGAAAATATTGTCTAACACTGCATTTTCTGATACACGGTCTTGAAAGTAACCCTCACACTTTCCCTGCTGGCCAGTTCACCTCCGTTAAAAGGCACTGCATGCAATGTGAGAGGTGGAGGGGTGATGGGTTAAGGGGATGTGGCTGGTTTTCTTTACCCAAGCAAAATCATGTATGCAGACCCTTTCGGCTTGCTAGGTAGATCCGAGACCTGCAATGTTTAAACCCCACCATGGCAGGACACCACATTCCGAACAGAAAAGGTAAGGCTCAGATCAGATGTAATAAACAAATATGTTATGCCAGGAAATGTAATTTCTTTGAGCTGCCGCAGAGATTTAACGTGAACTAGAAAGAACTGCTGCTCACTGCCAAGTACCTCCCAGTTGTCTCTTCTAGTGACCGCAAGTCAGATCCATTGTTGGACCCGGCTTTTCGGGCATCTGTCACTCTGGAACTACAGGATGGACCAACTTGAAAGGACCAATGTTTGGGCCTTTTTGGGGGGAGTTCGGTGTACCATGAATGACCCAAAAAAATAAAAAAGCGAAAGGAAATACGGAAACGATTGAAATAGTAGCCTGTTTGTATCCCTTCAACAGAACAGTGAGAGCTGCAGCAATTTCCATGTCAAACCTTTATAATGACAATAAAAACTGAAAGGTAGCAATATTGGTACCAAACCCTCTCTAATACAGACATTACGGTTGAGCCGACACATCCCTATGTGACTACAACAAGTGATAACTCTACTTTCCCATAATAATACATTATGCTTAAATCGTGAAGTTACATGCCGGCTGCCAACTTTCTTTTCTGATTGCTCACAATCATTCTATTGCTTTGTCTCATTTCTATTGCGCTTTTCTACCCCCAGCTGAGGTACAAAGCAGGTCGGTCGAGGAAGCAGCTATTCTATTTGCGGTCCATGAGGTAAGATGATTGCTGGTTGCAGTTTCACTGGAGAAGAGTGGTTTGACACCAGCGTCAGGTCTGGAGATGGGCTAACACATGAAATGGATTGTGAAGGGAGAGCAAAGGATATACTTGCAAGCCACATACACAAACAGATATATAACTTTTAATAAGTGACATTTGCGTCTTGAAATTGGGAACAGCCAGGTCTTTATTGTTTTTCTTAATTGAGGATGGGTGTTAATGGTCACTATTCATTTTACGAGCAGGTTCCAGAACGTGTATGTCTGTAGAGGGAAGGAACCCCCTTCTAAAGCAGTTTTTATTTTAAAGACGGGATGCTCACGAATGAAGCTATTCTAGATCTGAAACTACTTCTAGGCCTCTTTAGTTGGAGTATCGATTGTATGAAGGGATGTCCTGGTCCATGAATGACCCGGTGATCAGTGGAGAAAGCTCAAACATATTCTTCTTGCAGCCGGGAACCAGCGCAGAGCCTCAACGTCAGGGGTCAGTCGCAATATGACACTGGTGCATTTGAATCCTGTATCACGTGAGGATAGCCTAGGTGAGGGAAGATCTTCTGTAATGCACTCTTTGTACAAAAAGCATCTCTAGATATTTTATTACTTGGCTTTGGAAAGAGAAATAGGACTTCATGGCCACACCATGTTCACCCTGATCATCGCCATCTTGTGGCGGGTGACGGTGCCACCTGCAGGGGTAAAATAGATACAGAGTCATCATTTTCCCAGGTGAGTATTTCCATTTTGGGTGAGTTAAGTTTGAGAATTTTATTCAGAATCCACTCGTCTACTGCTAGGAGACCATTTGCAGAGGCCAGAGGATTTAAGGTCTGAAGGTTTTCAAGTTTTAAGATTATCTGGGTATTGTTGACATAGTAGTAGCAGGTTAGTTTGGATGAGTGGATGAGATCAGGGAGTGAGGTTGAGACACATTACAGAGGAGATTGCGATTGTTGGAGAACATCTACTAGGGAGGTGAATGGCAAACGGCAGAATGAAGGAAAGTAACAGTTTGAGCTTTGGAAAATAGCACTTTATCCAACTGATGACTGTGCCATTGGAGTGTCATTTTGTCTTTACAGTGGTAAGTGGTGGAGTGCATCGTCAAATATGGTCAATACGTCAGAACGGAGTACAACAGCGACTCCGACAGGCTCCAGTGTTCTTGATAGCTAGATTTAAATATTGATTCTGCACTTTCTCCAGAATTTACTCAAGCTGTCTGCAGACCATATTCAGCTACGCGGGCACGTTGCAGGAGAGCGGGTAAGGGGCAAGCCACTCCAAACTCTTCTGCCCATTCGCTTTACTTGATGTTTGCGAAAAGTCCCTTCTTTACTCCCTTTTGTAGAATATGGCGCTGAGACTGTCTGTCAGCCCACTAGCCACCAGCTTGTTGACTCTTTGCTGCATAATCATTAGGCAGCACCGACTTAACATACATACATATAAATATCTATATCTATATATATATATATATTTATTTTTTTTCCCCTTCTTCCTAGTTTTATATAGCCCGAACTGGACCGGAAGGTATTGGAGCGCTTTACATGAGCACCACTTGCATTCATTTTTATTGGACATATTTAATCCCAATGCCATCCTGGACCAGTAAATAAAAAAAATTAACTAAATAGGCGGGTGGCATGCGTGCTGACACATTCATACATTTTCACGCATAAACACACCAGTGGAATGACACAACTGCAAGCAGTGGTCGCGTCATGGTGCCTTTTTTTGTAAAACAATTTGACGATGCTGCAAAGTTTTGGGGGAAAAAAGTCCGACGCTGTAGATCATCGGTAAAAGGAAATGTTCTAAAGTCGACTCTACTGGTTTACCGCTTTGCCAATGCTTGGTTGGGGGTGGCGAGGAGGTGGTGTTAGAAAACGAAAACTAGCAATCCCCAACAAGTTATCTTTTCCCCTGTCCCAGAATAAAAACCTTCACGAGTGCACACGCCTTCTTTGCGCGGCAGTTGAGCAAACACAATGGCTTTCCCAGCTGAAGAAAGCGCCAATGTTTCCATAGAGATGTGTCAGCGATGCGCGGCGCTGGAATGTCCACGCAGCAGGGAAACGAGACCTGGGAAGCCCCGGCTTTGTTTATGGACCCATCACAGTGTGCAAAGCTGCGACACCCTTCACGTGTGGGTGAATGTTGTGTCAAGCCATGACGATACTAAGCGCCACTTGCAACATGTGAAAATCCCCAGCAGATGTGTTAACGTGTGTTTTCCGGGACGCCAAAAAACCTGCTCTGTATTTCACAATTTAGGAAAACGCAGTGATGTGTGGAGCAGGTTAATATTCCTTTCGCTGAAATCAATAAAAAGTGAGCATCTGCTTTAGGTGAAAAATGTAGCAAACGGGGGCAGTTGAAAAAGTTCTTCCGTGAATATTAGGAGCCACGTGACAGCCACAAATTGCTCCTGGCTCGTGAGAATCAAGGTCACGAGAACAGCTTTGGTTTATTTTTAGTTAAATAAAAAAAAAGTTATGGCATTTTTTTCAAGTTTTTACACTTAACATTTTTGGGACAAAACGACTTCCATGGCAAAAAAAATAAGAAGGTAGTTATTTATGTGGGGGAGGGGTGAGGGGGTGTCAAAACATACCCGATTTCGTAAAAAAAAAAATCCAGAACGCAAGATTGAAAATGAGAGAATCGCACGGGATTTTGTAAGGGCTCCTGTCACGGTGAGAGGAGAGGATGGGATGGAAGGGAGAGGGGGTCACAAAGTGAAAGGAATGCCCCTCAGCCCACTTAAGAACAATACTAATGATCTACAGCTGGAAGAAACATTTAAACACTGATGTGCATTGGCGAATGACTCCTTTATCGCTAGGAAAATAAAGCCTCTGAACATAAAATCAATCTATACACAAGGAGACTCGAAAGCTTCGTGTAATTAGGATACTCCGTTTCCAATAAGGGAATTTCCATTCATAAAGCATTGTCAATCATACATTAGTCCAACTGATGCAAGAGGGTGGAACAGAACTACAGTTCCCAGAATGCACAGAATTCTTAAATGGAATGCCAGGATTACAGCTCCCACAATGCACAGTTTTGTTAAATGAATGGTTAGTACTACAGGAACCAGACTGCACTTGTCTTGTAAATGAAAGCTGGAAACCTCATGCCCCAGTGATATTGAGTTATCTGGTCACACTATACAATAAATACATGTAATATTATTAGTACTAGCTAAGAAGCAGCTCTGGCTTCCTACTGTCAGCCCTGGGTGAAGGTACTCCTGTAAAGACCGTGCAGCATCTGTTGTGTCAAGGGTAAACAGGGTAATTGTTGTAAGAGGCGGTGAGAGCAATCCTCCCGTCAGGTTGCATGAAGATTTGGAGAGCTATAAAGCACGGTCAAAATGGTTTCTTGACGCCCCTTCAAGACTTGCACAACATTTGTTTAGTTACTTTGCTTCACATTACTCCAACGAGGCCCTGGAGGCTTTCTTTGCAAGACACTGGGGGGGGGGGGGGGGGGCAGATTTACAAGAAAATGACGCATCTGTCGAGATGCGTCACTTTCCCTGCGCCACCCTGTGAAACTCTTGCGCCACCATGGATACGCCATATTAAGGATTGACAGATACGTCAGAAATTCTGACGCATCTGTTGGGGCAAAAGTCATACATTGCTGGAGTTGTGTCGCAAGCACAAAGCAACACCAGCAATGCATTTTTAGGCCTATTCCCAGGACACTGCGTCACTCCGTTTTGACGCAATGGCGTCCTAGAAGTGACGCCGTGAAATCTTGTAGATTTCAATGTGTCACTTTTAAGAGGCTTTCCTGCGTGGGAACGTCCACCCTGCATACATTTTACCTGATACAGGTACAATGTGACGCAGGGCTTTACAACACAACGCATCTCCCTAGATGCGTCACGTTGTAAATTGGCCGCATTTCTACGCTGCCGCTGCATCACAAAAATGACGTAACAGCGGCGCAAAAGTGTTGCAAGGGGTTTGTAAATTTGCCCCTGGTTGTTTGATGGCTTGGCTGGCACAGGGATTCCAAAGTGATGCTGTCTGCATTGAGGAAGCCCGGCCACATCAGCAAACCTCTGTAAAAGATGGTTCGTTAAGAACCAAACATTGAGAGGATGTCATCATCTGTAAAGAAAGGGCGGTACAGAGAAGGAGTTCCCTCATCTGTTGCTGCCATGTTTGAGGATTTGCCGTTTAAGTTCCACACATTCTCTCACCCTACTGACAGAATTGAGCCCTACTGTACACAGGCCTTCATCAGGACTAAGAAAGGCCACTCACACTCACATTGTAAATAAGTCAACCAAGAAAGGGAATTTCAAGAGGAAGAAAGATGAAACAATTGAGGAAAAGCAGACTGAGAAGCATGAGACCACACAGCCGAGTATGTGAGTAGCAAAAGGCTGACAGAGAAAGCTGAAATAAGGCAACCCTCCACAAATACATAACAGAGAACAGAAAAAGCAAAATGGCTAAGTGAATGTTATCAATAAAATCAACGGCACAAAAACTTCTTGTGAACTTACTGTAGAGTTTTGCAGTGTAGGTGTCCCACAATTGCTAAGAAAGTAATGAGGTGGACATGGAGGGGTTCATTCATTCAATCGGGGTTCTTTCATAGGACGGCTATTCACACGTGAGGGTTTCAAGGCGCTGGGCTGGGATTAAGAGGTATAAGCAAAGCCTCTAGTGGAAAATTAAATTCTAAGCATCAGTCAAGTTCCAGAGGCCTGGAGAAGGTGAGTGGTTACCTGAATAAGGATAAACAAATGGACCCTGGACATTTTCATAGAGTTACCTGTGAAATAACTCCTGGTGGGTAGTTGAGGTGCACCAGGAAGAAGATTGTGTATTGTGTATTACGGATAAGCCAACATGGGGCCCCTGAAAGTAACAAAAGAGTTGGATTCCTGTCTTCAGAAATAGACACACTTAGTTGGTAATCAGGTTGTAGCCAAGTTGGCCAACCTCAATGTTACTGAAGATGCCAAGTGTGTACCAAGTGATGAACTAATGAGGAAGTTATCACAAATTGACCAGAGCACGGACAATATGTTACGATTTACGTGCAGAAGTGGTTATAAGATAAAGCCAGTTGTTAAGATGAACGCTCCCAACTGTGAAAAAACAATATTTGAGTACCTCTGGAGGTTGCAGTAGCGTCAGTAATACTTAACCTATGTATTAAGTAAGGCAGTGGAATAGCTAACTATGTTGTGAAAATTGCTGATGTAACAAAAAAGGGAAAAGCTATAGTAAACAAGTGCTTTCTAGATGGGCGTCAGAACTAGACATCACCTTACACAGGATAGAACACCAAAGAACAGAGAACCAAAGTCCCTGTCAGCCAATGATAATGGGCCTGGCGTACTTTGGGATGAAACTGCGATTCTGAGTTATACGGTAGAGGGGATTCATAGGTAGCAGATATGTAGCTTCAAAACTTACCATAGGCCTCTGGCGATGAAAGCAACCTGGCAGGCAACAGCACATTAACGGCAGAAAACCAATGCATTAACTGGAGGGGCTGAGATTACTAGGAATCTTCCTGAGATAACCATCAGGTCAGGAAGGCAGGGTAAATAAAGTCTCTTATATGAGTCAACGATAGATCAGTGTTTCAGGCCTATTCAATTTAGACTGCTCACAATCTCAGGATAGCAGCCAGGTCACACTACCCCCTCTAGGGGAGTTCTCTTCGCTTCGTGGCTTCTTCAGTAGAAAACAGGTATCTCGGAAGGCATACGGACATGATGTGAGTGTACACTGCACAGACAGCAGGCATCCTTCTTCTGTTGTGCCATCTCCTGGACAGCAGTGCCACGTTTTGAGCACAAATACATTTCTTGGCTCCATGGGCACGCTGTGGCAATCCATTATGCCTCAGCCATCAAGGAACCAAGGTAATGAATGGGAATTGCAGATCCAAAAGGTATAAAAAGCTACGCCTTGATGGATAGTTTTAAGTTTAAGCCCGTAAAATATAAGTAAGACACCCAGTGAACGGAAAGCTACAATATCAGTTAAGAATGGGTATTAAATGGTCAGGACATAGATTCCAAGAATGATCTGCTGGAGGTCTACACAAAAGAGTTACAATGGACAAAGTTCCTACATTGTAGAGATCCAGCTGAGCCCTAGTGCAGAGAAGGCTTCTCAGAACCCAGGCACTACCTCTTTTCAAGATGGAGTCATCTTATGTGATTAGTAAATAATGATCTTTAAACACAGGAAATGAAGTAGGAAGGGCTAGGAACCACAGAACAGGAGCCTATCACTGTTCTAAGAGGGGCCCTTCTCCAAGGTGCTTCAGCAGTTGCCTTCAAACCTCTATCAGAACTCAGATGTCATACCACAAAGGTTGGTATATCACACATAGACGCCCATATTGAGTCTCACTCTCATTGGAAGTCTCAGTCGACACAAGTCAAGGAACGTGTAGAACACACGTGTTTGTGGTCAGGTGGTCCCAGGGAGAATCGCTTCCATTACTCTCTCCTTGGCCAGAATGTTGCCATCTGCCTGAGAACCACCTTGTCACCTGCCTGTGCAAACCTGTGACACATCGACAGAGCACCGTGCTGTGTGCACAATCATGGAGATCGCCCACCATGAGCACATTCAACCACGTATGGTCCCCACCACTAAAAGCCAAGTGTCTAGAGGTGTGCACTATACATGTAAATGTAAATGTAAATGTCTTGTAAAGCGCACTGCTGCCCTGAGGCGTCGTGGCGCTGTAGACCGCTGGGGAACCCGTCCTGGCTATCCCTGTGAGATGGTCCCTACTGGGTATCTCCAAGGTGAAACCAGGCATCCCCGGCGAATGTGGGGGGCCGTTGTAGAGATGACGCAAGCTAATGCCCAGAGTTGCCGAGTGTGATCCCTGGTTAGAGTAGGCACCGAGGCGAGAATGATCGAGTCCGCTGACCCTGGTCCACGACCCTGCCGCGTCGGGAATTGAACCCTGGTCCCGGGCCGTTCTCTGCTTCCGGGTCTGCCGCCTCTAACCAGTAAGCCACACCACTCCACCAAACACCAATGCATATGCCATCGATTGACTACCACATTGCAACTTCTGTCACCGATTCCTACATGTGCGACTCCTTTATCTTCATATAACTACTGTGGTTGCCTTCCCCGTGGGATAGTTGGAAGTTTATCACTATAAGGCGCAAACAATACACTGATAACATAAAGTGTACCAGAACAGAAGCAGTGCTGTACAACAGCGAGGAGTTGGAGACACGCCCCATCAATCCACATAAATTGTGTTATCCTGAGACTGGCTCCTTTCCTGAAGAGAGTGGCCTAGATGTTCAGTTCATGGAGGGAATTTTGTGAGAGAAAAAAGCAGATCAGGATAAAGCAGGAAAACATGTTCATTATGACTGTGTCAGAAAAGACAGCACACCCAACAACTGTGTTTCACCTATTTACTTGCCTCCTTTAGAACACTGCTGCTACATGCAGTAGTATCAAATGGCCTGTGGCAATTAGGATGAAGGCCAATGCAAATCCAGCTTGTATTCTCTGTAGCTGCATTTATCTGGCTTGAATAATGTGTGTCTTCATTACTGAAACACATTAATGTCAGTCGCTCTGCAAAATGACTAGGCAGACTACAAATTACTCTGAACGAGGCCTTCTACTTGATCTATGGGATTAATAGGAAGATATTACATCATAAAGTCCTGCATGGTCCTCCACTGACTGCCATTCATTCACAAGAAAAGCTTAAGTGATGCAGCTTCAAACGCCTCCTGATTGGAGGCCCAGTACATAAGCGTACAGCTGGGCTGGAATTCAACATCCAGTACCAAACCTCTCCTGATGGTCTTTACGATTTGTTCTCCGTATAAGTCGCGAGATGATAGGCCAACCATGTTGCATCTTTCTGTAACTTCCCCTTATTGTAATACAGAGTCTACCTCACGCACCATCACTAGACAGATGATCACAACATGGTTCCCTCATATTTCCTACAAAAGGAATTGTAAGGCCAGTATGGAATCATGAACTAGTTGTGAGAAGTTGGCCCGATATGCAACGTTCGCTATTCTAGCGACCGCTATGTATCGTTCCAACGACCCTTATGGTGTTTGGTTGTAAGTCAACCTATAGACCAGCTATCCTAGTAGCGTGGATACGAGCAGTCTAAGGCTAAAGACTCGAGAGGGCGTGTTAAGCCAGCTGTTTACCACACATGTACCCCTTGAATACCCAGTGAAAGGACACCACACAAGTGTTATGAAAATAAACAGTATATTTATTAAGAATCACAACAGCCCTGTACTCTTTATGAGGACAGGGTACTAAGCACAAACCAAATCTCTTTAGCAAATACTTCAAGTGCACAGTTTAAAACAAGTGTCCGAGGACACGGAAAGGTTAAGGTCTCGGGCGGACCCGATAAGGCAAGTCGGAAGCGAGGGACTCGGGACCCTAGAGTAAGGAGGCTATGCAGGCACCGAAATGCCGAGTTACCTAGCCACGAGGGCTGCGCAAGTCTTACAGGCGTCGGGGTCTTCGCTGACGAGCCAGGAGCCGGAAGAAAGGAGTTGCTGGCCGGCGACCAGTGCTGAATAGTTCGTAGAGATCCAAGCCTGGATCGGAGAGTGATGAAACCTGAAAGCAGAGGGGACCAAGTTCGTACTACTAGCCAGTAGTCAGAGGGTACCAGGAAGGCACCAGTTGGCCGTCACCTCGACCAGGTGAGTGGGCGGCGCTAGGCTCTGCAGTCTCACGGACCAGGAGGCGTTGTCGGCGACCACGGTGGAGGTGCGAGCTGTCCCACGAAGGATGATGCTGTCGGCGTCGCTGGGCCCAGGATGGGGCAACAAGCCTTGGCAGGTCTCAGGGCCACGTGGTGGGCCTAAGATGGCGTCTTGAGTGGACCAGGAGGGTCCGGGGTGCTTCTCGGAAAGATGGAAGCAAGGGCCAGTCTGGAGCAACCAGACCAGCAGTGATGATTCTCGGATGTCGTCACAGAAGGGCACAAGCCAGCGGCGAGTGACCAGACAACGTACTGAGCAGCGAGCAGAAGGGCCCCACGCAGATCGTGGAGATGCTGGGAGACTGCACTTCGGTGCTAGAGCGGCTCAGGGTCGGGGCTTCTCGGACCCCAGAGCACTCACCAGAGAGTTACCTCGATGGTCGTGCTGGTTTTTAAGAGCGTGCAGGTTCTGATGATGGCCGGTCCCTCGAGGTCTCGTCGCACCCACAGATCACAGCTGAGCTGATGACGTGGGTAGAGGTCAGAGGTGCCAGGGAAGCCGGTTCTCGTCGAGCTGGGCCGTCGGATTCCTTGAGGAAGGACTTACAGCAAACCGCAGAGTTCTTAGATGGTGCCCGCTGATGCAGGGTGACTACTCCTTAGCCACAAGGGAGAAATCTTGAGAAGAGTCTTGAAGTCCTTTCGTAGAAAGTATTCTTGATTCAAAGATGATCTAATTTGGAAGGGTCCCCGCTCCTGCCTTTATCCTAAAGAAGGGGGTGGGAACATGACTAGGTCCTGCCCTAAGGGTGGGACCAGGAAGGGGGGTAGTTACGCCCCTCTCCCCCCGCCGGACTTTCCCCAGGCCAGGGCTGTCGCCCCTGGAACTGGTTCTAACCGGCAGATGCGTAGTGAGCACCGGGGTGCCACTCCGCAGTCACCTTCTCGCAAAAGCCCTACCTACCCAGAATACACAAACCCTGTCTGGGACGGTGCGAACACCGCCCTCGACAGGAAACCCTTGGTCCAAGCGCTCCTCGCTGGAAGGACTCCCAGCAGCAGGAGGTCAGACTCGTGTCTGTGGTGGCAGCATCCATTTTGTGGAGCTGAGGCTTTCGTTAACTTTAACCGGGGTTCACAGTTACATACATGTCGTGTCCCTCTAGAAGGGCGGAATGCTAACCTCGTCGCCAGGGTTGGTGAGAGGGCAGCATCCCGATTCGTATGACACCTTACTCGACATGTCTTGATAACGCGACACCGAAGTTACTGATATGGTACGCGTTACCATGGATCAGCCATTGGGTCTTGATCCCGCAAGCTGCAACCGGGCTCGGCTCGGGCCAGAACACAGTTCACACGAGCCCACGCACTCTGCCTTCAGGATTGTCAAGGCCTGCCATAGGAGTGACTGATAGGAACTCGAGTGTCCATTGTATGGTTAGATATAGAGCTACTATACCTAAAGCAAAGGGTGATTACACGACTTCGCCCCAGCTGTCATGCAGCCAGTTGTGTCAAATTTAGGAGGCCAGCCAGGGGTGGCATAATACATGCTGCAGCCCATGGCGGCCCTGGGTACACCTATGCCCTGAGTTACAGGGTCTGATAAGGTGGCCCAGTACCAATTGGTAAATGCACCTAGGGTACATGTCGTAATTTAGAAAGAGAACAGCCAGGCTGTGGGTCTGATTGGCAGGCCCACAGCCAGAGAAAGTCGTGAACCAGTGAAACAAAAGCAAAAAATCTGGGTGATCATAGGATTGCAGACCCTACTCTCCTACATGACCCCCCCCCAAACGTCGGAACAATAAGCTAACCTTGACCAGGTGAGTCTTCTTGTTCTAAGTGGAAATATCTGGAGAGCCCATCGGCATTGCCATGATCAGTACCAGGTCTATGTTCCACTGTAAAGTCCATCCCCTGTAGGGAAATGGACCACCTAAGCAGTTTGGGGTTTTCACCCTTCATCTGATTTAGCCACAAGAGGGGCTTATGGTCGGTCTGAATCTTGAAGTGAGTGCCAAACAAGTATGGCCTCAGCTTCTTCAGGGCCCAAACCACAGCAAAGGCCTCCCTCTCAATAGCTGACCAATTCTTCTCTCTAGGGGTCAGCCTTCTGCTTATAAAAGCAATGGGCTGGTCTTGACCATCAAAATTCAGTTGAGAAAGAACAGCTCCCACACCCAACTCAGAAGCATCTGTTTGGACAATGAATGGTTTGGAGTAGTCCGGACTCTTGAGGATAGGCGCCGTGCACATGGCCTGCTTTAGGTCATCGAATGCTTTTTGACAGCTCGCTGTCCACTGAACCTTTTTTGGCATTTTCTTACTTGTCAGTTCATTTAATGGTGTCACGATGGAACCATAGTTCCTGACAAACTTCCGGTAGTAACCAGTCAGGCCCAAGAAAGCTCGAACCTGAGTCTGGGTGGTTGGAGGAGCCCAGTCCCTGATTGACTGTATCTTGCTCTCCAGTGGCTGAACCTGGCCTCCACCTACAAGGTGTCCCAGGTATACAACCTGTGTCTGCCCTATCTGGCACTTGGTGGCCTTGATAGTGAGGCCTGCTGCTTGCAGGGCCTCTAACGCTTTCCGCAGGTGGACCAGGTGATCCTCCCAGGTGGAGCTAAAGACAGCAATATCGTCTAGATACGCCGCACAGAAGTCATCCAGCCCAGCAAGGACTTGATTCACCAACCTTTGGAAGGTGGCAGGTGCATTCTTCAGACCAAAGGGCATCACCACGAACTGATAATGCCCACCAGGGGTTGAAAATGCGGTTTTAGGCTTGGCGTCCTCAGCTAACCTGATTTGCCAATACCCAGCTGTTAGGTCAAACGTACTTAAGTAGTTGGCCGAGGCCAATCTATCGATAAGCTCGTCTGCCCTCGGTATTGGGTGGGCGTCAGTCTTAGTGACTGCATTGAGACCCCTGTAGTCTACGCAAAACCTCATCTCTCTCTTACCACCCTGGGTGTGAGGTTTCGGCACTAGAACTACGGGACTAGCCCAAGGGCTATCCGAGGGTTCAATGACTCCCAACTCCAACATTTTCTGCACTTCACTCTTGATGCAGTCTCTAACGTGATCAGGCTGCCGGTAGATTTTACTCTTCACGGGCAAGCTGTCACCAGTGTCAACCTCATGGGTGCACCAATCGGTCGGGCTGGGTGTTAGAGAAAACATATGTCTGAACGACTGAAGAACCTGTTTACAGTCGCTCTGTTGACGTTCGGAGAGGCTGCCACAAAAGACAACACCATCTACCGATCCATCGTCAGGATTCTGAGTGAGCAGGTCGGGGAGAGGGTCACTCTCTTCTTCCTGTCCCTCATCTAGGGCCATGAGCAAACTCATGTCCTTCCTGTCGACATATGCTTTTAGCCTGTTGACATGAAGCACCCTGTGGGGGCTCCGGGGAGTTCCCAGGTCGACCAAGTAGGTGACCTCTCCCTTTTTCTCCAGGATGGTGTAGGGCCCGGACCATTTGTCCTTGAGTGCTGCTGGGGCCACTGGCTCCAACACCCACACCTTCTGTCCGGGCTGGTAAACAGTCAAGACAGCCTTTTGGTCATGCCAAGCTTTTTGGAGTTCTTGGCTGGCCTTAAGGTTTTCAGATGCCTTTTCCATGTATTCAGCCATCCGCGAGCGGAGGCCAAGCACATAGTCCACTATGTTGGCTGCAGGCTTTTTGAGAGGTCTCTCCCATCCTTCCTTTACCAAACACAGGGGTCCCCTTACAGGATGCCCGTACAAAAGTTCAAAAGGGCTGTAGCCAACCCCCTTTTGTGGGACTTCTCTGTAGGCGAACAAGAGGCAGGGGATCAGGACGTCCCATCTACGCCGAAGCTTTTCCGGTAGTCCATGAATCATCCCTTTTAGGGTCCTGTTGAATCTCTCAACAAGCCCATTGCATTGTGGATGATAGGGTGTAGTGAACTTGTAGTTGACACCACATTCCTTCCACATAGCAGTTAAGTAGCTCGACATAAAGTTTGCACCTCTGTCGGAGACGACCTCCTTAGGGAAGCCCACTCTGGAGAACACTCCAACTAGGGCTCGTGCCACAACAGGTGCTGTAGTGGTCCTAAGGGGAATAGCTTCAGGATACCTGGTGGCATGATCCACTACCACCAGTATAAACTTGTGCCCTGATGCTGTTGGTGGTTCCATGGGACCGACGATGTCGATCCCCACCCGTTCAAAGGGCACCCCCACCACAGGCATTGGTATAAGGGGGGCCTTTGTCGTGCCACCTGACTTACCACTGGCTTGGCAAGTGACACAGGAGCGGCAAAACTCCTTGGTATCTTCGTTCATGTGAGGCCAGTGAAAGTGTGAGACAAGCCGGTCCCACGTTTTCGTCTGGCCTAAGTGACCTGCTAAGGGAATCTCGTGGGCCAAGGTAAGTAGGAAACCACGCTGAGACAAGGGTACGACCAGCCTCCTGGTCATGCCAGGCTTGGGGTCTCTTGACTCAGTGTACAGGAGTCCATCTTCCCAGTATACCTTGTGGGTACCTGTGGCGTTCCCAGCAGCCTCAGCAGCAGCCTGCTGTCTGAGGGGTTCAAGAGAAGGGCAGTCTAACTGGTCCTTCCCCAGGTCTTCCCTTGAGGGTCCCCCTGAACCCAAGAATTCAACTTGATCAAGTTCGAACTCTCTAGGCTCAGTTTCCCTCAATTCCTGTAGGTCAGCCTCCTCTGAGACTTGATCCACGACCTGGGGCAAGGGGGAAGGCGCGGCCTTAACCCTACTGCTCTTTTTCTTGGGAGGTGTCTGGTCCGTTGTTCCAGGATCCAGCACCTGTTCAGTGGGGCACTTCCTGACCTGTGACCTAGTCACAGCGAACACATGTGCTGGCAAACCTAACATTTCCATGTGAGTCCGGTGCTCCACTTCTGACCATTGTGACGACTCCAAATCATTGCCCAACAAACAATCCACTGGGAGGTCTGGACTAACTACAACCTTCTTTTGGCCAGTTACCCCTCCCCAGGAGAAAGCTACAATTGCCATACTGTGATTGGTAGTGACATTGCTTGCATTGGTCACCAGGAATTCTGTACCTGGCATGATCTGTCCAGGGTCCACAAAGTTAGGCGTCACCATGGTGACGCTGGCACAAGTGTCCCTATAGGCCTGAGCCATTTTTCCATTTATGAAAGGCGTCTGTCGGTATTTGCCCAAAGTATTGGGGCTTACGTCAGGGGACACGTCCACGTCCCCTGTACTGACAAGGACAGCCTGAGTGAGTGTGCCAACTAAGTTGTCACGCCCCTCAGAACCCAGGGTTAACCCTACTAAACCCTTGGGAGGCGCACTACCACTGCTGACTGTACTAGGGGGCACAGGTGCCTTAGGGGCTGCAGTGGCAGGAGTCTGCCCTCCTCCTTTCTTGGTGCACTCACTAAACCAGTGAGATTTACTTTTACAGTACTGGCACCATCTTTTGGATTGGCCTTCTTTCTTCTTTTGGGGAGCCTGACCCCCACCCTCTTTGGGTTGTTGGGGACCTGTCGAAGACTTCTGGTCATTTTGTTCCCCCTTAGAATCTTTACCCTTCTGGTCTGCTTTCTTCTGACCACCTTGATTCTGGCCCTGGTTCTGTTTAACTCTTGTACGAACCCATCTGTCTGCCTTCTTTCCCAATTCTTGGGGAGAGGTCAGATCCGAGTCGACAAGATGCTGATGCAACAACTGGTTCTGACAATTGTTTAAAATTTGCTCTCTCATCATCAAATTATACAATCCTGCGTAATCAGTAACCTTACTGCCCAGCAACCAGCCCTCAAAAGCCTTAGTGGCACAATCGACAAAATCAGACCAATCTTGAGACTGCGTTTTCTGGGTATCCCTGAACAGCACCCTGTACTGCTCAGTGGTTAGGCCGAACCCTTCAACGAGTGTATTCTTCAAGACTTGGTAATTGTTAGCGTCCTCCACCCTTGTGGTGAGGAGCTTGTCTCTTCCTTTTCCTTCAAAGGAGAGCCACAAGATAGCTGCCCACTGACTCTGGGGTACACCTTGCACAGTGCAGGCCCTCTCCAAAGCAGTAATCCATTTGTGGATGTCGTCCCCTTGTTTAAAGGGGGGCACTATCTTCCCAAGGTGTTTCGTATCGAAACTCTTTTCCCTATTACTAGGTACATTGCTGCCACCAGTGGGGACTACCCCACTTAACTGTTGCTCTCTTGCAAAGGCAAGCCTCTCTTTGGCCAGGGCAAGTTCTTCCCTTTCGATCCTTAGATTAGCTGCCCTTTCCTTAGCTTCGTACACTCTCCTCTGAGGGGACGTCATCCCTCTCTGAGACGAGTTGTGAGAGCCATTGGTTTGAAGGGATCTGCCAGAGCCTCTTGACAGAGATCTGGCTCGTCCATTCCCAATGTTAAGCTGACCCGATAGTGGCCCCAGGGGTCCCCCAGTACCGCTATCATGTTTGCTTAAGTTGGACCTGCTTAGTCTGACGACTTCTACCTGTCCCTTATCTGCCTCATCCCCAGAGAGATCCTCATCCTCATCTTCCTCCCCATCTTCGTTCTCAGTTGCGAGGTGGATGAGGTCAGGATCGTCTCGGGTTCCCTCGAGGGGAGGCATGTCTCCTTCTGGATTAGAAGAGCTACGAAGTTTCTCAGCTCTTCTGGCATCATAAGTCTCCAAGAGACCAATCAGAAAGGACGTTGTGGGGTTAGACCCCTGCTGAATCTTCCTAGAGTGACACAGTCGTCTTAACTCCTTGAAGCTCAGCACAGTATATCCTGAAGGGATGACCTGTGGAGGGTCAACTGACACAAGGGGAGACCCAGAGTTTCCTCCTTTGTCCGACATACTGTTTCTAGTGTGGTGTAAGTGATGCACCTACCTACACTATGTGTTTACCTACTGTTCCCTTGCTAAGAGTTGTAGCCAAGGTGTGCTAAGCCTTGAGGAGCTACAACAGCTGGTTCAGTAGAACTCAGAGTATTCTAAGCTTTAGTTATATGTACTAACAGTACTTGTGCGATCTTTCAACAAGATATTCTTAGGATACGTGTGGTAAAACAACAGCAAGCTCAAATCCCAACCGCTGCTCACCAATGTGAGAAGTTGGCCCGATATGCAACGTTCGCTATTCTAGCGACCGCTATGTATCGTTCCAACGACCCTTATGGTGTTTGGTTGTAAGTCAACCTATAGACCAGCTATCCTAGTAGCGTGGATACGAGCAGTCTAAGGCTAAAGACTCGAGAGGGCGTGTTAAGCCAGCTGTTTACCACACATGTACCCCTTGAATACCCAGTGAAAGGACACCACACAAGTGTTATGAAAATAAACAGTATATTTATTAAGAATCACAACAGCCCTGTACTCTTTATGAGGACAGGGTACTAAGCACAAACCAAATCTCTTTAGCAAATACTTCAAGTGCACAGTTTAAAACAAGTGTCCGAGGACACGGAAAGGTTAAGGTCTCGGGCGGACCCGATAAGGCAAGTCGGAAGCGAGGGACTCGGGACCCTAGAGTAAGGAGGCTATGCAGGCACCGAAATGCCGAGTTACCTAGCCACGAGGGCTGCGGCTGCACAAGTCTTACAGGCGTCGGGGTCTTCGCTGACGAGCCAGGAGCCGGAAGAAAGGAGTTGCTGGCCGGCGACCAGTGCTGAATAGTTCGTAGAGATCCAAGCCTGGATCGGAGAGTGATGAAACCTGAAAGCAGAGGGGACCAAGTTCGTACTACTAGCCAGTAGTCAGAGGGTACCAGGAAGGCACCAGTTGGCCGTCACCTCGACCAGGTGAGTGGGCGGCGCTAGGCTCTGCAGTCTCACGGACCAGGAGGCGTTGTCGGCGACCACGGTGGAGGTGCGAGCTGTCCCACGAAGGATGATGCTGTCGGCGTCGCTGGGCCCAGGATGGGGCAACAAGCCTTGGCAGGTCTCAGGGCCACGTGGTGGGCCTAAGATGGCGTCTTGAGTGGACCAGGAGGGTCCGGGGTGCTTCTCGGAAAGATGGAAGCAAGGGCCAGTCTGGAGCAACCAGACCAGCAGTGATGATTCTCGGATGTCGTCACAGAAGGGCACAAGCCAGCGGCGAGTGACCAGACAACGTACTGAGCAGCGAGCAGAAGGGCCCCACGCAGATCGTGGAGATGCTGGGAGACTGCACTTCGGTGCTAGAGCGGCTCAGGGTCGGGGCTTCTCGGACCCCAGAGCACTCACCAGAGAGTTACCTCGATGGTCGTGCTGGTTTTTAAGAGCGTGCAGGTTCTGATGATGGCCGGTCCCTCGAGGTCTCGTCGCACCCACAGATCACAGCTGAGCTGATGACGTGGGTAGAGGTCAGAGGTGCCAGGGAAGCCGGTTCTCGTCGAGCTGGGCCGTCGGATTCCTTGAGGAAGGACTTACAGCAAACCGCAGAGTTCTTAGATGGTGCCCGCTGATGCAGGGTGACTACTCCTTAGCCACAAGGGAGAAATCTTGAGAAGAGTCTTGAAGTCCTTTCGTAGAAAGTATTCTTGATTCAAAGATGATCTAATTTGGAAGGGTCCCCGCTCCTGCCTTTATCCTAAAGAAGGGGGTGGGAACATGACTAGGTCCTGCCCTAAGGGTGGGACCAGGAAGGGGGGTAGTTACGCCCCTCTCCCCCCGCCGGACTTTCCCCAGGCCAGGGCTGTCGCCCCTGGAACTGGTTCTAACCGGCAGATGCGTAGTGAGCATCGGGGTGCCACTCCGCAGTCACCTTCTCGCAAAAGCCCTACCTACCCAGAATACACAAACCCTGTCTGGGACGGTGCGAACACCGCCCTCGACAGGAAACCCTTGGTCCAAGCGCTCCTCGCTGGAAGGACTCCCAGCAGCAGGAGGTCAGACTCGTGTCTGTGGTGGCAGCATTCATTTTGTGGAGCTGAGGCTTTCGTTAACTTTAACCGGGGTTCACAGTTACATACATGTCGTGTCCCTCTAGAAGGGCGGAATGCTAACCTCGTCGCCAGGGTTGGTGAGAGGGCAGCATCCCGATTCGTATGACACCTTACTCGACATGTCTTGATAACGCGACACCGAAGTTACTGATATGGTACGCGTTACCATGGAACAGCCATTGGGTCTTGATCCCGCAAGCTGCAACCGGGCTCGGCTCGGGCCAGAACACAGTTCACACGAGCCCACGCACTCTGCCTTCAGGATTGTCAAGGCCTGCCATAGGAGTGACTGATAGGAACTCGAGTGTCCATTGTATGGTTAGATATAGAGCTACTATACCTAAAGCAAAGGGTGATTACACGACTTCGCCCCAGCTGCCATGCAGCCAGTTGTGTCAAATTTAGGAGGCCAGCCAGGGGTGGCATAATACATGCTGCAGCCCATGGCGTCCCTGGGTACACCTATGCCCTGAGTTACAGGGTCTGATAAGGTGGCCCAGTACCAATTGGTAAATGCACCTAGGGTACATGTCGTAATTTAGAAAGAGAACAGCCAGGCTGTGGGTCTGATTGGCAGGCCCACAGCCAGAGAAAGTCGTGAACCAGTGAAACAAAAGCAAAAAATCTGGGTGATCATAGGATTGCAGACCCTACTCTCCTACACTAGTCCTTTAAGAAATGGAGAACACCCCGTGCCCAATGAATGACCAGAGTAGAGGACTTATCGGCTGAACAATAATATCTAGAATTACTAATGTGTGAAAGGTTGGAGGTTGCCCGTGCGCCCGAAAGGTGGCCACCACCCAGGAATAACTATGAAAAAGAATTTTGGTTCAAATATACAAGGAGTAGAAAAGGGTCTGCATTAACGTGTAGCAACGAGAAATAACTTGTGGTAAAAAAAGAAAGTTAAGCTAGAAAAGAAGCCTCGTGAGCCACTGAAATATGATGCAACCTTGCACATTTGTTCATATTTACTAATAATCCAATGCATGAGTATTTTTAGATTTCTGCACATGGTGTGACTTTGTAAACCAGTTACTGCAATACATTGCGAAGGTTTTTATTAATCATGCAATAAAGATTTACTTACTTACAGTTACTGTGTATCAAAGTACCTTCATATGTGAATGTGTAATAGGCATGTTGGATAGTGAGGAGGAGTGGGTCCACAACACTGTCCCTCTCAGCAATCGTGACTTACACATGCCATCCACCTGGTTCTGCTGCAGCACTCGACAGCAAATCTCAGGGTGAGGCACACCCAGGTGTACCTAATGTCTCAAGGACCAGCCCACGGCAAGTCACACCCAAAGGTCAGGGTGGTTCTTAATCTCCCAAAAATACAACTCTGATGTGACTAAAACTGAACACAATAGTTTTTGACCTGAGGCAAAAACATTTGTTTCACAGAGGATTACTAACCCAACTTCAGTGACAGCTGCTTTTTGCTCTGCAGAGCTTCCAAAGTTCTGCAAAAACACAGCAAAACCACCAAGGTACCCCAAAATTGTCCAATTTGGTACTTTTTACCTCAAACCCCAGAGGTAAAGACTTGGCCACCTGCAACCACAGGTCTAGCAAGATCAGCCTTTTAATGTTATGTACAAACATTCTACAAAGTCAACTACAACAGCAAAGGCCTGGCAGATTCATAGGTTACAGGTGGCCATATTTGAGACCCCTGCCTGAGCACTAGGGTCAAGAAAGAGGACATTTCTGAACACACACGTGTTCCCAATAATCACAGCCCCAAAACCCGAGTCTCTGCGCCTAAAGCCATACAGCATTTCCCAATTCAGCCTGATGCACAAACTGCACTTTCAACAAACATTTTGTACCTAAACCCGCTTTCTAGTAGTGTGGAAAGGCAATCCTCGGTGTAAACAAGACTTTGTTCACGTCAAATGCCAGTCTCAGAAGGACAAAGATTGCATTACAACCAGGAAGGAAAAAATAGGACTAAAGAATGCCCAAGTGGCCCGAGGATATCACAGTTATAAATGACAGGACTTAACAAAGCCTGCAGAATACTTTAATGTTTACTCCTAGGCTCACCAGCCGGTTTGTTTGTGAATGTAAACTACATATGTAGATGGTGGGATTCCGAGACAATGGAAACTCAGCTAATCTCAAACTGACAGACTTATTCTCCACAGTAAACATTAGCTACCTATAGCCACCGTTTCTATTTGCAGCCTCAATTGATAGGGTTAGAAGTAATTGTTGTGTCCCCAAGATACTTTTACGCGCACCAAAAACTTAGAACCACTACACTGAAAAACCGCCACTGTTTAAAATAAAAACACATATCACAATTGTGCAACGTTTGACATGAAAGGTTCTTTTGGCCTCTGGCTACTTGCAGCTGGAGTTCCTGTGCGTTTCCCTCACTTTGCGTGTTTCATGGACCCTCATGGCAACATGAGAGGAAGGGTGGGTAGCTGCAGGGAAGACTAAACAAGCGATAGCATCCAGCCTGGAGTGCCGCTGTGTCAACAAATAAAGAGCTGTTTGCAAAAGTACAAAGGGTGCCCAAGCGGCTCTGACAGCTCTCGCGACGGCTACTCACATGAGCTCGGGTCTGTGCTTGTGCAGGATGGCACAGAACGCCAGGCCGTCCCGGAAAGAGGTGGTCATGTTGGTGATGTTCACATCTGGGTACCCATCGCACTGCTGGCGGCACCACTGCTGCAAAGCCTTGATCGCTGCCATTCTGGGAGGGGGGCTGGTCCACTCACAGGGAAGACAAGATCCAGAGAAATGCACAGGGAATTAAGTCAGCCCCGGGCACGAAGGGGCAACCCGGGCACATGTCAAGATGCAGGCACGAGCGCGACAGTCAGCAAAGCCATTCTTCTGTAGATCCCGGGATCCCTGCGGCGGTGTGTGGGAACTCCAAGGGGGAACTGCAACTTGTGATCTTGGCTACTTTCATCCAATATAAACAAACTATAGGCAATAGGCTGGCGTATCTTCAATGAACTGGCACACGGTTCTGTTAAGGATCTGCCCAGGAACCGGCATGTATGACGGGCTATTGCACTCTTTCCTCTCTTACGATGCCTCTCGTACACGCTGCTCAGCCCCAACCAGGCGGGAGGCTCCCAAACCTGCACTTCAACCCGCGCGTCCGAACCGGAGATCCCAGCGCCTCCGCTGACCCTTCGTGTCTTCACAAACTTCAGGAAAGTGAGAAGCGAAGGGGAGAAGCTTCCCAGGCACTCGACCCGTTAGAGGAATTCCCCTTAGCAACGACTCGCCATCACGTGACGGAGCCAGCCCGCAAGTCCTGTCAAGTCACGTCCTAGCTAGTTTCTGCGTCATCTTTTAGGTACATGCCCGAGCGGGAAGTGTGAGGCTGAACTGTTTGTACTCCGTGAGAATATTATAGGGGGTCCAGGCCGTACAAAGAGGCGCTTTGCTGAGATGAAACTCTGCGAACACTCTAGTCGCTACCCAGGGCTTTAAGTGGCATGAACAAACTGGGGGGGTCTCTCAAAGGGGTGTGGCCAGTGTAATTAGGGGCGTGGCTTTAAACATTTATGCTAAAAATCTGTGCTTAGCATAGTGTGCCGCCCGACTTGTTTTTTGCTTTTTCTGTCATTGCTTCCTGATATGTGATGCAACAAGTAACATCATACCTACAACAAGTAAGGCCTATTGGCTTTGTCAATGGTTATTAGTTGCAGAAGATAAATAAGCTGGAACTATGGCTTGTATATAATATTGACAACGTTTCCAATTAAAGCCCAGGTGACCCTACCACAATGTTGCTGCTCCCGAATTTCAAAAAGAGAAGGGAAATCCAGAGAGAAAATGACTCTTTAAAGGATTTCCCTTACCCTACAACTCACCTGGCATGACGTCATGATGTAACTTCTCCAGTAGTGAGAAGTGAGCAGTGTGAGCAGCCCACATCAAAGTGCCTGCTGTCTCCAAACGGGTCTCTTTCGGGCTGCGCCCTTGCACTTTTTTCCGGACTGCAGTGACAGCAAACTTCTGTCACTGCAGTCCGAAAAAAACGGACCGCCTGTGTCAGGGCTCAAAACAGAGCCCGATAGAGACCCGTTTCGAGGTCCCCTGAAAAAAACTGCAGGTGCTCAGACCCCTTGAGACCCGGCCCACTTAAAGCTCTGGCGCTACCCTAGGTCTTTGGGAAGGGTCTCGAGGGTAGCATCTGAAATTTACTGCGTCTCTTGTGATATTTGGGTAACGTTTAATTCTCCTCGAAATAGCGGAGGAAGCGGGGGCGTGGTTTGGACGCCGAGGGAGATGGCGGCTCTTTAAGTCTCTCCGCCCGTGCCGAAGGACTTGATCTGGATCTGGAGCGCAAATTTACTCCAGCGCTGACAACTACAGAAAAATCGGGCAGCGGAATGTAAGCGGAGCACACAGAGCGCTCAGCTGACGAGCTGCGTGAAGGAGAAGTCCGATTTTGTCGGACTCGAAGCTCCGCTCCGGGTGCTGCCGGGCTCTGGTGAAGGAAGGCGGGAGGAAGGCTACGCGACCAGCCCAGCAGCCCACCGAGGACGCCAGCAGACGGGAACCGAGGCTCCTGCTCGATATGGGAGCAGGTTATTAAAATTCCGGCGGCACACCGGACTATGAAGAGTGCAAAAGAGTAACCGGAGAAGAAGAACCGTGAGTAGATTGGACGCTTGGGGGCACAGTAAACAGCAAACAGCTCGAGCACAGCCACCACTCACACCCTCATAAAATGGCGGCATAACGCATTTTTAGGGAACTGCAGGTCCACCAACAGACTCTGCCCATTTGCTTGCAGCGTTTATGATGGAAAAACATGCAAAATGAATGGGATTAAAAAACAACTGAATATTTAAACCAGTAACTCAGAATAAGCGGAAGGTACCTTTGGTGATGTTTTTGACCCCTGAGGATCTATAGTGTGTGATCCTGTGTGTAAAGACTGACCATGAACCCATGACCATGATCCCAAATCAAAGTAATTGCTTTTGATAATGCTTTTGAACTGCCTTGGATACTGCTAAGGCATCTGGGCTGCCACATTTTTATATGCTGTAGTGGCTGAGTGCTGGCTCAACGTGAAGAATTGATTAACTGATGTCTTGCACTGGGCAAAAGTTAGGAGCTACCACGGAGTGATAATAACTGGCAAAGGCTGTAAAAAAGGTAGTGTCTGAATATATGCTTGGAGGTTGCACCCACTGCAATGCGAATAAGTGCGAGTCCCATTCATCGCATATTACCTATTTAACGTGTGTGGTTGATCCCAAAATGGCGACACAAGCTTTCACCCTGAGATGAGGAATTGCGCCCTCAGCACAGCGACTGAGCTAATCATATAATCGATCAGTTAAGTGATTGCCGGCTCCTGGGTGTCTCGACTTTTTGAGTGGTCATCTGGAAGTACAAATAGGATAAATAGGGACAATTACCGGAGACTGGAAAAGGAAGTGCGCCACAGCGATCAGGCACGAATCAGGGGAACCACTATCCACTGTTCACGATCAGTCGGTCTATACCACGAATGAACATGTCTGACAAAGAGCTTGCAAAAGGCCTGAAGAGGCTTAAGTCTGATCTGGCGTCACCTGGCAAGGGGAAGAAGGATAACCCGGATCCAATAGATTTAATACTTAGCAGACTTGATGAAGTCAGAGATCTGGCGAAAGCAACAAAGGAAGAGGTGGCAGCAATCAGACAAGATAACCGCGACACCAATGCGAAACTTTTGGAGGCGGAAACGAGGATTAGCAAACTTGAGGATATGGAAGTTAAGACCTGCAACGCAGTTAAACGCTTGTGCATAGCAGCAGATCAAACAACACGGAAACTGGCTGAATTGGAGGACCGGAATCGAAGGGGGAATCTACGCATTTTTGGCATTCCGGAAGGTTCAGAGGATCAACTGGGGAACTGCGTAGCTTTTCTTGAATCCTGGTTTACCCAAGCTACAAACATGACGTTTCTACACCCACTAGAATTTGACAGAGCCCATAGAGTCCCGGCCAGGATCTCCAAGGAAGGTAATACCTTGTTTTGCTTGTCTTTTATCCTACAGTTTTTGAATTCTTTAATACAGGCAAGGTCGCTAGATACATGGCTTATTATAGCTGTGATAGTTAACAACGTCTCACGAGTTTTTGCAGTAAATGTTAAGTCTTGTATGCTCCAGATCAAAATTAATATGGATATGTTTTTTGGCGCGGGGAGGCTGCACCGTACTCTCTCTCCAATCGCCATGCCTACTGAATACAGGTGGGGTGGGGAGGGTGGAGGGTTGAGGGGATTGGGGGGTTGGGTATGTGTTACATGTCTTTTATGTTTGATTCTTCTTCTTCTTGCTTGCATTTTCACTATTGCGATGACACTTGATGGTGGTGTGGGTTATAGACTCTATGTTCACTCATATGTCGTTTCTAAGTCTCGGAGAGATGAAAGATTAACATTTTGTAGTTGGTCAAGTGAGGTGACTGTCTCTCTCTGGATGAAACACTGTTTACCTGTTCACAAATAATACTGTGAATACTCCGATGGGGGTATGTAATATGGACAAAATGAAGATATTGTCACTCAATGTTAAAGGTTTGAACCAACCTATCAAAAGACAAAAAATCTTAGACTATGTGCGTAGGTTAAAAGGTGATATTGTATTGCTACAAGAGACAAAGCTGGAAGCTAAGCTGTTTTTTCACATGCGGAATAAGTTTTACAGCGAGGTTGTGGGTGCAGAATCTGTACACAAGAAGAATGGGGTGTTGATCCTTGTTGCGAAGAAATCAAAGGTGGAGGTTTTATCTTCTGAGGCTAGTTTAGATGGGAGGTGGGTTACGGCCAAACTAAGTAAGGATAATACGGAGTTTTATGTTACGAACATATATGCTCCTAACATCAGTGACCTCAAGTTTTGGGAGGAGTTAAATAAACATATGGAAAATATCCCAGATAGTGCTGTTCACATAGTAGGTGGTGACTTTAATCTTCCAAAGGACGCAACACTAGATAGGGACTCCCACTGCCCTTTCAAACCAAACAAATCTCACAGAGCCTTCAATAATCTGTGTGAACGCTTTCATTTAGTGGATGCTTGGAGGCTCCAGAACCCTACAGGGAGGGATTATACTTTTTATTCTACACCACACGACTCATACTCCAGGATTGACTACATCCTTATAACACAGAACGGAGTACCCAGAATAGAATCTACCACCATAGAACCTCGTGTGATGTCGGATCATTCTTGTATATCCCTGTCCATTGCAAATGCCAAATCATCTCCTCGTCAGACGTCTTGGCGCCTGAATGACGAGATTTTGAGCGATGCTCAACACAGATCCACAATACAAGCTGCCATTGAATCTTATCTGCAAATCAATAGAGAAGGGGACACATCTGATCTTATTAGATGGGATGCCATGAAAAGTACAATACGGGGAGTTTGTATCAAGATTAGGGCTGCCATGAATAAAAATTATAACGCGAAATTAGAATCCCTTGAAAGTGAAATTGGAGATCTTGAAAGTAAGCATCTGAGGCTAAGAGACGATATGACCCTCTATGCCCTGGCAAATAAAAAATATGAACACAATAAACTAATTAGTGAAAGGGCGGGAGTTTGGCTAGACAAAGGTAGGAGATTTAAGATTTGTGAATCCAATAAAGCGGGGAAGAGTCTCGCTTCATATTTGAAATTCAAAGTACAAAAGAACTGTATTAACATCCTTAAGGACGCCTCAGGGAACCCACACTCTGAGCCAGACAAGATAGCTGAGGTATTTAGGGTATTCTATGAGGATCTATATGCAAAAAATACGACGGTGGAGGAAGATAAAATTAAGAGCTACTTGGATGAGTGTGATCTTCCAAGATTGTCTGCTGAGGATCAGGTTGGTCTAAATGGCCCGATAAGTGCTGAGGAAGTGGAAAGTGCGATTAAAAAATTAAAAACAGGGAAGGCTCCAGGCCCGGATGGCTTTACAGCAAGATTCTATAAAACATTCCCCACAATATTATCTGGGCCCTTGCTTAACCTGTTCCATGAAATAAATAGTTCTGGGGAAGTAAAAGGCACTCTGGCGGAGGCAACAATTGCAGTACTCCCTAAGGAAGGTAAAGACCCTTCGCTCCCAAAAAACTACAGGCCGATTTCGCTAATTAACATTGACTGTAAGATTCTAGCTATGATACTTTCAGCACGTCTCCAAAAGGTGCTCCCACAACTAGTCCATCCATCTCAAGCGGGCTTTCTAAAGCATAGGTTGTCCAGTGATAACACACGGATTTTAGCCCATGTGTTGGAAAAAGCTAAACTTCTAGAAACCCCTACAGTGGCAATAACGTTAGATGCAGAAAAAGCCTTCGATAAGGTTGACTGGGCCTTTCTGGAAGCAGTCCTCAATAAATTTAGCCTGGGGGAAACATTTACACGGCTAGTTATGTCACTTTATTGCTGCCCCTCGGCACGAGTCAGGGCAGGTGGAGCATTTTCATCTTCCTTTTGCTTAAAACAAGGTACGAGGCAGGGGTGCCCTCTATCACCCTCGTTATTTTTATTGGCAATCGAACCGTTCTAACATCATATAAGGAAAGACCCTAAAATTGCAGGTATACCGTTTGGGGACTGCACGGTCAAATTGACAGCGTATGCGGATGATGTACTTATCCTATCTGAAAAAGCGGATGAAGCAGTATCTGCACTCATGACGGACATTGAAGAATTTTTGAAGGTATCGGGCTACAAGCTCAATAAAGACAAAACAGAGGTCAAACTGCTGAACAATAAAGGTGACAAGGGGATCTTGGGGGACTCTGGTCTTACATGGCAGCCCAAATGCTTCAAGTACCTAGGGTTGGACTTCGATAAGGATTTAATTTCCACCCTAAAAATAAATGAGGAATCGACGTTGAAAAAAATATCTACCCTTCTAGAAAGTTGGTCCCCTAAATTCCTTTCTTGGTGGGGCAGGGCTGAAACACTCAAAATGATGTCGACCCCCTTAGTTAACTACCTGGCCAGTATGCTCCCTATGACGTTCTCTAATACTTTTGTCTCGAAAATAGACCAGATGTTTGGTAACTTCCTGTGGCGGGGCAAGAAGGCCAGGATATCTCTGAAGAAGCTACAACTGGCGAAAGATAAAGGCGGCCTGGGTCTGCCATCGTTCAGGAACTACCAGACAGCCTTTCTTTGTAAGCAAGGTGCTCAATGGTTTATAAAAACATCAACTTACACTCCGGTGTGGATTGACATTGAGAGATCAATAGTGGGCAATGTTCCTCTTGAGTCTTTAATCACCATGGACCTGTCACACTTACCCCACTCAAGATATATAATGTTAAATACCAGAAGGGCCCTCCTTAGACTCGATCAAACACACAAAACCAAATTGACATTTTCTAAATCATCATGCATGTCTCTATGGAGAAACCCCTACCTTAAACATGTAGGTGTGGAACTCTTCTGGGAGTCATGGTCCGGAAAAGGTATTAATCTGGCAGGAGATTTGTATGACAATAACGAACCAATCCCGTTCTCAAACTTGCAGGCAAAGTTTGACCTATCACCAATAGACTTCTATAATTTCTTAAAAGTTAAGGCGACGCTAACTAGCCGTAACTTCTCACCCTACACTCCATGGCTGATAACACATCTCCCACGTATTATGCATACAGGTCACTTCGTTTCCAAGGTGTATAAACTGTTGCTACCGTTGCCCAATAAATCTCACAGGACTGTTGAAGCGAAATGGGAAGCGGAATCAAACTCTACAGGTATAGAGTTCGATTGGGAATTGATTCATAAGTCAGCACTGACCCACAAAGTTTCACCCATCCTGTTCCAGACAAAGTATATGCTCATAAATAGGTCGTTCTGGACCCCGGAAAGGCTGTTTAAATGTAATTTGCGTGACTCTCCGGAGTGCTGGAATTGCCAATCAGGGACTGGGGATCTCCCTCACATGCTATTCAACTGTCCCCTACTGAAAGAATATTGGGAGAAAATATTTGTATGCATCCATCATGTATTTAAGATAATGCCAAAGAAGGAATTTGTATATGTCATTCTAGGGGGTCTGGAACCGCGATTAGCAAATGAGCATGACCGCCAACTTTTGGACTTAATGTTGACATTGGCATGTAAGGTTGTTTTATGCAAGTGGAAATGTGCTAAGGAAGTAAATTTCAAGATTTGGCAGGAATGGCTGTCTTTCCTAAGAGGTGCCACGAATCAAGCATTACAGTCCTCTACGTGGTGTCCATCCAATAAGAAATTGTGGAAATCACTTGATAAATCATCCCTCCATTTTGACCCGCCTTGAAGCAAGACGCCCTTGCAATAATACCTTAGATATATGGGTGTGATCCTAGTCTGTATGTTAGAACTATTCCCATTGCATCCACATGTCAAGTGTTTAACACCTTAATCAACAACCTTGTGACAAGCAAGAGTGATTCTTCTCTTTATTTTTATCATTTGTAGTTTCTGTATTGGCCTGACAACATCTGTAACAATTCACTTTTTGCTGGAAGATTTAATGTAATGTCTTTTGCTTTTGTTTTCTTACCTCAATAAAAATGACTTGAAATAAAAAAAAAAAAAAGAAATAGCGGAGGAAGCTTAATTTCAATCCTAACTAAAGTTCTGAAATAATTTGAAGAAAGTCAAAAAGCCCCCTGAAATTGTAAAATAAATGCCTACATGTTTTGATTAAACATTGATGGGAAGTGCTGCCCTGAGGGCGCATCTGCAAATAAAACCGCAATCACGAGTTCAGCAAGGAAACTGGCTTTCCTGATGGGTTCACAGACTGCAACATAAAATGGTGGATACATCTGTTCATTCTCTGGTCCCAGGTCTGAATCATAATAACTACCTCAGAGTATTAATGAGCCTGTTTGCAGAGTCTACCTTCCAGTGGACTTGTGGTTTGTGTAGAAGTGCCCTTATACCCAAGAAATACTCCTGGAGGACTTTTGGTATATGTAAATCCTTTATTTACACAGAGCGCCGGGGAGACGCGTTATTTGCACTCGGAATCCGCGGCCGACAAAATGGCCGCACTTCCGTTTCCGTTTACGGCGTGCGCCGTGAAAACAACTAGACCGTCACTACATATCTCCCCCCTTTAACGATTCTCAATGAACTGTCCCAGTCTGTACTGTCCTCACATCCCTATATGTGTGTACAAAATCTGAACAGTCTTACTTGGTTTCCATGCTGAAATCTTCATATCTCTTCGGGATCTTTACTGCTCTGCCTGACTTGGTCCTTGTAGATTTCCGTCCTTAGTGTTCACTCAGTGGCCTGTTCGGTCCGCCTTGGCTCCTGGATACTGGGGATTTGGTCACATCAGTTGATCCATCTTCTTCCCTTCGGAGAGAGCCTTCACGGTCATCCTCTCGCCCCCTCACTTCTGCTCCTGGCGTTTCCTCGGTTCCTTCCTGCTTCTGTTCATCGTCACACGCCTCATTGAGTGGACCAACTTCCCCTGGTATCTCCCATTTCAAGATCTTGTTGCATTTCGCCATCCTGTCCTGCGACCACACTTTGCCGTCACTGAGAAGAGCCGATCTTGCGTACGGTTCTATCACTTGTAGGGGTGGCGTGAACTTGCTATCGCCTTTCTTTTTCAACACCGCCAACTTTACTCTCACCCACTCTCCTTTCTCCAAGGCTACTTCTCGGACGCTTCGCCTCCTGTTGTAGTGTTCCGTGTACAGGGCCTGCGCCCTTTCCATGTTTCTTCTCACCACCTCTGGAGACCACTTACTCTGCACTATCAGGTGTTTCCAGGCCATATTATCCTTAGTGAAGGGGTCTCTTCCTCGCAGAATCTTGAATGGGCTGTATCCAGTGCTTGCCGGGGTGATGCGATATGCCCATAGCATCTTCAACAGCTCTTTCTCCCAGTCTTGTCCTGCACTGATAGCAGCCTGGATCGACCCCATTATTACTCGGTTGAATCGTTCGGCGAGACAATTTCCCGCTGGGTGGTATATGGGGGTGTGTTTCACTTCTATACCATTTTGGACCATGAAGGCATCCCATTTGGCTGACACAAATTGAGGTCCGTTGTCGCAGGTGATGACCTTAGGGATCCCTTCCTTCACCAATGTTGACGTCAAAAAGGACAGCACCGCTTCCGTGTCCACCGTCTCTCTCACTTCTACTTCAGGCCATTTAGAATATCGGTCTACCAATACTATGGCATACTTCTGCACCCCTCCCATGTTGAGGATGGGCCCTATAATGTCGATTGATAGCATTTCCCACTGGCTAGCAGGAATGGGGAATTTTCCCAGGGGTGGACGTATCATTGTTTGTGATTTGTCCGCTCTGCTGCACGGTTCACACATCCTCACGTGCCTTTCTACCTGAGTATCCATAGCCGGCCACCAGTATGCTTGTTTTGCTCGGGCCTCTGTTTTCATTATGCCAAGATGTCCCTCATGAAGGATTGTTAACAGATGTTCCACCAATCCTTGGGGAGGGATTACCTTGTCTCCTCTCAGTAAAAACACGGGGTTTTCTCCAATTGAAAATTCTTCTCGCATTTCCCAATATTTTCTCATCTGGCTGTCTAGATGTCTTTTGTCCGGCCACCCATGTATCACATATCCTTTCACCGCTTCCAGGGTTTCATTTTGGTTGTACGCTTCTTCGCATTCTTGTTCGCTGATCACTGGCTCGTGATCTTGCGTTATTGCCACCATGTAACCTTCCCATCCTGAAGGTTCCTGGTCCTCTGCCTTTTCCATGGCGGCTGCTCTACTTAAGAAATCAGCTACTCTGTTCTTGTTCCCAGGAATGTATTCCACTTCGTATACAAAGTCCAGTAGTCTCAAGGTTATCTTCGCAATGCGTGGTGTGGCATGCGCGTGTCCACTGGAGGTGAGGACTTTCACTAGGAATTTATGGTCCGTGCGTAGGAGGAAGCATGAACCCCACAGGAACTGCCTGAATCGTTCCATGGCCCACACTGTTGCTTACATTTCTTTCTCAATTACGCTGAATTTTTCTTCATTGGGTGCCAGCGATCTTTAGGCACAACAGACCGTGGAGATCTCCCCTTCCTTGGACTTTTGCATCAATACTGCCCCTAGGCCCTTCTCGCTCGCATTCGTAGTCAGTATTGACAGGGCTGTTTGGTCAAAACCTTTGAGAGGCACAGCATTGCTGATTTCCCTTTTTAAGGCATCAAACTCTTCTTGTTCTTCTGTCTCCCACTTGAACCCGGTATGCAACAGTTACCACGCATTTTTTACAACGCGGTACCGTTACCACGCTACTTTTACCACGCAGGTCGTTACAACGAAATGCGCTGGGGGGCGCTCCAGGATAGTAAATACTTTAATTTACTATCCAACTCCTTTCCCTAGAGTCCACGGGGACTGGAGTTGGAATAGTAAATTAAATAATTTACTATCCAGCGCCCCTCCACGCAAGCCGTTGTAACGACTTGCGTGGTAAAAGTAGCGTGGTAACGGTACGCGTTGTAAAAGTACGCGTGGTACCGTCATATATCCCTTGAACCCATTTTTTTTCTTTTAGGAGTTGTCTGAGGTGGTGGGTCTTGGATGCAAAATGTGAGATGAACTTGCTGTAGAACTCAGCCATTCCCAGAAATGACCTGATGTCCTCCTTCTTGGTGGGTGTCGGGGCATCTCTTATCGCCGTGACGTTGGCTCTTTTCGGCTCTATCCCCTTTTCGCTGATCTCATGCCCCAGATATGTTACCGATCTTACTCCAAATCTACACTTTTCCCACTCTGCTGTGAGTCCGTTCCTCTCCAATATTGACAGCATAGCATGCAGTTTCTCGTCGTGATCTCTCCTTGACTTCCCCATGATGAGAATGTCGTCTTGGAAGTATTGCACTCCCTCCACTCCTTTTGAAACAACCTGTGCATCAATTTCTGGAACACCGCCGCAGCTGACGCCAGTCCAAACGGCATCCTTACAAACTTGTAGCACCCAAACGGGGTTATGAATGATGTGAGGTGACTACAAGCTGGGTGAAGTGCTATTTGGTGGTACGCCGACGATAGATCCACTGTGGAGAACCACTTTATCCCCTTTGTTTTTGCCAGCATTTCGTTAATTCGGGGTAAGGGGAATTTGTCCACCCATATGTTCTTGTTCAGTTCCCTGAGGTCCACGCACAGGCGCACCTTCCCGTTAGGTTTATGCGCTACCACGAAGGGGGACAACCATTCCGCGCTCTCTATGGCTTCAATTATACCACTCCTTTCTAGACATCCCAACTCCTCTTGCACTGCTTCACGGCTGCGGAACGGGATGTTCCGGACTTTGTGGCTCACCGGACGGGCTCCTTCCTTCAGACATATTTTATGCGTAAACTTGGTCATTTTTCCTATCGTCCCTTTGAAGACTTCCGGGTATTCTCTTCTCCACGCTTCACCTTCGTACCCTTCCTCTGTGTCTGTTAGTAACACTTTTTCCACGCCTCCCGGGTTGAGCTTTATGCCTAAGGCCCCTTGGTCCCTCCATCTTAGCACAGACGGTCCCTTTTCAGCGACGTACAGCTTGCAATCCGCCTGGCGTCCTTTGAACTCGAATAAGAGTGGGCAAAACCCTACCATATGTATCCGCTCTCCCGTGTATGTGACCGGGCGTATATCTGGAGGAACTAAGTTCATTTTTATCTCGTCCCTGAACTCCTTCTCCCACACCTTTCTTTGAACCCCATGCCACGTTTTACCTCATACACAAAATGCATCATGGGAGTTGTAGTTATGTCAGACATGAGGTCATTCAAAAGCTAACATGGTTAATTAAACATGCCAATACCGCATGCCAGCCAGTGTGTTTAAGACAGTGATTTATTTTGAAATAAGTTTGCCAAATGATAAACAGAATTAGGAAAATACAAGACTAACACTGCACTGTTTCACATCACAGATGCAGCGGAGGCAGACTACGAGGATAGTGACTAGCTCGTCATCTCAGAAACACCCGCAGAGATGGATGCAGAGACTCCTGTGGTCCCAGAAAATACACCACCCCACCACCAAAACGCAGGGCACATGTACCCTCACTCGTAGAAATGGAATTCAATCAGACTCCAGCACCCACTACATCCTCCAGCCAACTACGCGTCCCTTCACCAACTCCAACACAGGCACATCTCGAAACAGGACGACGGCGCAAGTCCAGGGCCCGTATTGCGGCACATGATGAGCAGGTCCCAAATGTATATGGCAGCGTGGAGTCTCAGATGCTACGTGTGCAGCGCCTGCAGGGGAGACACTTGGGCACAATCAATATGCAGATCACAAAGCTGGCCAAAAACATAAACACAATGGCAGACAATGTACGCAAACTAACATCAGTGGTTGCTGAGGGGAATCGCCAGACAAACGAGGTTACAGGAGCTCACCCGTGCAGTGCTTGCAGGACAACGCACAAAGCGGAGAAGGCATCACCAGAGCCTGATACTTATGTCTGCGAATACCAGGGCCATCAACAAGCTCTGCAATACCACCGCGCTATTGACACGGCACTCCGTGTCAATGCAGATTGATCTAGGCCATTTCTGTGGGGATATTGCCAGGTCCTTAGGACAAGTCACCACTGTTGTGGAACACATCCAGTCCGGGACTGTGAGTGCCATCAACCTGGAAGGGGAGGAGGGGAGTAAAAAGGCCTCTAGCTTGAGTAGCCTATTGGTGCCAGTGACTACTAACAGAAGGCGCAGTTCGCGCAGCTCAACATCCACAGAATCACGTCAGGGTGATGGTGCAGAGGCAGACGACAGGAGGCTGGGGGTACATGGCAAGAGGCGCTTGCCAGGAATATGCTCCTTTCTGGCCATGGTGGAGTAACCATGGGCAATTTCTACTTGGTGATTGCCCTCCAGTGCTGAGTACACTTTTATTTTGACTTTATAGACCAATGCAATCACCTTCCAAAATTTCTAAACACACTTCTCAAGTTTGACATGTGCTCATGTTAATAAATAGTTATGTTCAGCATTTGTTTGTCATGGCTCATTCTTATCTACCTCAAAAATGATGTTGTGTGATGTGTGCACGTCTCCTCCGACCCTCTGCAGTGTTTGCCACATGCGCCTGTCGGTGTTGTGCTGGTGGTCGCTCATCACCATCCGAGTCACTGTTGTCCATCTCAATGGGAATGCCCCTTCTGGTGGCAATGTTGTGCAGCATGACACATACAGCCACAATCCTGCAGCAGGTCTCGGGGCTATATTGCAATGCACCACCAGTTTTATGAAGGATGCGAAAATGACTTTTGAGTATGCCGAATGTCCGTTCTACCACATACCTTGTGCTTATGTGTGCCGCGTTGTACCTCTGTTCCTGTAGTGTGGCTGGGTTGAGGTATGGTGTCCAGATATATTCACGCAAGGCATATGCGCTGTCACCTAAGGCGTGGAAAGCAAAGGGTTTGCCACAGTAATGCTATTACATTTTGTTTCATGATGTAGCAACTAGATATATGTATGTACCAAGTAGGTGTCCTTCACCAAATTCACCCCTGAGCAGACGCCTGTGGATGCCACTGTGGCGGAATATATTCGAGTCATGTCTGCTCCCTGGAAATTGTGCTGTGATGTCCGTTATTATTGCTTTGCATTGCACACGACCTGCACATTGATGGAGTGGTATGACTTCCTGTTCCGGAAGATGTACTTGTTGGCTTCTGGTGGACAGATGGGGACATGCGTGCAGTCAATGCATCCGATGACATGTGGAAAATGTGCCACCTGGTAGAACTCCAGTTTTGTCTGGTTCAACTCCTGTGGGGTTGTGGGGAAGGTGATGTGGGTGTGAATCAGTGTCAACATGGCGTCAAGAAATTTACGGAAGAAGCGCGAGAGTGCGCTTTGGGATATACCTCCGGCTACGGCTACTACCCCCTGGAAACTGCCTGACGCTAGTAGGTGCAGGCTCCATAGGACCTGTACGTGTGCAGGGATGGCATTGGTCCTACGGGTCTGGTGCTGTAGCAGGGGTTCCAAATCTGCAATGATGTGCATTATCATTGCACTGTTCAACCAGTACTTATCATATATTTCGTCTTCATTTTGGCCCAGCAACGTTATGCGCACTCGGAATACCCTCCTCCTGCGCTGGGCTGCTGCATTGATCCTCATCCTCCTTGCCAGCACGTAGAGGGCTGCCATCGTGAAAGGCTTACGGGGTCTACTGAAGCATTTTCAAAGGGTTTCTAATTGTTTGCACCTGTTTTTTAAAACATTTTTTAAAAACTTTACCTCCTGGTTGAGATTCCCCTTATTCTGCTCTTGCAAAATAGCAATATTCATGGAGTTCGTTAATTGCGATTTTTAATGCATTTATTGCATTGCTTTGCGATTCTTTATTTGCTAATCGTTATTTGCGAGAGCAATTATATGTTTCACTATTATGGTTTCACTATTTTGCTACTCGCTAAATTTGCGAGAGCTTTTTTGCGAGTCTCTTGTTTTTTTGGTATTTTGGTTGATGCATTGGAAAGTTTTGTTTTGCGGTCGCTAACAGCCTATTTTGCATTTTCACAATTTTTGCCATTGCAAATTTGTTTGATGCATGTGACAGATAGTCATTTACAGCACCAGTAGCTCTAACTTTTACAATTGCAAGACCAATTGCCTTGCAACTGCTTGTTATTTCTTTCTGAATGGATCAACACAATGTAACTTATTTATACAAAGTAGCAGCAAGAAAGACTGGTCAGGAATTATTTTGCTTGTGTTTTTTTTTGGATGAGGGATAATGGTAAAATATTGCTTATTCTTCCTTTTGTTTCATCCAGTGTTTTGCACTTGGATTAAATGAGCAGGAATTAGAAGCATGTTTTATGTCTGATCTAATTATTTTATAAACTGTAGAGAATATGGGAATATTAAAATTACTGTTTATCTTTTGGCAGTGTTTAATTCCTTCACTGATTGGTGTAATGACTGGCTCACATTGGGTAAAAACCATTGACACATCAGCTGCCTATTCTAACAAGTCAGTATTGATAGCAGGTCGCCTGTCAAACACCTTTTGAAATTCAATACAGGCGCAGTGAAAGATACCTGTAAAAATAGTGCTGTCACCATCCACGTGGCATAGCAGTGAAAACATGACACACGACTTTCCACATTCCAGCAAAATTCAGAGCTGCAAGGTGTCCCATTGTTATGTGTGATACTTTCACCTAATCGTGGATTTTTACCCAACTACATTTTACTGCTGGGGTTTTTGAGTCCATAGTTACAATGTTAAAAGCAAAGTTCCAAGTCACAGAATTCAATGTGCTGTCTGTCAAAATGTCTGGACTGACTTAAAGAGCGACATTCGCCATAGCAGCACTTGGAAACTATGAATGTCCACACAACAGCATCACCACCTTAATGTAGTCAGGCAAAGAGTGCAGAAAACCAGTGGTGTGCATGCTTAAAGCTAGCAACAGGTGCCTTAGAATGCACAATGAATACATATTAGAATACAAATTAATTTGGTGTTATTCAAAATTCTAAAGGTTTCACGAGGAACTACGCTACTGGCAGAGTTAACCATCCCTAAAATGTCATATTATTCAGTAACGTGTAGGTGAATAAATCTCAACTGTGTCCAGGAATTTGTAAAACATTTCAATTTATCACCCTTACTTTTTAAATCCATTATTAGTCATGTAAACAGGCAGAGTCCTGACAGAGTGAGGATGGGAGGTAATGAGATGTGAGTGAGAGTACAATAGAAATACTTTCTATGCTTAAAATAGTCTAACATATGTCCACTTTACACACTGCCACTGGGATGACTCTACATACCCTGAATTGTCTCCTTTCAGGTAAATATGTGCTTTATAACAACCACTGCAAAAACGTAATTTGTTAACCCTAGAAAAACACATTTAATATGGTTTATTTATGGGGTTATGCAGCTGAAGAAGCACTTGTAATCACAGATTTAACAAGCATTTACAATGCAATGGTCTCGGCATCATTAAAGGTAGAGCTATTGGCATTGCTCATGACATTTCGTTTTTTTTTTAAATAATCAATGGCATTGTCATTTACATTGCTCCCGAACTTCCGGTTACGGGATGTGCATGCTCACGGCTGTCGTGGGGCGGGACTTCCTGGGACTTCCGTCTACTGCGAGAGTAGCGGTGGCAGCAGAAGTCAGGAGTGGCGGCTGATGCGGTAAGTGGGGCAGGGGGGAGGGAGGAGTGTGTGTGTATGTATGTATGTATGTATGTATGTGTGTGTGTGGTGTCCCAAGTGATGTGGTGGTGTCCCAGAGTGATGCCCCCGAGTGATGTGGTGGTGTCCCCAAGTGACGAGTGGTGCCCCTGAGTGATGTGGTGGTGACCCAGAGTGGTGTGGTGGTGTCCCCGAATGAAGTGGTGATGTCCCCGAGTGAAGTGGTGGTGTCCCCGAGTGAAGTGGTGGTGTCCCCGAGTGAAGTGGTGGTGTCCCCGAGTGATGTGGTGGTGTCCCCGAGTGATGTGGTGGTGCCGCCAGAGTGATGTGAAAATCGAACTTCTGATGCACAGACTTGAGAACACAAAGGTATAATGGGGGGAAATTAAACCTTCAAGCCCCAGAATACAACAATTTTGCTGGCTAAAATATTGTGCAATTTTCCAGCACTGCAGTCACCAGGATCATCTGTGAAAGATGTTCAGACAAAACAATATCTAGGACATGTCAACATTACCAGTGGTAGGCTTACAGAAGTAAACCATTGTTTTTCCCGTGGCAGCCACACTTGTAAAAGACCTCTAGGGCTGAGGATTGTTCAGGGGCACGACTGATTTGCTCCTGAAAAGTCGGCAGGCTGTTTCAGATTTAGTAACATCTCCTACCAGTGAATGAATTACAGTTAAAAGGCTGGAGGGGATGCGGTATAACCAGACACATGACACTTCTGAACCTTACCAGGCAACAGAGAAAAGGCAGATTCAGTGGCGCCCCAAGAACCTCATACATCTGACTGATTTCACCTTAGCGCTACTGCAACATATGATGAAAATGAAGAAAACATGCACAAACAACCCAGGCTGCTTGCAGAGAACCTTTCATTCTGAGGAGTCTCTTCATGATATTGTCAGATAACTAATGTTTATTACTGTCCAATTCATCCAACTCTTTTTATTAACCTCAAAAGGATGAAAGGCTGAGTGGACCTGTGACTATAAAGGCCAAAGTTGACCTCTGCAGTGGATGCAAGAGACCTCTGAGCTACCAGCACTGGCTTAATTCAATACATTTGACATAGTAAAATACTGTAACTAAAATACATATTTTAGCCCTTGTTTACTCCATCTGTGAGCCTAGTGCCCATGTACTGTTTTTGCAAACCGTTTTAAGATGGAATTAATAAAGGTAACAACAAGCTACTGATGTAGGGATCAAAAGTTAGGAATTGAAGATTCACACCTTCATTAACCAATAATGCTAAATTTACATACATCTATCTCTCTAAGGGGCAGTATTACAAGTGGGGCAGTAATCAGGAACTTATAATGAAGCCCTAAAGACCAAAACAAACAGGACTGCACGTGAAATTGTGTCGACTATAATTCAGGTTTAAGAAGCGCGGGTACTCAATACATTCCTAACTATCCTCAGATCACTACCTAAAAACATATGTTCATGTTTGAAACACAATTGAAATGGTGTTCTCTGAACAAAGGACAATTGCAGCAGAGTTCCCTGCCCACGTCGTATGAACCAAGTTCAGCAAAAGTGACGCCGAAGTCCTATTCATTTTGACTTGTACAGAGAACAATCTACACGTTAACATTTATTTCCTTATGATGCAGAATGCGTTTCTTGGGTTTGCGAATAATGCAAGAGCCCTTCGGCCTTACCATATAAGCCACAAGCGTGTTACTGGACCATTTGAGAGGACAGCACTTAGAGGTCTCTGACTCAGAAGCAAACAAACGTTCTGAAAGTGAGCACTGTGACCTTAAGGACCTTCCCTAGAAGCGAAGCAATCACTGTTAGACTCAATTGTAAAACGTTCACGAAGTGAATGTTTCACCAAGAAATAAATAATCACCCGGGAATATTGTGCGCAATGCAGGTACAATTCCAAATTGGAGAGGCTCGCGCTTTAATGAAATCGTCGTATTCCGGCCGCCCCGGAAGTCAGGCACGGTCGCCTGTGACGGGGGCGGGGCCACGTCCAGACCGGAAGAGGAGGCAGGCGGAGTCAATGCGTCTCGCGGCCCGGGGATCCTGTGAGCGGTGTGGAGCCCCGGGGCCGCGCTAGCAGGAGGTTGGGCGCCGCGTGCTGAGAGAAGAGTCCCCGACATTGGCCAGGTAAGTTACAAAAGGCTGGGGGGGCTTGGTGCACTTGTGTGTGTGTGTGTGCGCGTGTATGCTTGTGTGTGTGTATGTATGTGTGCGACGGTGAAGGCGGGGGAGGGAGGGGGGGCCTCGGTGCACTTGTGTGTGTGTGTGTGTGCGCGCGCGTGTGTGTATGTGTCAGGTGGGTGTCTCTGTATGTATGTATGTGCGTGCGTGCATGGGCGCTTGTGTGTGTGTATGCGCATGCGTGTGTGGTGCTTGAGCTTCCCAGGAGACAGCGCCTGGCCACAGCGCGCGTTCACGTTTCAAATCGGCTCCAAGGATGCGCGCGGCCGGAACTGTCTCCTGGGAAGCACACTCGCTAACAAAAGATCTCGGCGAGACGCGCTTCCGCGCGTTGAGCCGAGACCTAAAAAGGTATAGAAAACACTGAGAAAATGCCACTGAAATCCATAAAAAATAAACACTGAAAACAGGAAGCCTACATATCTTTGTGTGTACCAACAGACCTGGATCTGGTATTAGGGCAGATTATGAAAGCACTTTTACGTAGCCCTCCTTCTCGGAAGACTTCTGTTGCAATCCTTTCTTTCAAAAGGGCCCAAAAGAGGAACCAGACAACCATAGCCCTTTATCAGTTTTTGAACAGCAACAAACATTTTCTGCAAATTGAGCTTGGCAAAGATCCTCAGTGGGTATAAAGTGAAAGCTTGATAAGCAAGGCCCAGACTGGACATCAGCCTGGAACTGACTCAGTTGGCAAATGCCTCTGATTTTGCATGAGAATTTGAGATCCACTCAGGGATTGTGCAGAATGAAGGCTAAAATGATAAGCAAAACTAATCTGTCAAAATGTTCAGCTACTTGACGATTATATAGGGTAATATGATGGAATGGACAGGTTGGTAAACTTCCATTTCTCATAGGAAGTGGACCAAAGCCCTTACGATACTCACATCCAAATTCATAGACCAACCAGTTGATTTGTTTCTGTAGGGTTAATCAAGCCAAGGTGGGTTCTTCTGCTTTGTATGGTGCTAAATGTCATGGACATCATTTAGGGGTTGCCAGGGGTTACAGGCTGCAACCCTTGGCTTGCTCCTTGTGGCTCCTGGCACAGTCTTTGCGACCCCTGGTCTCAGAGGTAGCAAAATCAGTGCCAACAATACAGGGTTGGCTCCGCATTTATTATTATCTGCCCATTAGTCATTATAATAATAGTGAATAATAGTCTATGTTGTATTCATACTAGTGGGTGAGACTTTGTTTAAGTGAGAGCAAGCATGCATATGTGTAAGCAAGTGTGTATTTATGTGTGCACATGTGCTTGAGTGAGATTCAAGTGACAAGTGGATGAGTGAGATTGTGTGTGACTGAGGCCCAGATTTTCCATTCTTCGATACAAGACAACACTGCACCAAAGTTGCTGCACTACCTTGCATCAAAGGGAGAGAGAAAAAAATACAGGTATCTAAAAAGATATGGTGCACTTTTTCTCTTCCCGTGCGCTGGCGCACTTTTGACAGCCATGTGCCAACGCTCATACCCTTGGCCTGCAGTGCAAGGGTATATGCATTCTTTAAGGTATAGGTTTGTACTAGAAGGGGTCTCTTCCTGTACAAAAATATGCTTTAAGGCTTTTTTCACTTTTTATGTGGGCTTTTCAAACAGCACACATGCAAAGTTGGAATAATGGAGGAATGAAAACAAATTCTCCTTGTTATGCCTGCCTCTAGAAGGCATACTATTTTAGTGCAAATTTCTATCTACCAATGTTTTTAGATATGGATTTGCTTCAAAACCCATTGGTGATTGCATGTGAACTCCTATGCACCACGGATGGAACACCCTTTGATACAAAATAACACAAAGTGGTGCAAAGCGCAATTTTGCAATACTTTAGGATCCTATTCAATGCAAATCCTCAATTATTGTGATGGTAGGGTCATGTGACAAGTCTTCCTGGAAACAATTAGGGTCAGGAGTAATTTGTCACTTCCTTTGAGTTCATTAAGATCAAAGGATATGTGAGGTCACTTCTGCTACCCCTGACATTTTGGTAAATCGACGCCCATGCTAAATGTTGCAATTATGCAGCAAGTATTTGGTTGGTGATGTCAGAATCCCTTTTGGAAGGGGCTTGTGGTTCATGGGTCTGGGAATCCCTGTGGATTCACTCAGATTAGGGTTAGTGATGGAATACATCACTGACAAAATTAAAATCTACTCTCTGGACAGATCACCTTAGTGGGTTCCATAGGGACTCATTAGAAGATATACTAGCTTTTCCTAAACACTTAGGGCCTAGATTTAAAAGGTAAGTTATACTTTTGAGTAAGTTTAAACTTTGCATTAAGTTTACAGCTTTTGGTATTCAAAAACTACAAGTGTAAATCTACTACAAAGTAGTTGGCTTACTCCATTGTGTGGGTGGATAAACCCCATACCTGACCCTCACTAAACCGGTCTTACTCCTCCCTAATCGCATCCCCTTTAGTAGTAAATCTGCCGGTTATTCCCACCCACTCCCCTGTATCCCTCCCACATTAACTATTAAAATCTATACTTACATGTGCAGAGACTCCGTAGTCGGGACAGAGAACACCACACACATAAGTATAGGCAAATGTACATTTTGTAGTCTTACAAAATGGACTACAAAATGAAGTTTAAGGATCAGGCCCCACATGTCCAGTTGTTCACACATGTTAAAGATGCTCTGTTCAAAATAGGTTCTTCACTTCAGAGTCTGTATCTAACCATCAACTGCAATTACAAAGATAAAATACAGAAAAGTGAAATTGAAGTTAACAATTGATGTGCCACAGCGTTGAAAGGATTGGCGTAGTATCTGTTGAGTAGAAATTAAATGGATTGTGAAGAGTGACTGAAAAACAAACACATGGAGCACTGGCTGTTATTGCCACTCACTGAATAAGCTCTAAGAACAGTCATTGGGTTTACCTATGTGTGATTATCTTACAAAGGAAGCGGTATTGTGCACACTCTTGTTCTGCATACAATATAAACAATGGAGGTTTACATTTCTCAAATTATTATTGTATGACGTAATGTCCATACTTGCCAGTAGCGATAACACTTTTTTTGTAAACATCACATACGTATGAACAATTTGCAGTTGCTCAGTTTATCTGTGCTTCTTTGATGGAGAGAAGACATGTATGAGCGTCAAAATTATTTTGAATATTGTATATTGATAGGATTCGCGTATTTTTGTATTGGTATTTTGCAATGCACTTTTTAAATATAGTATCTTTTTTAATTAGAACTAATTGTTCTACCTATGAATGCATACATACTATATGCAGTGGTATAATGTGCTTGAATTATGCCTTTCTATGCTTTTATTTTATTATCGATAAAGTTGAATTTGAACTTTCGGCAGCAGAGCCTGCAATAAATACATTGAAGGAAAGCTTATGGTTAGGATGCAAACCGGCGTCCACTAAAATATGTAAAGCTGGTATTGAGCTTATTCATCTAGAATAAAAAGGCTATATTTGACAGCAACCTTTATGCAATTTCAGCAACTGGCAGCTTATGGTTGGGAACAAAATGGTTGCATTTCTATATGATATTTAAAGAAGTTATCTAAGTGATGAGTAATTCTTGCTTGATGCCTGAATTTGCCTCATTGGTTCCAGAGGATACTTACTGTAATTGAGCCTGTAAAGCTAGTAAAGTGTCTGATTTCTGACCATGTTAAGTCTCTACAAATTGAGTGGTAGGTAGAGTTGCTGTAGGATTTGTCTAGCTCTGAGAGATTTATATACTGTTTGTTTTTATCCATCCTGCCCCTTACAAGTAGATTCTCATACTGAGAAGCTACTATGATGGGCAGGATGGAAAAAACCATGGGAAGTGATATTTAGAAGGGAAGAGAAACCCATAAACATTTTGAAAAAGTATTGACCACATGAAACAGTGTATCCGTACAATTGAACCGCTTGCAATAGCTATAGCTCTGTAGCTACTTAATACAGAAACTGTGCTAATGAAAGGGATTGTGTTTTAACAATTTTTCAAAGCTTTCTTGGTAAGAGTAAACATCCATAATCCATAGGGAAGGTAATGCATAGCTGGTTCACCATCAGACAATTGAAATATTTATTGACAATCCCTTTGGAAGTTTTGGAATTTTAGCCATTTAGAAATGGTGTAATGTGTTTTGTCTCTTATTTTTTTACATTTTCTCCCGGAAAAGCCCAAGACCCATCTTGGCACTCCTATAAGAAGCCAGGCGTGCCGTCCAAGTGCAGTTCAGGGTAGGTAATTATGCCCTTACCCACTTTCAGAGTTCACTAGTCGACACTAGTCACCACAGCGCGTCTGCTCGATTGACGCTCTGATTGTTAACGGGGGCACCGATGGACAAAACGATACGGGCGAAAGCCAACCTAAACAAAGTGTGAAGTGGAGTCTATTGGACAAGATAGAGTGGACACTGTGACAGAAGACCCCCGTAGAACCCCTATGCGGGTTGGAATTATCACCGCATACTAACTAAAAGAGAACAGATCTGGAAATAGCCTTGAAAAAGTCGTTGGGTTACACTCCCAGTCACGACGAAACACGTGTCGGCTGTGTGGAGAACTTCCAGCATTCAAGAATAAATATAATACGTGTATTAAACAAGAACTACGTACTGTGATTGTGTCAAAAGGGTGGCAACGCCTATACATAACTGTATTCTGATATACGTGTGCTAAGGAGTTTTTTCCTCCTCCACATTTGTCCCAAAATACCTTAGCACTCTGTATTTGAGTGGAATATTATTGTTTTTGTCCTGACTAGCCAATTAAAGTCGGATTGATTCTACTGCTTTGGAAACATCTATAAGTCTTACCAGCCCTTTTTGGATATCCATTCGGTCGGGCTTCTTTCTTGCCTGTTTGTCATAGATGCTGATATTGAAGATGTGCTTTTCTTGATTACTCAGTCCCTGTGTTTTTAGGACTGCTCTGCTGTGTATCCCGTCTCATATCCATGTTCTTCACCACTAGAGGCACAGTGATCTCTCCAGGCTGGCCAAATAAAACTCCCTGGCTTCCGTTCCTAGTTCTGTAGCAAAGAGAAGCACTTCCATTCCAGGAGATATCCTACGTGGCAAAAAACTGTCCTTGAATTCTGTGCACCCAAAAATGAAATGCCTGTGTCATCTAGATAAGCTTCAAGGGCTTGTGCATTGCACACAAATCCCTGTTTGGTGAAGCCCCTAAATATATCAAAGACCATTTGAAGCCTTACATACCGGCCCACCATCTTCGCTCCTCACAAGTCAGTCTTCTCGCCTGCCCTCGTGTCACTATGGCGACATTTGGAGGCCGGGCCTTTTCGGTCTGTGTTCCCCAGATGTGGAATAAGCTACCAGATGACATGCGCAGGGAAGATAGACTGCTCCCATTTCGGAGAAGGCTCAAGACGATACTGTTCTTAGAGGCATTTGATCAGGCCTATTAGGATTAATGTCAAGCTCAGTGGCGTAACGGAACTCAGACTGTCGTTCTATGTTGCAGCGCTTAGAGACCTTTGGGTGATTAGCGCTCTATAAATGTAATTTAACATTAACATTAACATGTGTGTGAGCATGGAGAACCATGAAAGTTTAACACCTCAAATCTTTACTCCAACCGAACACCCACAGGTTGATGTATCAGTGGAGAAGTGTGGCTCACTGGTTAGAGCGGCAGACTCTGAAGCAGAGATCGGGCCCGGGACCAGGGTTCAAGTCCCGACGCGTCAGGGTCTTGGGCTCAATGTCTGTGGACTCGATAATTCTCGCCTCGGCGCCTACTCTAATCATGGGTCCCATGCTGCAACTCTGGGCAATAGCTTGCTTAATCTCCACAACGGCCCCTACAACACTGGGAGGCCTGGCTTCACCTTGGGGGTGCCCAGGAGGGGCATGTCACAGGGAGAGCCAGGAAGGGTTCCACAGCGTTATACAGCGCCGGGACGCCCCGTTGGGGCAGCTGTGCGCTTTACAAAATACACTTACATTACATATCAGAGACGGAATGAAACCTCAATTTCATGAGGCAATGTGTCCCTGAGGTAAGGTACCTCCCAATGCATAACAAATACAATTAATTAATTAAGGGGCCTACTTAATAATTGACTTCTAGATCAGTAGAATAAATGTAAACAATTTATTACAAGAGTCAAAAGAATTACAATACAGAGTCGGCATACATTCTTTGCCATGAAGGCCCTCAGCAAATAGAGCGTTACAGAGTAGAGCAAAATCTAGAATATTCTAAGCCCCAGGTGGGTTCAAATCAATTGAGAATAGTAGAATGGGGAAGTCACCTGACTCAACTTCAAAATGTAAGGTTCATATAGGAAATCTTATCAAAGAACAGAATAAAAAGTGCAGATTCATCATGTGAGCCAATGTAAATCATGATCACCAAACCAGAGCGCAGTTTTACTAAATATCCCATTGTTGTAGCAGCTAAGCACTATCCCAGTACATGAATATGGTTTATGCCCACTCCATGCTAATGTTTTATGGAGATAGTAGATCAAACTAGATACATGAACAACAGCAGACTATCATGAATGAATAGGGCACAGTGAGCTAGCCGAAGATCTTTGAAATGTTGCATTATTGAGATCATTCTGTAAAGTTTCATCCGAAACATAAAGAACAATGTCAATTACAATAAACAAACATGAGTCTGCTTGCCTGTGTGCTGCAGGCATAACAAACAGTAAAACATGCAGGGGAAGGCATCCCTTACAAAAAATATGGCTATCAGGTCCACATTGAGGCCCAGTTAACAAGAGTCAGGAAAGCACACTTCTACATGTCATAGGAAATTTGTTTCAGAGGCATTAGCATAATATTAGTGGATACATGTGTAATCAAGAGTAAAACTAAATTTTTCATTTTGTTAATGCACAAAAATATACAGCCACAACATCTTTATTGTCTGTGTGAAGTTCCCTCCTTCTTCCCAACAATTTTCCAGGGCTCAGCTGAATCTGTGGGTTCTGTGTAGGGTTTCTGAGTATGCAGGAAAATTTGGCGCCTGGGCTGGTTGCGGTGTCTAATTGATGACAGAGATTGTAATAGTGTGGCGGTGCTATAGGTCAGAGGAGACCTCTAAAACCTCTGCATGGAGTGGCAAGGGCTCACCCAATGAAAAGAAACACAAGTCCTATGCACACGCTAGGTATACAGTATTGTAATCACATTCATAGCAAATGAACAGAAGCAAATAATGAGACAAGTTGGACAAGTCAGAGGAGTTTCTTCAAGTGAAATATATCATGACCATCCTGGTAGGAAGGAATAGTAACATCAAGGGAAAGAACCAGCCGACACGTGTTTCGTCATGCGGGTGCTGTACCCCTGACTCTTCAGGGCTGTCAGTTGAATGGCAAACAAGGGTTCGGTATGCCGGTGATATTTCCAACCCGACAGTTACCGGTATAATTGAAACCGTATGGATAAGGAACTTCAAGTAAAATGGCACGGTCGACTAAGGCCGTCCATGTGGGTATCTGCGCTGATGCGCTTCCGTCTGGACCGATGGTGTCTTGTGATTCTGGTTGGAGGATGAAGCTGAATCTGGTAAGATTTCTTTTTTAATGTACAAGGTATTACTGGAGTCTATTTGCAGACCCCTGCTCTTTTCTTCTGCCTATCCTGGGTATTGTGTTGTCAGTCTGTTGAAGTGACAATTTACCAATGCCCTTCATTGACATAACCCCTTCAATCTCCCTGTTAGTCAATCCTCGATGCTATCATGGCTTAATAGCTTTAAACCGGCTGTTGATTAAAAAAAAAGTGATGCTTTTGTAGGCGCAATTATGAACTCAATCCATCATATACTCTGTGTACTTTGGCATATTCCTCTATTCAACCACCCACAGCACTAAGGAATAGCAGAGACAACTAAAACCAGCTCCTTCCTCACCAACACCAAGTCACTGTACTTCAGTCATCAAACACATTAATGTATGTATGTATGTATGTATGTATGTATGTATGTATGTATGTATGTATGTATAGCATACTTATATAGCACGTACTGTCACCCAGAGGGTATCCTGGCGCTTGACTCCAAATCACGGCACATACAGAGGAGGATAACACAGCCCTGGGAAAAAGGTGGGACTTCAGACCCTTTTTAAAAAGAGACAATTCATTCAACGTCCTTAGAGAAAGTGGGAGAGCATTCCATAACTTAGCAGCAGTAAAACTGAAGGAACGACCACCCATCCGTGTCCGTAGAATTTGAGGAACTGCCAACAAAAAAGCAGAGGAAGAACGTAAGGGTCTAGCTGCCGAGTACCATTTAAATAAATTCTGAAGTGCAATAGGCCCCAGTCCATGCAGGAGGCCTTAAAGCAAATCCGCTGATTTATGGGCAGCCAATGAAGGTCCCTGAGTGCCAAGGATGACGAAGCAGAGCGCACGCGTGACAGGGTCACCCACATCCTTGTGGAAATGTCCACACACACACTCCTTGTTTACGGTGAACAGAGAATTAAGTTACGTCTCTTAAAAGCCCAATTGGGCTGAAAGTGTCCTTGGGGTGCTTTTTGTCTTGTATAGGGTGAAGCTTAGCACTTTGGCAAACACTGCTTCTTTTAAACCAGGTTTTACTGACCTTCATATGACCAGTCCTTTCATGTGATGGCACAGATGAGAAATGTAAAATTCTGGGAATTATGCAGCTAGTTGTTTTTAGTGGTTTGGAAGTATGTTTTCACAACAACTGTGCTGTTGCCTGGTTAGTCTAGTTGGTACACCACATGAAGCCATTGTGCTCACTGTGCACAGAGTCTAACTAGGTCCAATGAGGCCAAATTGCATCTGGTGTTGCATTAGGTTCTGAGGAAGAGGTGGATAGAAGACGCGTATTTGAAATGATTTGTATTATAATGTTGTTGGGCTTTTTTTACATATAATGTTGTTTGCTCCGTTTCAAAACTTGTCCCTGGGACCAGAAGGCACACAGAAGCTGCCGGGTCCCAATTGTGAATATCTAGTCCTTTTAACTACGCTTTCCTAAGGCATTACTACAGTTGCTCCCAAAACTTAACATCAAGGACACCTCTTTAGGACTTGATGCTTAGTGTACCAAGGCAGAGCGATATAACGTATCCCCAGGGAGGTGATGTGGACTACAAACTCAGAACTCCGGAATGTTCATGCTTTATGTGTTTTATTTAAATCTGTTAATTTGCTTTTCAGGTTATTAGCAAGGTTTGCAGGCAACACTACACAATACAGTTAAATTGTCATTACAGCTCTCTGGGAGTGCATTGTCTCGAGGTACAGCAAGTTGTGTTCAACAAAACATATACCATGTTGAGTGTAATTGACCATACATCAGTCTGCCAGGGTTTGTCAGAATGCATTTACCTGCTCAGGGTGGAAGATGCAGTGTAGACATATCAGCCCCCTAAAAGGGTAGCACATATGTTTCAATAAATAAACCGCTATTCGTACATATAATATAACAACTGACAAAAAGAAACCCTAACTCTCCCCCTGCCCCAGAACAGCCACGCACATTGCGTTCTGGTAGAAGAAATCACATGTCTAGGTAAAACATCAAATTGGGATCTTGGAACATATTATGCATAGAGAGGCGTACCCCCAGTTTGTAGCCGTGTGTTGAAGCGGCCCCTGGTTATCTACTGTCTCTGCCCTGTCCGTCGGCGAGTCTGCTTGAGCATCAGTGGCGATTTGTCGATCAAACAGAATAGTGTTCCAGTTGTTCGCTATGGGATATTTACGCAGCCCTTGGCTGTCTTCCCTATGCAATGCGTTATCTTAGTTAAAGAGAAAACCATATTCTACATGCACACACTGAACAATATTAATAAGGTAAATATGGCTTTGTTGCCTACTACCTTTAAATGGACTGGCAGATAGCAGGTGATGTTTCTCTGTGGACTTGCAATGACACAGAGTTCTGCCCACTCTCTTTGACTGCGAGGCGTGTCCTTATACTCTGCTTCGGGTTCTACAGGATTTGATACCCCAGGATCTCTGTCAGAGCTTCTAGAGTCACTCTATTGGGCAATGTCTTATTTTAATGCAATGTTCCTTCAAATGTAGCCTGTCTCCTGATCCTGGTTTAAACTCTGCAAAGGCCCACCACAGGTGTGGAAAGTTTCACTGTCCCAGCCCATCACTAAAAATGTAGCAATGTTTCATTTCAATGATATTCTCTCCAGTGCTTAAAATCCTGGTTCAGCGGTATAGATTTTCAGTGCCTTTGGCCAATCAGTGGGGCTGGAGCCTCAATGGATCCCTGATTTTGTTTGCGATTGTTTCTTCATTCGGGACCCGCAGTTCCCTGTAGAAACGTAGTTCTGTGTTTTTCCTTAGGGTTTTGTTTATGAGATGGTTCATATCACCAAACAAAGTGATAACCATTTTTCCCACTAGCAGTATTACATTCAACCCATCTGACCTCTTCTTCAACTTGGTACTGTGGTACTCTTGAATTTTCCAGTAGCACTGACTCCACACTAGGTTGCCCCTCATTCATCCTACCTTCCACCAGTCCTTCACTTGCAGCCCATTAGAACCAAAGCCCCTAGAAGAATCCTAGCAGGTCATCCACAAACTAATATTTCTTGGTCCAACACTTACATCTCTAAAAGGATGTCTCAAACAATTCAGACTTGATACCATGAGCCTGACACCTCAAACTAAGAGGGAGAAGGGCCCCTCGTGGTGCACTAAATATATAACTAACACAGTGGTTATTCCGAATGAAGGGTCCTATCACAGAAATATGAGTACTGTTGGCCATGTTATCTTCTTTCAACCAACTCCAGACTCAAACTCCTCTTGCATCCTGTCAATGATCTGTTTCTAACTCCTCTGAATATTAGTGATGACACAGATTCACCAACCTAAGGCTGCATCGCATCAATCAATCAATCAGTACATTTGTAGAGCGTGCTACTCACCCGCGAGGGTCTCAAGGCACTGAAGAAAGGGGGGGGGGTGCCGCTACTGCTCGAATAACCAGGTCTTGAGGTGTTTCCTGAAGGTGAGATGGTCCTGGGTCAGTCGTAGGTGTGCGGGGAGGGAGTTGGCATGGCACAGATATAGCCCTGGGGCTGCACACTCATGTGTAATACAAATTACCTCACTCACACAAGCAATAAACCATAGGCCCCAGACTAGTTGTATCTTACATGAAACCACAGCTTTTTCTAGGCTTAGATAGCATAACAGTGTAATCCTCGTCACTATTTGCATTCATCTGGGCAAAGCCTGCTTCTAATCCCCCAAAATGCTGCAGCTCCAATGGAGGCAGATGATTTGCATGTGAAAGACTTTGATTTGGGAAATAATCCTCTGTTAACATTCACACCAAGGTCAACCATCCCACATTCTGGAAAAAATCCACTCTTCTTTTCCTAATTTGACATTGCACCCAGGTAGGGTCTCAATTGATTTAGGGCCAGATTTAGAATTTGGTTAATGGAGTTTACCCACCATCCCGAGAACCTGCGCCCGCCAAATATAGAGCTGTCTACTAGCCCTGCAGACAAATCTCCACATTGACAGGAACCCATGTTATGGTATTTTCTTGTCAGGGCAGGAACATTTGATAGACCATACCATCAGGCATGACAACCAGCCATCAAACTTTTCAACAACAAACTTCTAGAGCAGGAGTTTGTTTCTGCAAGACAAAAAATTAATGGCCCGCATACCCTTGGTGCAGGAGTCATTATTGTCTTTTTTCTGTCCATTACTCCTAGGTTTCTACTGGTAGTAACAGACAGGAAAAATACTTTACACTGCCCATCATAAATAGGGTAGAAGGTTAAAGTCCTTCCTCTGTGTATTCAATGAACAGAACCAAAGGGGGTGCCATCGATGAAATATAAGGTTCTAAATGAGGCAGACAGATTGAGGGCTTGGCGGACATGTTGCTCTGTCGCTTTTCCGAGCGAGTTCTCTGTCCGTAAAACTTTAAGTCAGGCTCTTAGTTTGTATAGTTGAGCTTTACGGCTCCGTTCATTCAGGCATTCGTTATTGCGTACCTTAAAACCAACAACACTAACGACAACAGCAGAGCGGGCGACTGCACCATCTAAGAGCTTGTAACGCATTACCTGCTTAGACATTAATGGGCAAAACTCATCCTAGCACCAAACAATAAAACAGTTATTGTTAAAGATCCATTTGAACACAGGCCCAGTAATACAATGTGGCTGATGAAGTGCACAGAATATCTACTTGGACCTCACATAGGAAAAGTAAGACAGGCACATCAGATCCAAATTTAATTATCCTAATGCATTGCAGTAGTACTCGATTGTCTGTCTACATATTTTATGTTCTTTTCAGAATGACATGCACTGCATTCTTCTGATCAATACCACCTGCATTACTTACCCACAGCTTGCACTCAGGTCTATTAACTAAATGTATATAGTACAGGATTACCTTTCACTTTCTACATATTTCAAACCACTCTCGCGCTCATGCCCACCTTGAAACCCTGCATAGTAGATATACATGTATGAAATATATTAACAAGAAACATATGAGAAGGTGTCGGTATGTGTCAGGAGGTGAGTGACACGCACTGAAGGTAAATATTTTTTCTTGTGTGTTTGACTTACCAAGTAGTATACCCGCACCCCATTTAAAATCCACAGGGTCATCTAACAAAAACATCTCCAGGTACCAAATTGTTTATCAGGTGCTGGTGTGCACTCATATTGGGTTCACCAAGTGGAAATCTAGACAGTATGAGAAATGATGAATGGTTGTGTGACCACTTCTGTAATATTGAACAGGTGGGCCATATTTTGTGCCCACATGATCTCAAAATTGCATTCTCTTATATGCATGAGGCTGCCACAGGCAAACGAGAGAACACCTTTGCCTCAGTGCTGGAATGCTGATGTGGCATCAGAGACTGGCGCTCTAGCCGGATGCACATTGAATCTATGTCACAAAGGAAGTGATTAACATTTGGTGTGCTCCTCGGGGAGCTTCTCGGCAAGGGGCATGGAGGTGCCATGAATCCTCACAGGAGGGTGCTGTTGGTCAATCCATCTGCCTGCAGGTTGGATGCCAGTTCACTACTCAACATTAGACTATCCAACAGCAGTACAAGATGGACCATCTGTTTGAGACTGCCCATCCATCTTTCACTGTTGACTTATTGGGAAAGCACATTTTAATGTGGTGCAGTCATGTTCAGTGCCAGGTGTACCCAACTTGAAGGTGTGCCTAGAACAGTACATTTTCTTGTACCTAATTAATGTAATAGGCCCCTTCTGGACCCATAATGGATTAGGTAGACATGAGTGTAGTGAACATCCCTTCAGTTGGGGCTACCTATCTCCACAGAGGAATGAAAGGTGTCACCGAATGGTTGAAGCACAGCACATTGAAGCTGAACTCAGACAAGACGGAGGTCCTCATCCTCGGCTCCACCCCCTCAGCCTGGGACGACTCCTGGTGGCCATCATCGCTAGGAACAGCCCCAGAACCCACCGACGATGCACGCAACCTGGGGATCGTCCTAGACTCCACCCTCTCCATGACCAAGCAAGTCAACGCAGTTTCCGCATCCTGCTTCAACACCCTCCGAATGCTCCTCAGAATCTTCAAATGGATCCCCCCTGACACTAGAAGGACCGTCACCCACGCCCTCCTCACCAGCAGACTGAACTACGGGAACGCCCTCTACGCTGGAACAACAACCAAGCTCCTGAAGTGGCTGCAATGCATCCAGAACGCATGACTCATCCTCAACATCCCATGACGCAACCACATCCCACCCCATCTCAGAGACCTGCACTGGCTCCCCGTCAACAAGAGGATCACCTTCAAACTCCTCTTCCACGCACACAAGGCCCTCCACAACGCCGGACCAGCATACCTCAACCACCGACTCAACTTCCACACCCCCACCCGCAACCTCCGCTCTGCCAACCTCGCCACAGTACCTCGCACCCGAAAATCCACCGCCTGCGGCAGATCCTTCTCATACCTTGCTGCCAAGACCTGGAACACTCTCCCTACCCACCTGCGACAGACCCAGGACCTGCCGGCCTTCAGGAGACTCCTCAAGACCTGGCTCTTCGATCAGTAGCAGCCCCCCCCTCAACGCCTTGAGACCCGCACGGGTGTGTAGCGCGCTTTACAAATGATATTGTATTGTATTGTATTGTATCTGCCAGGACTACCACTCTTAAAGCCTCTAATGAGTCTTCCCTGCCAGTTTGCTCAACACTTCTTGACGTTAGCAATGCTGTGCATGAGTGCATCTCCAATTTCGCTGCTTCAATGAAGTCTGGGATTTCCAGCCTTATGGCATGTGGCAGCCAGACCGCCATTTTAATCCTTAGGTGTATATGACTCTATATGGTGCTTGGGGTTGTATGTCAGGTATTGTGTGTCTTTAATATAATTTACATAAAATCTCACCACTTTGGATATGGATTTTCTATAATTAGCTTGAACGTATACATATTTTTGTGTTTATGTGAGGCAATAGTTTGACAAAATTATTCTGGAATTTTGTAATTCAGGGGCTTACTACTAATATGGCTTATAACACCGCTGTACTCATCTGTACAGGACTGCCTTGACATGCATGTCACACGCTGTGTGATGTAGATGGGAGTTATGTAATTGTTTCCAGGTCCGTATACACACATATCCAGTCATTCTAGTCTTCGTCTACGCCCCAACACGATCAGTCCAGATTTTTGGGGCTGGCTCTTAATCGCTCCCATGGGCCCTGGTTCCATTCTTTGGGGTGGAGACTAACCCCGGGCGTAGTTCGCGTAGTCGCGCTACGTGTAGCTACGAGAAGTGCACTTTGCACTAGGCAAGCTATGCAAGCTACGCGAACTGCGAAGTGCGGTAGGGAAAATGCTGTTCGCACTGATTGCACAGTGCCGGATGCTTGTCTGCACTGTGCAATCATTGCAAACGGCATCTTGCACAGTGCAAGCAGTCGTTTTCTGCCGCTCGAGTAGATTTGTACTCAAGCAGCAATTTTCTCAACGCGGACTGGTAGTTTCTCATTGCAAGCGGTCGCGAGCATACGTGACCACTCGTAATGAGAAACCTGATTTTGCTGATCGCAAACGAGGAAAAAGTCTCGCCAGGATCGTCATTTTGCTCACTTGTGGTCGCCAACTCGACGTTGAGGACTGCGAGCAAGCAAAAAAGCCTGCTATGCTACGTGTTTTTGCACTGTGCTACGTGCAATTCGCGTAGTGTGTAGTTGCGCAAACTACACGAGAGTAGCATAGTCCTACGCCCAGGGTTAGTGGAGACTTTAACTGATGACAGCTCCAGTGCTTCCAAGCAACCCTACCGCAATGCCGCAACTCATCTCCATGCGCTCATGCACAATGATTGTCTATCGGCTGTCTGGTGACTAAAACACGCTGACAGCACCGAGGGCACTTGAATCACATCTACTCATGGCACAAGGTCCAGAATCGACTGCTGGCTGCTCACATGCAATGTCCTTACCTGGGCTACGAACATCACTCTTTTACCCTGTACTCTATCTGACCACGCCCGTTCTTCTGGGGATACACCCCTGTTGGCCTGTTTTGGAGCTTTTGCTTGGCAACTAACTACTAATGCCCTCCGGGATTCTTTCTTTCAGGACAAAATCGTGACGGCGATCATCGATTACTATGCCCATAACAATGGCTCTGTAATCTCCCTATCCCTACTGTGAGAAGCCTTTAAAGTGGTAATTCACGGCACCTGTATAGCGAGACATCGGGCATACTCACATGCAACTAGCCACACTAGAAAGCGAGATATGCACCCTTGAACTTGAGTTCTTCTCGGCATGTAATATGCAAACACTTGATGCCTGCAGAGAGAGTAACTATCGGCATGTGATGAGGAAGCTCATCGAGTAAACTGTTACCTCCACTGGGAAGCAGTTGCAAGGTGCTAAGGCGAGGGCGACCGCTCTGGCAGGACGCTGGCAAATCTGCTCCATATGCTATGGGCCAACACCTATGTTGTAGAGCTCATTGACGACCAGCAAGTAAATCATACACAACCTGACAACTTGTAGTTCGTTGCGAGCATATGTTCCTTTATTCAAATTGGATAATTATTCATTCAGCATGAATAGATCCATATTATCTTTTTTTTGCGGTAGTAGAATCTGTTACTGTATATTCCATCCATTAATTTCTCAAACAATCCATTTCACTCTTTTTGTAGAATTTATAAGACTTTATTAAACATGACAGAGACTGCCAACACGTGTTTCACCCTATGTGGCGAATAACGCCAAGGCTTTCTCAAGGCTATACAAATATTCACATCATTATATTTCTGAATTCCAAATGTAATCATTTGCAGTAAATGAACATCCAATTTTTCTTTAAAGAGAGAGTTTCCAAAGAAGTCCTCCATATAATACTGTGTTGGCGGTCTGGCGGTCATTATGGGACCACCGCCACCGTCAATGAAACATCGTCACGTTTGGGGATCTCTTCCCAGACGGTCAATTTCTACCCCCACTTGAAGCTGACGGGCGCCCCTGCCCCATTGCGTTCGATACTCTTCTTTGCCACTAGCTCCACACTGCATGCCGAATGCTGCACGAAAAATTCCCTGAGCCCCCCCCCCCCCACGCTGAATACTCTGGATTACCTGTTAACAAATCCCTCTCCCTGCAAGTTGGTCACTATTTTATACACGACAATGCTGGTGAAGACGCCGGTGTGCATACCTACAGCCCGCACAGCCTGAGAACTCGACACAACTTCTCCCATCTCTGAGGTGCAATGAACTTCTGTTGTGGTCAATCCACAGCCTTGTTACCCAATTACAGACTTCGGCTTAGCCACTTTAAGTTCCTACATAGACTATATTACACACCCGTGCAGCTGCACCACTTGAACCTAGTTGAGGAAGCGCGCTATTTGAGGTGTGCAGCCCCGCAGTCTACATTCCTCCATCTTGCAGGAAATCGCCCAAATGTAGCTAGCTACTGGACCAAGGTTTACAGAGAACTGGCCCACATTACTGGTCACTCGCTGCCAAAGACCCCGTTGGTAGGCCTCTTGGGCTTCGTCAAAGATGTCCACCTGTAATTCGACTGCTCGCTCAATGCTACTGCTTCTGGCTAAACGGCAAGTGGCAATCCACTGGGGCAGATGGCCCACGCCTAAAGAGGTGGACTAACTACGAGATGCTGCATACTGCCAGGAGCAGCTCTCCAACTACTGAGAACTTATGCCAATACAATCCCATTCAAAAGACATCTGGGGACCCCTGGCGCTCCATCTGGGACAGAAGAAAATTAATGGAACTTTTCTTTTTTCGGTCACTCCTTCACAAGAGCTTTGCGATTCTTTAAATCTCTTTTTTACAGACAAAATTACTACTATAAAAAAGAGTATACTTAATCTTCCCGTCCCGGCTCCTTTGGATGACAGCTACTACAACACTACTACATTAGATACATTTCCTCTGATTGACACAAAAATATTGTCTGATCTATTAGTACGTGTTAAATCCGGATCACCCGATGACACCTGTCCGCCACACATATTTAGAGAGGTAGGACTAGCCATTCCCCAAGTTGTGCTCTCATTGTTAAATGAATCACTTATACAAGGCAAGGTCCCTAGTAGTTTTAAGAACGCCCTGCTCTTCCCACTGATTAAAAAACCAGGAGCAGACCCACTTGATCCGATAAATTATAGGCCTATATCCCTTTACCTTACGCATCTAAAATTCTGGAAGCCTATGTCTCCTCATGCCAGTCCAAGTTTATCGAAAAATCTGAATACTTGGAACCAAACCAGACTGGTTTCCGTCCCTGTCATTCGACGGAGACCGTGATCCTGGCTGTCCAAAATACTTTAAGATCCAATGCTGATAGAGGCATTCATCAGACCCTTGTACTCCTTGACTTGTCGGCCGCGTTCGACACGGTTGATTATACCATTCTTGTGAACCGTGTCGAACAGGCCGGCCTGAGGGGACCTGCCTTAAATTGGATCACCTCCTTTATAACAGGACGCTCGCAATCAGTGAGACTTGGCACTTTCACAGCTCCCAAAGTTCCTGCCACATGTGGGGTCCCGCAAGGATCCTCATTATCACCTTTATTATTTAATCTTTACCTCCGCCCATTACTTCACTCTCTAAGGAACTCCAAAGTTACCATCCACAACTATGCGGATGATCTCCAACTTGTCTTCCCTCTTAACACTGCAGACTCTGTGACAGAATTCCAGAACACTATGACACATATACAGAGGTGGGAGAACCTTAACCATCTAAAACTTAACCCAGGCAAGACAGAGCTGATCCTGCCTGGGAAAAGTGAACTGAGCTGGGGCCCATGTTTTTGGCCATCTGACATGGGAGCCCCACCCACAAAATCCCTCTCTGTTAAAAGCCTGGGGGTCACGTTGAGCGCAGATCTCTCTCTGAAAGGACAAGTTGGAACAGTAGTCTCCGCTAGTTTTTTCCAACTTAAAAAAATAAAAAAATAGCCCAGTTCCTGACACAATCTGCTCTTATTCAGGTAGTCATTGCCCTTGTTCTTTCCCGACTGGATTTTTCCAACAGTCTCTATCTGGGACTCCCAGTAGGCCAGTTGAAAAGACTTCAGCTTGTTCAAAATCAAGCAGCTAGGCTGATTTGCAGACAATCTAAATGGCAGCCCATCAGACCTGGCCTGGAAAGATTACATTGGCTACCTGTAAAACAAAGGGTTGAGTTCAATACTGGATGTATTATTTTTAAAGCCTTACAGGACACAGGCCCAAAATTCATCAGGAAACTTGTCTCTAGGTACACCCCTTCATTAAACCTTCGCTCTGCGCACAAAAGTTTTTTGGTTGTCCCTAACTTTAAGAAAAAACGTCTGGGGGGCAACTGTTTTGATCATCTTGCAGCCACCTTTTGGAATTCTCTTCCCCTGCCTGTAAGGCAGAGCCTTGATCTTCTTACTTTCAGACACTCTCTCAAGACTTGGCTTTTTAAACAGGCTTACTGTTAGAGTATTAATCTGTGTTATGTTTTTCTCTGATAGCGCCATGAAGCCTACGGGCGTACGTGCGCTTAATAAATAAATTTTAACATAACATAACATAACTTTATCCACTGCAGGGACCTCGACGGCCACAGAGACTACGCCTCCATCCAACAATAGGCCCAGTTTGGTCGACTGATCGCTCCCTATCTTCAGTCTCCAGATCTATGTACCGTACGACCCTTTCTCTCTATATTACTATTCAATTTTACTGTCCCATCTTTTATAGTGTATCCCCGCCTTCACCTCAAATTCAAGAGAACACGATTTGATGTGTCACACATGTAGACTACCTCCCCCTCCTCACCTTTTCCCTTTACCTGTGGACTGTACCTTGTCGATGCTGTTTCTTTCTGAAATGCCAATAAAGAAATACAAAATGAAAAAGGTTATAACAAATCTCCAAACAATTTCTAAACATATTATACAATATATAGTAAATAATTCAAATTTTGGTATAACAAAATGTATTCAAAATAATCTGAGGAGTTAAGAGATAAAAAGGTAAAAGAATCATTTATTTCAATATTTTCACTAATTATAAAACGTGTAAAAAATATGTCTTTTTACAGAAAGAAACCGTATAAAATATGCAAGCAGACGGTTGTTCTATGCCGTTATACATTGTTTAGAAAAAAACAATATAATTTACATTTTTAGTAAACACATTTTTCTTAAAGTTCTCACGCCACTAACTCTAGAGATTCATTCTGTCTGGAGCAGCACTTACATGATGACAGCATGAAACTTTAGTCGTTGAGGCCAAATGGAAGAGGAAATGGACAAAGCATGAAAACTATTCTCATTATGGGGCGTTACCTTTCCTTTCAGCAGATCAAAGGAAACTGTTAAATGCATTCAAACACATTATGTAAAAATGGGATTTCTGTTATGTCCAGGCCACACCAGCATCACTCTCCAATGCAACACTATTTAGATCCAGGCGTGTTATCATTAAGGGGATGTCGATAGAGTATTTCTTCGAGAAAATTATATCTATGATACTGTCAGGCTGGAGGAAAGAATAGCTGTGTGACCAATTAAGAATTCAGGAGTATACAACAGTAATATGAGTCAAGAATTACTAAAACTTTAATCATCACAGAAGACAACAAGAACTACTTTAGGGTAGAACTGGTAAAAAAAACACTAGGTACTTGCGTGACTTTGTAACCACTTGATGCTGTATTGTTCAACTATGACTCTTATGTACCTGTTGTAAACGTTATCACATAACATGTAAAGCGCTCTGATACTTTCGGGTCTAGCTAGCACTATATAAAACTCAAAATAATAATAGTAACAAAAAGGTCTTAAGAGGTCTTGGAGGAGCAACCTCTAGGAAACAAGGTGCCAGAAGTGGCAAGAAAACTCACAGGAAGCACTCTAACCTGGTATGAAGGCAGAATAGCCATGCCAACCAAGGAGCAGGTACAGGTAGAAGGACTCAGAAAGCAAACAATCGGAAGGGGACAGCTTTAGCAAATCCCCTGAGAAGCACGACTAAATCTGAAAGGGCCACTAGAAGGGTCCCAGCATCCCAACCCTCAACTGCGTAGAGCCTCAAAGAGTTGTGAAAATTCTTAAATGCTTACCGGAGAACCAAAAGTCAAGACTCTCTCTTTTTTATTTAATATAGAAAGGTTGGGACTCAATTTTCTGGTTCAGTTGATTTGCATCAACTACTTATCGGTATTGTCCAATCACTGTTCTATAAGGAGGTTTTAGACTGCTTCGTAACAACTATACTCTAAAGCACCACTCATGAATCAATCTGAGGGCCCAGAGTTCTTTTGAGAAGACCGTCATGATAGTGAACTTAGCATGGACATCTGATTGGCATAGCTGAGTGCGGGCCTGAAGCCCTGAGCTCCAGCAATCCACCAGCCCTTGTTGCCCAAAATGTAGAATTACAGGTATGTGCCACAGTGTCCACCCAGAAGAGGCTGAATCAGGAACCATCCAATGAAAACCTTCAAAGGAAAGACAAAGGAACAGAGAGTACAAGGCGTCCGCGTTCCCCCGATGCAGAGAGAGAAGATCAGCCAAAGCATAACCCTCAGCATGGGAGAATCTCACTGTAAAAGGGACATGTCCCATTTCAGAGCATGGGAAGAAAAATAACAGAAAACCTACATAAGATATTCATAGAAACAACCCTAGATGGAACAAGAGGACCCATGGGATTCAAGCCCCTGTGAAGGGCTCCACAACAACAACTGTAGAGGAAGTTTCATAATATGGAAGTTATTAACTTTCCACTTCTTGGGGAAATATTGAAACCCTTTGTGATTGAATAGTTCTTCAATCAGACACAATGGGGCTTGAACTGTTAACCCTCAGGCTAATAGCATTAGGCCACAAGTGACATTCCAAACATTAAAACAGAGTTGCAAATGCAATTAGAGGTCAGAAGAACTCTGACAGCATAACATCCCCAAACACACCAACAGAATAATAAATAATGAATACAACTAATTGGCAAAGAGTAAGTGGGACTCCAGCCTGCTACTCAGAGACGTCCATAACTGGCTAACCAGCAAAACAGAACAATCCAAATTAAGTGTTCCCCAGTTCTAACATTATTATTATAAAAGCTTACATTCAGTGCTTACTTTGAGATGGTGGTGACAGGTGGGGCCCACTGGCACTTAAGTTTTTTGGTTGAGCACTTATTTTCAAACTTTGATCAAGGGGAAAGGAGGAAGAAGAGAAATACAGAAACCCAGTGAAAAGGGGAGAAAGCAGGGGTGGAAAAGAATCTGAAAAAGTTATGTAAACAGGCAGGGAGTGGCTGGTGTGCATTAAAGTAAGACTACGCAGACTGTATTCGGCAGCCGTAACTTTGATATGGCAGGCAGCAAACTTCTCAATCAATTAATCAATCAAACAATCAGTTTTTATAAAGAGCGGCTACTCACCTGTGAGTATCTAGGCACTTAATTCTCGCTGGGACCAGTCGAAAAGCCAAGCCTAGAGTCCCTTTCTGAAGTCAATGAGGGATGGTGGTGTTCGTTCCAAGCTTTGGCAGTGAGGTAGGAGACGGGATGGCCTTAACTGTGGCTTTGGCGGAGGAGGGAGTGTTTGCGAGGGTGTGGGAGGTGGATCGAAGGTCTTTGGAGGTTCAAGCGGTGGTTGATGTATGCTGGTCCTTGCCCATGGAGGGCTTTGTAGACATGTCTCAGTATCTTGAACTGGCACCTTTTCTGGACGGTGACCCTGTGGAGGTTCCTGAGGTGGGGTGTTGATGTGGGTCCGCTTGGGGAGGTAGAGGATGAGTCTGGCCGCTGAGTTCTGTATTGTCTGGAATCTCTTCAGGAGTTGGGTGGTGAGTCCAGCGGTGAGTGTGTTTTTGTAGTCGAGGCAACTGGTGACAAGGGCTTGGGTGATGGGGTTACTGGTCCTGACAGAGATCCATCGGATGATCTTTCAGGTCATGTGAAGGGTGTGGAAGCAGGCGAATGAGACAGCATTGAGGTCCCGGGCATGACGTATTTTAACTGTTATTGTATGACCTTGTTAAAATGTATCATATAATTTAGTGTTGTTTTTCATCATGTAGGTTTCGAAATGGGTAAAAAAAATCTAATTTGTTACAATCGGGGCACCCAAAATAACTTTTGCCATGGGCCCCCAAAATCCCTAAGATGACACTGCCAACACACATCCATCTGAGCACACATAAAAGCATTGATACAGTACCCCTTGCTACCTCACCAAAATTCAGGTCATTTCAGGTAAATCCCAGCAGTCTTCCATTGCTTCTTTCTTTTCTGATTGTCCAAGGAAATGGGGGGGGGGGGTGCATTTTGTAACCCAGGCTCAAAACAGAGGCATTCAAGCTGATATATAGAGCATCATTTGATATCCTATATCGAGAAGTCGTGGGAGTGGGAGTGGGGAGAAAATTCCTGCTTATTGGTTGTTGACCATTCTAGAAAGTCCGCTGGTTATCGAGAGAATTGATTGAGATGGCTGGTTGTTTGTTGTTCTTATTGTAAATCAATATATATTTATTTTTTTAAAGAATAGTCAAACCATACTCGCATACATATATTTACCTTCTCGATATAGTGCTTGTTAGGACCTTTCGTTTGATATTTGTAGCGAAATATATTTGTTATGAAACCCTGGACAGAGGGCAACAATCTACTAATTCAAGGTGCCAAACCACACTGAGGGGAGGGAGCTCCGTGTTGGCCGATGCAGCACACATCTTCAGCACACATAGAAAGAGCAAAAGCAAGGAGAAATGAAAGTATTTCTCCTCGTTGAGCCAATCGAACACCTGCTTTTTAATGGCGTTAGTTTTTAGCGCTGCCTCAGATTTCCACATCCTTGTAAATCTGCAGCAGCGTCAAAAAGCAATGGGTGTTGTGCGGGAACGCTCACAGTAACACCCATTTCACGCTCCTTTCACACAGATACCTGCGTGAAATCATACCATATAAGCATACCATATTTACAAAGCGGCGTTAAGCCACTCTAAGTATCCGCTTTGTAAATATGGAGTACGGAATGTCGATAAAAGTGACATTGCGGTGGTGCAATCCCCTTGTAAATATGCCCCAAAGTGCTTCAGCGCCTTGACAGGAATAGTAAACACTACATAAATACTGGTGCTATCCCATTGGCTGACAAGCACAACATACTATAGCGCCGTATATGATCTGAAATGTTCTTGAAGTTCAAACAAGTAACCACCGTGCCCTGATTGTGCCCATGGGTCAGACACCCTGATGCAGTGGCATGCACTACTATCTATATCAGAGGGACACAGGCCTCTCATTCTGAGACACGGAGGTGCCATGCTGTCAGCAGCAGCCACGGTAAACCAAACCCCCCTGGGCAGAGCACTTGGTACAGCCCTAGGCGGTGAAAACCATGTCGTCTTCGCAGAGCCAACCCACACAAACAGCTTCCAAAACAAATTAATAAGTGTTATTGTTTATTGTGGCCGAGGTAAAGATAGCAATGAGCGTGGCCCGGAGGGGTGAAGCTGCCCTAAGTTAAACAAGAGATAGCTGGAAGAAGCCTTGCCTTATCTGTAGGCGCTGTCAAGGCCGTGCAGGCACGCGCCGACCAGACCAGCTCCAAGCTAGCCATCTGCTGGGGGAGATAGGCCGCCTCTCCCTGCCACCTTGCATGACTCACTGCCTCGAGACAGGACATGCTCAAGTTTGTTCAACCAACTGCTCGCGAATGCAAAACATGTATTTGCATTTTTTGACTGAAAGGTAGCAGGAAGTTCTTGTGTGTTTTAGGAATTCCTCTGCTTGCAAGCATTAGCTGAACTATCAACGCTTTCAGAAATAAAATATTTTCTAAAAGCCGAATAAGTCGTTTTTGCAAACATTTACATGTCAAAATAAATTAAACAGTGTGTTTCAAAAGACTATACCATGTTATTCTGTACTGGCCTGCTGCAAACACTCCTTTGGTTTTTTTAGGTGCGAATGTTCCTCAAGGAAGTTGCCTACATATATCTATTCCAAGTAAAAACACAAAGGTTAAAGCTAAGCTATAGTTAGTAAAACAATTTTTATTTTTAGTATACAAACCCAAATTATACTAAACAAACATTGCAAATTCTACACTTATAGTTATCTGTTAAATTTATAATTTTATGCACCATTTGCACACCTTTTTATTTTGTATTTGTGACAAACTCAGCTTAAACTACACAAAGCTTAGAAACTTTATTGTTAAAGTTATCTCTTACTTTTATCATTTATGCACCACTTTCAAAATATTATGTCATATTTATAACTCACATTTGTACTTAGGCACCACCGTCAAATTAATAAAACTCACACAGCCCCGTACACGGTCTTGTCACCTCACTGGCCACAATAGATTACCTATACCTCGCCACTGTACAATGTACTGTGATCTGGCAAATCCTATAATTTCACATGTCGAAACTGGGGATATGAATGGAATGTTTCACATGCTACAATTTATGTAATATGCAAGGGTATAGCCAGTAGCGGTAGTGGTGGGAGTAGCTACCGGGCGGCGACGTGGGGAGGGGGAGGGGCAGGGTGGGGGGTAGTTATCTATGGATTACGGAGGATTACAGGTAAGTAAACATATAAATAAATAAAACGAATTTCGTTGCGTGCACTGCATCCCATTTGTGGATGCAGTGCGCACAACTAAATTCGTTTTATTTATTTATATGTTTACTTAACTGTCAAGGAGACACCAGTTGTAGTTGCACAGCAGACCCCTGAGAACTCTGCAGAACTTTCTCTACCTTGGTTCAACTGGTTTAACCTCATAGGAGCGTCGAACGTTCAGCGCCCAGTGCTGAACGTTCAAAGAACGAATGCTGGCCCGTCGGCCAACGGTCATGCGCAGCACTGGCAAGGTAGTGCTCGTGACGACCGTTGGCCGCACTTAAGGGGTAAAACAAGAGCAATAAGTGGGTTGGTGCTCCCCCTGTTATACCGCCAAAGCAGATAGGAGATGTGGTTCCGCTGTCTGCACTTTTAGAACTGGTTTGGGGTGGGTCATATTCTTTCAAGTGTCCTTTACTGGGTGCTCTTCACACACAGCCTTTGTGCCTGAAGTGATGCTCTTCACAGCAGCTTGGAAAACCCACAACAGAGGTGCAAATACTTCAGTATCAGGGCTTTACTTCACTAATGTCATTCTCATTCCATTATTGACCCTTTTTTATTTATTTGGTCATCCTTGTGTGCTTAAACTAGGACTTCAGGATAGAGCAACTCAATGCTAATGGTGCCTTTCGTTTACATCAATAAGAATTGGACAAAAAAAGTTTCTAGACTTGTTACACCCTACATAACACCTAGCTCTTAATACCTGTTAATAAGCACAGAAGCTCTTCTATTAAAATTAATTGTGATGCATATTTAATTTTACATGCAATTTGTTTTATTGCAAGCACATGGCCACCACATGTAGTCAGCAGTATTTTTTATTGTTTTCTTTTTTTGTTTGTTTTTTGTAGCGTATGCTAAAGCATTTGTAAAATTGTACCCATTACTCCAACCTGAGCTTTTGGCTTTGTCAAAGCTTGTTGCTTTTGATGTAACGCCCTAGTTCCCAGGATACCTTGCTTGAATATGCTGTTTAAGCACCCTAGTTCTCAAACTTTTGTAGCATCACTCATTTTAATCTTTTCTGCAACCCATAGTCAACTCAATCGCTGGGCGTGAATCTCATATAATAGCTCCTTGACTACATTTGTTAACCTCTGTCTCCACCCATGATCCCAGAAGGTGTCAGTGGCTGTGCCTTCAGTGGACATTCTTATGTGTAAGATTTCGGTGGCCAACAGATAGTTTATTAAAACAATAAATACAGATAATATTATACATCATGGCTCCTAAGACGTTTCATTGATATGACCAGATGGTGCTAAAGTACCAAAGTTCAGTGGTACCCCATCCCATCCCGCATCAATTCCTCCATTTCTAACACTGCACAGTTGGGTATAAATTATGATGCCACTGGAATTATAAAATTCTGAAGCAACTGCTTGTTGTATTGCATAATTATGGATTTCCTGCATGTGTCACAGAATCCATTATTTGCCTCATAATGTGTAGACTTTAACAAAAACAATTTTGTTCCTTGCTCAAACAGATCAAAATATACTAAAAATGTAGCGGTATACAGTCAAAATATTGAGTTTTTATTATCGATTTGCATTAATATCGATTATAAAAATATAAAATGGACACAATATCGACTGGACAGAATATAGACTACAAAAATATTGAATAGGATAGCATTAATATCGAATTAAAAAATATAAAATGGACATAATATAGACTACAAAAATATAGAATGGACAGAATATAGACTACAAAAATATCGAATTGAGGTAAGTTAATATCAAATTTTTAAGTGTTTTTTATGTTAGTATATGTTTGAAAAGTGTATATTTATCTTTATTATTTATATTAATTAATTATTTTTATGGTATTTAATTTTTGCGTAATATTATTCTGTAGCGGGTTGTGGGTTTATAGGGGAATAGGGTGGGAAGTAATATAATTATAATTAATTAAATATGTTAATTTATTTATTGGTATTTATTTTGAATTAATTGTTAATTAATATTAATAGGTAATTAATCAAAATATAATTGGTAATTATTTTTAATTAATTGATTAATTGATAATTATGTTAATTTTAGTAATTTATTTTCTGTAGCAGGTTGTGGGTTTATAGGGGAATAGGGTGGGAAGTAATCTAATTATAATTAATCAAATATGTTATTTATTTATTGGTATTTATTTTGAATCAATTATTAATTAATTATTAATTGGTAATTAATTAAAATATAATTGGTAATTAATTTAAATTATTAGATTAATTGATAAATATGTTAATTTTAGTAATTAATTTTCAGTAGTGGGTTGTGGGTTTATAGGGGAATTGGGTGGGATGGTATTTAATTATAAATAATTAAATATGTTAATTTATTTATTTGTATTTATTGTGAAATAATTGTTAATTAATTATTAATTGGTAATTAATTAAAATATAATGGTAATTAATTTTAGTTAATTTATTAATTGACAATTATGTTAATTTTATTAATTTCGTTTCTGTAGTGGGTTGTGGGTTTATAGGGGAATAGGGTGGGGAGTAATTTAATTGTAAGTAATTCTATTTTTACATTAATTGTTTTATTTTATCAAAATGTAAATTATTTTCTAATTGTTAAATATTTTATTGTTAATTGGTAAATAATGTGTATTAGTAAGTAATTATTTATAATAATTAATTTTTATTTGCATTTTTTATTGATTAATTAATATATTATATAAAAATGTTAAGTATTTTAATTAATTTGTAATTGGTATTATTATTTATTTTATTTTTATTTATATATGAAGTATTTACTTTCCCTACTGTTGCACTCACTGGAGTGGGAATAGTAAATTTTTACCCTCCTGCTATCCAATGCTTTCCCTACTGTTGCACTCACTGGAGTGGGAATAGTAATTTTTACCCCTACGCTATCCAACGCTTTCCCTACTGTTGCACTCTCTGGAGTGGGAATAGTAATTTGTATCCATACGCTATCCAGCGCTTTCCCTACTGTTGCACTCTCTGGAGTGGGAATAGTAATTTTCACCCCTACGCTATCCAACGCTTTCCCTACTGTTTCACTCTCTGGAGTGGGAATAGTAATTTTTACCCCTACGCTATCCAACGCTTTCCCTGCTGTTGCACTCTCTGGAGTGGGAGTAGTAATTTTTACCCCTACGCTATCCAACGCTTTCCCTACTGTTGCACTCTCTGGAGTGGGAATAGTAATTTTTACACCTACGCTATCCAACGCTTTCCCTACTGTTGCACTCTCTGGAGTGAGAATAGTAATTTTTACCTCTACGCTATCCAACGCTTCCCCTACTGTTGCACTCTCTGGAGTGGGAATAGTAATTTTTACCCGTACGCTATCCAGCGCTTTCCCTACTGTTGCACTCTCTGGAGATGGAATAGTAATTTTTAGCCCTACGCTATCCAACGCTTTCTCTACTGTTGCACTCTCTGGAGTTTGAATAGTCATTTTTACCCCTACGCTATCCAACGCTTTCCCTACTATTGCACTCTTTGGAGTGGGAATAGTAATTTTTACCTCTACGCTATCCAACGCTTTCCCTACTGTTGCACTCTCTGGAGTGGGAATAGTATTTTTTACCCCTACGCTATCCAACGCTTTCCCTACTGTTGCACTCTCTGGAGTGGGAATAGTAATTTTTACCCCTACGCTATCCAACGCTTTCCCTACTGTTGCACTCACTGGAGTGGTAATAGTAAATTTTACCCTTTTCGCTATCCTACGGTAAAAATATTGTAATTTTTGTATTAATATTACGTTTATATATATATATATATATATGTATTAACAAATCAATTTGTATGGTTGTTTTTTACTTACATTAATTGTTTATTAATTTTCAGGTTATTTAAGTATTTTAAGTATGTTTCAGTTCATTATATTTATTATTTCATACATTTTGAATTAATTTAAAGCCTTTAAAAAAATTCGATATTTTGACTAACTATATTTTTTACATCAATATTTTTGATTCGATATTTTTCTACTTACCTATTTGGAGATAGGAGGTCAATATTTTGGCATTCTATATTTTTACCGAGATATTTTGGTAGGTCGATATTTTGGCATTCTATATTATGTCAATGATCCAAATGTAGCAATGTGTTTGCACGCAGTGGAAGGCTCTTCACACAGGTTAACTGGTTATCATTCAATAGCTTATTTCTGTATTTAGTTGTTAAACTGATATGCCGCACAATCTGCCTTTTCATGGTGCAGAATTTAGTCAACCCTGCTGCATTGTTTGGAGCTCCTCTGCCGTATAATTCCAATGGTTCTGATTATGATTCATTTATTCAGCACACTATCACATCTTTTTTGGCCAGTGGCCTTGCCGCTGATGCAAGAAGAGACAATGAGCCCCCAATGCAACGTACTTGGGTAGATGAAGACAATCATTGGAGTGCAGTGGGCCTTTGACCACACCGTACCACTGAAACTGCCGCTGCAATAATGAAAACCTCACTCCTGCGTCTAACAATTGCGTTCCATTGGGTTGCTATAGCAAGGGTGCTGTGGGCCCTAAATGTAAATGTAAATGTTTTTGTACTTGTATAGCGCACAGCTACCCGCAGTGGGTTTCCCGGCGCTTGTACGAATACCGCAAGGGAACCCTTCCTGGCTTTCCCTGTGAAGTGTCCACTCCTGGGCACCCCCATGGTGCAGACCAGGCATCCCTCGCGTTGTGGGGGCCGTTGTGGAGACTAAGCAAACTATTGCCCAGAGTTGCAGCGTGGGACCCATGATCAGAATAAGCACTGAGGCGAGAATATCCGGTCAGGGGAATTAATGAGCCCGAGACCCGCCAGGGCAGGAATCAAACCCTGGTCCCTGGCCAGAGCTCTGCATTGAGGTCTGCCTGCTCTAACCATTGAGCCACACTTCTCCACGGAGAAGGAAAGGAAGCAGGGAGCCCCACCGGTCCCTATTAGGAAGTAAGCAACAGCTGTGGGACCTGTGTACCTCTGAGCCCGGGGTCAATGCACCTGCTGAACTGATGACAGCTATGCCACTTCAATTCATCCGCCATTCACTGCATGTTGTCTCATTTAAAAAAAATATTTTTTAAAGCTTTTTAAATAATGCCTATGACCAGAAGGGGTGGTGTCACCATTGTTGTGTGAATTAGCATTCAAGGAAAGGCACCCAAATTATGAGCACTGGAGATATTCTGTGGGGTGATTAGCTCTTATGGTTGGTTGTTGAAAGGCTACTCTGGCAGCCTGGTTCTCGATGATTGAGCATTGGTGGACTATTCAGTGTTATTTGAACTTATAATGGGACAGGTACTATGTGTAATTTACATTAAAATGAGGAGTTAGATTCACAACATTGAGGGACTTATTACGAGTTAGGTAGTATGACCGCCTTAGGACTGCATCCGCCCCCACCAGCAGCTCACTGCGCTGGCGGTACAAAGACCGCCGTATTATGAGTTGACCATGGGCCAGTGGTGTAGAGGCAGGGATCTTGTTTGTATTTTTTACAAATATATTAATGCCTGTGTGTGCATTTTGACTGCATATGTGTCAGATGCACACATATGCATGATATATGTGGAAAAAACCATTGGCCAATTACTGGGGTTCTGCCCAAATGTGGGCAGTCCTGGCAAAGGGTATATGGTTCTAAACAGACTCACCTGAAGATTGCCGCAAACAGGGTCATAATCTTCGGGGTGAAGATCCTGCTGTGAAGGGGGGGGCCTGGGGAAAGGGATCGGCGTCAGAACCTGCCTGGAAGAAGAAGAAAGGGGTGAGTACGCACCCCAAATCATTTGTCACCGCCACCTTGAAGCAGATAGTTGGACTGCTGCCGGTCCGCTTGTGGAACAAGCAGCTCGTAATATGGACAGCAGTGCAGCTCCCCTGTACCGCCCTATGGTGGATGCTTTTCCCCGACCATGAACCAGGCTCTCGGCGGTCTGCTGCCGGTCCAGTGGCAGGCTTCCCAAAGCAGATCCACCCAAGTCGTAATACAGAAGTCAGACCGCCAAGCTCACCGTGCTCAGACCGTCACCGCCAATACCGCAGCCATCGGACCGCCCAACTCATAATACGGCCCTAAGAGTAAATGAAGGAGTATTAAAATAAGTCTATGATTATGCAAGATTCAGCCCTACTTTTGCTTTTATAAGGTTCCTCAGGGTTACTTATTTAAAGAAAGTACTACCTTTCTTAAATTTGCCGAAAGAAGTCTCCTTCCTCTTTAGCTGTGCCGGGTGTATTGTCCACAGGCAGACCAGCCACTATTCTAGATTTCAAGGACATTCCATTTTTCAATCAGGTGTATTTCTCCGTTCAGAAACCTTTACACTGTGAGAACATTGTGTAGGGATTTTCTCTTTCCCTTTATTACTGTGGTAAAGTCTCTGATTTGGACACTGGGCTTAAATTCTGGTCCCTGCCAAGTACCTGAATTCTGAGTTGTGCCATAATGTTTAACAATACATTTTTTAAAAATGATTTACCTGTAGCAAGCAATAAAATAGGAATACCATATATATTTTAATTGTTTTTAATTGTCGTGTTTTACAAAACCAAAATACCAAATTGCTTGTTTTTCTGGCAATCCACAGCTGATTCTAAGCTTTACAGCTGTTTTGCAGCCAGTCACGAGTACTGAAATTAAATGAAAATTGTGATTGAGAAAATACTGTAATTGCCTTCATGCACTTGAATTAATACCTCTTCGAGGTATACATACCCTAGAATAGACACCAAAGCTTTCATTTACTTAACGTGATTATTCCACTCTGCTAAATTATTTGTTAGCCATATTAGGTCACCATCACCACCAGTCACTAAGCAAGTTGCTTCTAAAGGATCCTCTTTCATTCGTTTCACACTTCAGTTTCCTTCTCAAGGTTTTTCACTGGCTTTTGAACAAAACAAAAAAAACAACCTCAATAGAGAAATAAAAAAAAGATGGGCATACAGTACACTAGGTTCAAAATGTGCTTTTGAATGAACACGTACAGTATATACATTTATAAAACTCTGATGTACAAGAAAATATCGAAACTCTTGTTCAAAAAGAGCGACAGGGTCATTTAGACTCAGGTGCAAAAAAGTATGCAAACACAATTTGCCCATTTATTTTATCACTATAATGTATTAGTTGAGGAGTTCGAATATTTCACAGTCTTCAATACTGTTGGCATTCGGCCATATAAACTAGCGTGCTAAAATTAATAAAAGTTTTGAAACATTATTCCTCTTTTTCGGTGCACAATTATTAATCGTATGCAAAAAAGCATCAGATGCTTGAAGTAAATGTTACTTGGGCTGGGCTATTTTTGCACATATGGGATTCGTGTTGTTGTTCAATGACAGACCGCCTGATGGTTTGTATGGCGGTGAGTCACAGAACAGGCACCACTGAAAATTATGGCGGGCCAGCCAAATAAATAAGGCAGGCCCAGTAGCATCAGCAGGTCCTCACTGCACTGGCATACATTGCATTCAAAATGGCAGAACGACTGGGCGCTCCACCATTGGGAGGCAGCCTTCCCACTGGAAGGGAGTTCGGTGGGCAGGTGATCGAAATATTTTGGCGGAAGTTGGATTACTGTCTTCTTTTGAATCAGGCCCTTATTCTTGCAGTCCTGAGTCTACTGAAGTACAATTGCTCCCCACGAAATTTGCTAACAATGGTATGTTTAACACATGCTAGTCTTAGGGGCCCATTACGAGTCTGGCGGACGACGGACCACCAGAATTGTGGGAGTGCGGCGGTCTCCCGACTGCCCTATGACAATCGGGACGGTCGGACGCCATTGCCCCGCCGCAGCTGGCAAGTAATCAGTGTTGTATGGCGGTGTTGCAGCAGTCAAGAGGCATCAATTTGCTTGGCCGGACCGCTGTGGTCCCGCCAAGCATATTTCGAGTTTCCTCTCCACCATGGTTTTCATGTTGGTTCCTCCTCTGCACCCCAGGGTGCATGCAGGGGGGCAGATGTGCCCCCTGTATGCATGCATCCCAATTCCGACACTGCATGGACGTATCAGTCCATGCCATGCAGGAACTGTTTTTGGCGTTCCCATTCCGGTGCCTATTTTCGGGGCGCCACTTTGGGAACATCCATAACCAAGCCCCCCCAGACATGAGAATAACTCGTAATCTGGCGACCACAGGTTTGGTGGTACGGCGGAGGGGCGGACCCAGAGCCGCACCGCCAAACACGTATCCAGGCCCTTAGTATATATTTTTCTTTATGTCTTCCTTGTATGTATATCAATGAGCCTATTCACTTTTCTAGTCTCTTCACATAAGAAAATCTGTTTGAGAGGACCAGGAGCAGGTTCCATTTCTCAGCATGGCAGGGGGCAAGGGAAAAACCTCCAGCATATCTTCGAATTATTTCAACAATGGTGCTAAATAAACACATCTCATCAGCGCCTTCACCCTCAAATAGCAAAACCAGTCATTTTCTATAGAGTTCATCGGAAATGGGCCAGTGTATAGAAAATAGAAATATCCTCAGTAGTTTCACTCTCTGAGCCTTCTTTAGATTTTAATGGAGCTGGGGATGCACCAGACTTACACAGGCAGAGCCTCCATTGATTCAGCCACTGGAAATCTCTGACCTTGAAACTCAACCGCCTGAAGGCTGCCGGGTCAGAGTGACTGCCGTCCGACCCTATTTGGGACAGGACTACCACTAGTGATGTTCCCTGACTGATAGGGAAAATTTAGACTAGTCACCCTGAGCATGGAGAATATTGAGCATCAAGCCATTTGCATTATGTACTGAGAAAATAAGCTCTTGCATAGGCAATTACATTTTTCAATTCAAAGAAGTTTGTCCAGAAGGCGCTTTAAGCATGAAGATCACTAGACCTTTAACGCTTTGACAGTAGTTGTTGCCGTGGTGGCACCTTTCATAGCACAGTGATCCCCACCAAGGAGGGGGTATTTGTATATAAGGAGGACGGTCTTTTTAGAGGATTGCAGAAGCCATGATCTCTGCCCCCTTGGTAGACTGATGTCCTGTCCACCAGGGTTTCATTAATCCCATTGTTTTTCACTCATTAGCCTCTTCGCTGAGCTCGTCATCAGCTATGACAGTTGTGTGCTGATGACGAGCTGAGCTTGTCATGTAACGCGGCTTTTTGAAAATTGCCGCACACAGCGGGAAAAGTCGCCGCAGCGATGCGGTTAGGGACCGTAGAACCATGGCTTGATTTAAAGAAAAGAAATCACCACATGTGGCTGCCAAGTGGTCAACTTGCTATAAAACCTGAGCAGAGGGTGCAACATCTATGGTTTGAGATGCAATTTCACTTCACAAAAATACCTGGAAAAACTTGAAAAGGATCTGACAGCAACTCACATCCAATTTCATCTACCACTGAGAATCAAGAGTCTTAGGGCTTTGTACAGATGGAGTTGTGTTTTTGGGCTCGCTTGCAAGTGAGCTGTTTGTTATGTTTTGTTACCTATTCTTAACAATATACAGAAAGTGGGCTTCTGTGTTTGGATTACAGCGTGGCACTATAACTCGTCGCATTGACGTATTGTCTCAAAGTAGGACAATTTGGCTGGTGGGATGTTTCATATGTGTAGGTAAATGCCTTCCTGCCGCTGGCACAATAAGACACTTGGGATTTTAAGAGCAATAACAATAGTAGGGAAAATGAAAAGTGCTCGATGTGGAAGAGACACCACTGATAGTAGGTATAAAATGGAAATTAAATTGCCAGAATTATCAGTAGGTCAAAAAAATTTTTTAACTCCAACCTATTGCGCCAGACATTTTTCTTACTTTCCTCTACCTCCGGACTACACAACATGGTAGGTGGAAAAAATAAAACAAGCATTGGCACCTTTTTGCCCTATTGGTTTTACCAGTGTTTGGAGAAAACATTGACTTCAAAATATCGGAAAAAAATATTGTGATTCAAAAATAGTATAATGCAAGAATATAATTGTCAAGAATATTGTGTTTTTAAGTAATATAGGGCATAATTATGATGTCAGGAGAACTGCCACCGACAGGCTGTCGGTAGTTGTCCTCCCGACCGTCACCCCTTCGAACTGACCGCCACATTGTGATGTTTGTTGGACAGGGGACAGACTGCCACCTCCAACAGGATCTTCTGATCCCAATAGGGCGGCGGTCACCAACTCAATCCCTAATGACGATAGTGCAGAGGCAGGCACCTCCGTTCGATTACGGTGTCTATTTCCAGCAGTCTTTTCATGGCTGTCCCACAGCCCAAAAAAATGCTGCCGGAAAGGGACTTTGGGAGCCCGAAACAGGGCCCCATCCCTCATGGGCCACTGCAAAGTGGCCGTGGGGGCACATGTAGTGCCCCCCCACACATCCATGTGCCTTGAGTCATGCACCAGATGGTGCATGGCACACAGTGAATGATGTGCACAAAGTTCTCTTTAAAACTGTGTCTTGTGCTGCTGCTTTTTCCTAGGCCGCAGCAGAAGCAGCAGTGTTAAAGAGCACTTTCCGTCCACCAAAACGGTGGTCCTGTTGTAACTGGGCGATCGGGCTGCCGACTCCTTGTTGGGCGGGCTCCTGACTGCCGGGATAGCGGTCAGCAGTTTGTCTGCCTGATATTGTAATCAGGGCCAAAGTTTTTAAGAATATTGTTGTTTTTAATATTGTTTTCCATAAAATTGCTGTAAAAATATCCTTTTTAAATTATTTTATTGTATTTTAGGTAATTAATTAATTTTATGAGTTACTATTGTTATTAAAGTTCTAAAACATAATTTGTAATTTTCAGTGATTTCGAATTTTTCATTTAATTGTTAATAGTAATTTATAGTGTAGTGGCTAGTTGATGTGTTTATAGGGGCAAAGTGTGGTATGTTAATTAAGTAATACTTATTTAACAGTTAATTATTAATTGGTAATTAGTTATGTAATTCATTATTAAATATGCCAATTGTGTAACTCCGATTTATTTAAATATATTTTAGGCACGGTATGCTAGGCTTCTAGGGTATAGGATGGGAAGCTAATTACGTAATGATTAATTGACAATTAATTGTTAATCAATTATTTAAATTATTATTAATTAAGTTAATTGTATCATACTTATTTATTTTAGTTATATTTTAGGTGTGGGCTGCTAGGTTTGTAAAGGTATAGGGCGGAAAGTTAATTACATAATAATTAGTTAACAATTATTTATTAAATGTTAATTAGTTAATTGATTTTGAATTATGCAACTTATGCCATACTTATTTATTTTAGTTATCTTTTGGGTGGGGGATGGTAGATTTATAGGGGCATGGGGGAGTTAATTGAGTAGTAATTAACAATTATTTATTAATTGATAATTCATTATTTAATTATATATTATGTACATTTCCTAGTACTGATTTATTGTAGTTGTATTTTAGGTGCAGGCTGCTGGATTTACAGGTGTATAGGGTGGGAAGTTACATATTGTAATTTAATTTAATGATTTTTACATTATTTGTTATTTCACTGCGACGTAAAGCAGTTAAGTTATTAATAATTGCGTAATTGTTCTACTGTATAATTTTAGTTTTTACAGATTTTAGTATTTATATGTGTATTACTTGTATTTTTAAATGTTGTGTTTTATTTTTTGGGGATGAGTTGGTTCGGAAGAAAATATGTATTTGGTTTTACAATAATTGCTGTTTATATGTAAATAATTAATTGGTAATTATGTATATAATGTTTATATTTATATGTCTTTTAAAATTTTTAACACTTTATGGTAAGTGTTTGTGACAGTTTATTTGTGCTATGATATTTGGTATTTGAATTGCTTTTTTATGTATTAGTTGAAATTAAATATATTACTAATGATTTTATCTTATTTTTGGTATTGATAGAAGTTGAATTTATTATATGTAATTAGATTATTTCCTTTCTTTCTTATTGTAATTATTTATTTAATATTTACATGTTTTTATTTTTTAATACATACACATGTTATTAATATATATATATATATATATATATTCACTGAAAAAACCATAGGTTTCACACCAGTTATAGTTAGGAATTAGCATTTAAAAAACCTATTAAATTCACTGAAAAAACCATAGGTTTCACACCAGTTATAGTTACCTGGAAATTTTACTGACATAAAACCATTGAAATTCCCACGTTATAGTTAGTTGGACTCACTATAACTTGCGCGTGTAATGCACTGCTGATGACATCACATATTACATCACTCATGACATGGTCAGTGACATCACTCATGACATCACTGATGACACCATCCTTGTGACAGAGTAACAGACCTCCTTTCAGTGTAATGTAACCCTTGAAACACATAGTCAAAAAAAGAAACTAAACATTTTCGAAAAAAAAGAGATATCCATACCAGTTACAACCAATTCAGTATTATCACCATCTATATACACATCCACTCATTCATCAATAGTTCTATATAGTCACTCATACATATACTCACTCATCATATGTAGTGATACACCTATACATCCTGTTACACACCGACAGTCATCAAAAAGCTACTCACACACATACTCACACATGAAAATAAACTATTGAACATCCATTTATTTACATATACAGCTATACACACACTACCACCTTACTTCTAAGGAAACTTACACATACTTACTCTCTTAAACAATCACTTATAGAAACACATACTTATTTAAACAAGAACTCTTTCAATCTCTCACTCTCACATATACTCACTTATATACATCAATACTCACATATACTACATTAGAACAAATGTAGTTAATGATAAAGATACTAGTGTGACAGTCATTCACTCACTAACACACACATATACACACTCATCCACCCATACAGTCCTGCACATATGCTGTCTTCAAAACTGATACAAACAGTGAGTCAGTCACCAACCCATGCAGCCAATTATACACAAAATGAGACACTGATACAAACATTTAAATATTTAAACAATACTCGCTAATATATGTATTCACTAAGATACACTTAATAAGCCAGTTAACCAATCATTTTTTGTTTTTTAAAAACATCCATTAAGACACTTATTTAAACATGTATTCTTCCATCGACCTTTACATATACATATATAAAACATATTTATTTTTCAGAAAGACACACATTCACTGGATGGTGTCATCAGTGATGTCATGAGTGATGTCACTGACCATGTCATGAGTGATGTAATATGTGATGTCATCAGCAGTGCATTACACGCGCAAGTTATAGTGGGTCCAACTAACTATAACGTGGGAATTTCAATGGTTTTATGTCAGTAAAATTTCCAGGTAACTATAACTGGTGTGAAACCTATGGTTTTTTCAGTGAATTTAATAGGTTTTTTAAATGCTAATTCCTAACTATAACTGGTGTGAAACCTATGTTTTTTTCAGTGAATATAGATATAGATATATATATATATATGTATATATGTATATATATATATATTCACTGAAAAAACCATAGGTTTCACACCAGTTATAGTTAGCTGGAAATTTTACTGACATAAAACCAATGAAATTCCCACGTTATAGTTAGTTGGACTCACTATAACTTGCGCGTGCAATGCACTGCTGATGACATCACATATTACATCACTCATGACATGTCAGTCACATCACTCATGACATCACTGATGACACCATCCTTGTGACATAGTGACAGACCTCCTTTCACTGTAATGTAACACTTGAAACACATATTCAAAAATAGAAACTAAATTTATATAAAAAATTGAGATACCCATATCAGTTACAACAACCAATTCAGTAATTCAACTATCTATATACACATCCACTCATTCACCAACAGTTCTATATAGTCACTCATACATATACTCACTCATCATATGAAGTGATACACCTATACATCCTGTTACACACCGACAGTCATCCAAAAGTTACTTACACACATACTCACAGATGCAAATAAACTATTGAACATCCATTTATTTGCATATAGAGCAATACACACACTACCACCTTACTTCTGTTGAAAATTACACATATTTATTCTCTTAAACAATCACTTTTCGAAACACATACTTATTTAAACAGGAACTCTTACAATCTCTTACTCTCACATATACTCACTTATATGCATCAATATTCACATATTCTAGATTAAAACATATGTAGTTACTGTTTAAAACACTAGTGAGACAGTCATTTACTCACTAACATACACATATACACACTATTCAACCATACAGTCCTGTACATATGTAGTCTTCAAAATACATACAAAAAAAGAGTCAGTCACTCATGCATCAATGTTGTAAGTAATTCCAACACTAAACAATACAAACACTCATACTGATACTAATAAAACATCTAATAACCCATGTACATACACATGTACTTACTCACCAACCCATGCAGCTACTTATACACAAAGTGAAACACTAATACATATATTTAAAAATGTGAACATTACTCACTAATATTTATTTTTCAGAAAGACACACATTTACTGGATGGTGTCATCAGTGATGTCATGAGTGATGTGACTGACATGTCATGAGTGATGTAATATGTGACGTCATCAGCAGTGCATTGCACGCGCAAGTTATAGTGAGTCCAACTAACTATAACGTGGGAATTTCATTGGTTTTATGTCAGTAAAATTTCCAGCTAACTATAACTGGTGTGAAACCTATGGTTTTTTCAGTGAATATATATACATATATACATATATATATCTATATCTATATTCACTGAAAAAAACATAGGTTTCACACCAGTTATAGTTAGGAATTAGAATTAAAAAACCTATTAAATTCACTGAAAAAACCATAGGTTTCACACCAGTTATAGTTACCTGGAAATTTTACTGACATAAAACCATTGAAATTCCCACGTTATAGTTAGTTGGACTCACTATAACTTGCGCGTGTAATGCACTGCTGATGACATCACATATTACATCACTCATGACATGGTCAGTGACATCACTCATGACATCACTGATGACACCATCCAGTGAATGTGTGTCTTTCTGACAAACAAATATGTTTTATATATGTACATATAAAGGTCGATGGAAGAATACATGTTTAAATAAGTGTCTTAATGGATGTTTTTAAAAAAAAAAATTGATTGGTTAACTGGATTATTAAGTGTATCTTAGTGAATACATATATTGGCGAGTATTGTTTAAATATTTAAATTTTTGTATCAGTGTTTCATTTTGTGTATAATTGGCTGCATGGGTTGGTGACTGACTCACTGTTTGTATGAGTTTTGAAGACAGCATATGTGCAGGACTGTATGGGTGGATGAGTGTGTATATGTGTGTGTTAGTGAGTGAATGACTGTCACACTAGTATCTTTATCATTAACTACATTTGTTCTAATGTAGTATATGTGAGTATTGATGTATATAAGTGAGTATATGTGAGAGTGAGAGATTGAAAGAGTTCTTGTTTAAATAAGTATGTGTTTCTATAAGTGATTGTTTAAGAGAGTAAGTATGTGTAAGTTTCCTTAGAAGTAAGGTGGTAGTGTGTGTATAGCTGTATATGTAAATAAATGGATGTTCAATAGTTTATTTGCATGTGTGAGTATGTGTGTGAGTAACGTTTTGATGACTGTCGGTGTGTAACAGGATGTATAGGTGTATCACTACATATGATGAGTGAGTATATGTATGAGTGACTATATAGAACTATTGATGAATGAGTGGATGTGTATATAGATGGTGATAATACTGAATTGATTGTAACTGTTATGGATATCTCTTTTTTTCGAAAATGTTTAGTTTCTTTTTTTGACTATGTGTTTCAAGGGCTACATTACACTGTAAGGAGGTCTGTTACTCTGTCACAAGGATGGTGTCATCAGTGATGTCATGAGTGATGTCACTGACCATGTCATGAGTGATGTAATATGTGATGTCATCAGCAGTGCATTACACTCGCAAGTTATAGTGAGTCCAACTAACTATAACGTGGGAATTTCAATGGTTTTATGTCAGTAAAATTTCCAGGTAACTATAACTGGTGTGAAACATATGGTTTTTTCAGTGAATTTAATAGGTTTTTTAAATGCTAATTCCTAACTATAACTGGTGTGAAACCTATGGTTTTTTCAGTGAATTTCATAGGTTTTTTAAATGCTAATTCCTAACTATATATAGGGCCTCAAACCTATGTAACTGTGCATGAGAGCCAGTGAATGTGTGAGTAGCTGTATGGATCATTGTGAACTTGTATCAGGGATTGTATAAGAGAGTAAATATGTGTTAGTATATGTTTGAATAAGTAAGGTGTGTATAACTGTATAGTTGAGGAAATGGAGGTGAGTGATTCTTTGCATGACTGACTAGGTGTTTGAGTAACTCCATGGATGAGTAACAGTGTGTGAGTGTCTGTATACACTGAGTGTATCTAAGGTTATATTAGAGTCTGAAGAGGTTCATCGTATTAGCACAAGAATGATGTCATCAGTGATGTGATCAATGATGTCAAATGAGATGTCATCAGTGATGTCATTTGAGATGTCATCAGTGATGTCATCAGTGATGTCATTTGAGATGTCATCCGTGATTTCATCAGTAATGTCACTGACCATGTCATGAATGATGTAATATTTGACATCATCAGCAGTGGATTGCGGGTGCGCGAAATATATAGTTAGTGCCACTTACTATATATGGGAATTTCATTAGTTTTGTATGATTAAAATATTCACCTAACTATATTTGGTCTCAAACCTATGGTTTTTTCTATGAATTTCAATGGTTTTTTTAATAGCAAATATCAATAGCTGTAAAATAGATACTTCATTAAAATGAATAATGTATTCTATATTTATTTAATAAATTTTTGTTATGTTTACATTTTTTAATTTTTTTTATTTTTGCCCCGGTGCGCTCCCGTTACGCGCACCGGGCAGTGCACCGGTAAGCGCAACTCTGTTTAGCGCCCCGGTGCGCGTAACGGTGAGCGCCCCGTCAGCGCAATTGCCGCGAACGAAAACAACATCGTGACGCGCCGCGTAAGCGTGACGTATCGTGTAACCGCGTGATGCGTTCTTTCGGCACGCTGCGTAAACGCACCCGGAAGCGCTCTGTGGCGCGACCCGGAGCGCGAAACGTAAGCGCAACGGAGCGCGTAACGTAAGCGCGTCGGGACATGTGACCTGAAAATAACACTTTTCATTGGTTCTCAACTTTTTTTTTCTCCAAATGATGAAAGCCCCCTCCTTTTTTCCTCATTCTTACTTTCTTCTTTGAGAGAGCAAGAGCTATTTGTGAGCAGAGAAATGGCTTCAGTAGTAGCTGCAGCCGGTGCATCCCCACCACCACCACCACCACCCAGAAAGGAAGGTCCACCACCCCAGATCCTTCCAGGAGTTGAAGAAGAGGAGGAAGAAGATGATGAGGAGGAACAGCCTAGGAGATTCTTGCGGAAAGAACCTAGGGAAAGGCATGTGAAAGTGCATTTTATATGGGAGTACTTCTCCATCCCTGCTGGGCAAAAAAAAGTGAATGCCCCACATGTCACCTGTTTGATTTGCAACAAAGTCCTCTCCAGGGGCAACCCAAAGAAAAATATTCCTTTGGGAATTATACAATGATCCGCCACATGGAGAGGTGGCATCCTAACAATTTGGCACAGGCTGAGGTACGGGACATGCTTCAAAAGAACAGAGATACTCAGGCCAGCACCTCCACAGGTGAAATTTCGGTTGCAGCACCAGAAGGGCGCGAAATGACGCCAATCATACAAATGAAATTTGGTGGATTAAAGATGGTCTGTATTCATTGTGGAAAGACCATCTGCTACGGGCAACTAAGTATTTCCCTCATTAATGATGCTGTAGACAATCACCACTGCAGCAAGAAAATAAAGCAGTAGCTTTTTTTTATTTTTTGCTCCTGTTGAGCCACTGTTAATTCCCAGTTTTTTGTTTCTTCCCTAAAAAAATATAAAATAGTTCATAAGAACCAAAAAAAACAAAAAATGTTCAGAAAAATAAAAAAAATATAAAACAACAAAAATAAAAAATAACGTTCTTTTCAGAACTACCTTCCAATAATAAAAATTTGCTATCATTTTTTAAACTCTTACATACTTTTTTTCACTTTTGTACGCTCCCCGGTACGCTCCCCGGTGCGCGTACCGGGCGCCCCCCGCAAAAATCGAAAAAAAAGTAATTTTTTTTTTGCCCCGCAGGGCCCTTTTATTGCCCCCACATCAAACCTAGGGGATCAGGGGGGGTCTACTCTGCCCCCTTATGGTCTTTTCCCCCTTTGTTTTTGCCACCTCTTGTGTCTCGATCCTACCGAGACACAAGATGGCGGCCGCTCCGGACTGTTTCGAATGTTTACAGACACCCGTGAGCCAATCAGCTTTCCGCGCGCAAGTCGCGTAGCGCGCTGGTTAGCGCCCCGGTGCGCGTACCGGGGCGCGCTTACAGATATATATATTTTTTTGAACCTAAATTACTCAAAATCCACTGGAGCACATATCTTGAGGCATACCAAAGGCACATCGGGCTACCAGTCCCTACAATTTTGCCAAGTTTGGTAGAAATCCATTCAGCCGTATGAGCTAAAAGTGAGGTCGACCGCCCTAAGGAAATTAACATGGAGAAAACACGTTTTGGGACCCCCCTTTTATCTCGGCCCCCACTTGACAAATCCCCCCCAAACTTTCAGGGAAGGACCGGGGCGCCGCGAGACCATTTTGAGGAAATTTTCAGGCAGATTCGTCAACCGGCGCCAAAGTTATTCCAAATAGAATTTTGAGATTTAACATTGAAAAAAATCAAAAAGAACAATTAATAAACATACAATTTTTAAAAGTGATTCTTTTTTTCCCATAGTACGCTCCCCGGTGCGCTCCCCGGTGCGCGTACCAGGCGCTCCCCCCGCGAAAATCAAAAAAAAAAAATTGCCCCCGCGGGGCCCTTTCATAGCCCCCACATCAAACCTAGGGGGTCAGGGGGGGTCTACCCTGTCCCCTTATGATCAATTCCCCCCTTTGTTTTTGCCACCTCTTGTGACTCGATTTTACCGAGAGACAAGATGGCGGCCGCTACGGACTGTTTCGAATGTTTACAGACAACCGAGAGCCAATCAGCTTTCCGTACGCAAGTCGCGTGGCGCGCCCGGAGCGCTCCCCAGTGCGCGTACCGGGGCGCGCTTATAGATATATATATTGTTTTGAACCTAAATTACTCAAAATCCACTGGAGCACATATCTTAAGACATAGCAAAGGCACATCGGGCTACCAGTCCCTACAATTTTGCCAAGTTTGGTAGAAATCCATTCTGCTGTTCGGGCTAAAAGTGAAATCGACCGCCCTATGGAAATTAACATGGGGAAAACGCGTTTTGGGACTCCCTTTTATCTCGGCCCCCGCTTGATGAATCCCCCCCAAACTTTCAGGGAAGGACCGGAGCTCGAAGAGGCCATTTTGAGGATATTTTCAGGCAGATTCGTCAACCGTCGCCAAATTGATTCCAAATAGAATTTTGAGATTTAACATTGAAAAAAATCCTAACTATAACTACCTACTGGCGACCGCCAGTAGGTAATATATATATATATATATATATATATATATATATATATATATATATATATATATATATAAAGTACTTGACTTCATGCAAACTACATAGATGAATCACCCTATTAATGTAGAAAAAATATTAAACTCGTAATAATTAATTTAATAAAATGAAACATACATATTTAAAATTGACAAATGTATGTATCACTTTAATGAATATGTTTATAATAAGATTGAATTTTTTTTACGCTAATAGGATGGTTCATCTATGCAATTTGTTTGAAGTGAAGTACTTTCTCTATTATTGCTTAGGCAGGAGTAGGAATAGTAAATATAGACCCTACAATGTCCAACACTTTCCCTACTGTTGCGCTAACTGGAGTAGGAATAGTAAACTCTAACCTCTCCAAAGTCCAACACTTTCTCTATTGTTGCGCTGTTTGAAGTGGGAATAGTAAATTTAACCCCTCCGAAGTCCAACATTTTCCCTAATTTTATGCTGACTGGTTTTGGAATAGGAAATTTCACCCCTCTGGAAGTCCAACACTTTCCTTACTGTTGTGCTGTTTGAAACAGGAATTTTAAATGTAACTCCTCTAAAGTGCAACACTTTCCCTAATGTTGCACTGACTGGAGTTGGAATAATAAATGTAACTCCTCCGAAGTCCAATACTTTCCATTCTGTTGCTTAGACTGGAGAGGGAATAGTAAATTTAACCCTTCCAATGTCCTACGCTTTCCCTACTATTGAGCTGACTGGAGTAGAAATAGTAAATCTAACCCCTCCAAATTCCAACACCTTCCCTGCTGTTATAATGACTGGTGAGGGAATAGTACATTTAACCAATCCAAGGTCCAACACTTTAGCTACTGTTTTGCTGATTGGAGTAGGAATAGGCAATATAACCCTCCAAATTCTAGCACTTTCCCTACAATTGCTTAGACTGGAGTAGAATAGTAAATCTGACTCCTGCAATGTCCAACGCTTTCCCTACTATTAAGCTAACTGGAGTAGGAATAGTAAATTTCACCCTTCCGAACACTTTCCCTACTATTGCATTGTATGAAGTGGAAATAGTCAATCTAACCTCTCCAAAGTCCAACACTTTCCCTAGTTTGTGCTGATCACAGTAGGAATATTAAATCTAACCCCTCTGAAGCCCTACACTTTCCCTACTGTTGCATAAACTGGAGAGGGAAAAGTATATCTAATATTCCCATACTCAATACTTTAACTAATGTTAGTTAAATGTATTTTATAGCATTGTTTATTTTATATATTGTACATTATGGGGCCGATTCCGATTTGGGAGAAAAAGCGTCCGTACGTTTCGCATCCGGAGCCCTCCCCGTACGAATCGCACCCGTCCTTCCGAGTCGCGTAGTACGATCCGTATTTCGCGAATCAGGCCGAATCGTCACGATCCGTACGTATAGCAAGGCTGAAACCGTGAACCGTACGACTCGTACACATGCCGTACGACCCGACGAGTACGACCTGGAACGTGTTATGAGGACGCCATTCGTACGGTCCACGTCAGGTAAGGGCGATTCCCAAATTCCCAAATAATACTAAAATTAATACACAAACATTAATTCAATACTTAATCAACAACCTTTAAAAAACAATTATTATTAATAATTATTAATAGTATTTAATATAAAAAAAATATACAAATACTAGAGTAACAATATTAAAACGTACATAAACAATACAACTTTTAAAACTTACCTTATGCGTTGTAATGTTATTTGTTATAAAGGTCAATGCATTGTAAAGGAATTCGGAGTAAAAACATGCGCTATGAAAGTCATTGCCTTGTAATGGCATGCGGGGTAAAAGAAAGCATTGTAAAAAATGTGTTGTAAAGGTTGTTTCTCTCTGTGGACTGTTAGCAAGCCTCTGATAAAAGAGCAGGAGCTCGGAAACGCGTCAAGCTATGGAAATTGATTGGAATGAAATGCTGGTTTGAAAGTAAAGTTCCTGATGAAACATCCGTTGCTGAGTGCGTCTTAAATTTTTGGACAACCCTTTGGGAACATAAATCACAGCAGTCCTGCTGTGGAAGACTGCACCACCAAGAAAAAGGAATTTGGGGCTGGGGGCTATGAACTATTCTAAGCCTGGAAACAGCACAAGGGATATTTTTAAATGCAAACCGAATTGACATTCTGACGCCCACTGGAGGGCAAAGAAAATCTTTTAAATTAAGTTGCAACAAGAACCCAGATCCCACTGGAGGGAAATAATGGTGCATAACACATGCCACAACTTCCAGCATGCCCAAGCACTGAAACTCACTTGGATGGACCACCTGAGGGCAATTTCGTACTAGCATGCAGGGGGTGTGTTACTGCTTCTGTGGGCTGTTAGCAAGCCACTGATGAAAGTTCAGGAGCTCTGAAATGCGTCAGGCTATGGAAAATGTTTGGAATGAAATGCTGGTTTGAAAGTAAAGTTTCTGATGAAACATCCTTTACTGAGTGCCTCTTCAATTTTTGGGCAACACTTTGGGAACATATATATGTTTGTATATATATGGAAAGCAGAGTCAAGGAGGGATTAATCAAATATGTATAGCGCCATACATTTGTTTTAATGGAACATATGATTATTTCTTTTCAGAATGTTGTCATTTTGAGGTCTTTCACATGTGCTGACAAACTAGATCTTTTGTTTTCAACAAACAAACTAAAAAGGGCATAAAGACAACCTATTTCTTACTATTGGCTGGCTTCTTAGTCACTCTCGTTTCCTTGCTTCTCATTGATCAGCGCATCAATTTCACTTTTGTCTTCTTCATGTCATGTGCTTGTCTCTGCAGTGGAGCATGGACTAAGTACTGATTAATTGCTTTATTAGTGCCCTTCGGCTGCTAGTTCTAGATTCGGGTACTTTTTTCTCTCTTGTTTTATTTGCTTTCTAAACCCCTTCTTTCTGCTGTTCATGTAGCCTTTTTGCCCTTTCCTACTGTTCATGTTGCCTTGCCCATGCCATAAAAAGAAGCATGTTGTGGCCAGCGCTCCCTGCGTCTTAGTGCTTTTTTCCCTGCCCCCACCCACACTCCATGTTGCGTCCTGCCATCCCTCCACTCCCACCAGCAATAACAAAAAACACTATGGGCCAGATGCATCAAGCATCCATTTTGCGATTCCTTATTAGCGAAAAATAAGAAATCGCTAATAAGGAATAGCAAAATGGAATGCATCAAGCAATCACTATAAAAATAGCGATTCCTTAGAATTCCTTAATTGCGACTCGCAAATTGCGAGTCGCAATTAATGAATACCTCCCCATTAATTCCTATGGGCCTAGAGGCCCATAGGAATGAATGGGAAGACAATCTCAATTTGCGAATCGCAATTAGCGATTCGCAAATTGAGATTGCGAGTTCAAGGGTGCAGGGGTGTCCAAAGGACACCCTGTTACACCCCTGAATGTGATCTGTGCACATATGTTGCGCACACACATGCCCTTAGGGCATGTGTGTGCGCAACATGAAACTTTGAAAAATGCACAAAAGTGCATTTTTCAAAGTTTTTGCAAATTACCATGAAGTTGTACTTCGTGGTAATTTGCGTGCCCTATTAGCGAATTCGCTATTTTTGATACTTTCATGCATTGCATTTAAGGACTCTCAATTTGAGATTCCTTAAATGCAAACAATCACAATTTAGCGAATTCTCTATTTGCGATTTTTGCATTTGGGATGATGCATCCCAAATGCAAAAATTGCACTCGCAAAGGGCCAGATTCTGAGAATCTGGCCCTTTTGCGAGCGCATTTCGCTTGATGCATCTGGCCCTTTGAGCTATCAAACATGCTGACAGATAACACTCAGCTGGCAAAAAAAACCAAATTCCACTGCAGATCTGGAGGATCGAGAAAATGAGCTGGCTCCAATGTTGCGGCAGTGTCCGCTTCATAGTCACTACTAATTTCGTGCAGCAACGAGGGAAGGAAAATTAAAGGGTACCCATTTAATTTTCTAAAATTGACAGTGAGATATTTGCTGCCAGGTCACTGTGGATCATTTCTTCAGAGAGTCCTACTTTTGGGTGCTAATAGCACTTTCCTGGGCAAGAACACTTTTATGCATACCAAAGGCTCTGGTGAAGAAGGTGCTAACATCAGTACCCAGTGCCAAATCCCTGGATTCATTTGCCAACCACCTACCTCAGTCACTGCATCTTCATTGCATGTCTCAGCAGGGGAGGAGGCTGTGATTCCTGCCACCTGTCTCAGCATCATGGGAGACCTAGGAGCAGATTCCGGTGACAAGCAAACCAGATTGTCAAAGTCAACCACCAGCCATTCCCTTAATGTGCCTTTTCCTCACTTCACTACGAGATCAGTGTGCCTACTTCACCACATTTCACAGGCATTAAAACAGGGGTCTTCAAACTGGGGGGAGGGCCCTTCTAGGGGGTCCTAAAGTGACCCTGGGTGGGTGGGGGGCACCAAGCTCTGACCAAAAGAAACATTATGCTGATGACAGTGCTTTGTTTTCAGCACAAAAAAATGAGCTCCAGTAAGTAGCTCTGTGATGGGCCATCAGTAACATCTTTAGTCATCTGTATCCTGGCTGGGAGATGGTGTCACAAGGGAAGGCACTCCAAATATTCTTCAAAACCCACATTTCTAATAATCACGCTGTGGATACTTTTACACGTTAGTAAGGCCTGCCTGCGCAGAAAAGGATGTTTGGCAATTAAAACGGAAACTGAACTTAACTGCAATGTTTCAACAAGTCTAGACATATTCAAACATTGCCTGTTTAATAGAATAATTGTGAAAAACGTTGAAGGGAGGGGCCCAGTGACTTTTCTTCTATCACGACAGGTGGGTGCAGCATTAAAACATTTGAAGACCACTGCTAATGGAAGAGCGGTGTGCTTGATGGAGCGTTTGCTGCAGGTGACTCCTCCCTCTGAAAGCCCCAATGCCGGCACTCCTGATTTAATTTCCGGCCTATTTGGCAATGTTTTATCATCCCTAGAAGGATGAAGAAGGAAGAGGGCATTTTAATGGATCTGACAACAAACCCTAGTAATGGCCAAGAGGCCAATCTCTCTGCTCTGTGTCCTAATCTGCATACTGCAACCTGTGTGTGCTCTCACTTTGGCAGCACTTTCCAAATTACGCATGCATCCTATGGTACTTGTCAGACCGTTTCTCACATATCTGAGTTTTTCCACCAAAGGTCACTTTGTGTGCGGAGGACCACATTTCCAGATAATGTAGTGTTATTGGGGCTTCCATTTAACTCTCTGACAAGTGAGACTGATATCTGTGGGTAACAAATACATACAGTTTTAAGCTAGATGCCTTACACTGCCACATGGCAAAGATGATTTTTATTTTAAACATGAAATTAAACTTTGAGGAGTATATTGTGCATACTTCCCATTGCACGATAGCTATGACTAAGTAATACTGCCTCTTAACCCCTTCCATGCGGCCGCGATTCCTCTGGTGTGCTGTAAACAAAACGAACAGGGGCGGGCCGTGACGAACTACAGCCGTCAACAGCACACGAGCACCGTAGTGCATGACGGCTGGGGTTCGTCATCAGCATGGAAGGGGTTAAATCTAATTTCTGACAATGGCCACGTCACAGATCTTTTTGTTTTTTTCCAATCCGCTTTGCTGCAGAACGGCCACACTGCTATGCAAAATGGTTGAAAAACATTTACAAGTCCAATATCTCTGGTAGGCGAGATCTATTGGCTTTGCCAATGCTTGTTATTATATTTTACTGTGGACTTTTGGTCCTAGCTTTTCCAACTGTCACAAATACTTATCAGACAGTCTCCATGATGAGAGAATGAAACCACTGGACCACAGAGGAGGGTGATGGGTCCCTGAAGCACACAGCTTACATGGGTTACCGTTTGAACATGCGTGCCAGCCGAGGTCCTGAGCTGCCGTGCATACGCAGCTGATGGGAAAGGCATGGCTTTGCCTGGGACAAGGAGTAGGTGACTTGCTGAATTCAAGAAAGCAACATGAACTCCAAGAAAACTGACTTGGGGGAAATGGGCCCCATCCAGCTTGCCCCATGGTGGCCACAAACTGCCATCATGGCACACAAACAAGTGTACAACAGAGCAAATGCACTGCGAACCGAGGCACAGCAGCACAACTAGGCCGATCAACCTTCACCTTGCATAAAGCTGCAAGGTATTTGACCTGTAATAGTCAGTCAGTCAGAATACTTTTATTCAGCAAGGTAGCCATGAAAAGATAGACACATCAAAAATAAATTACAATAAAAACATATAAAAGGATATGTAGTACAGTGTGCAAAGATGCATAAATGTTATCCCTTCGGCTTGAATAGTTTTCGCATGAATAAAAGTTAAAAAACACAATATTTAAAAACGTAGGTTTCAATTCCAGCTTAGTTTTCCACAAGATCACTAAATAAACAGTTTGAGATCTGTGGTAAAAACAGTGCCTCGTGAACCTATGTAAAAAGCGAAACTAAACCTAGATCATCATATCTTTCCTTATCGCCAGTGCTTGTTGGATATAACTAATAACTGCATGGCATATAAACTGCGAATCAAGACGTTGTAGAAATTGAAGGCTGAGTCTAAAGGATCTAAGATTATTCATACGCTGTATAAGTCACAGAAAATGGATTCTAGTTAATAATTAATAACCACAAAAGAACAGAAAATGGGTAAGACATTTCTGTGATACGTTATCGCAGGGACAGCAGGGCAAACTGGAAAACCAAGTGCCCTGCTGTGGGAAAGCTACCAGGAATTGAACTGTGGATAATCTGAAGTGTGTCAGGTAGAATCTATGTTCAGGATTTGGTGTCCACAGCAGATAGGGTTTAATTCCTTCTGTAGTGATAATCTCTCTGTGACGAAAGAAGAGTCCATCATCTGAATTTTGGTAGTTCTAGTATGTTCTCTATAGTTATAGAAGATGAATTTTACCTGGTCCTGTGAGTTGTTGTCAATTTTTTTGGGCAAGTGGAACAAAGTTGGGATTCGGAGCTCAGTAAACGTTCTTTTAATATAAGCTAACCATGGGATAGAAATTGTGTGATTTTGTTTGACACAATCTTCAATGACTTTGTGGGAGATTTTGGTCTGAGGAGAATACCACACCTTCAACCATAATCTAGGAGGGCACAATCTTTACCGTATCTTCCAGGAAGGGGAGGCCAACTTCTGTGATCCTACTTAGGAATCTGTTCTAGATTGCTTGCAAGCAACCCAGGTCAATGTATACCCAAACGCCTGCCCCATAAGTACCAAAATAGAGGCATAATGGACTGTTATAGTATTGCCACCTCTGTCATTCACAGTCCTTGAGTGACGTAACATGATCCCGACCCCGCCATTCCCGGTGCCTCTTTCCTACGCTTCCATAAAATTTAAATTAAAAGGGAAAAGCATGAGTGAGGCATCAAGATTCACTAGATCAGGTAACCCAGAGCTTTATCACAGACAGGGGAACATATTTGATAATTTTGACAAACTGAAAAGTGCACCTGCAACTCAAGGAGGTCTATTATTTCACCTTCATAACAATTATTTTGGAACTAACTCTCACGCCTTTCATTTACATTTACACTACAAATATTCTTTTTTCCTCTACCCCCTCTTATATACATATATCGCTTTGCATGAGGTCCATGTTCCAGTTTGTGTGTGCAAGAGTCTATATGAAAGATGGAATTCGTGCTATTTTAAAGAAGAGCCCATCTCTTTTTCAGTATGGATCATGACACAAAAATATGGCACATCCATTTTGTAGGGACTTCCGGCAGGGCTGCACTGGGAACTACAACCGGCCCTGGCAAAGTGCTTGGCTGGCCCCCCCCTCCCCACTCGGGAGGGTTGGAGGTGCCGCCGTACTCTTTGCCGGAGCCGGTTTTCTGCTGATTTTGGTACAGGGTGTTGCAAAAACGGCCCTGTAACAAAAACGGCCCCCAGGGGCCCAAAACCGGCCCCCACCCATGCGGCGCACCGGGGAATTGCCCGGTGCCCGCTATGGCCAGTCCGGCCCTGACTTCCAAACTAAGTGCTCTGGCTTCCCCTTTCATTTAGTAGCCGCGGCACATGCAGGTAAGAGCGGTGAAGCCGGGTGGGGGGAGGGATTTCGATGGACGATGACGAGGGGAAATTAAATAAATAATTAATGTTCCCTCATCATCATCGTCTGTCGGAATCTCCCCTCCCACCCAGCCCCACCACGCCACCGCTCTTACCAGCACGGGACGCGGCTGTCATTTAGTATTCTCCAGACTAGTGTTCAGGAATCCTTATGTAATGATTAGGGCTCCTGGTTTTATGGTATTTATTTTTGGGACATTTCCGTCTGTATTTATCCACATTTATTTTTTTACTAATTTTATCTGTATTCATCCATGTTAATTTAGGGTTTTGTGAAAAAATGAGGTTAAAATTAGTATATTTCCACATTTTTTAACTAATAAATATGCACTCGTGCTTAAATGCCTGCCAGTTTTCAATGCTGCAAACACCCGCAGAAGATAAATCAATGCACTTACATAAAAATATGCAAATTTCAGTATCAATTGGTGCATATCTACTGCTGTAAAAGCCTATTTTCTAAAATTCCTCCCTATTTTAACCTCCTTACCTATCAACACAGCTTTTGGCCTGCGGTCAAGGCAGAGAGTATTTAAAATTACTCAAAAAGCAAACCAATTTCTGTTTTTATCCACATTTAAAAATAAATACAGACAGAAATATATGTTTTCTGTCTGTATTTATCTGTAAAAATCAATAAAAACAGAAAACAGGGAGCCTTAGTTATGATGTCACGCACGCATGGTAAACGCAGTGACGAAATGTCAATGCTGCCAATTGCACAGGTTAAAGCAGCGTGTTCCACAGATTCTTTTGTGTCCAGGCCCATGGGACAAGGGTAGGCTAATGGTAGGACCTTCCATGTTGCAAGTAAGTGTTTTTCTATTTAGCCACGCCCAGAAATCCCTTTCTTAAAAAAAATCTTTTTATCTTAAAACTTTGATTTTGACCTCCCTACAGGCAAGCAGTATTAAGGTCCGAACATCCATGGATTCCCAAAGGGTCCTTTCCTTATGAGGATTCAGGTGAGGATTGCCACAATGGTCCAATGAGAAGCGCAGCCCGATGATGAAGCATGCCATCCAGGGCCGGCTCTAGGGCGGTGCGACTGGTGCCATCACACGGGTGCTGACTTCAGGGGGTGCCGTGTTTGCAAGCTTATTTTGATTTTAAAGGCTCCTGCTGCCTTGTAACTTGCCTCCAACAATTTCCAGGCAACAATAAAAATGTCAAGATAACTCTGGTGATTAATGTTCTTCCTAGAGAGAGATTGAAGTTATGTCTGGTTGAGGTTTTTACTGATCATAAAATAGCACTGAGGATTAATATGCCTGCTGCAAAGAATGTGTACCATGCAGATCACAAAGTGCATTTAATGTAAATAGGTCAGTGGGTTACTGCTTTTCTAAGAGAGATCCTTTTGTTACCTGCAGTTTATAAATTACAATCCTAATATAGAACAGTGAGATATTAAATGTTATCAAAGAACTGCATGCACACTGCAAAGTATAGATTAGAGCATAGATTAATGTTGCAAAAAGTGTTCATTTGGGTAGAAATCGATTCTTAATATTAAAGAGATCCTCCAACTATGGTGTTCAATTGCGAGTTTGTCCATCACCACCCCCCTTTTGTACCGCTTTGTTCGCCATAAGTTGGCAGGGTATGCTCAGACATGAGTCCCTTCCTCACTTTGCCACTCGATTTAAGCAAGCCGGGCTGAAGACGGCTGAAATGCCAGAAACCAGTCCTCAGAAGCTTGTTTCCGGTCCAGGGAAGGCATGGCTTGGCAGTTCGGGCTGGACTGTTCCCATGAGGCACAGGGTCAGACTGATTTGCATATGGCCATGTCTGAACTGGGGTGGCCGAGTGGGCTAAAGAACGGTGATGGATTAAACCCAGACCTGTTGACTGGGTGTGAGTGTTTGATTGGTTCAGATGCTCCGTCCATCACCACCCCCTTTTGTACCAGTATGGATGGCATGTCACTCCTACACCTTGTAGTCCTCTGTCTTATGTAACATTTCCTATACGCTGATTTACACACGTATGATTGATTGTCTCTGTGTCATGTGTGTGTGATGAAAAGTGCTCAGACACCCTGCACTGGTATGAGTGGCGCTATATAACTAATTAAAAAAGAGAGTGGTTATGGAGACTTGAGGGGCACTGTTAAAAGGTGGTAGTGAGGGAATACGTGGTGGAGGGGGGTGGTATTGTGGGGCACCAACAAACATTGTTGCAGCGAGCAACATCCACCCCTAGGTAGGTGAGGGCTGGTGCTCCGCAACCACATTGCCTATAAAAACTTCAGAATGTTATGAATTGTTCAAGTTTTGGATAACGTGAATCCTTCCTCCCCTCAGAACTGCGCACTTTGTTTTGATTTATAGAGAGAATAGGAACAAACAAAGAAAAGAGAATGCTATATAATAGGCACATATATGCATTAAGTAGCAACAATAAGTAGCCCACTTGGGATCTGCAGGTTGGGTGACCACCTCTCATTATTCATTTTATAAACTGTCTCTAATTTTCAGCTTTTGACCGAAAAATAATCGCTTTCAGGTGTGTAAGTTGAATTACTTCAGTGGAAGCAAAACAAGACTGCAGCACCCAGAATGCATTAGGCCATCACACAAAACTCTGTCCATAATGACCTCGAGGCAGGTTATTTCTCATGAGGCACATTGCTATGCGTGGTGCAATACATTTTAACTATCTCAGTCGCTCAAAGAAGGTTCAGTAATCAATAGTATCAAAAAGGATAAGGGAGGACATCTCACCTCTGATGACTAATGAGACAAAGCTATCAGAATGAGATACAAAAAATATTGTGGCATGTGGGGCACAAAAGCAAGAAGAATCTGTATAATTTCACTTCCGGGTCTGAGTACTTTCCGCCTGGGCCAAGTGATTCTCATCCTGTATACACTGTAGCCCAGGGTTCTCCAAAGTCGGTCCTGGGGCGCCCTATCCATGCCAGATTTTTAGCATATCCCCATTTAGATAAATGTAGTTATCTTAAAAATCTGGCAAATGGACTTGTCCCTCTAGGAGAACCCTGCTATAGATGCTGAGTGTGCTGCTGGACCGAGCTAGCCTGCAATTGGCTTTGTGTTGCCTTGTCATTGGACTTGACCTTTTGTTTTTCTCCCACCTTCTCCAGGCCAGCAAGATCTGTTCCTGCAGCCTTTCATTACCGAGAACAAGTGCAGGCATTGAAGATAGCCACGTGGGCAAATTTGACTTTTGAGAGAACATTGCCTTCTTGCAGCCCCGTTTTGTATTCTTTTGTATCCTTTTGTTTTATTCATAATTTCAGATAGTAAAGCGTATTTTGCCAAATTCTGTGCACAAAGAATGCATTCTTTTTGGAGTTACTCATAGTTGTTGCAACAATACTGTAACATTGTACACTGTGCAGACTTGTGGCAGACTTTTTTCAAAATATGTCCCAGCATGGTCACATTATTCCTCTATTTCCGTTCACATCCAGCCTGATTTTTAATGTTTTATGCTGCTAACTTATGCACCCCAAGAATTCAGAATGTTTCAAGACTGATTTACTGGTACCAAAAACTGAAAACTTCATATTCGGACAACACAGAGGTTTGAAAGCCTCTATTAAATAGAACGTTTAACAGAATGCTATTAAAAAGTGGTTCAAATATAACTTTTTAACAGGGGTTCACGTCAACTGGAGAATGGGCATGGAAGAAAGTACTTTAAGGTTGACAAAAAGTTTTAAAACCATTCTTGTTTTTAAAAGTGTTTGTAGAGGAGTGTTTACACAGTCTATGCAAGCTACGAAGATGGCTGTCTGTTCTATTCTTGCTGTTTTTTAGAAGGCGATGTCCACTGGACCTTACATTTCTACTCCTCAACCACTACTTCAACTCTAGTTCCTTCAATGCTTATGCATGACTCTTTCAGTCTCCTGTTCTTTCCTCAATGCCATTCCTCACAGTGGTTAATTTGTAAAAAAAAAAAGTGCCAGGGCTCTTGTCAGGAGGCAGCTTGCACCAGCCCATTTCTCCTGTTAATGCCGCCTAAAACAGAACCAACTACCAGCCATGAAAGACGGGTGAGGATGTGGCATAATGGCAGCGCTGCTGACTTCGGAACTGGGGAACCCAATTTGAGACTCGGCGTTGGACCAACATCCTGTGATTCTGGGCAAATCACTAATCTCCCTGTGCCTACCAAAAATGAATGTGATTGTGAGCATAACTGGTGCTCATGAAAAGCACCAGTATTGATGATTAAGTGCCGGTGCTGAGCACTGGAAACCACTGGCTCAAATTAAGCACTGAATTTCCTCAGTGAGTCCTTGTGTTATACTTGTGTGACTTTATAACTACTTAATGCTTTATTGTTTAACTGTGACTCTTAAGAATCCCTCATGTACCTCTTGTAAACGTTATCAGATAACATGCAAAGCAGTCTGAAAACTTCGGGTCTAGCTAGCGCTATAGGAAATTAACAAAAATAATAATAAAAACTCGCTGGCTGACATTATACGGCATGCAACAATGTGAAAAACAGTAAACTAAAAAAAATGTTTCACAAAAATAAATAAGCAACCCTATAAATAAATAAGTACACGATGATGTTCAGTTACAAAGACAAACCTAAAACTAATAATGCAATAGACACCAGAACCTGAAAAAGTAAATATGTGGAAAACATGAAAAGCTATTGTAATTCTTTTTCCAATCAGATTTAAAGAGTCCCAAGCAATATGCTGGGTCACAGAGTGTGATCTGTAGGTAAACAACAGATGGGACATAGGCACTGCAGTGCTTTCAGACGCCCAACACAGGTGCTGGCCAATCCTGGGTTTGCCGAACATAAAGGCTTTCTGGTCTGGATCCCATCTCATGGCTCTTTATTGCACTGCCCTATACTTCCTGTTTTTCTCTAACCAGCAGCTCTCTCCCTTAGTCAATCTTTTCCTATCTTTCTCCTCTACCTTCTTGTTCTCTTTTCTGCCTTCCTCTATCATGATCTAGGTCGAAGTCTAATGACAAGTATTGGCAAATCTAATAGTTTTCTCCTATGCGAGAGCCATTGGCTTTGCTAATGGCTTTTAGCCATGGTATACAGCAGCATAGAGTGGAGTAGAGTACAGTGGCTTGGCTTAGAGTGGTGTGGAGTAGTGGAGTGTGGAGTGGTGTAGAGTGGAGTAGAGTGAATTGGAGTGGCATAGAGTGGCTTAGAGTGGCGTAGAGGGAAGTGGCATAGAGTGGAGTGGTGTAGAGTGGAGTGATGAGAGTGGAGTGACGTACAGTGAAGTGGCATAGAGTGGAGTGGCATAGAGTAGAGCAGAATGGCGTAGAGTAGAGTGAAGTGCATTGGCTTAGTGTAGAGTGGTGCAGAGTGCAGTGGCATAGAGTACATTGGCATAGAGTAGAGCTAAGTAGAGTACAGTGGCGTAGAGTGGAATGGTGTAGAGTGGAGTGGCGTGGAGTGACGTTCAGTGGACCGGCATGGCGTATAGTGGCATAGCGTAGAGTGGTGTGGAGTGGCATAGAGTGGAGTAGTATTGAATAAAGTAGGGTGGCGTAGAGTGGCTTCAAGTGGTATAAGCAGAGTGGTGTCGAGTAGAGTGGTGTAGAGTAAAGTGACGTAGAGTCGAGTGACATAAAGTAGAGTGGCAGCACCTGGATACCCTCGCAGGTGACAAACAGCACTCTACAAATCCACTTACATTACTTTTCAGTGGCATAGAGAATAGTGGCATTGTGTGGAGTGGAGTGGGGTAGAGTGGTACGGAGTGAAGTGGCATGGCGTAGAATATAGCGGCATGGATTATTAGAGTGATGTGAACTGGCTTAGAGAGGAGAGGCATGGAGTAGTGTGGTGCAAAATGTAGTGGATTGGCATAGAGTGCAGTGGTATAGAGTAGAGTGTGTGCAGAGCAGAGTGCAGTGGTGTAGAGTGCAGTGGCATAAATTGGTTAAGTGTAGAGTAGAGTTGTGTATAGTGCACTTGGGTAGAGGGCAGTGGAGTAGAGTGGTGCAGTGAAGAGTAGAGTGGTGTAGAGTGCAGTTGCATAGAGTAGAATGGTGTACAATGCAATGACATAGAGTGCAGTGGTCGAGTAGACTAGAGTGGTGCAAAGTAAACCAGAGTGACGTAGAGTGCAGTGGTGTAGAGGTGAGTAGTGTAAAGTGAAGTGGCGCAGAGTAGAGTGGAGTGGCATAGAATGGAGTGGACTGGACTGGCTTAGAGTAGAGTGGTGTAGAGTAGAGTGGTGTAGAGTGCAGTGGCTTATAGTGCATTGGCTTAGAGCAGAATTGAACAGAGTAGAGTGGCATAGAGTGGAGTGGCATGGAGGGGAGTGGCACGGAGAGGCATAGAGTGTAGTGGCATGGAGTGGAGTGGAGTGGCATGGCGTAGAGTGGTGTGTTGTGGAGGGGCATAGAGTGGAGTAGAATAGAGTGGCAAAGAGTGGAATGGAGGATCAGAGTGGTTTAGAGTGGCGTAGAGTAGAGTGGTGTACAGTGAAGTGGGGTAGGCTTAATTGGGGTAGAATAGAGTGATGTAGAATCACTTCTGTGGGCTCTCTCTTTGCCACTGAAATAGAAGACGGACTAGCCACGAACTAGCCCAAATGGTGTGTAGGAGGAACACTTACATGGTATAAGGCTAAACCATAGAAAGAGAAGGTTATTCATGATGCACTATTTTCTTAGAAAAATCCTTTGCATATCAAGCATCCGAGGACTGTATTTGGAAACCTATAGCCATGTTGTAAATAGATTAACATTAGTACCACAAAACTCCACACAGTAAAAAAACACATGCCAGGCCAAAATCTCTGGGCTTGTCAATACTTCCTAGAACTTGCTGCCAGCCCTGAGCATCAGTTCAGAGAATTAAGTAAGTAGTGCTCCATGATTTAAGACATTCCATAAATCATCAGTAACATAGTAATGAAATGTGCATAGACCATTAGCAGTTTGATCAAACAGTCGAGCGCAGTTTGAAGACAGACTATTAAACCCTGACATTCAGTGTGTCTATAAATCGCCGGCCTCACAGCTGAAAGCCGGGCACATGTATATGAGACGGCATAATTTATTGGCTGGGAGCCGGAAGCTGACCTTTTGCATGTTTGGATATAGGCTGCCATCGAGGGAGTTATGCCTTCTGTGCATGTTGGCAGGGAGGTCTTTACACTACATGGGCATCCGACCCGTGGGATTTATTGAAAGAGAGGCGCATCGAGAGATTGCTCCTTCGGACTAACAACATATTGTATACATAGATTAACGTTATATACATAGATTAAAAATGTTTTTAACATATTAAACATAGATTAAACATTTCTGTGGGGCAATCAAATTAAAAAAAAGTAAAAACAGGACGAAAACATTTTGTAACCCACCAAATGTTTGAATTTAAATCCACAATAATGATATGAATAGGCAAAAAGGTAGAAATAGTACAGGCAGCACCTTGCTCTGTGACACATTGTGTACCTCTGATACAGAGCCCCAGCGGCAGCCAGCTCAGGTAAGCATGGTAGGGCGGGGCGTGGCGGAAGTCGACAGACAACGGAGTAGGTATTATTTATTTATTTAGACCTATTCCATCGTCTGCCAACTTCCCCGCTCTGCTATATATATAAACAATCGCATGCCATAAGAAAAATCATTAATGCACAGTGGCCGATAGCCTTAACTGATGAAGTCCTTAAGGGAGTCTTACCTGTAAAACCCAGTTTTACCTACCGAAAAGCCCATTCCATGCGGTCAGATTTGGTAACAAATAGTCCAGAACTCCTCAATAAGGATTCGTGGTTTCCAACAAAGAAGGTTTTTTTAAATGCAGTAGTTGCAGAGCCTGCAAGTTTGGAGCAAATACTAGCTCATATAGAAATGCATTTTCTGAGGAACAGATCAAGATAAAAAGTAATTTCAACTGCAAAACAGATTATGTAGTATATGTCTTGACCTGTATTTGCGGACTCCGCTATGTAGGGAGCACCAAACTTCCAGTCCAAGCACGAATTCTGCAACATCTGAGAGCAACAGTTAATTCAGACCCTACATACCCTATTGCAAGACATGTAAAATCAGAACACAATAACAATTTGAATGTATTGTCATATTTTGTTATTGACAGTGTCCCGGCAACTAAAAGAGGAGGCAACAGGGACAAGGCTCTTAGACAATTAGAAACAAAGTACATCCTGGAATGAGACACTAAGAGCCCTCGAGGTCTGAATATGTGCGAGGACCTGTACCATTATCTTTGAAATCACATATATTGTAGGTTCATTGAGTTTTATGAATGATTTTAGCCATTTTGTTGATGAGTTGAATTTGTACATAGTGTTTGTAGCTTTTTATTGTGTAAGGAATATTAGTATTTTATGTCTCCATCTGGTGGCCGGTGGATGTGTGTTTTATCATGAATTTATTATGAATTCATGGTTTTATACTATTTATTGGCACCATTTGCACAGATGTAGTCTTCAAAAATGAATTTGCACATAATCAGCTGCTATGCACTAGTCACTTTTGCCCTGACTTTAGATTCTGGCTTAACAGCCAGGTTAAATAAGAATCATTTATATACACCGTTCTCTTTCCGATTAGTCAAATAACATAAAGGAGAAATTAGATCTGCCCCGTATTTAATCATATATCGGCTCGTTAGAGTCCAGAATCTTCAAAAGTCACCCATTCTTGACCTCACCAATTAGTCAAGGCCAGATACAATTTAGACAGAAGCATTCTTATAAAAAATATATCATTTTTATTCTGGTTTCCTTCATATTTTTTTATATATAACACAATTAAACAAGTTCATTTTTTAGAAAAGTTGCACAATATTAGGGTAAAAAACATATATGTATATACAACCCTTCAGCCTTCCAGCATTCACACTTCAACAAATACATACATCGCAGCCAATCATGCTCATACAGAACTCATTCATGCATTCTACTCAGATGGATTTTGAGACAAATTGCTCTTAGATCATCCTGAATGTTCATCTCAGCCGTAGGCCGGGGATAGGTGGTAATAAATTCAGGGTAGATGTTTTCAACGCCGGCGCGCGTTTCGGTGCCAGGCCCCAAAGTAGGCCACACCTTCGTCAGGGCAACAAAAAGGAAGGGGGCGTTGTGCTTAACAACAAGATTAATACTTCTGGTGTTCAGGCATTCTGTAGAAAAGAACATATATTTTAGTGTCATGTAAAACCCCCAATTGCAAACAACATTTAATAATAATGCATTCATATTTGTTCACATAATCGCTAATTTATAGTAAAGAATCCACAGGTATGGGAGACCCTCATTGGTTATCTTCATCCTTTTTCTTTTTTAAAACAGTTCTCGTAATGTCAAAAAATAGGGGAACTGGTCCCGTGGTACTTCAATACATAGGGGGCATTGGTGAGTTCAAGAAATGGGCGACATACAAAATATGGCTGAATCACAGACACCTAATAATAAGCATTTATGAAATCTTCAATACATATGCAGAGAATCCTCGCATACACACCGATTCACCTGTTGCATTTCTTTTGTACATTAGGCGTAACTCATATGCACATGTCATTCATTCATCTATCTTTGGTGTGTATAAATATACACACTGGCGTAATCCATACCAAGAGACCTAGTTCTTTTAAAAACACTAAGTTTTTAACGTGTCTTTTTCACCCTCATAACCCATCACATTAATTAATTAAATAAATGAGGGCGCTACCTGGTTTTAAACTATACATCCGTACGTAGCGTTAAGTTCCTCCCTAGCATTTAACATTTATTTAATTGATGCTATAACGTTACCTGGCGTTTCAAATAAAGCTCAGCATATAGTGTGATGTTGGAAAGTGCTGACCCGTCTTTTTCAATAGATGGCACGTTTTTGGCGCTTTTCGGGGTCCTATGCAGAAATGAATATCATTTCTCAGATTTTATGTTTAACGCCTATGGAGCCGCTGTTCTCTAAAATTAAAGCAACTCCCTTCTTACCTGAAAGGATGTTTATTTTCAATGAGCCAGAAGCGAGGAATCGCGACAGGTTCAAATCGCGTTCTGCCTAAGAACAGATGGATCATTTAAACACTCCTCCTTTTCAAAGCTAAAATCAAAGACAAGCATCCGTCCAGAATAACCTTAGAAAAGTCCCCATCTCTCTAGTACCCTCTACCTCCCCTGACACACCCCATCTCAAATGCACTCTCCTAAACTGTAGATTGGCCTCTAGACACTCCTCCGCCATCGCCGATCTAATCCTAACATTAGACCTTGACCTAATCATCTTGACTGAAACCTGGCTAACCAAATCTTCTACACCTATAATGGACATTCTGGTTCCCCCAACTACCACATCATTAGGTGTGACAGGTCCGGCAAGATAGGTGGAGGAATCGCATGCATACACAGGAACAACCTTTCAGTGCTGAAAGTTTCTGCATCGTCCCTACCCTCCCCAACTTCCTACGAATACATCTCCTTTACATTATCAGTGAGGGCAAACCGATATGCTCTCTTCACGGCATTTACCACCCACCCAGAGACAACCTCCCATTCATCCAACAAATCATGGACATGATTTCAACCAACGCCGGACAGCTCACCCAAATATACCTTGGTGACTTCAACCTCCACTGGAACGACCACAATGATGCGGTGATAGATAGTCTTAAAAACGTCCTCGACGCCCTAGACCTCACCCAAATATGCAACAGCCCGACCCACGAGAAAGGCTCTATCCTCGACCTGATCATCGCCAAAGAGGACGCCATCCAGCTTGAGTCTATCCAACCTTGTGACTGGTCAGACCATCATATTGTCACATTCAACATCAATGAAAAAGTCAAACTCAACACGGGTCAATCCTCCAGACCTAAAGTCTGGAAAAGAGACCTGAAAAAACTCAACCCATACTCCCTACCCCCGAACAGCCGCGACCTCCTGCTCCCTCACACGGGCGCCACAGATGTACAATCCTTGACTGACCACTATCTCAACGCCATGACCTCAATAATTAATGAGGCTGCTCCCTTGCAACTAAAAAGTCTCCGCTAAAATCTCCAATCCATGGTACGACGGGAGTCTCAATGAAGATAGACGAGCCATGCGAATGGCAGAGCGCACCTGGAGAACAGCTCCCTCTGCACTTCATCTGAAAAGCCTGAAGAAAAAGAGAAACGCCTACTTCAGGAAAATAAAGCGCTCAAAAGCAAACTTCAGCCTCCAGCTCGACCAAGCAAAAAACCGCCCAAGAAAACTGTTTGAGCTAATCAGAACACAAGCCAAGGAGCAACCCCAACCGCTCAGCACCTCGTGCGAAGCACCCTCCTGTGAAGCCTTCGCCGCTTTCTTTACCCAAAAATCTGACAACATTAAGAGTGACCTCCGCACTGACGCAAGCCTCTTCGCCACACCCAACGGCATAACACGCACCGAACCAAAAAACAATGCTACATGGTCTTCCTTTGACACCTACTCCGAAGAAGAAATAGGCAAACTGCTCAGCACCTTGAAACCATCCAATCACGTCACGGACCCCCTTCCTGCTAACGCTGTCAAAGATTTCACTCCATGGCGCCTCCCACTATGGACTAAAATTATCAACAGTTCGCTCCAACAAGGAACCATCCCTGACTCCCTCAAAGTTGGACAAGTCACACCTTTACTAAAGAAACCCACGGCCGACCCATCCGACCTAAACAACTACCGTCCAATTACCAATATTCCCACTCTCGCCAAATTATTGGAAAAATGCGCGCAACTACAACTGACTAAACACATTGATCAGTTTGATCTCCTCAACCCTCACCAATCAGGCTTCCGAGCAGGACACAGTACTGAAACTGCTATGACTCACATAATTGACGATGCCCTTCAAATCCTAGATCAAAATGATACCTGCCTCCTCATCCTTCTTGATCTCTCTTCAGCATTCGACACTGTTAAACATGAGAATTTACTCGAACTTTTGAACACAAGAATGGGTATATCTGGGACTGTTCTCAAGTGGTTCACCTCCTTTTTACATAACAGGTTGCAGAAATTCAAGAGTAACAACTTGATGTCCTCGCCAATACCTGTTTCGTTAGGCATCCCCCAAGGATCCTCCCTATCACCAACTTTGTTCAATCTAGTTATGGAACCTCTCACTAGCTTGCTACAAGCATCCAATGTACTTTTTCACATTTACGCAGATGACATCCAACTATATCTCAAATTACAATTCCCCCAATGACATTTTACTCCTGAACTCAACGATTAGAAGCACTCAATCCTGGCTTGCCAATAATCATCTCAAACTCAATGCTCTGAAAACAGAGTTCCTTCTGATCTCACCTCCCGCGAAGATCTCTACCACTCAATCCTGGATTAAACAGCTAACTGCACTCAATGTCCAACCCACCATAGTAGACTCCGCAAAATCTCTAGGCATAACTCTCGACTCCAATCTCAACATTCAGCATCATATCAGCAAGGCTACTAAGGGAGCAAACTTCCAAATCAATACCCTGAGGAAACTTAAACCCTTCCTGCCAGCCAAAGACTTCCAAAATGCAGTACAAGCTCTGGTAATCCCGCGAATTGAATACGGCAGCATCGCCCTTTGCGGTCTTCCGTTAACCACTACTGCACCCCTAAGAGCTTCTCTAAACGCTGCAGTGAGACTCATCATGGGGTCAAAAAAACACTCGCATATCTCCCCTGACTTGAAATCCTTGAACTGGCTGCCTTTGGAAGCTAGAATTCACCTGAAAATCGCCTGCATGACACACAAGGCTGTACATCTGAGCTCTCCCGGATACCTCACTCAGAAGCTGTCAATCTCTGGCGGCTCTAGAAACACTAGAGGCACTATTAATCTTCTGCTAAAACCTCGAAGGTTCCGTAAGGAAAAAACGTATAAACGCTCCTTCTCAGGAATGGCACCCAGGATCTGGAACTCACTCCCTCCCGAAACCAGGCTCATCTCCTCCATCACACTTTTTAAGAGAGAAGTAAAAGCTATTCTCATGGCCAAATACACTTGACCTATTAACGTTATCCGTAAAGACTCTGCACCAATCTGTATTATTCTGCATGATCCCTACGACTGTGTTTTACCTGTATTATTGACTTACTTGACTATCTATGCACACGTCTATCTGTAATACTTGCATTATTGATGTACCTGTTTTACTTTACTCCCTAATGACCTGAGTTTCACTCTTGTGTTGATATTCCCTGCTTTGTAAAGCGCTCTGATATCTGCAAAGATCTTGTTCGCGTTATATAAAACTTTCAAAATAAAATAAATAAATAAATAAATAAATAAGCATGAGTAGCTGGGTGTCAGAAGTTACCTGCTAAATATAGTTTCGCCGTTTAAATGATCGCAACGCTTTTCGTCTTCTGGGGATCAAAGTGGTCTAGTGTTTAGCAGCTCACACTTCGCATCCACGTTCCGTTGGATGGACAGCCCAGGCGGCGGTTTCACCAGGAGGTGCCGTCAACATCTGCCTAGAATCGTAAGCATAAAGAGATTTTACATTTAAGTTACAATTAGTCGCGTAGATACGGGTAGTCAGGTTTAAAGGACATCGTGCCTCACTTCACTCAGGAATTGGTCATTGCTCAATAAAGAGAGTAAAAGCCAGACCTTCCAAAAGCCTAAGCTGACCTGAATTCCATCCGTTTAACTAGAGAGAACTTCGGCGTTCGGTACTTACACGAGCGGTGCATATGGGATTTCCTCTTCATTTCGCATCCGGCAACCGGTGGACGACAGCTCCGCTTGCCGCTTTCCGCCTTTTTAAAGTGTGGAATCAATGCCGAACGTTTTCAGGTGCGTTCTTACAATGAGCAGTACATGTGGGTAGGAAATCCCGGGCCGGATTCCTTGTATTGCCCAAAACCCGAGATGGAGTATACATATGCACAGTGCATGTGGGTTTTGAAATCCCGGGTCGGATTCCTTGTATTGCACAAAACCCGAGATGAAGTATATCAATCCGGATCTTTATTTGGATTTCACAAGGAGCTGCGGAAGCAAGCAGAGTTTTAGAGAATCATATTTTTTCTCATACGGGAAACATTTAAGTCAGAGTTTGTCGCAGTTCAGGTCTTATTCGAATTTTGCTTAATACTACAGGTAGCATACAAGATGCTACGTAGTGCTAAGGAGGCAGGCGGGGTTTAACAGATCGCGTTTTACCACGGGCATGCCTCATTCAGGCCTGTGTTTACCGCATCCAATAAAAAGATCCAGAAGACCTCCCTCTTTTTCCGGATGCAGGTAGTATTTTTGCCTATTTTTTGACATTACGAGAACTGTTTTAAAAAAGAAAAAGGATGAGGATAACCAATGAGGGTCTCCCATACCTGTGGATTCTTTACTATAAATTAGCGATTATGTGAACAAATATGAATGCATTATTATTAAATGTTGTTTGCAATTGGGGGTTTTACATGACACTAAAATATATGTTCTTTTCTACAGAATGCCTGAACACCAGAAGTATTAATCTTGTTGTTAAGCACAACCCCCCCCTTCCTTTTTGTTGCCCTGACGAAGGTGTGGCCTACTTTGGGGCCTGGCACCGAAACGCGCGTCGGCGTTGAAAACATCTACCCTGAATTTATTGCCACCTATCCCCGGCCTACGGCTGAGATGAACATTCAGGATGATCTAAGATCAATTTGTCTCAAAATCCATCTGAGTAGAATGCATGAATGAGTTCTGTATGAGCATGATTGGCTGCGATGTATGTATTTGTTGAAGTGTGAATGCTGGAAGGCTGAAGGGTTGTATATACATATATGTTTTTTACCCTAATATTGTGCAACTTTTCTAAAAAATGAACTTGTTTAATTGTGTTATATATACAAAAATATGAAGGAAACCAGAATAAAAATGATATATTTTTTATAAGAATGCTTCTGTCTAAATTGTATCTGGCCTTGACTAATTGGTGAGGTCAAGAATGGGTGACTTTTGAAGACCCCAATTGCTACCTCATATATTTTGGCTGCTCACTAGTGTCACTATAGGTCACATATAATTTTTTGGTTGCAAATGTATGTTACTACTGATTAATATACCTCATTTATTTTTTGGTTGCAATTGTATGTTACTACTGATTCATATACCTCACTTATTTTTGACTTCGCACTATTGTTATATAGCATATAACTTTGTTGCAACTCTATCTTGCTACTGTTTCATGCACCTCATTTATTCTGAAACACCCATTTTTGACTTCTCACTTTTGTCACTTTTGATTCAGGCGTTTTACTATCTGCATCAGTATTTCAGTCCAGCACATCATCAGTATTATACCTATATTTTATGCTGTACATGTTTGTTACCCACTACGACTTCACTGTAATGCACCGAATAATTGCTTTTATTGACCTGCTACAGTTATATAACCTGCTCCCATTCCAAGTGTCCATACCTTTTTGCACCAACTACTACCTCATACACTCTGGCTGCTCATTAATGCCACTGTTGTTATAAGCAATGGGTTATTAGTGCATGTGATTGTACTCTGCTCCCGTATATCATTATTGTACACCCTACATCTGTGCAACCCGCACCCACTACAGATCTTACCCCTGTTTGCATTGACTACTACAGCATACACTTTGGCTGCCCACTAGTGGTACTTTCAGTCCATGCAACCGGCGATTACTGGGCACCCTCCCACACCTACCTACCCCATCACCCCAACATGGAGTTCATCGGCAAGCACACATACAGAATCAACTACCCACCCGCACTCACCAAAAAAGCAGCTAAACGTTTTAAACACAACTTACTGAGGTCCCACCCTGAAGTACCCTTTGCAGACACCTACCACTCACCGGTCAATGGTGCAGTAAACATTGATATCATCTTCCACACCGCACGCAGAGCTCTATGGAGAAAAACGTTCCTCTCTTTACTCACCGTATCCATTACCAGGAAATCCGCTCATGGCCAAACACTCTCCATCACACCATCCCAACTCTTCCAAGGCAGAACCTCCATCACTATCAATAACAACGGGATTGTCCTAATCCAATCCACAGACAGGAACCTGGAACTACTAGACAACCTGTTCCCAACTTTCGTACAGCACCTCTCCAATCCACGGACCCCACTTAGTCCAATCACCCTTAACCCAACTCAGTCCCTAAACGACACGCACCTCTCCTCCACCACCGGCACCGCCGTCAACCACCCACCTATTGCATCCACTTCACACTCATCGATCACAGACTTAGATCTCTCCCCGACACACACCAGCCGTAACCCCCCCCGTCCCACCAATACCCGGACTTCCTTTCATACCACTCCCATTCCTCTATCTCCTGACTACACAGCCCCCAACAACAACGCCTCTAACCTACCTCAGCCCCAAAAGAACGCACGCCTCTCCCCTACCACCGGCACCTTAGTCATACACCCTCCTACGGTTATTACCCCACACCCCTCAATCACAGACACAGTTATGTCACCCACACACACCAACCTTACCCCCTCCCCCCTTTCACCAGCCCACATTCCCATTCTTCTCACCCATGACATCACAGCTCCCACCCACAATCCGCCCAACCACGTTCAGCACCAGACCGACACGCATACAGACAAACCCTACCCCTTATTCCCCCCCACTCTCAGCCCCCACTTCCACCCATTAACCAACCACACCGAGCACGCCTCTATCACTTCAACTCCGACTTCACAAAAAAGAACATACAATCACACTTCCCCTCCCGTTCTCACCCCCCAATACCCTACATGCGCCCCCATCACCACTTATTCACGCCCATCCTCCACCATGCACTCTCCAACTACCACCAATACCCTCCCCCATACTATGTCATCCTACCACGACCTTCCAATACCCACTACCAACACTAATCCCACACTAGACTACTTATGGCCTCCCTCCTCCAGCTCAAAGAGGACATTCACATCATCAAACAACTACTCGGCACGCATTCCAGACACTCCTCACCCACCACCCTCCTCAAGCTCAAACAAGACATGCACATCATCAAACAACTACTCTGCACACATCCCAGACACCCCGCACCCGCCTACACCAGCACCACCCTTCCCAACAGGACCTCCACCTGGTCGGCTGACTCGTGCACTCAACGCCCCCCGCACTGGACCTCAATCCCTGTTCGCAATCGGGAAAACCGTCCCCATCGCTCCTGCAACACACTATCGGACCTCGACACAGTTACCCTCCTCCGCTCCTACGACCCAGCTCCCCTTAACAACACACCCTCCACACTCCGCGCCATTCCAACGATTCTTCCAAATCCCCTTAGACCCCCCACGCAAAACAACAGAATGTCTATCCTTAGTAACCTGAGAAAAGTCCCCCTTTCTCTAGAACCCCCTTCCACCCTTGACACACCCCGTCTCAAATGCACCCTCCTCAACTGCAGGTCGGCCTCTAGGCACTCCTCTGCAATCGCTGATCTCATCTCATCACTGGACCTTGACCTAATCATCATGACTGAAACCTGGCTAACTGAATCCTCTACACCCATACTGGACATACTGGTTCCCCCCAACTAGCACATCACCAGACTAGACAGGGTTGGTCAAAAAGGTGGGGGAATCGCATGTATACACAGGAGTAACCTCTCTGTCTTGAAAGTAACCTCTCCCTCCCTACCCTCCCCAACCTCCTGTGAATACATTTGCCTAGATATTATCAGTGAGGGCAAACCGATGTGCTCTCTACACGGCATCTACCACCCACCTGGAGACAACTTTGCCTTCTCGCAACAAATCATGGATTTGATCACAACCAATTCAGGGCGACAACACACACAAATATACCTTGGTGACTTCAACCTTCACTGGAACGATCAGAATGACGCAGTGGTAAATAGCCTTAAAAACTTCCTCGACGCCCTTGACCTCACCCAAATATGCAACAGTCCGACTCACGAGAAAGGCTCCATCATCGACCTTATCATCTCCAAAGAGGACTCTATCCAACCCTGTGACTGGTCAGATCATCACATTGTCATGTTCTCCATCAACGAAAAAGTTAAATTTAACCCGGCTCAATCCATCAAGCCCAAAGTCTGGAAAGGGGACCTGAAAAAACTCAACCCAAACTCTCTACCCCCCAACAGCTGCAATATATTACTTCCTCCCACTGGCGTTACGGATGTCCAATCCTTGACGGATCACTACCTCAACGCGATGACCTCCATAGTTAACGAGGCTGCACCTATGCAGCTAAAAAGAGCATCCACAAAGATGTCCAATCCTTGGTACGACGGGAGTCTCAATGACGATAGACGGGCCATGCGAATGGCAGAGCGCACTTGGAGATCAGCCCCCTCCGCACTGCACTTAAAAACGCTGAAGAAAAAGAGAAATGCCTACTTCAGGAAAATAAAACGCTCAAAATCAGATTTCTTCAGCCGCCAGCTCGACCAAGCCAAAAATCGTCCGAGAAAGCTGTTTGAGCTAATCAGAACACAATCCAAGGAACAACCCCAACCACTCAGCACTCTTGGCGAAGCACCCTCCTGTGAAGACTTCGCTTCTTTCTTTATCCAAAAAACCGACAACATAAAGAACGATCTCCTCATTGACGTAAGTCTCTACCCCAAACCCCTCTGCACAGCACCCACTGAACCTAAAAACAATGCTACATGGTCATCCTTTGCCACCTACTCGGAAGAAGAAATTGGTAGACTACTCAGCACCGTGAAACCAGCCAACCACCTCTCAGACCCCCTTCCTGCCAACGCTGTCAAAGACCTTACCCCGTCGCTCCTCCCACTCTGGACTAAAATTATCAACAGCTCACTTCAACAAGGGACCATCCCCGACTCCCTCAAAGTTGGACAAGTCACACCGCTACTAAAGAAACCTACAGCCGACCCCTCTGATCTAAATAATTACCGTCCCATTACCAATATTCCGACTCTTGCCAAATTGCTGGAAAAATGCGCACAAACTCAATTGACTAGACACATTAATCAGTTTGATCTACTCAACCCCCATCAATCAGGCTTCAGAGCGGACCACAGTACAGAAACTGCTATGATTCACATAATTGACGATGCCCTCCAAATCTTGGACCAAAACGATACCTGCCTCCTTATCCTTCTGGATCTCTCTTCTGCATTCGACACCGTCAAACATGAGAACTTACTCGAGCTCTTAAACACAAGAATGGGTATATCTGCAACTGTGCTCAAGTGGTTTACGTCCTTTTTACACAACAGAACGCAGAAATTCAAGAGTAACAACTTGATGTCTTCTCCAATACCGGTATCGCTAGGCGTCCCACAAGGATCCTCCCTATCCCCAACTTTGTTTAACCTAGTTATGGAACCTCTCACCACCTTGCTACAGGCATCCAATATTCAATTCCACATGTACGCCGATGACACCCAACTTTATCTCAAAGTACAATCACCCAAAGACATTATGCTCTTGAACTCAACGATCAGAAGCACCCAATCATGGTTGGCCGCTAATCATCTCAAACTCAATGCTCTTAAAACAGAGTCCCTCTTGATCTCACCCCCTGCGAAGATCACTACCACACAAACCTGGCTTAAACACCTAACCGCACTCAATGTTCACCCCACTATCGTAGACTCAGCAAAATCTCTAGGCATAACACTTGACACCAACCTCAACATGCAGGAACACATCAACAAAGCAACTAAGGGGGCGAACTACCAGATCAATACCCTAAGGAAACTCAAACCCTTCCTTCCAGCCAAAGATTTCCAAACTGCGGTACAAGCTCTAGTCATCCCCCGAATAGATTACGGCAGCATCGCCCTCTGCGGTCTCCCCCTAACTACCACGGCACCCATAAGAGCTTCTCTAAACGCCGCAGCGAGACTCATCACCGGATCAAAAAAGCACTCACACATTTCCCCTGACCTGAGAGCCCTGAACTGGCTGCCTTTTGAAGCCAGAATACATCTGAAAATCGCCTGCATCACGCACAAGGCGGTCCACCTGAGATCACCCGGATATCTCGCCCAGAAGCTGACGATTTCCGGAGGCTCTAGAAACACCAGAGGTACAAACAATCTCTTGCTAAAGCCCCAAAGATTCCGCAAGGAAAAAACGTATAAACGCTCCTTCTCAGGAATGGCACCCAGGATCTGGAACTCACTCCCCCCTGACATCAGGCTCATCTCCTCTACCATACTTTTTAAGAAAGAAGTAAAAGCTATCCTCATGGCTAAATACACTTGAATTATTACTGAGGATGATATTACAGACGTTGTACCATTCAGATCTATTGTTCTTTTCTGCATTTTTGTATGACTCGTGTTACTGACCTGTCTAAGTGTTTACGCTGTCAATTATTTGTATTTGTTTCATTATTGATGTATTTGGTTTACTATGTTCCCACATGTACCTTCCCCACCCCATTTGTTATTTACTCACACGCTCTTCCTTTGTCTGTAAAGCGCTCTGATATCTGCAAAGATCTTGTTCGCGCTATATAAAACTTTCAAAATAAATAAATAAATAAATAAATAGCACTTTTTTGCACAATAGCACTTTACATAAGTATGACAATCATATGGTTAATTTTCATGATATACTTGCATGTGATTTGACAGAAATGGATTTAGTCTTTTTTGTACCAAACAATATTGGTCAAATAGAGGGGTATTAGGGATGGAGACAATATTGCAGTAAGCAGTCATAAGACAGGTTACCATTTCTATGTATTGTTATGCTTTTAATAATGATCTAAATATTTATTGTTTTAGATATGAATTGAGCAATGGTAACTCCTAGTATTAGTGCCGTAATTTTTCCCTAGAAATGATTAGCAATTTTACATGTATTTGTACAGGAATTAATTACATTGAGATCCCTACGACAGAGTGATTAACTGGCATTAAGTCTATCTTTCATGTTGTTTGCTGTCATCACCAATCACATGATACTATGAGAAAAGTGCTTTCATTGGTGGTTTTTTAATTTAAAAAAATTTGTGTAATTGCAAACACTTTTATCTGGTGAGCAAGGCGACTGGGATCGCCGAAAAGCATCAGATCGGGGCACTCCTGATTAACTAAGCGAAATAAAAAACACTGCTGCATTCATTACCGGATTTCAAGTGTCCGTTCTTCTCTTGGAGAGTGCTGTTATGTGCGGTGTGCTTTGAGAGCATTATCGTATATATATGACACCAACTTCCTTTGTGGATACCTTTGCGAACAAAGAGCGAAAGAACCGAGCCCAAACTCCGTTTTTGCATGTGAAATGGATTTATTCAGTCATAAATCGGCAGTCCTGCCCGACGCGTTTCGGAGTCCTGCCCCGGTTCTGGCAGGCGATAAAGTGATGCCCCGGTTCTGGCAGGCGATAAAGGATGCCCCGGTTCTGGCAGGCGATAAAGGATGCCCCGGTTCTGGCAGGCGATAAAGTGCCCACATTACTCTTCGCAGATGACACCTTGTTGGTTTCAAAAACCCCTGTGGGCTTACAAAAATTTCTGAATCGCTTAAGTTTGTTTTGCGAACTTAGGGGCCTAGTCAACAACACCACCAAAACTAAGCTTCTCTATTTCAACCCGAGTAAGTCCTCCAGATCCACCCTCTTTCTTGATGGAGAACCATTGGAGCGCATAAAAGAATTTGATTATCTGGGAATCAGAATTTCTCATAATTTGAAGTGGCAGCCCCATATTGATAAAATGCTTTTGAACCACAAAAGGGTGACTGGTGTTTTGGGGCGGGAACATCGCATGTCCATCTCTAAGTCCATTGCCCCTGCCCTAGATATATATACTGCAAAGGCTGTGGGCAGCGCCCTTTATGGTGCCGAGCTGTGGGGTTTCGAATGTATTAGTGCACTTACCACCTCTGAAAATAAGTTCCTTAGAGAGCTAGCATCCCTTCCGATGGGTACCCCCATCAAACCACTATTGAGTGATCTGGGTCGCCGCCCTATTCGGGACTTAGCTAGGCTACGACCTCTTTTATATTGGGCCAGGTTATGGCGGACCCCCGAGCTCTCTAAGTACCTTGATGGTTTGATAGAGGTTATGAACCTTAATGGTTCTTATAAAGTCAGTTGGATCCGTAACATTAAGAAGCTTTTGAGTGAAACTGGTTTGCCAATTAGTTGGGAGCGTGGAGCTTCCGTATCCAAGCTTGAACTCAAGCGAGTCTACTGGAACTGGGTGGATGAGCAAGATCTAAGGGACCCAAACCAGGGTAGGCTGACCGAGGAGTTTAAACAGCATAAAATCAAGCCTCGCTTGGAGCCTTACCTGGACCTTATTGTAAAACCAAGGGATAGATCGCTGTTCATCCAGTTCAGGTTGGGAAATTTACCTTTACACGATTACACTTGTAAGTGGAAGCCCCCGTACCAAACCCCATCCGAGTGCCCTACCTGTAATGGCGTCACTGAAACTATTGCCCATGTTTTTTTTGTGTGCCCAGCTTATGCAAAGCCGAGACAGAGATGGCTAAAACCTACATGTTTACTGCTCGGTACCAGGAATTATTCTGTAGCTTTGAGAATTCTAAAGACCGACACCAGCACACGTCTAGTTTGTGGGGTTGCTAAATTTTTGAGCTGGGCCTGGGTAATTAGAGCTAAATCTTTGAGATTACTCAGTTTTTAATCAAACTTTCCTAATTTTTACTTTCACAAAGCTGCTATTGTTTAATATGCTTCTTAACCTATTTATTGTATTATGGATGTTTTTATAGTAACTAATTCTGCAAACTGTAAAGACCTATAAATTGTGGTCTTTTTTATTTTTTATCCTGTGTATGTGCTTTTATGATATCACGTGTTTATCGAAATAAAGCTTTGAATAAACATAGGATTAGCAATTTTACATGTATTTGTACAGGAATTAATTACATTGAGATCCCTACGACAGAGTGATGGACTGGCATTAAGTCTATCTTCCATGTTGTTTGCTGTCATCACCAATCACATGATACTATGAGAAAAGTGCTTTCATTGGTGGTTTTTTAATTTAAAAAAATTTGTGTAATTGCAAACACTTTTATCTGGTGAGCAAGGCGACTGGGATCGCCGAAACGCATCAGATCGGGGCACTCCTGATTCACTAAGCGAAATAAAAAACACTGCTGCATTCATTACCGGATTTCAAGTGTCCGTTCTTCTCTCGGAGAGTGCTGTTATGTGCGGTGTGCTTTGAGAGCGTTATCGTATATATATGACACCAACTTCCTTTGTGGATACCTTTGCGAACAAAGAGCGAAAGAACCGAGCCCAAACTCCGTTTTTGCATGTGAAATGGATTTATTCAGTCATAAATCGGCAGTCCTGCCCGACGCGTTTCGGAGTCCAGCTCCTTGGTCACAGTGTCTAAGTAAGTGAGCATCTGCAATAGATGTAGATTGATGTTAAAATATAATACATTAGTCTAATTTTGAGACACTGTTTATATGAATCAATATTCTTCAGTGATCAATATTTAATCGTATGCATTCCACGTTTCTTCTTTTTTCATTTGTGATTCCTTTTGGGAATGGATTCCTATCTCATTGAACTTTGAAGTCAGGAGAAGGATGCTATCACTATATGTCAGGTGATATTTTACCTTTTATTACTATTTTCTCACAAAGCAGTAGCGTTACATGGTCCTGAGGAAGCAGCGTGATACCATTTGGATCAAAGTAGTCTGCAGAAACATGTCGACCTTTTACCATCAATAGTGGGTATTTGTTTAGTCCACTGCGCACTTTTTATTATCTTAGGATTGAAGAGAAACACATTAAAAATCTTTTTTTCTTCTTTACCTAATTTTATGATTATTCACATTCACGTATTATCACTATACACTTCACATTTAGAGCACTGCTTTCAGTCACCCTTGTCAATATTAGTTACAACTCTATCACTGGGTCCCACGTGTAGGTCTAGGCTTCAACATCTGCCAGTCCGCAGTGGGTATGCCATTCTACCTTCATGTGTGAAGGATCCCAGAGGATGAAGGGCGGATCCGAGTGGTGACTGATGGGAATCTTCTCACAAAGAGGGAGACCCCATGTGTGACTGTAGCAGCACATTATTAGTTTTTTGTGTGATAGGAATGAGGTTCCCCATTTCTTAGTTGAAAATTTGGTTTGCATAATAATTGACCCCTTGCTATTTTTTGTTGGTTAAACTGGTTATAGGGATAGTAGCACTGTAGGGTCGTTAAACTGTCCCCAGGACCCTCCCCCCTCTGTTTTTCCTAATGTTCGAATGGTTACAGCCTGCCAGCGCGATAGATTGCCACAATTGAATCACGAGAGCAGCCCTGAAGCCCACTGGAGGGATATGATTATTGAAAAACATGATGGGGTCAAAAAACAGTGTGGCAAGATTAACGAACCCTACTGGAAGGGAATAATTTTACTTCAAATCCCAGCATACAGCTTACTGAAAAGCAGATGCAACCTGGGGGAAAAAGGACTTTGAAGTACTCACCGGATTTTGCTTGTGCTCCTTTTCCTATGATTAAGTGGCAGGTGCAAGGAAACACGTCAGTGATTCACACCAGTTGGGGCTGCTAGTGTGATTTTGAGCAATAAAGGATTTAATCCATCCTCGTGGAGTGGCGTTACCTTTTCTGGGTCACCTTGGTGAATATATATATATATATATATATATATATATATATATATATATATATATATATATATATATATATATATATATATATATATATTACCTACTGGCGGTCGCCAGTAGGTATATATAGTTAGGATTTTTTCTCTATGGGATTTTTGAAAATTCTATGTCTAATAACTTTGGCGTTTGTGGACGGAATTGGCTGAAATTTTCAGGAAAATGGAACATTTTGTTTCTGAGCAGCACCTGACAATTTGGGGGGGTGTCATCAAGGGGGGGCTGAGAAAAAAGGGGGGTCCCAAAACGCGTTTTTCCCATGTTAATTTCCATAGGGCGGTTGGCCTCACTTTTAGCTCGAACGGCTGAATGGATTTGCATGAAACTTGGCAAAATTGTAGGGACTGTTAGCCCGATGTGCCTTTGCTAGGTCTCAATATATGTGCTCCAGTGGATTTTGAGTAATTTAGGTTCAAAAAAAGATATATATCTGGGCGGAGCCTAACCACACATCTGATCTGATTGGCTGTCAGCACTTCATCCAAGAAGTGTTGGCAGCCATCTTGGGACCAATATACATGATAGCACCTCATTAAAAAGCATTGTAGTTAATAGAGGGTTTTAGGACTTTAGTTACATTATAAATCATTTGTTGATGGTACCATACTCGTTTTAGGAATTGTGGTGGGTTCTAAGGTGATTTTACCATGTGAAAAAACCTTCTGCTGTGATATCATGAATATTGTTTGAAAGAAAACTAATATCTCATGATTTTCCCACAGTGGTTTGGAAGGGGATCTATAAGCTAAACTGAAAGCATATTTTCTGTAAATTCACATTATCTTTCTCAGTCAAGTGAAAATGAAGTCTGACATTCTCAGTAAAACATGTACATCCAACAAGGACAGAGACTGTCAGTTGATTCCTTTGTGTTCTACTGCAGCCTCCTAGAGTGTTCTAAAGAACAACTAGAGCGCTAACAGTCCTACTTATTACAAAGGTATGGCACACCTGAAGCCATCTTGATTGGAATAAAGTGGTAACTCTTAAAACATTTAATTTAAAAAGAAACAACATGAGGGGGTATATTTTGCCATAGAAAGTATGATTAGTGCTGCAGAATGAAAAATTAGGGCACATTTTGAGTGACTTCTCAAATCCTTTTCTATTTCATTAAAACATTCTGACATGCAGTCTCCCAAAATGGCCACCAGAGACAAAAGAGCCCAAATGTAGCCCAAATATCACCCAGATGTAGCCCAAGTATAGCCCAATGACAGAATGTCCCAGAGTGTTCTAAAGAACAACTAGAGCGCTAACAGTCCTACTTATTACAAAGGTATGGCACACCTGAAGCCATCTTGATTGGAATAAAGTGGTAACTCTTAAAACATTTAATTTAAAAAGAAACAACATGAGGGGGTATATTTTGCCATAGAAAGTATGATTAGTGCTGCAGAATGAAAAATTAGGGCACATTTTGAGTGACTTCTCAAATCCTTTTCTATTTCATTAAAACATTCTGACATGCAGTCTCCCAAAATGGCCACCAGAGACAAAAGAGCCCAAATGTAGCCCAAATATCACCCAGATGTAGCCCAAGTATAGCCCAATGACAGAATGTCCCAGAGTGTTCTAAAGAACAACTAGAGCGCTAACAGTCCTACTTATTACAAAGGTATGGCACACCTGAAGCCATCTTGATTGGAATAAAGTGGTAACTCTTAAAACATTTAATTTAAAAAGAAACAACATGAGGGGGTATATTTTGCCATAGAAAGTATGATTAGTGCTGCAGAATGAAAAATTAGGGCACATTTTGAGTGACTTCTCAAATCCTTTTCTATTTCATTAAAACATTCTGACATGCAGTCTCCCAAAATGGCCACCAGAGACAAAAGAGCCCAAATGTAGCCCAAATATCACCCAGATGTAGCCCAAGTATAGCCCAATGACAGAATGTCCCAGAGTGTTCTAAAGAACAACTAGAGCGCTAACAGTCCTACTTATTACAAAGGTATAGCACACCTGGAGCCATCGTGATGGGAATAAAGTGGTAACTCTTAAAACATTTAATTTAAAAAGGAACAAAATGAGGGGGTATATTATGCAATAGAAGGTATTATTAGTGCTGCAGAAAGAAAAATTAGGGCACATTTTGAGTGACTTTTCAAATCCTCTTCTATTTCATTAAAAAATTCTGACATGCAGTCTCCCAAAATGGCCACCAGAGACAAAAGAGCCCAAATGTAGCCCAAATATCACCCAGATGTAGCCCAAGTATAGCCCAATGACAGAATGTCCCAGAGTGTGCTAAAGAACAACTAGAGCGCTAACAGTCCTACTTATTACAAAGGTATGGCACACCTGAAGCCATCTTGATTGGAATAAAGTGGTAACTCTTAAAACATTTAATTTAAAAAGGAACAAAATGAGGGGGTATATTTTGCCATATGAATTATGATTAGTGCTGCAGAAAGAAAAATTAGGGCACATTTTGAGTGACTTCTCAAACCCTCTTCAAGTTCATTAAAAAATTCTGACATACAGTCTCCCAAGATGGCCACCAGAGACAAAAGAGCCTAAATGTAGCCCAAATATCACCCAGATGAACCCCAAGTATAGCCCAATGACAGAATGTCCCAGAGTGTTCTAAAGAACAACTAGAGCGCTAACAGTCTTACTTATGACAAAAGTATGGCACACCAGAAGCCATCTTGATTGGAATGAAGTGGTAAGTCTGAAAACACTCAATTTAAAAAGGAACAACATGAGGGGGTCAATTTTGCCATAGAAAGTATGATTAGTGCTTCAGAAAGAAAAATTAGGGATCATTTTGAGTGACTTCTCAAATCCTCTTCTATTTCATTAAAAAAATTCTGACATGCAGACTGAAACATGCACTTTGAATACCAGCAGCAGACGTCCCTGGTGAGCAGTAGCTTTACTACAGTGATCTAATGTGCAACTAGAGTGCTAACATTCAGAATTTATGGCAAATGTGTGACACATCTGAATGCCTTCTTGATGGAACCAAAGTAAACAAGCATTGAAAATGCAATAGATCTCGCCCTCGTTTAAGTTAAAGCCATTCTGTTTGTAATGAGGTGGCTTTTTAGCTTTGCTTTTATTAGTGTTTTTTCAACTTTCATGTAAATAACATGCATCTGTATGCATATAAGTATATGTATGCATGCATTTATGTTTGTATTTATATAGATATACAGATGATATATGTTTATATATGTATGTATATATATATATTCACTGAAAAAACCATAGGCTATAGACCATATATAGTTAGGAATTAGCATTTACAAAACCTTGAAAATTCACTGAAAAAACCATAGGTTATAGACCATATATAGTTAGGAATTAGCATTTACAAAACCTTGAAAATTCACTGAAAAAAACATAGGTTATAGACCATATATAGTTAGGAATTCGCATTTACAAAACCTTATTTTACTCGCACAAAACCATTGAAATTCCATATATAGTTAGTTGCACTAACTATATATCGCGCACCCGCAATCCACTGCTGATGATGTCACATATTACATCATTCATGACCTGGTCAGTGACATCACTGATGACATCACTGATGACATCTCAAATGACATCACTGATGACATCTCAAATGACATCACTGATGACATCACTGATGACATCTCATTTGACATTACTGATCACATCACTGATGATATCATTCATGTGATAATACGATGAACCTCTTCAGACTCTAATATAACCTTAGATACAATCAGTGTAAACAGACACTCACAGACTGTCACTCATCCATGGAGTTACTCACACACCTAGTCAGTCATGCAAAGAATCAATCACACCTCCATTTCCTCAACTATACAGTTATACAATCTTTACTTATTCAAACATATACTAACACATATTTACTCTCTTATACAATCCCTGATACAAGTTCACAATGATCCATACAGCCACTCACACATTCACTGGCTCTTATGCACAGTTATTTATATATGTCAACTCTCACATGTACTGTGTTTTACATATGTACTTACTTTGACATGTAGCACTGAGATATCCATTCACTCACCAATACACTCATGCACACAGTCAACTGCCCATACAGCTGTTTCCACATGCACTTTTGAACCCATACATCTAGTGAATCAACTGCTCACACATCTATGCACAGAGTCATACACCTCCCAGCCACCCACACACACACACTCAGTCTCCCATACAAATACTTGGGCAACCAATCAATAACCCATATAGTTACTCATATAGCTACTTATCAACACATGCAACAGTTTACAGAACAACAGACATAATGATGCACAAATTAAGACAGTTTAGTCACTAACCCATGCACTCAGTGAGACACATTTAATCACTCACTCATACAGTCAGTCATGCACCTACTAAATCCTTCATCCAGACACTTATACATCCACTCATTCTTCAATATGTAAGACATATTTTAACTTTACAGAAACATACAGTCACTGGATGTTGTCATCAGTGATGTCATCAGTGATGTCATTTGAGATGTCATCAGTGATGTCACTGACCATGTCATGAATGATGTAATATGTGACATCATCAGCAGTGGATTGCGGGTGCGCGATATATAGTTAGTGCAACTAACTATATATGGAATTTCAATGGTTTTGTGCGAGTAAAATAAGGTTTTGTAAATGCGAATTCCTAACTATATATGGTCTATAACCTATGTTTTTTTCAGTGAATATATATATATATATATATATATATATATATATATATACATATATATATATATCCAAAACAAAGAAGTTCACCACTTTGAGGACGCCCACACAAAGGTTTACTCTATCAGGTAAGTGTTGGCACAAGGCATGTTCAGTGCCTCCAAACATCGATTTTCGGCTCAACGCGTTTCAAACTTTCGTTCTTTGTCAAGAGCCTAGCACAAGAAACACAGCAACCATGATGCGGAACACATTTGCATTTTATTCTCTTTCAACCCCAGTGGTGAAAGAATGCTTAGCTCTTTGCAGCTAAGCATTCTAGTAATAGCAGTGTTCTCGCAAACAATTAAATCTCAGTGGATGTTACTGCATTCAAATGTCACGCAAACTCAAATCCCAAGTGGGTTGTCGTGAGGCTGAAACTCTGCCTGTTGTCAATTCTTGCACACGTACTCACGAGCCCCTTTGTTCTCATCTGGTGCTCAGACCTCCGAGCACCCGAGATCCGCCTTCCAGCAGCGGTTCGTCCTCGCGACCTGGAGAGAGCCACTCATATCCAAAACAAAGAAGTTCACCACTTTGAGGACGCCCACACGAAGGTTTACTCTATCAGGTAAGTGATATGGCACAAGGCATGTTATAGTATAAAAACACAATAGTGTGGTAAATGATATTTTTGACACAATATTTTTGTCAACGATATTTTTTACCACTATATTGTGTCAGTGGCCCGGTGCCAGATCTTCAAAAAAGGGTTTCTGTCACACCCTTGTCTCAGCCTTTGTTTTGCAATTATGTCGCTCTGGCATTGTTTCTGTGTGGCTCTCCTCTTCTGTACTGCAATGTGATGCATGTAGTTTATGGCAGTTGAAACACTCTTAATTGGGCATTGAATTTTGTGCAGGTAAGCTCCTCTGCAACACTGTTGACAGATTTGTTTTACTATGGGTACCTACTACTTTAGTACAGACCAGGTTACAAAGGCAAAGGGGCATATTTACAATTACTGGCGCATCCCTGCAAATTATCAGGGATGCGCCAGTAATTGTGCACCGCAGCTCCGCCACCCATGATGCGCCGCATTTACAATGCGGCGCACCATGGGGCAAAAAGGGCACAGATGCGTCACGCATCTGTGCCGTAAAGTGGCGCATTGCTGGAGTTGCGCCGCAAGCGCGACGCAGCTCCAGCAATGCTCTGGGGGGGCCTATTCTTCCAATGCTGCGTCAAGCTTTACGCCTGCTGCAAGCAGGCGCAGGGTTTTGATGCAGCATTGGCCTAAAAGTGACTGAGTGAAATCTTGTAGATTTCACTCAGCCACTTTTAGGAGGCGTTCCTGCGAAGAACCCCCCCCCCCCGCGCGCCGGAACGCCTCCTTATGGCGCTGGGCTTTACAACGTGACGCATCTCCCTCTGTCACTTCCTGTCAATCTCTTGGGAGAGGAAATAGGATTGTGTGTCCAAGCTATGCGTGTGGGAAGATCATATGCTTCCTTCTCCTGTTGTCTCTATCGTAACCCAACAGTTGTGTTCATGCATCAAGGCATCACAGATGGGTCATGATTTACTTTCCTTCAGCCTTGAAGCTTGGACAGGCTAAATTTCTAGACATGCCCCATGATAAAAGTTTACATTTTCTGCTGGATTCTGTCTGCGCCGATGGGAGAAGCTGCCCTGGGGAACCTTTTTTTGCCTAGAAACACCTTCCAAGGTTGCAGTCAATGTCTCTCACCAGTCCAGATATAGATACAGTCATTCCAGCTGCAATCTGCTTTTCACCTTTATCTCCTCTCTCAGGAAAATGAAATGGCGTAAAGAAACGTGAATCTGCAGGCCTCTCATTCCCTCCTCGGGGTGCAAAGCCAGTATCTCTCATCCAGTTGAAGACAACTTCAAAAAAATATACATCATCATCATCATATTTCCATTATTTCGGTTAAATAAACAACAAGCATTTGCAATGCAATAGGTCTCGCATTAGGAAAGTTTGAGCTATTGGTATTGTAAATGACATTTTTTATTTATGGGTTGGTTTTGAAAATAGCAAAATTATAGCTTTGTGATTTACAATGCCAATAGTTTTAACTTTCGCAAATGTGACACCTATAGCATTTGTAATGCAATATGTGTTGTATTTAGTTGACTTAGAGGTATTGATATTACAAATAACAATGGCTTTTATTTTTTTAAAATAATTAATACCGAAATAAAAGCTATTGTAAAATTCAGTATGGCAATAGCTTAAACTTTTTAAAATAACTTTTGTGAAGATTATGTTCAGTGTATTTTATTGTGAATAAAATCCAAGAACAGAAGTGAAATATTAACATCTTTTTGTGACATTTTTAATAAAGCTTGAAAAATTGAGAGAACCTATTTGAACCAGTTGTTGAATGGTTGTACAGATTGATGCTGTTGTGGTGCTGAGTGATGTTGTGGTGGTGCGATAGATAGATAGAGTGAGGGCGACAGATAGATAGATAGAGGGAGACAGACAGATAGACAGATAGAGTGAGGGCGACATCAGACAGATAGATAGAGTGAGGGAGACAGACAGACAGTCAGAGTGAGGGAGACAGACCGATAGACAGATAGAGGGGGTCAGACAGATAGATAGAGTGAGTGAGTGAGGGCGACAGATCAGACAGATAGAGTGAGGGCGACAGATAGACAGATAGACAGAGTGAGGGAGACAGATAGATAGAGTGAGGGAGACCGACAGATCGATAGATAGAGTGAGGGCGACAGATAGATAGAGTGAGGGCGACAGATAGATAGATAGATAGAGTGAGGGAGATAGACAGACAGACAGAGTGAGGGCGACAGATAGACCGATAGATAGAGTGAGGGAGACAGATAGACAGATAGATAGAATGAGGGAGACAGATAGACAGATAGAGTGAGGGAGACAGACAGATAGATAGAGTGAGGGCGACAGATAGATAGAGTGAGGGAGACAGACAGACAGAGAGTGAGTGAGGGCGACAGATAGAGTGAGTGAGGGCGACAGATAGATAGAGTGAGGGAGACAGATAGATAGAGTGAGGGAGACCGACAGATGGATAGATAGAGTGAGGGCGACAGATAGATAGATAAATAGAGTGAGGGCAATAGATCGAGTGAGGGTGACATATAGATAGAGTGAGGGCGATAAATAGGTAGAGTGAGGTGGCCTCGTGGTGGACATGGTGGTGGTGGACGTGGTGGTGGTGGACGTGGTGGTGATGGAGGTGGGTGTGGTGGAGGTGGAGGACGTGGTGGACATGGTGGTGGAGGACGTAATTGGGGTGGACGTGGTGGTGGTGGAGGACGTAGTTGGGGTGGACGTGGTGGTGGTGGTGGACGTAGTGGTGGTGGAGGCGGTGGCGGGGGACGTGGTGGCGGGGGACGTGGTGGCGGGGGACGTGGTGGTGGGGGACGTGGTGGTGGTAGTGGTGGTGGTGGACATGCTGCTGGGTGTGGTGGTGGTGCAGGGTGTGGTGGTGGTGGACGTGGTGGTGGTTGTGGTGGGTGTGGTGGAGGTGGGTGTGGTGGAGGTGGGTGTGGTGGATGTGGTGGTGGATGTGGGGGTGGTGGTGGATGTGGTGGTGGATGTGGTGGTGGATGTGGTGGTGGTGTGGATGTGGTGGTGGTGTGGATGTGGTGGTGGTGTGGCTGTGGTAGTGGTGGTGGATGTGGTGGTGGTGGAGATGGGTGTGGCGGTAACCCTGCAGGAGTTTGCCAGCAGGCTGTGCAAAATTCAGCAGCGCCTCTAGGCGTTTGTTGCAATGCACGGACTCCACACATAATTTGGCATCACGGTATAGTATACAATAAAACATTTCTTAGCACATAATTAAATTAGAAGCTCAAAAGAGCTCTTTCGGCATCTCTGGCAAGTGTGAATGAACAGCACCATAATCCTCTAAGAAACAAGACCAGGACGGGTAGGAATGCGTACAGTGTAGTTTCTGTAAGACTTTCCCAAATTGACCCTAATCAGGACATATTAAACCTTTCATGTCTATTTTACATTATCTAGATAGCAAAAGACTGGGATCCAATGATGAAAGCGGAGGTGACACCAAAGTAGCAGGAATATAATTTATGGACGCATTACCTCGGCTGTTTAATCGGGTGTGATCTTGGGCATGACAGCCTTCAGCGAGCAAAGCCAGAAACGGCAAGGGGTGGGGGGGCGGATTCCTTTGAAGTGGAAGACTGAGGCTAGCTCAGAATTCGAAGAAAGAAACTGGATTTAAGTAACTAGTCACACCTAGGAAACTTGGCAACTATGTTGTTGGATATTTGCGTGGCACTTCTTGGTGTTTCTTGTAGTTAGGGGTATTATAAGAAACAAATAATTGTTATATCAGAACTGTTTTACATGTCTGAAGATTTCGGCCAATAGTATTACACATGTTTAACATACCCTTTACAACCATAGGCCTAAAAGACCCACCATGCTCACTGATGTTGGCCGAAAAAACTGATTCTGCTCAGAGTCACACAATGACTCACTGCCAGTGGTGAGCTATACTGTTCTTGTCTTAAAGAAAAACTAAAATCAAGGCTGTGTCAAGCTTGTTGGCTCTAAATATGCACAAAAAATATGGTGCACATGGGGGGGGGGGGCAGAGAATGTATGCAGAGCTCTCGAAATGCCATGCAGTCCAGGTTATTGCTTTGCATTCTGGGACTTGTAGCTGAGTGTATCCCATTATAAAACCACAACCTCGGAATCTTAGGAGCTCTGTGGCTGCTGTTTTGTTTTCAAGTTAAAATTGCATGCAAAGTACCCCCTAGGGAGTTCGCGCATTTGTCCAACCACCTACAGTTGTATTTCTGCCCATATGCAATCTTGTAGGAATTTTGTTAGGCTGAACTGTTGATTCCGACAAAGAATACTGCGTTCTTTTTTTATTATTCAATTTATTATTTAAGCGCTCTGGTGGATATGGTGATTGCTTTAGAATGTATTTGGTTTCAATGAACTCGGTGCTAAGGTGAACATGGTGTGTCATGCATGAACCCAATTAAGAAAAATAGCGATCAGAGTCACGGTGTGGGACGGCTAATAGAGTAAAGGAAATGCAGACACCGGTGGGGGAGGGGGGAGCATGGTGAAAACGGCGGGAAGTGTCCATATCATCATGGACACTATGTTACAGGCTTGGGCTTTCCCTACAAAAGAAATAATTGTGTTCAGATGGGTTGATGACACAAAGACTACACCTCCCAAAATGAATAACGTTATTAAAGGAAAGAAGAGAACTGGAAAATTGTGTCCCTGTTGACATCGAGCTCCCTGATAACCGCAACTCAGAAGGATGAAATGCCGATACAGCCCAACTGTGATTCCGAGCTGCCAATTGTGGAGCGATGACCGTTCACAGCAGATGTGTATTAACATCCTTTCCTGTGAAGTTTACAATCCGCGCTAAGCATGCAGCTACGTCAGAACAGAAAGTGTTCCATTTATTGCCCGGAACAGGAAGCGAAATGTCACCTCAGCCCTTGTCCCGTCAAAGTATCAGACCCGTGGTCAGTCACGCAAGAGGTCTGCTAGGAGCTCGCTCATTCACAGATTTTGATAAACAGCGATTGGGTAGGTTACAGGTTTCTATATCTGCGCTATGGCAGAGGGCAGAGAAGATGAAACGGCAAGTGTTCCATTCTGTTTTATGAAAGTGCTTTAAGTTGTGTGGAAACATGAGATATTGGAAGGAAGCGTTTGAGGAACAAAACATGGCCTGGAGAAAAGAATACTGGGGGGGAGATGTGTTGTGGCTGCCTGCTGTTCACATGGCGTCGGTGGTCTGGTTCCTGTAAAGCTTTGTGACAACAACTTGTTTATGTTACAAGGAGCACCGGCAGTCGAGATCACATTTGTGCTAAAAGTTTGGCATTAGGCGAACTGAAGTTTATTTGAAGTGGGGGAAGTGTGCTGCGTATGCCTGCATAAACTGTAAGTGAGTGGGCTCTCACAAGGCTATTCCGAAGGCAGGATACGTAGTATAGGTATATTTGCAAGTGTTTATTTAGAATGTTTAAAAAGTAGAAAGGTTCAACGCCGGCCCGCTGGGTTGTAGGCGAACTTGATTGTGATTTCTTATGCACAGAGTTTTTTTTGTCAATAGACAAAGGTAATACTAACAAGTTCATATTAAGGAGTGCCGCCGCGCTGCCCGCGGCGACCCGGAAGCTCTTGGCTGGCCGGCGAATCCGGTCGCGGCCGACCGGAAGTCCCGCCTCCCGAGGTCCGCGAGCCCGATTGAGAAGAGGAGACGAGACGCGCCGCGCCGTGAGGAGCCCACCGGAAGAGCGCAGTCGGTGAGTGGGGCCCAGGGCTGAAGTGAAGTGCGTGCGTGCCTGTGTGTATGCCTGGGAGGGGTGGGGGAGTGTGTGCGCGCGTGTGTGCGTGCGAGGGAATGTATGTGCGCATGCGTGACTGTGTGTGATTGAGAGAGAATGCGAGGTAGGTGATAGTGTGCCTGTATGTGTGCCTGTATGTGTGCCGTATGCCTGCGTGTGCATGCGCGCGCCTGTGTGTGTGTGTGTGTGTGTGTGTGTGTGCGTGCGTGCGTGCATGCAGAGGGGTGGGGGCTGCCTGTGTCTGTGTGTGACCAAGGGATTTGGTTCGCGCATGCGCAGCTACCAGACGCTCGCTCCCGAGGTGAAATCCGACCTCGTCAAAGCGCGCGTCTGGTAGCTGTCCGCTCTCCTAAATACGGGCAGCATAAGTTGTCGAGCTGATGCATTCATGCTTCGCATGAATGCAACATCAGCTCGACCTAATAAACGGTGCAATGAAAACATTTCAAATGGTAATGTATTAAAACGTGCAAGTTCATTGTGCAACACTATTTCTAGGTAAAACTGTGTTGTGAAGGGAATTTCGGTCGAACAATACAATACTCATTATACATTTTTAAAGATCCATATTATTATAAAAAAAGATAAACAAGTTTCAGGTAAAACATCCCAAAAATGAATATGATTTACGAGAAAGACAAGTGGACGCCTAGATAAAAGAGTACAAAACCAGTCATAAAAACAATTGGGGCAGTACATAAGGTATGCATAAAGGTGCTATTTTATGGAGTATTTGACCTAATGTACCATATTGCCGACAGGTATCTAGCAATTGAATACACCACACAGTCTTTGGTGTTGATTGTGCATATTCTAAGAGCTGTATGGCCACCCCTAAACCCAAGAAGTTTACAAAGGGGAATAATTCAACGTGAGCGTTGTTTAGCGGATGTATGACGTTACAAGGCATGCTTTTACAATGCATGCCTTTACAACGCGGTTTTTACATCGCAATCCATTACAGCGCATAGCGTTTAGAGGTGCTGGATAGTGAAAAGTTTAATTTTCTATTCCAACTCCAGTCCCCGTGGACACTAGGGCAGGTTTTGGATAGAAAATTAAACGTATTCCCTATCCTAGAGCGCCCCCCAGCGCAATGCGTTGTAATGGTTTGCGTTGTAATGCCTGCGTTGTAATGGTAGTGCGTTGTAAAAGTTTTGTTGTAAAGGTTGTTCACCTTGTTTAGCATGTGCCTTACATAAAAGAAGCACATGTTTGGCATTCTCTGAGACTAGGCAACCCATCGGGCACATGTTTGTTATGTCTCCTTTTTTCGTCCAGGAACAGGTAAAATAAGCCCGAGGTAATATACCCAAAACTCAAAGTGCATGTGTGGCATATGTGCATTAATTTACACTTAGGTAACACCATATGTGTGCCATGTACCATAGATGATTCCAGTTAAACTACCTCGTACTCTTAATTAGACATAATTTATAGTACGATTAAATTAGGATTTTTAATTATGCAAACAAATGGCACACAGTCATTCAGTGCATGCAAACCTGTCCTATATTTGGGGCAGGGCAGTGAACCGAGGACCCAGCACACGAAGTGCACCGCGACTGTACATCAACACATCCACTTAATTAACAACACACTGTCCATCAAAGGTGCTTAACTATGTTCTGTTGCACTCTTGCAAGATTTCTTCCTTGCCATTCCGTATATATCCATCCTTCTTTGCAGCCAGTGCTAGGGAGCGAGGAGAGCAATTAGCCACCAATGAATTGTAATTAAATGCAATTAACACCTGCATCTCATGGAAGGTGATCACTGAAGGGTTATTCAGCCTTAAAGTCGAGGAGGTTTCAGGTTGACAGCAGCAGGTTACATTTCACATGACTGAGTATGCTGCTGTGACGTCACTGGCTGCAAAGTGTGCTGCGCGTAGCCCAGGGGAAACACATTTGAAATTTGGTGGGCACTGGACGATGCTTTTATTTACACGCCATAAATTAACAAGGCTCTCTCCCAGAATGCACCCTTAAATGAATACTCCTAATATAAAAATCGGGGGCCTCATTTATGAGAAATGACGCATTACTGCGTGAAAGCAGCGATGCGTCACTTCTCAGTGCGCACTCCTTGCGACATTCCTGATGCGTCATATTTAATGTATGACGCATCATGTTGCAAGGAGTTAAAGCTATGTCATTATTTCTGACGTATCTGTAAGCGCAAAAGTGACGCATTGCTGGAGTGTGTCACAAAAGTGGCGCAACTCCAGCAATGCGTCCTTTCACATGGGGCAAGCCCCATGTGAAAGTGCCTGCGTCAGTCTTACGCCTGCTGTGAGGCAGGCGCAAGATTTTGACGCAACGGCGTCCTAAAAGTGACGCAGTGAAATCTCATAGATTTCACTGCGTCACTTCTACGACCCTTCCTTGCGTCAATACGCCCCCCTTGCATACATTATACCTGGCGCAGATATAATGTGGCGCAGGGGTTTACAAAGTGACGCATCTACCTAGATGCGTCACTTTGTAAATATGACGCATTAAGGTGCATTTTTTACGCCACTGGTGCGTCACAAAAAGTGACGCACCGGCGGCGTAAAAGTGACGCAAGGGCTCATAAATGAGGCCCCGGGGTGTATTTTTTATCTCCCTAGTGAAATATCCCAGGTGTTTTAACGGTAGTCCAGTGTACTACTGCAGGATGTTTGTTTAGAAAATTATGTGGAAAACTGTCACCAGAATAGGTTCTTGTTCCATTCTTGACAAAGGGCTTCAAGCAGCCAAGGGCTGGCGAGTGTGGTGTATATTCACAGTGTTTCTAGCAGAGTAGGTTTACTGTACTTTACTTGACATTCTATAACTTTATGGTAGTGGATGTGGATTTAAGAATGTTAACTCTTTGCATATCAATATATTCTCACTTTCCCAATGTGTTTTTTGCCCGATAATCGGGAAATGACGGGTGTCCGAGTTCCATTAAAAGTGGGATGTAAAAGTTTTTTTGTGTATATATATATATATATATATATATATATATATATATATATATATATATCCACAAAAGACGTGCGCCATAGATCACGCTACACGGGCCACACCAGCAGAGCTTGACAGTGTTCTTTTATTTTGATAAAAACAGGCATAACGCGTTTCGAGTTAACATAACTCTTCCTCAAATGCCATCTACTGCCATATCCTGTGGGTTCGTTAGTTTTAAATAACGTAACTCTGGAACAGTGAAAAAGGACTACAGTCCATTAATCCAGTTAAAGGGACAGTGTTTCAGGTATTTTAACACGCTCTTTACAAACGTTGCAGCAGAGTTTAGTACTTCAAAAATACACAAGGTTAACAAGTAACCCCCCAGTGGTCCAATATCACCGTTTCCTCTGCTGTTAGTTCTCCAAAAATGAATGTCTATTCGCCAGGGACTGCATTACCCAGAATGCTCCTTAACTGCCCTTCAACATTATGCCGGTATTCACTGCCGATTTTGGTGAAATCCCAATAAGTACATAGTGTCCTGAGTGCAAATCATGCTTTTGAAGGGAAAGAGTTCCATACCTCGGTCACGTTGCACAATTTAAATTTCACTACCACGTTGGTTTCATGCAGTTTTCCATGTTTCTCCCAAGTTGTTGCCTCAAGTCTGTTGTGCTGAGAGGAAATTCTCGGCAAACCCTAGCTGCGCCAAATGTCCATCCACTAAGTTCGGGCGGGCCCCTCCTGGAGGCCCTTCCAATACAAACTCCGTTCGTATATATATATATATATCAGCACTAACCTCCCCAGGTCCAAAACACCAGCCAGTTGCACTCAAGAACGGGTGCACGCCAAGCGGGGGTAATCCCGCTTCAACATTCCGCTCCCAGCTCCATCGGGTAATCGTACCCGTAACAGATGACAGCACTCACGGGGGGAGTTCAGAAGATTTTATTCACGAAATTGGGGGCAAACAAGACGCGTTTCACTTAGCCTTTGTTAATTTCTGCACGAAACTCCGCAGCCATATTTACAATTATATACACAAGCTTGTGGTATCCGGCATGACAATAGAAAACAGACTAATCAAAGAGCCATCAAATACAATGAACAAATCGTCTATGTAACAATACCATGCCTTTATCCTTGTGTTCCAGATGTGATTCGGTCCCGCCAGGCCACCTTGCATTCTAGAATGTAGGATATTGCAACGTTCCCGAAATGCTTTATTTCAATGCATTTGAAAGTTCGCCTTTAGACATTGAAAGATGGCGAACCATGACGACTGTTGACTACTCTTTGAGTAGTCTGTTTTCTATTGTCATGCCGGATACCACAAGCTTGTGTATATAATTGTAATTATGGCTGCGGAAGATTACCCGATGGAGCTGGGAGCGGAATATATATATATATATATATATATATATATATATATATATATATATATATATATATATATATATATATTCCAACAATGTTTACCTCCCGAGGGAAAAAAAACTCTGGTCACACCTGAAAACTCTGCTTCTGCTCCTTTATTAATGGAAAAACAGCAGCTTGTGGCATAATCCCAACATGTTTCGTTCCAACATGGAACTTCTTCAAAGGTAAGCCTTGCTCTGAGAACAACCAATGTCCGATGTTTTTGAAATCATTTCGTTTGCCTCCAATGGCATTCTTTTATGGAATCATTTCCATTTTGAAATGGCTTGTGGGACTTGTGGTTGTGCTTTTTTCCAGTTATTTTGTTTCACAGTTCGATTTATTTTGTGTTGATTTCCCTTTATTTTGTGTCTCTCTACCGTTCTTTTTCCATGTTGCCTTTAGATTTTAAGACACCTGTTCGAGCCTGTGATCCAAAAGAAACTGTTTTTTAATTACGACCCTCCAGTAGGTAGAGCATTGTGCTGTTGATTTTGTCTGCGCCTGTTTGCACTGTGTTTTTTTATTTCAGTCCTTTTGTTTCTCCATCCGATTTGTTTCAAGTTTCTTTTGCTTTTCTTTCATGCGTCTGCCCATGGCGTTCTTGTTCCATGTTGAGTTCAAGTTTTAAGACGCTTACTCGGACCCGTGATTCAAAAGGCTGGCTTCCATCATTTCAGCAGAGAGTTTTCCCGGGTCAGTTCATGCTTGAAACTGACTCACAATCCAATACCGAGATCCAGTCCTCGGCGGCACCAATCTCCCTGTTTCGGGTTTACCGAGTCCAACAGCAAGGTTCAAGGCGGGAGAAGTAACGCGCTCTTGTGGTGGTGTTAGACCTTCGGCTGAACCACGCCGATATATATTACAACAATGTTTAACTCCAGAGGGAAAAAAAACTCTGGTCACACCTGAAAACTCTGCTTCTGCTCCTTTATTAATGGAAAAACAGCAGCTTGTGGCATAATCCCAACATGTTTCGTTCCAACATGGAACTTCTTCAAAGGTAAGCCTTGCTCTGAGAACAACCAATGTCCGATGTTTTTGAAATAATTTCGTTTCATATACAGTTGCCAGTAGGTAGTTATAGTTAGGACCTATTTTCCATAGGAGGAGCGCTAGTTTCCATAGGAGAAGCGTTTATGCGTTTTTTTGACTTGCCTATGTCTCTGGTGCCATTTGACGAATCTTCGTGAAATTTTCCAAAAGAAGTGTACCGGTTATTCTAGTTGTGCATGGAAAGTTTCAGGGTGATCCATCAGGCATGAGCCGAGAAAATGGGGAGGGCCATAGAAAGTGCATAACCCATGTTAATTCCTATAAGGATTTTTGAACACGACTACAGTCCGAACCGCTGGACGACATTACACCAAATTTGTCAGAAAGGTAGCTCTTGCTTCAGAAAGCACCCTTTTTGTTATTTGGTGTAAATCCATTCAGTAGTTTCAAGTTAGTAAAGGAAAAAAAATTGTATTTATGGAGACACGTATCCTCCGAGGAGAAAACAGTCTTCTTTCTGATATCTGATTGGCTACAAACACTTCAACCAGGAAGTGTTGGCAGCCATCTTGGGAACTCAGCTTCACCCGAATCCCCCCAAAAACTTTTTAAAAAAGAAAGGGGGGATGGTTAGGAAAACCCTGAACTCCTAGCTCTCACCCTGGGGTAACTCTGGGACCCCGCCAGGGAATTTCATTAAAATAAATTCTGTAAAATCATGGCAAAGTAACAAATCTGTGGCAAAAATGAAAAAAAAAAACAAGTGCGGTCTCCTGTGCTGATTTAGACTATAACCCCCAGGTGGGCCAGGTCCTGGAGGCATGTAAGAATACAAAAAAAGAAGGTGGACACACAAGGCCCCCTCCTAAGGCTCATTTGAGAACCGGGGACCACCACTTCCCCGATGCTTTATTTATTTTAACGGAGGGGGCACACAGACTCACTCACAGACCCACTCTTCGACTCATGCACCCACTCACACACCCAGTGAGACACTTATGCAGCCACTCAAACACTCACTCTCAAAGGTTAAAGGCTACAGTTAGGAAATACAATTTGAAAAGCCTCAGAAATCCACTTAAAAAAAACAAAGGTTGCAGGGACATTATAGTTAGGATATAACATTAAAAAAAACATAGACATTCACTAAAAAAGTCAAAGGTTACAGAGTCGGTATAGTTACCAAATAACATTTTTAAAAACCTTAGAAATTCACTCACACAACCAAAAGATAGAGGGACATTATAGTTAGGAAATAGATTTAAAAAACCTTAGAAATTCACAGAAAAAACAAAGTTACAGGGATTTTATAGTTACGCTCAGAGTTCACTCATGCAAAACCATTGACCTTCAGCAGTTATAGGTACCTGAGCTACCTATAACTTACAGCCCCGCAAAGCACTGCTTATGACCTCACATATTACATCACTCATGACATCGTCAGTGACATCACTCATGACATCTCAAATGACATCTCTGATGACATCATCCAGTGAGTGTGTGTTTTGTAAAAGTTTGTTCCATTTAAAGATATATACTAAGATAATTCATAAGTTAAATTAGTATACATCTGTAGTACTACTAATGAATGATAGTACTTCTAACATATATTATGTGAGTGGCTGCGTGACTATCCATGTGTGAGTGCTATCTGAGTGGCTTTATGGGTGTGTGAGTGAGTGTATAAGGGGGTGTACGAGTAGCTGTGTGGGTGAGTGAGTGGCTCTTTGGGTAAGTGAATAGATGTGTGAGTGGCTGTATGGCTGAGTGAGTGGGTGCCCGAATGGCTGTATGAGTGCGTGACTGTGTGGGTAAGTGGATGTATGGGTGAGTGAGTGTTTGGTTAAGTGAGTTGGTGTGTTAGTGGCTGTATTGGAGAGTGTGCTGCCATGGCAGCTTCTCTGAAGACACTGAAAGATAGCTGAGCAGCGACCACATTTTAGGTTGCCTTTCAGCAAATATTTTTGTTTTTCAAAATTGGAGTTTGTTTTCGAAAAACAAAAAAGTAATGACATTAACAACCTGGACTTTTCTCGCTGGGTTTGGGTGTAATTCTATTTTTTTCAGCTAGGGACAGGCATGGTTTCCCTGGTGATTTCGAAATGACAACTAAATAACACCAGACCACCTGCTCTAAATCGGATGGGCGATCATATTTCCTACAGCGACGGCCCTACCTCCTTTGTGCCATCAGTGTCGTTTTTCCAACAGGGAAGCCAGAAGGGTCATTTGTCTTCAAACTCTAAATAAGGACCTTTGTTTCTAGAATTCCTCATACTCTGATTCGGTGACAAATTGCAATGTTTGCACATCTTGGTTTAGATGTGTAAAACATTAGTAAATCAAACCTTTTTTCTCTGAAAGCAAAGCATACAAAGGCCACCACAATCAGTAAATTACAAACCATATGTAAGCTGTTAAAGACATGGGTTGTCTTTTGGAAAGTGTTATTAGAACCGTAGATCAACTTGTATGTGGTCTCTTACCCAATCTTACTTCATCATCAATCCCCAGTAATATGTGTTCCTGACCTGAATGTCCCTTTGTGTGATGGTATCAACTCGGATTGTAAATCCTTTTGTGACACAATTCACCAGATGGCTCCCACAACTCACATTCTATGCATTGTGCATATACCTTGCAACGTGTGCAAAGTCCATATTGCTGATGTTTAGCGTGCCCGCTCACTGAATGCCATCTTTTGCAAAACTCTAGGACAGGGGTCTCCAAACCGGTCCTGGAGGGCCGGATCCATGCCAGATTTTTTGGATATCCCCATTGAGATACATGTAGTTATTTTAAAAATCTGGCATGGATCCGGCCCTCCAGGACCGGTTTGGGAACCCCTGCTCTAGGAAATGTGGGCCATGTGTATTTACTGAAGCATGGCCATGTGCCTAACCAAGTGGAAGAAGAAGTACACTTAGTCATTATGCATAGACTAGGGGCTCCAGGTACAAGTGTAGTCATAATCCTGGAGTGGGTCTATGATGGATGTGTACACAGTGCCTGGTGTCCCAAGCAACAAACCCCATCATAATAATCATGCCGGAAATGCTCTGGAAAGAGAAAAATGTGCAGTAATGTTTTTCCAGACTTCTTCTCATCACTTTCAACTTGAACATACTGATAGTACCACACAACGAAATATGAAACACAAGGATATATCCCTTATTTATAAACAGCACACCCTTCCTGTACCCATGTTTGTACCTCTTTTTAATACCTTCTCTAATATGATTTTCACTTCAATGTCTTCTGACACTTGAATCCATGTGCCATAGAATTACTGTCATATAGTACTGAGCGCCTCCTGGCAGCGCTTAATTTATAAAAGAATGAGTGGCGGTTCTCAAAGCTCTGCTTAGAAGCCCTCAGCTGGCACTATTAAATGTTGGCGTGCCCAATACCAAGGCTGCATAGTCTTGAATCCACCTCAGGCCTCTATTATCCACTGCTGGACACTCCCTGCCCCTTTATCTCCCTTTGTGACATTTTACCTTCTTTCTCATCCTCCTTCTTCTCCAATTGAGAGGTTTTCTCACCCTTGCTGTCTGGTTAGAAAAAAAAAAGTGTCAGTCACCAACAATGAGTGCCAGTGAGCCCCACCAGCAACCACCAGCCCAAATTAAGCACTGCTACCTTTCCATAAATGCCTCTAGCGTTGTTGGCATCCTTTTGATTTTGATGGGCCTTTGCCGTCATAAGTAATCTTTCTGCTGTTATTCCTCAACACATTAAGATGACTTTAAAATATACCCGGAGAGGCTTGTAATGATATTAATAACAGAACTTCCCTTTCCAAAATACCTCATGCCTATTCCTACATTGGGGCCGAAGTAGGCAACAGCAATACTTTCAAGCAAACAGCCGGAAAGAGAGACTAGCAGCTAGATTCATCAAAGAGCCGTTTTGCGAGTCCTTAATAGCGATTATTAAGGAATCGCTATTAAGGACTTGCAAAACGGGATTCATGTAGGAATCGCTGAATAAATTGTGATTCCTACACATTCCTTATTTGTGATTAGCAAATTGCTAATCGCAAATAAGGAATACTCCCCACTCATTCCTATGGGCCTAAAGGCCTATAGGAATGAATGGGGAGTATTCCTTATTTGCGATTAGCAATTTGCTAATCGCAAATAAGATAGCGATTTCAAGGGTGCCAGGGGTGTCCAAAGGACACCCTGTAGCATCCCTGAAATGCAAATTTACACAGGTGTTGCGCACACACATGTCCAAAGGACATGTGTGTGTGTAACATGCAACAGAGAAAAATGCACTGAAGTGCATTTTTCTATTTTTTCGCTATTTACCACGAAGTCAGACTTCGTGGTAAATAGCAGCCAAATATTGCGAATTCGCAATTTAAAATTGGTTAATGAATTGCATTTAATGAATCTCTAATAGAGATTCCTTAAATGCAATTCCTCGCAAATATGCAATTTCGCAAATAGCGATTTTTGCATTTGGGATGATGAATCCCAAATGCAAAAATTGCGCTCGCAAAGTACCAGATTCTCAGAATCTGGCCCTTTGCAAGCGCAATTTCCTTTCATGAATCTAGCTGTTTGAGCTGTATTATGCAAAGTTCCTCAGGGTCACAACAGGTTTCTTTCTCCTGGCCCATGGAAATGAATGGGAAAATATTCCTTAATTGCGATTAGCAATTTGCTAATCGCAATTAAGGAATTCGCAATTAAGGAATTTTAAGAAATCGATAAAAATAGCGATTTTCTACAGACATCCCAAATTGCAATTCTGAAATAGCGATTTCGAAAAAATCGCTATTTGAGAATCGCAAATGATGGTGATGATACATCTGCCCCTATGTTCCAAAAGGGTGCCCTTCTTCGAGGTGTACAGGGCTCCGGGGTCACCCCAGCCATCCTCTTGCAGGTGGGTGCAGCCACTCGCCGGACCTGGCTGCAGGTGGACCTCTGCTCCCCTAAATACGAGGAGGTGTTTTAAGCCTCATTATTTCTAACATTAATTAATCTAATTATTTCTAACTGTTCCCAGTGCAGGTGCAAATTCGCTGTGAACAGCCCATGGACTGTAATAGGGGGAACTGTCCCACCCGAAAAAGGTGCACAGGGAGGCTGGGTGAGACAGTGGGCACCATTTTTATTTCCAAGTAAATCCCCTCCCCTATTGTTTGTTTTGTGCAATAATTATACTCAGTAATTGCATACCTAATGTAGGTATTTTCACAGAGCACAAATAGCAAAGACGTATAATACCAGTGTGGTACCTTTCGACGCTGCTTCTCAGGTCACCTCTTTTGTAGGGTAACAGAATACTGCCACCGTATATTATTCATGAGTGACAGTATGAATAATGCATTTCTATATCTGTCAAGTGATGAGCGACAGCGTCGTGTCCACCCGGTGTTGACAAACCGATAGTCCTGGTGCGCCTGTGCGATGGTATTGTGTTTCACTACCATACCGCACCTTTCTTAGAAAGAGAGCGATCTCCGGCCAAAGAAAAGAAAACTAATTAATGATGGCAGCTCCTGCAAAATACTACAATTGTGTAAAGCAATAAAGCAATGACCAGGGGTTGGTTACTGGCATTTTCCATGCTGGATTTATATGGTGCATTGAATGCAACTGATTGTGCACAAGGCAACTGGAAGAACTCGATTTTGTGGCTGCAGCATTTACCGCATAATTATGTATTTGCTGTAATTGCCACATATTCCATTGCCTGCTGCAAAATTCGCATCTTTGAGCAAAATTCCAGCTCAAACGGATCAAAAGTTATAAAATTGGGGTGTGTACTTTTGCACAAAATGTGGAAGTGTAGTAAGTTCAAAAACTAGTAAGAGGGAAATTTAGGAGAACTACCTGCGATACTCTAATGTGAAATTCCAAAATCCACCCAGTTTGTAATCCTGTAAATCTGGGAATGCGTCAAGTCCCATGGTTGTTGCATGGGAACACCCACAGCAGCACCCAAGGAACGCCCCTTTCGTGCCGAGTTATGCGTGAAAGGGAAACATATTTACAAGGCCATGAAAAGTCACGCAGGGTGCCTTTACATGGCCTTGTAAATATGGAGAAGCCACCGGAGGCGCAATGGACTTGTAAATAAGCCCCATTATCTCCTCAATATACTCTGGTCATATCTAGGGAGAAGAACATGAAAAAAAATTGTGATTTTTTTCCATCAACCATCACATAAAAGTCACATTTTTTTGTATTACCCAAACAATTCACACAATTTCATGTTTATGACCTTCAAACCATCATATTCCTCACTGCTGCTTCAGTGGCGATACCAGGACCCCAAATGTTGTTGATTCGGTGCACACAATACCTCATATGTTAGGTGAAAGTCTGCCATTTCAATAGCTCGCTACGAGGACCTTATCCTTTGGCGCAATCACAGTGATAGGAATATGTAACCCATGCATAGTGCTGAGCTACTCTGTGCACTGTTGGGTAATATAAAGCAATCACAGTGACACAACTTCACAACGTATTATGCCAGAACATTTTAGGCTTAAAACCGAAGGGCCACATATTAAATGTGAGTGAGGGTAATTTTATATTGAATTGTGCGCCATCTTGACAACTCCAAATATAATTCAAATCAGAAAAACGTAAATCGTGAATAAAACCGAAAAAATTTTGGACAATTATTTCACATTCAGATCCTTATGATTTTTTTTTCTCACAGAGAACGGTATAAGCATGATTCCCTTTTCTCTACAGGGTGTATGTGGGGAAACCGCAGCAGTGGATTGACAACTTGGACAGTGAACCATAGCAAAATGGTGATTGGTTAAAAGTTAATAGTCTCTCTAATTCAAGATGACCATTTAACCTTAGATTTGCATTTTAAGTGAAAAAATACATTTTTTTTTATTTTTTCTGTAGGGTAATCAAGTTGTTGTGGACAAATACTTTCTCTGTGACTGTCTGTTAGACTTGGCATCCTTGGGGTGGTTTCCCCTGACTTTTTGCCTCACCCTCTTGCATTTTTCACTGTGTGACGGAATTTGTTTGCTGGCTTAGATGCTTTGGGCACTTTGCCACGGCTGATCAGTGTCAAAGTACAAGTGCTCCCTGTGTAAATTGCAACATGATTGGTTATCCAAGATTGGCACATTTGATTAACAGGTACGTCCCTAGTACAGTGCACTGGGTGTGCCCAGGGCATGTAAATCAAATGCTACTAAAGGGCCTGCAGCGCTGATTGTGCCACCCACACGAGAAGCCCAGTAAAAGTACCTAATTCCTGCCACTGCAGTGTCCTCGCGCCCAGTATTAATCTTTCTATGCATGATCAGGAGCATTTTTTGTCTCTTTAATTGAGCACTAAGCACAGTTTGACAGGTTTACATTGTTCTTTGGTGAAATAGGCTCCACTTGTAACTGATGTGAATAGGAGTTTGAGACGGAGTAAACACAATTACCAATCTGTTCCTCTCTATTCTTCGCTAATTTGGCCAAAAGCACGTGGCTCACAACCATATTTGCATTTTTGATCAGACTATGACTTTCTGGCTATGAGGTTATAATTGGTGATCATTATTTGTTAAATTATGAGTTCTCTCGAATAGACTGATGTATAAAATGATGTATTTTTGTTCATAGATACACCTGATCAAGGGCCTGGTAGTGACCCGAAATGCACTGGGTTTGAAATAATTTGGTAATCTTCATGAAAGTAAAAGACGCGCCATTCAATTGGATGAATCAACAACAACCACTTGTCTTTGCAGCATTTTTCATTGGACTACTGCTTACTTAATTTTGTACATTCTGGAAACAATTTGTGGATGCATTCCTTGTGACTAATGATTTTCTATTATTGATATCAATGTCTGATTGAATTACATTGGGAAGAAAACCCTAGAGGGGGACACCGTAGTGCACCTGGTGTCTAGACCAGTGGTTCCAGATATCTTTTACTTGTATTCCAGGGGCCGGGGTGGAACCCCTTCACCAAGTACATTTTATAAGCATGAGCAAACTGTTTAGGTTGTTTTTGGTAAAGAAGAATCAAAACAAGTGCATCACAACCATATTCATCACTTTAAGAAAGTAGGCATTTTCTTGTTTAACCATGTGTGCTTCTGCTGGTTTGTGTATTGACTGTCTGGTTTTTGGAGTGACAGAAGCTGGGGATGTGAATTCACTGTAGACAGTCACAAGAGGGGTCGAGTTGTGCCCTGCCTATCCTGAGTGACTCATAGCTGGGCTGAACAGACCTTGGCTGCATTTAGAGTGGTGGGAGGAGTTTCACTTACACCGGAATAAGCTGTATCTCCTTTGCACAATGATGTCTCCGCCTGCTGAGGTCATGCTGCACCAGAGAGGACAGAACTGGTTTGGACTGGGCTCTGAGACCCATGCCACAGAGAGAACAAAGCTGAAAATTGGGTATAAGTATTGGGCCTTAAACCACAGAGACTTAGATCATTTCTGGACTCAAGGGGGACCTCTGCCAAGGAGAAGAGCTGGAAAGCTGTAAGGAGGAGAATAGCTCCTTTGCTGTGTTGCTTGGCTGCGTTGACCTGTAGTTACTGCTTATGCCAAAGAGAGGACATAACTGGAACCTTGCTGTGAATATACTTGAAGAAGAGTCTTCAAGGGCTTGTGTCTGCTTGCTTCCTGTTCTGAAGTCTCAGGGCCACAAAGACTTCACCTGCACCCACTGACCAGCATCTGGACTCCTGTGTGGACTCCTGTGTTCAAAAGGGTGCCAATTCCAGTTCCTGGGCCTTGAGAATTGTGTAGTTGGTTTTGCAAAGCAAGAAGAACAATTCCAATGCAACCAGTGACACAGCGACCTGCACTGAGGCTGGGGGCTTGATGCCACGCCTTCCCTTGGCATAAAGGAATCAGCTTCTCCTCTGCACCCACACCTTACCTCCATGACACCGTGCATTGTCTGTTGACTTTGTTTCCAAGGTACTGTTGGTTGGGGGTTCGTGTGATTCATTGTCTGGCCCGCGAACCTCCATGTCGGTGCCGTACTTTGGATTTGTGCCTGTCACGATATCGCAATAGCCCCAGGTGGAGATATTTTGTTTCTACCGTTCTATTTTTGCAAGTAACCATTTTAAAAGTACTATCTTGATACATGTATGTTGGATTTTTGTCGTTTTGGTCTTGTTTGGTTTAGATAAAGATAATGTACTTTTCTAAACTTGTGTGGTGTCCATTTGTAGTGTTTTCACTGTGTTACTTTGTGTTTGGAGTACAAATACTTTACACATTGCCTTTGGGATAAGTGAGTCTGCTCGTGCCAAGCTACTAAGGGGGTGAGCAGGGGTTATCTAAAGTGTGTAACTCCCTTACCCTGACTAGAAGGAAGAATCCCTACTTGGACAAAGGTGCATACCTCTTCCAATTGGAGACCCCATTTCTAACACTGTCCATTTAATGTTATCTGGAGAGTGTTGGTTTTTAAAAATTAATGTGTAATCAATTTCATGATGCGTTTTGATTGTCGAATTGTGCTTCAATGTTCTGGAATTCCTAGTTTAACCGTGCTGGAAGTTAATCCAATTCATTACAATTGACAGGGGCAATCCTATGTGGCATTTGTCTTTTATGTCTGGTAACATAGTTTGCCATGTACCAGCTGTTCACGTTTCTGCTCTCTCATCTAAAAGCAAATCTGGGTTAAATCATGGCTGATTGCCTGCACTCAAGTTCTTCCAACTCTCTGTATGATTTTCTTCATCTGCTTTGACTAAGTGCAATAATTGCAGTCATGCCCTCAGTTTTATTTTTCACATGTGGTTCTAGTTAAACATTTCATGTTGCTATAAAAGCTTGTTTGTTGGCTTTTTGAATCATTCCTTTGTGGTAACCCTGTGCCCTAAATCTAACCTGAGGATTTTTTGCCTGGATCGTCTATGCCTCCGTGGTTCTACTATTCCTTTAATATCTCAAAAACTGTCCCACAGGAAGATCTTGAATGAGATGATTTGTTGGATAATAGTGCAATATTTTCTTTTGGTTTTAAACCACACTGTTCCGCAGACTCATCTCTGGACATAATTCGTAGGTAAGTTGTTATTTTGTTGGTTGATTAGTTAGAAACAGCTCCTTATCTTTAGGTGTTCCGTACCAAATGTATAAAGCATTATTAGGACATTGGAATGTTGAGCGCTCCATTGAAGACAATGGAGTGCGTCGGGCTTCTAATGACTGGTAGAAGCCTGGAGAGCAACATTCCAATGCTTTTTTAATTTCACAGCTGTTGCTGAGAACAAAGACCTCTTGGAGCCCGAGGGGATTTAAGCCCCCTCAGGCTCTTTGTTTTTACAAATGAGAACATTCTGCCCTCAAGGAGCAGAATGTTCTAATAGCCTGAGAACCCTCAGTAGCAGGCTCTACTGGCAATTTAAGGCCCGCTCCCATGTTAAAGGCCCGAGCCGAAGCCTTTAATGGCCGGAAGAGCCTGCTACTAAGGGCACTATGGCTACATTATAGCACTTTTTCCACAGTTTACTCTACCCAGATAAAGACTCATGCCACTGTGGAAATAAGCTTCTTCAAACAAAACTGGGCAACAAAAATAGTCACAAGGCAGGGCGTAAAGAGATCCCCATCTAGGTCCCACCCACTTGCTAATATTATTGTCCCTAAACTCGAAAAAGTTATTTGTTAAAGACAACGCAAAACACTGAATAACAAATTGGATGGGGCATCATAAAACCATTCTGTCTACAGCTTCCAAGGTTGCTCTCTGAAGGATGCTTCTGGAGAGCATTGATGTCTAACGTTACCAAAATGTAATTATCAGACTCAAACTGATAACCCTTAATGATCTTCAATACCTGCACGGTATCCCTGAGTAATGATGTCATGTTAGCTATTATCTCCCTAAGAGAAAAACCCACTGTATTTGGGTAGTGGTTCTAAATTAGACGCTATGTCTGAAATGATGGGACATCATGGTGGGGTATATTTGTTTTCATGTAGTTTAGGGAGAATGTAAAAGTTTAGTATGGGTGGATTTTGTTCAATTAGGGAATTTAAACATCCATGCACTTATCCATTTTGTATTTTTTGCATTTTCAAAATTAGAAGAATAGAGTTCCAAACCTTGTCTGCGAGATAATGCATATTTAACTGATAATTGCTTTGGTTACTCAGTAGTCTCACTGCCTCTGCAATGTATATATCTGTATCTACAAGGACTGTAGCGCCACCTTTATTGGCTGGCTTAATCACTATGTATTGATTATGATTGAGGTTCTATGGGGCTTATCTTTCACCCAAGGAAAGGTTTTGAAAGGATTTATACTAATGTTTTTTGAGTGCCTCTAATTCTTTCAGAACTGTATTCTCAAAAGTCTTTGGCACTGGAGTTGTGGGGCTATATAGGGGGAGGAATGAGAGTGGTAGTGTAAATCCATTGAAAATAGTTCTGCTTGCCAAGGTTGGTTGCCAAAAGATTGGCACAATCAAATTTTTCTCATAATTTCAAAACATTACAACCTGAAGGTAAATAGATTGTTGGTAGCACTTAGAACAAACCCCAGTTCCTTTTGTAGTACTCTCATTCCATACTCATAATAAGTGTATTTAAAGAGGGTTATATTATGGGATTCTGTTGGTTGAACCCTCTGATTGAGGCTGCTGTTGAACAGCCACCAGACACAGGGTTTGATTGTCTCTCATTACTTCAAGAGGAATCGACCAACCCCTGAAAATGCTCCCACAATTGCTCCATACTACTGGTCAGTGGAATACACTGTCCTATTTTAAGTGTTTTCTAGCCATGTTTGATCCTTCCATGACCAACAGTCCTTATATCAGGCTGGATACAGCAACTCTGGAATATGCTTCATGGTAGATAAAGAGAAAACAAGGCATCAAGAAATGACCTTTGCTGAAAAGAAATAGAGACCTTCACCACAATCAATTTTTACAGTAGTGGCAGCATCTGTGAATACTGCTGAAGCCAGTTTGTGCTGTAGAATATACCATGTCCATTTGCTGGTTAATGTCCTGCATTCTGTGATCATCTGACCGCTGCAGACTTTAGGAAGGGAAAATGCTCCCCGGTTAGGCTAGGGAGAGCATGTACTGCTGCCTTAAAGCCCCTATAGCAAACTGTCATGTTTTTTGGATAACCAATCCCACCAACAGAGTAATTCATTATTAAATTTAATATTTGCTTTGTACCAAATAGGAGAATACTTGAAAAAATCTAATTTTAGCAGTGAATGTTGTAAAAGGGATCTTGCTAACAATGCAGAATAATCAGTAACAGAAGAAGAAACAAAGAAAGGTTTCTTTACCATATATACAAACTCCTTAAATGTAAAAGGAGAGAATAAAGTATGTTCTTACTTCTGCCAGATGTTTAGACATTCTGGAGGTCTGTCAGACAAAAATGGTCACATCTGGTCAAGTGTAAATGCTGAATGGTAATTCCTAAAATTCAGGAAAATGACACCATTTTGTTTGGAATACTGTACTTTGTCCAAAGAAATCCGAGCCCTTTTGGAATTACACAGAAATTTGGTTCTACAACTAGCTACGGCTATATAAAACAAAATTAATAAGAGGTTAAAAAAAAAAAATAAAAAAAATTATAATAATAAGAGGTAAAAGTAGCATTTTAATGGTGTCAAGCCTTCTCCCCCAAGAAAGCAAAAGAGGAGACCACTTTTCTGTGAGCACCCCAATTTTACGTTTAATTTCCTGAAGATTAATAATGATAGTTTTGCTTATAGAGTTTGAATTGAAAATACCTAAGTATTTTATTTTCATAGATTTCCAGCTGAAACCCCTGCTTAAAAACATATCTTTATAACAGTATAACTGTATTTTTTTAGTGCGATTGCTTCAGGCCTATCAATATTTAACCTGTAGCCAGAAACTAGTGAATATGAATTTCAAAAAAGGACAGGACGGATGTATCAGGGTTAGACACATAAAACAAAATGTCATCTGCAAAACCAGTAAACTTGGCTTCAGCTTCTTTAAATTTGTATCCACTAAAATTAGTAGAAGTATAAATCTTCTCTTTGAAAAAAAAGGTTACCATGTTAAACTATAGAGTGAAGGTGAATGAGGGCAACCTTGCCTGGTAACTCTTCTAGGATCAAAATATGAAGATTGTATGCCAGGAACAAAGACTATGATATATAATAAAGTGAAATATTGTGTTAGAGTTTTGGCCAAAAACCATGTAATTGTAAATCTTTAAGCATAAATTCCAAGATTACCCAATCTAGTGTGATTGTAGCAACTGGATCTGATATTCTTGATAAACCATGAATTATATTTTAAAAAGTCCTAAAATTATCAGCAAGATATGGATTAGAAACAAAACCAGATTGCGTGTGTCTCACCAAAGAAGGGATACATTCTCTAATATGCATTATCAGTACTTATCAATAAAATAGGTTTAACGTTTTAGCAATCTGATAGGTCCTTTTTATTTTTAGGTATCAAGCAACACATAATATCTAGAAAGGAACCTTGAGCATAACCTTCAGAATGAAAAGTTTGAAACAACAACAGTATTTTAGGAATAAGAATCTCAGAGAATTAAGAATAGAACTCAACAGAAACCCAATCAGACGCAGGAGCTTTGTCTTTGAGGAGAATGGAAATAGCATTTTAATATACTCAATGACAATATCTGCTTCTAATAAAGATAGGTCCAGTTGCTGTGTTTCATTTTTAGGTATAGTATCAAAATAGTTGTCAATGATATACTGTGATGGAGTATACCCAGGTGTTTAAAACTCCACAAAACAATTCAGAAAATCAGAATTGTTGTAAAGTTTATTACCCTGAGAGTAATTATGGACTTTTCTCTCTTAATTTTAAAGTAATTAGCTAGCGGTTTGTTATCTTTATTACGTTCATCAACATATTTGGCATTAATCTTCAAGAGTGTTCCGCATACCTCATTGGTAGATTTCTTGTCAATTTACAATTTTGCCTGAATAAGTCAAGCAAAAGTATCTTTATGACTGGAAGAGAAATATTTACACTCTAAACGTTTGATAGACTTTAAACGCTACAAGGACTCTTTAGCAGCTAATTTCTTTTTAACAGCAACATAGTTAATAATGAAACCTCTAGCAGTGGCTTTGAACGAATCCCCAAAATAATTATGTTTTGAGTCAATAGTAGTGTTGATGTCAAAGAATTCTGTAGCAAATGTAACACATTTATCAGTAAAAACGTAATCTTGCAATAAGAAATTAATAACTCTCCACATTTACAGTCAGAAGATGCTGATAGAAGATCCTAGAGCACCAGCACTAGGGTGTGTCCAGATGATATTAAAATGGTATCTTTTTCAGAATGTATATGAGATTAAGTAATGGTTTACTTAAGAAAATAAGGTCTATTCTAGATCTGGCTTGATGACCAAAATATTGGGGTTGCATAGCCTCCGAGTATCTAATAGATCTCTAGAATTAATAGCCTTCTGAAAACCTTTTCGCATTATATTGGGATTATATTTTGGATTTGAATTTCGATCAGTAAATGGGTCCTGTTGATTGCAATCACCTTCCATGAGAAGGTTAGTGTTAGAAATCACCCTCATTTGGATTCAGTACCAACCCAAAAATTAACATTAATGCCATTAGGACCATATATGTTAAAAATGGAAAAGGGGGCATTATTAATCTTTAGATCTAGAAATAACCATCTGCCATTATTATCAACTTATTGTTTTAAAAAACTTGTAGGTTTAGATAGAGAACAATGACACAATTTTCGTAACAGATAAAAATGTATCCAATGCGGTCAATTGAGGCTCTTTATATGTTAACTGTGTTTCCTGAAGTAAAGCAATTTGGCATTCCAATTTTGAACAGTGTGTAATGAATCTCTGTCTTTTCATGGGATTACAAATTACTTCAACACACACACCCACACACCCACACCTATATATATATATATATATATATATAAAAAATTTCTTCCTCACACAAGCAGGCAAGCATGGATGATGCCGTGTACTGGCCAATAGTACTTTATTGGGACAGCTGTCCCAATAAAGTACAATTGGCCAGTACACGGCGCCGTCCATCCTTGCCTGCTTGTGTGAGAACGAAATTTGATATTCAGGACCGTACCTGGGTGGTCCTTTGGCGACGACGAACTCGCTGCTCTGGAGCGCAGCGGCGTTACCGAGGTGGGGAAGAGTACAATATATATATATTAGAATCACAGCACTGTACGGTACCTATTCCATCACCTAAACAAGGAAATGCTGCTCACGTGAGGTCCACCTTCTTGCTTAATAATTGCCAAAAGTCCTTCTTGTCACAGAAAGAATGGGCGCACCGCAGACTTTAGGAAGATAACAGTCATGCCACTTTTATTTAGGTATGAAACACCAACACCAGCACCAAACATATGCGCCTGTTCTTTTGGAATCCGTTTACCCTTTTCAGTGAATTCCTAAACATTTTTCATTTAAAGTAACATATTATTAAAATTCCTGACTGTAATATCACTTTAACATATGTTTTTCAGTAAATTTCTATTTAAAAAAAATGTGAAGTAAGATGTTGATTGCCATGTCAGGTGTAGGGTTGGGGGCCCAAATCACCTGCTGTGCACAGTCTTTGGCCATTGACGGCTTGGTGTGGGTCACAGGGCCTGGCTTTCAGCCTGGCGCTACACCCAACCCCTGGCCACACACAGCTGACTATGTCATCTAACAATGTAGAGGGTGTCATTTTAAGTAAGGCAGACCTACTGGCTTTGTTAACACATCAAAATACAAAAAGTGTTGGACCTATTGACTTTAAGAAGTCAGCACATCAAAGCAGAAATATTTGTTTTGTCCCAGAACCCCCAAGCCCCGGCTGGCTTCCCAACCAACACTGTGGCGGGAGCCGGCCAAGTTTTAATTGTTTAGTGGATGTCCACCCTTGGGACCAACTAGTTAGGTTTCAACGGAGGCTGTGGGAGGAGCCCCAAAGACCTCATAGCCCCTGGCAGCTCCCCTGGCAGAAGCCGGACAATTTTTCATTTTTTAGTGGGTGCCCCAATACCCACCTGGGGCACCCACGTGCTAGATTTTGTTGGTGGACACAAGGGGAGCCCCCAAGGCCTCTGTGGCCCCTGCCGGCTCCCGTGGTGGGAGCCGACCATTTTTTAATTATTTTGAAGAAATATTTTCATTTTTGATGGTTGCAAGCCCCCCTCCCCTTTTGTAAATAATTGGTCTCAGCGGATGGGGGCCAAACGGCCTGTCGAAGGCCCGGAATGGAACTTAGCGCGAGTCCCTGTCCTAAATATTAACATACCAGTTTCGGGGGATGGAGTCCCCAAGGTCCATTCAAGGCTCATCAAAAGGAGGGAGACCACTTTTTTAAATTTTTGATCGTTGATGCAAATCCTCCGCTGATTCACAGCCAATTACAAAATACTGTTTTTGCTCCCCCTCAACCAGGTCTGGGGGCCTGGGTGTCCCTATCCTACCCCCATATGTTTTTTTTCCTTTTTATAGGGCAAGTGATTGAGTCCCCAGGTCCTAATATGACTGCCATCACATCCTTGTTGATATGGTCAGATCTCATTTTGAGATCCTCCACAGTGTGAAGTATGAAAAATGAATGGGGAAACACGTTTTGGCATTCCGCCCTTTTTCTCATCCTCACTTGATGGATCACCACAAATCTTTTCAGGAACGAGCTTAGGTGGATAAAACTTTTTTCTGGAATGTTTTGTCAAGATGTGTGAAATGGCACCAAGTTATAAGCAAACCAGGAAATGCTGGCATAGGGATTTATTTATTTTTCTATGGCATGACGCGTTTCAGCTGATGTGCCTTCCTTAAATGCCAATGGCTCTGGTGCTCACCTGAGGGTTTTTACATGCATGCTGCCTCGCTCCTATTGGAGGAAACCATATGGTTGTTCCAACTACATGTCCCAGCATTCCCCTCGATGGGAACACTGTTGATTGCTCCTTGCAACAGAGTCTGTACTGAAAAATGTAAATGCCTCTGCAGACACCTATGTCCTCCTCAATTTCCAATGTATGCAGACCTGAAGGCGCAATTTAAGTAATTGGCGTCTCTCCAGAAAGTCTTGGCCTGACTCAGTCAGCCGGTTTCATCTCCTCTCGGGTTTGCAGCGGTACGGAGTCTTACAATACCTTGAAAGAAACAAAACACCTGGTGCCACTGCTGCCTCCTAACAATAGAAGGAGGGGTTCCCAAGTGTGCCTGTGGGCGCACGCATATATCACACCAAGTTATTTCCTTCAATATGGGTACACATATATGTCTACCCATGCCAATGTTAAATATAGAATTATATCCACTTGGAGATATATTGAAGGTTAACCCTATTCTATTCTATATATTTTTTTCAGATCCCAGACGGCACACTATGTGCAATACCAATGAGCACCGAATTCAAAGATAATCTACACAGAAAAGCGACCCCAACATGAAACCTCTTCTTGGGCTACTACAGCCGAACTATCATGATCTGGTACTTTATCCTTGTAAGGTCTCGCCTGAGCCAGCGGATGTGCTGGACTGGTGAGACATTTAGTGAGCGGGCTTTAGAAATCCGACCACAAGCTTTTGTTTTTGGCCTAAAGCTTGCGGTTACGCGCACGGGCATGTGCACAGCCGCCATCTGCCTCTCCTATCTCTTCCTTAATAAGCGTCATGTGCCATCTGGCTTTCCTTGTCAAGGCTCATTTACTCTCTCGTCATGGCTAATTAAACTTTCAGTGCACCCCCTCACCTGCCTAGCCTTTCCTTATGACCAATGTCCCCCCCAGCACACAACCTGCCCCCCCCCTCCTGGCCACTCACTGCCTATCAGCCTCCTCTCAGCAAGGTCCCTTGACGCTTTTCCTCCTCACTGCCCCGGTTTGTTGCCTGGCCTCTTTTTATTGTCTATCCTCCTCAAACCCAGAGCACCGTTCAGGGCCTACCACCCTCGCAGGCCCCACAAAAGCAGCTCGGCCTGCCACCCACGGAACTTGGCTTGCCCACAGCAGACATACCTCTGACCGCTGTACTCTTTCCAGCACAGCCCTTACACCTCACAGCCGGCTACCCGGCCCCTCCCCTCGTCACTGCCCAGTCCTGACAGCAGCTCCCCTCTTTCTCGGTCATAGCCTGCGGCCCCTCATGCTGCCCCTCCAAAGGCTGCCTTCTTCACAGCCTTCCTCACCGCTTGTTCTGCTCGCTGGCTTTTCTTCTCACCGCCTACCTCCTCAAAGCCTGTCCTCATGCGCATAAGTAAAATGAAGTCACAATTTAACAGTATAATGCACTTATGCAGCTCTGCCTGGCTTCTCTCACGACTCTGATGTTTCTGTCCCTCTAATTAGCCGCCTGCAGCCAAGCCCTTATCAGCTCCTAGCAGACGGCAGGCCGGGCACCCTTTCCGTAGCAGTAATCTCTGACACGCAGCCCTCCTCCTCTTTAGCAACCCCTTCCCTGTCTAGCCTTGCCTCACAACCAACGCCACCCCCCTAACACACAACCCGGCCCCCTTCCCGCACACACAACCCGCCCCCCTCCCAGCCACTCACTGCCAATCAGCCTCCTCTCAGCCAGGTCCCTCACCGCTTTTCCTCTTCACTGCCCCTGTTTGTTGCCTGGCCTCTTTTTACAGTCTTTCCTCCTCAAATGCAGCACACAGATCACTGCCTGCTACCCTCGCAGCCCCCACATAACCAGCTCGGCCTGCCACCCTCGGAACCTGCCGTGCCCACAGCAGACGTACCTCTGATGGCTGTACTCTTTACAGCATAGCCCTTACACCTCACAGCTGGCATCCGGGACCTGCCCTCGTCACTGCCCAGTCCTTACAGCAGCCCCCCCTTCTCTGTCATAGCCTTGCGCCCCTCATGCTGCCCCTTCAAAGGCTGCCTTGTTCACAGCCTTCCTCACAGCTAGCCCTGCTAGCTGGCTTTTCTTCTCACCGCCTTCCTCCTCGAAGCCTGGCCTCATGCGCATAAGTAAAATGAAGTCACAATTTGACAGTATAATGCAGATTTTCAAAGCGCAAAAACATTATTCCTAATTTTATATTCAACAAGAAGGCTCGGCAGCACAGACCGTGATCTTGATTCGTGGGGGAGGGAGGAGGGAGTGATGTTTGAAAATTGGTAGGGCATAATTTTTAACCCCAATTTCAGCAAAGACAGCAAGTCCAACTTGTAGGCGGATTCGGGTCAGTAGGAAGGGGGCAGGGAGAGAAAATTTAGAGACCATGGTATCATATCATGCGTTTAAGGGCACAATTTTCACACCTATTTTCTAAACAAGCATTGGCATAGCCAATAGGTCTTGCCTTTGGAACCTTATAAGTATTTAGTTATGCAGCACAATATCCTTACTGCAACAACATTAACTGTTGCATGGCTAAACACTTATATGGTCCCAAAGACCTATGCCAATGCTTGTTGTTTTAGTTATTATAACTATTCGCCATCAAGACCCACACCAATTATTTTGATAGTCGGGGACTAACCCAGGGGAGCATCTGTGAAACATACCTGGCTTCCAACGGGTATAGATACACTCCTTAATTACATTCAGTTAAACCAGGGGCAGACTAGCACTGGGCAACGACCCCGATCACTCCGTACAGCCCACCAGACTTAACCAAAGGACACTGTGGACGACATCATGGGAATTGAGGTCCGAGAATGAATACCCGTGGGAAATACGACAAGGGCCAACACACCATTAGGTTTACTAAATTCTTTTGAAGATTTCATGTTGATAAAATTGCATCATATAAAAATATACATAATCTTTTGTTCGATTAATTGTGGTGTATATACAACTTTATTGGTTTAATGAAGATGGCAACATTGAATAAAAGGTCTTTTCTTCATTTTTATCTCGCTGAATGCTTCGGCCTGATATAATGTTTAAATGCCTGTAAGATTACTCTTGTGGTCATCTGACCAGACTCTAAGGAGTCAAAACGCATTATCTACTGTCTGCCTGATATTAAATCAATGCATTGACCAGCATCAATTACGGGGTGGCTGTTTTCTTTTCCTCAGATATGAGAATCGAATTTCCTCTGTGCGTGTGTTGTATGTCGGTTTAGATTCCGTATGCATTTTCCCGATTCATGCTCTTATATTGGTATAATTCACATTGCCCTTATATAGGCATAGAAATCCAGTCCATATTTAGGCATAGCCCATGCTACCCGAGGTGGATCACTGACATAATATCGAGGGACATAATATCGACTACCAAAAATATCGGCGACAAAATATCGACAGACAGAATATCGACTTTGTATCTACAAACAGGTAAGTACAAAAATATCGAGTAAAAAATATCGTTTACAAAAATATAGTTTTTAAAAATATCGACTTTATAAAAAACAATGTTAAATTAAATTAATATTACAAATTATTTAATAAAATATACTTAAAAATACTTAAATTACCTTATAATAATTAAATAATTAATTAAAGTTATAAAAAAGTTTTACAATCATATTTGTTAGCACATATATATATATATATATAGAAACCAAAATATCCAATATTATTACCGTAGGATAGCGGAAGTGTAAAAGTACTATTCCCACTCCAGAGAGTGCAACAGTAGATAAGGCATTGGATAGCGTAGAGGTAAAAATTACTATTCCCACTCCAGAGAGTGCAACAGTAGGGAAAGTGTTGGATAGCGTAGGGGTAAAAATTACTATTCCCACTCCAGACAGTGCAACAGTAGGGAAAGGGTTGGATAGCGTAGGGGTTAAAATTACTATTCCCACTCCAGTGGGTGCAACAGTAGGGAAAGCGTTGGATAGCGTAGGGGTTAAAATTACTATTTCCACTCCAGTGGGTGCAACAGTAGGGAAAGCATTGGATAGTGTAGGGGTTAAAATTACTATTCCCACTCCAGTGGGTGCAAAAGTAGGGAAAGCGTTGGATAGCATAGGGGTTAAAATTACTATTCCCACTCCAGTGGGTGCAACAGTAGGGAAAGCGTTGGATAGCATAGGGGTTAAAATTACTATTCCCACTCCAGTGGGTGCAACAGTAGGGAAAGCGTTGGATAGCGTAGGGGGTTAAACTTACTATTCCCACTCCAGTGGGTGCAACAGTAGGAAAAGCGTTGGATAGCGTAGGGGTTAAAATTACTATTCCAACTCCATTGGATGCAACAGTAAGGAAAGCGTTGGAAAGCGTAGTTGTAAAAATTAAATTAGTAAAAATCACATATTAACCAATTAATCAATTAATATAAAATAATTAACAATTATTATTTAATTAATTAACACATATAAATTAATTATCAATTATTTACTAATTACTATCAATAAATATATTTACATATTTAATTATCATTAATTAAATTACTTCCCACCCTATTCCCCTACAATCCCACAACCCGCTACTGCATTAAATTAGTAAAATTTACATATTTACCAATTAATCAATTTTTATTAATTATTTTGCAATTACTATTAAATTAGTTGACACATATAAATTAATTAACAATTATTTTTAAATTAATATCAATTAATTAATTTACATATTTAATTAATTATAATTAAATTACTTCCCACCCTATTCCCCTATAAACCCACAACCCGCTACAGAATTACATTACGCAATTATTATAAAAACAAAATTAATTTAATATAATTATTTATAACATAAATACACACTTTTCACACATATTATTACATAAAAACACACTATAAAATATTATATATTATTAAAAATTCGATATTTTTGATATCTATATTTTATACAGTCGATATTACTTCACTTACCTTAAAAACGATATTTTTGTAGTCGATATTCTGTCCAGTCGATATTTTGTCCAGTCTATATTATTTACTCGATATTATGTCCAAACGATATTTTGGACTCGATATTATGTCTGTGAACAGATAGATAGATAGATAGATAGATAGATAGATAGATAGATAGATAGATAGATAGATAGATAGATAGATAGATAGATAGATAGATAGATAGTTATAGTTTTATAGGTAGCTCTGGTTTTATAGTTAGGACCATGTTTCCACAGGAATAGCGTTCTTTGACTTGCCTATATCGTTGGTGGTGTTTGAAGAATCTTCATGAAAAAGGTTTGGTCAAAAAAGGGTGTTTCCAATGTTAATTCCCATAGGGGTTTTGAACATGACTACAGCTCAAACTGCTGGACGAATTACACCAAATTGGGCAGAAATGTATATTTGTAATGAGATTGCGCTTTTGGTTATTTGGTGTAAATCAATTCAGTAGTTTTGGAGATATTAAAGGAAATCCATATTTGCATCTCTATGGATGCCGATCTTCTAAGTATCTGACAGTCTCCGTGCTGAAATCTGATTGACTGCCAACAATTCAACCAGGAAGTGTTGGCAGCCACCTTGGGACTCGGCTGAAGCTGAGCCCCCCAAAAAAAGAAAAGGGGGCATGGTAGGAATACCCTAACCCCCCAACTATGGTCCTGGGGTCCCCATGGGACCCTGCCAAGACAAAAAGCACTTTAAAAAATGTAAATTGTTGTAAAATATTGACGAAGTCGCAAATCCACAGCAAAAAACAAGTGTGGTCTCCTGCGATTGTTTACATTATAGTCCCAGGTGGGCCACGTTCTGGGGCCATGTGGGCATTAAAAATTAAAAGGAGGGGACTGCACAGGGTCCACCCTCCGAGGGCTCTTTGAGCCCCGAGCACCACCAGCTCCCCAGGGCTTTGTTTTTAATAAAAGAGTGGGGCTGCTCAGATCCCCTTCCTAGGCTTCCTAGAAGCCCCAGGGACCACCACCTTCCCAGGTCTTTGTTTTCAATAATGATGGGGGACTGCCACCTCCCAGGGCTGGCTCCTGCTATGTCTTGGGATGACCGCCTCAGGACATTGCAGTTTGCATAGCAGTGATGGAATCAATGTGAGGACAAGCCATGACCCAGCCGCCTCGCTGCTGTTGCATGCCGGGGGAATCCCTGAAACTCGGCTGTCGGATTGATTGACAGTCTGTCATCCAGCGCGGCAGCTAGGCAGCAAGGCAGCGCAGCAGCGAGGACGCCGTTGCATGCCCAGCTCAAAGGATTATCGGATGATTCGCAGCAGAACAGAGGGCTGCCTAATACTCTGCGTGGCTATCTTCTTTAGGCGCCGGCATCGGGGCTGTCTTGGAACAGTGGTTTCTATGGCCCTGAACGCACGATCACCGGCGGCGGTCAAACTGCACTTCTGGCAGCCAGACAGGAGCAACAGAGCTCTGGGAAAGAGGATGACGACGAGGCAGCAAAAAAACAAATTGAACCTAATACAGGCCGAAGGAGAGAAGGCGGACGTGACCCTGAAAGGTAAACGGGACTTGGGGGCAGTTAGGAAGACTACTCTAAAGACTACTCTAAAACCTAATACAGCTAAGGAGGTAACCTTGAATAGCCCAGGACACCCTCCAGGGCACCCTCCCTCAATTAGCCAACATTTTGCAAGCTTGGGAACTAAATCTACAACCGCCTCAACTGCTCCCACTAACACCCCGGCAGACGCTAGCTCAATAGAGAGCGGGAATGACAGGCAGAACCATCAGGATAACTGCTCCCAAGATCTCTCACCTGAGGAGATAACGCAATTATCGCAAAGAAGAGCCCCAAATGTGAGCCTAGAGACAGGGACATTCACTGCACTAGCGGCAAATGATGCTGGGGGTATGGAGCAAGCGATACCTGTAGTCGGAGTGACCGAAGGAGGGAGCAGAGATAATGATAATGGAGAGATCCTTGTTTTTAATCATGACGGCCCTCCTCCTCAAACCCCAGACCCTGGCACGGAGCATTTTTTCTCGGTATCCAACGGTTCTGAAACCGAAAACGACCGAGAGAGCTACTCGTTGTCAGAAGACCCCCAGTCAGAAGGGCTCTTGAGTGAAGGAGAGGCCTCTCAAAGTAAAACAATGGATACGGTACTAAGGAAAAGACAGTCTAGAAAAAAACGTAGACAACTAAAGTGGGATTACACTGACTCCCCTAGCTTGACACCCAACGGGGAAGGTGCAATGTCACAGTTACCTAGTAAATTACCCACCCCAGAACCTGAAGCACCCTCACTTGCCTCCATCCTTAAATCCATCAAACAATTCCAAGAAGAGGTGCGATGCGATAGCCACACAGCTAGAAATGCTGCTAAGAGATTGTAGTCTGGTATGAGGAAACTGAACAAAGCATGTACTGAAATTGGGGACAGGGTGGTAATGGTGGAGGCCAGGATGGAGGTACTGGAAGTAGAGGTAGCTAAAGTCAAAGAGCAGGGTAGCTCTCACGAAGCGTGTCTGACTGATCTAATGACAAAACTCGAGGACCAGGAAAACAGGTTACGCCGAAACAACTTGCGACTGCTAGGCGTCCCGGAGGGAGTGGAAGGGGGTGACCCTAGGGGGTATGTAGTCAGACTACTTCAAGCCGCGTTTCCAGAAGAGACTAATTGGAACTGGGATCTCGAAGTGTAGAGAGCGCACAGATTCCCATTCAACATCAAAGCAAGAAGGGGGAAGCTCATACCAACTCAAAACCCCGAGTCTTCCTAGTATTCTTTGGTAACTTTTTACTGAGCCAGGAGGTCTATGATCAGGCAAGACCAAATGCGCAGAAAGAAGCGAATGGGGTCAAATTCTTCGCAAAACCAGATTTCTATCACGCTACAGTCGAGCGCCGGTGGAGACTTCGCCAATTAATCTCGCCCTTTCAACAACAAGGAGCAAAGTCTTCCTCATGAACCCGGCCAGGCTAAAAGTATTGCACGAGGGGAAAACCTGTGTCTTCCTCTCAGAAGTTAAGGCAGGAGAATTCCTAAAGGTCATCACTGAAGGGAGGTCTCAGAGAAGCTGAATTGAGTCATGAATTAGACTAACATATTCTGGTTGTGACATTAAGGATTCCAGCCTCTCTATTTGTCTTTTTGTTGATTTTCTTTTGCGGTTTTGTTTTTTTATCGGCTGCTTTTTTGGGTTTTTTTTTTTTACTACACTGTTCTTTTGTTTCTACAACTAAATAGTGGCGGGCGGCTGGAACTCACACATGATCTCCATCTTACAAGACCATCTTGACTGCTCAGCAAGAGTGTGGGGGAGGAGGGTGGGCACACCTAAAAATGAGGTACCAAGGGAAGCACTTAGACACAATGGGCCAGATTTTAAGGAGGGAGAAAAGAGAGGAAAAACATTACTGCACACAGGGGCTTCATGGCAAGGACTGGAAACCGTAGTAGAAGCTGAGGCTGGGAAACTTAGGCTAACTAGAGTAAATAAAGAACAAGCATTTACAATGCAATGGTTTTGCCTTTGTTAAAGTTAGAGCTATTGACATTGCTCTTGACATTATTTTTATATGTTTTTTTTTAACATAAATAAATGGCATTGTCATTTACAATGCCACTAGCTTTATCTCTCGCAAATGACACACACAAACACACACAGAGCCCCCCCACACACACCCACACAGAGCCCCCCACACACACAGCCACACAAAGCTCCCCACACAGAGCCCTCCACACACCCACACAGAGCCTTCCACACACACCCACACAGCACAAGCAGGCAACAGGGGCACGAAAACGGAGGCACAAGCAGGCAACAGGGGCACACGGAGGCACAAGCAGGCAATAGGGGCACACAGAGGCACAAGCAGGCAATAGGGGCACACAGAGGCACAAGCAGGCAACAGGGTCACGAAAACATGCACAAGCAGGCAAAAGGGTCACAAGCAGGAATTGTAATTTAGACGGGGCTGAAGTGGAGAACGGTCAGTAGGGAAGTAGTGCGGCTGGTGCAGTGGTACCAGGCTGAAAGGTGAGAGGGGCTGTCTGCACCCCAGTTTGGACAGTTTCCACTACCTAACAGGGATTGGTGGGAGGGGGGTGTACTTCTTGCTTTCTTTAGGGCTGTTACTTCGGGGACGCAGTGCACGCTCTTGCCTGCTGCCTGCTGCCGCCGGGACACGACAACAGGCAGGGAGAGGACAGGCTGGGAGTGGGCAGGGAGGGGACAGGCTGGGAGAGGGCAGGTTGGGAGAGGGCAGGCTGGAAGTGGACAAGCTGGGAGAGGACAGGCTGGGAAAGGTCATGGAGGGGACAGGCTGGGAGAGGGCAGGCTGGAAGTGGACAGGCTGGAAGAGGACAGACTGGGAAAGGGCAGGGAGGGGACAGGCTGGGAGTGGGCAGGCTGGGAGTGGGCAGGCTGCGAGAGGACAGGCTGCGAGAGGACAGGCTGCGAGAGGACAGGCAGGGAGGGGACAGGCTGGAAGTGGACAAGCTGGGAGAGGACAGGCTGGGAAAGGTCATGGAGGGGACAGGCTGGGAAAGGTCATGGAGGGGACAGGCTGGGAGAGGGCAGGCTGGAAGTGGACAGGCTGGAAGAGGACAGGCTGGGAAAGGGCAGGGAGAGGGCAGGCTGGGAGTGGACAGGCTGGGAGTGGACAGGCTGGGAGTGGGCAGGCTGCGAGAGGACAGGCTGCGAGAGGACAGGCTGCGAGAGGACAGGCTGCGAGAGGACAGGCTGCGAGAGGACAGGCTGCGAGAGGACAGGCTGCGAGAGGACAGGCTGCGAGAGGACAGGCTGCGAGAGGGCAGGCTGGGAGAGGGCAGGCTGGGAGAGGGCAGGCTGGGAGAGGGCAGGCTGGGAGAGGGCAGGCTGGGTGACGACAGGCTGGGAAGCAGAGAGGGTCTTAACTGAGAAGTCTGCCAGCGCGGAGCTCTCCGGGGCGCAGAGCAGCAGCAGGGCCCAGCAGAGCAGGGCGGGGGGCGGTAGGGGCTCGCAGAGGTGGCTCCTGGGGCAGCCGACCAGGTCCACCATGGTTTGGCTCCGAGCCCCAAGCTCACATGGTGCCAGCCCTCCTCCGGGGCAGGCGCTTCACACCTTTGTGACACTTCACACCCCTTCACTGGCCTCTTTTTAACAGAAGGCGATGGTTGTCAAGCTATGCTCCTTGCTAATAAACTAGCGGGTCAAAAAGGGACATTTGCACCTAAAGTATCGGAGAAACCGATACTGGAAACACACACAAGGGCTGAAGTAATGTGCTTAATTAATTGTATTTAACGCACTCCAATTTAACATATATGAGATATGATCACATTCACAGGAGTACATTATGCATTTTACGGACCTTCATTTGAAAACATGGACACATAAAACGTTGACACAACCATGCATACTAAGGCCGAGGGAGACAGCCTGGCATCTGATATATTGGGTAACACCGGTTCTTGTCCTTGTGTCTCGTCCATGCAACGAAAGTACTGACGTTCTCGGATGGGTGTGCGCTTACCTATGAGCAGGGCATATAGGATCTGAATGAGGGGCTCGTGTTTCAGCCCCCTAAAGGCAGTGCTGGGGATCCGTTCCAGAATCCCCTCGTAGATGCGCCGTGCCACCTCATGGTCCGAGGGCTGAAATTCCCGAATGTAAACCCGGTCCTTGGTCCTGGCATCCTCCTCTTCAGCGGCGACAAAGGACGAGGAGACCGGGGCAGCTGCTGGCATCAAGGGCCACATCTGGGAGGAGGACACGATCTGGGCATCTTTCTGTGTGCTCCCCGGTATGGAATTGTGATCTTCAGCCACTATTTTACTCTTGCAAACCATTTTGGAAGACGAATACATCCTAAGTCATTCCGATCCTTACGACTCGTGTGGGGGGAAGGGGGGGGGGGAGGGAGGGGGACTCACGCGGGGGTTAAAAAGTACATTTTTTTAAAATAAGAAAACTTACCTGACTGCCCGTGTCCGCGTCAGAGCGGAGGAAGCAGCTCTAGTGATTACGCGACTCTTTGCACCTGCCCTCCTCACCACATCTGTTGCCTACAGCCACCGGAAGCCCCTCTTTTTCGTCCACTTCTCACCACATCCAGTTTAGATTACAATTTACAAGTAAAGCGCCTCGAGGCCAGGCTTCCCTCCTCTGCTTGCTAACACCCTTCACAGTTTGCTACACTATTGGTTAAAGCTTTGCTGATGCATTGCTGCTCTCAAGTTGCTGCCAGTGCCAGTTTAGTTGCTCCCTTGGTTAATCATTTGCATAGTTACACCCATGTTTATGCCATGGCTTTGAAAATAAATGTGGCCCATTAACACATAACATGTTATTTAGATTAACCGTACTAATAAGCGCACATTCACACGTTACTACTTCGGTGCAAAGATCAAATTAGATGTTATTATCGCAATTCAGCAAAAGAAGCAGGAGAAAAACACCTATGTTGCTTCACAGATTGCATTCAACTATTACTCTACACAGGGAAACAACTCCCCTAATAGTCACAGATATCCCTTCGGTGTGGTTGTACAGTGCTGAACAAATTGCAATAGCCTCTGCATCCTGATTTCAGTGAAATATGGTTACAAAAATAAATAAAGAAAAGAAACAGAATAAAATTCTCCAGCACAAACCATATATGCAGGTGCACAATATATAACATGAGATTTAGTACCACAGTTGAGTTTAGGGAGGGGGGTCATGGCCTGTTTTACAATGGAAATAAAAGACAAATTATATACCTGCGTGTTTATTATATATATGTGTGTGTGTTTACACACACACAGAACTCCCGCTCCCGAAGAATAATTTATGTATCTCATTGATTTCCTTTTTCCTGGTCACAAGCTGATTACTCGAGTTGACAGAAAATATCCGAATACAACGAACACATCCAAACATGATACCCGGATTCACCACTAGTATTGATGCAATCAGCCTCCCCTGCAAGAAATGTACACAAAACGGGGACATTTCCATTGAAACCACGGACCACTGCAAGCCGAACACTGCAGGAATCTGCGAGGCAACCCTTCACTTCTGCATACAATTGTGCTCATTGTGCATTCATAAAATCTCCCTCTTCTCAAGAGCAAACTCGAACATGCCCTGTTCTTGTACCACAGAGAACGGACAGCCGAACAGCAGGTGCAGTATTTGCATTTCTGTTTTCAAAAACATGTTCCGTTTTAAAAAAAGGGGCCAAGTATTCCATACCTAGTGTGGCAAAACAATCATGAAATACATAACGGGTGACAAGTGTTTTATGGTCTAAGGTGGGGATGGACATCTTGTGATTAAGGGGAGAGCACAGTAAATTCCCGCTTCCTTTCCCCCATCTTCCTTCTCTCCCTAAGCTCTCACGAGCTCTCGAGAAGAGAGAGACACTCGGGAGAGCACCTACCGTGTCACATTCACACGCGCACAGACGGTGCTGTCACAGGTACCTTATGGTCTAAGGTGGGGATGGACATCTTGTGATTAAGGGGAGAGCACAGTAAATTCCCGCTTCCTTTCCCCCATCTTCCTTCTCTCCCTAAGCTCTCACGAGCTCTCGAGAAGAGAGAGACACTCGGGAGAGCACCTACCGTGTCACATTCACACGCGCACAGACGGTGCTGTCACAGGTACCTTATGGTCTAAGGTGGGGATGGACATCTTGTGATTAAGGGGAGAGCACAGTAAATTCCCGCTTCCTTTCCCCCATCTTCCTTCTCTCCCTAAGCTCTCACGAGCTCTCGAGAAGAGAGAGACACTCGGGAGAGCACCTACCGTGTCACATTCACACGCGCACAGACGGTGCTGTCACAGGTACCCTATGACGCAGAGGAGACTGCAGCAGACACTTCCACGTGCCGAGCTGCGCGAGGCCCGTGGTGCCCAGTGTAACATGGCGCTCCCAGTGCCAGGCGGACTCGTGCACAGTACTCAGCCATGGCAGTGTAATGTATGCGGTGCGGTACACATAAATAACGTCCCAGTTCGATTTCAGATGTGCACAGAGTAATGTGCTCAAATACGTCTGCGCAGACCAAGAGAAGGCAGAACTATCAGCGTTTGGAAAGATAATAGTGGCCATCTTGGGAAGGTAAACGCAGGCATAACAGGCGATCACACCACATAGATCAAGAGAAGGCAGAGCTTTTCAGTGTTCATAAAGGTAAAGGCGCTAATGAGCAACACTTTCGCCCGAACTACCCGATATAGCGGTGGGAGGCAGAGATGTTGCTTAGTCACAACAGAACACACCAGAGACCAACAGATAAAACGAAAACAAAACTCCAACTTGGGGGGCGGCCGTCGTAAGGGCACACAAGCGAAGGAAAGTCACGAGACCTACACAAACGCCTCAAACCCAGCAGGAAAGGCAGTGTAAAAGGCTTAGCTGTAGTGAGACCAGTCATACCCAAGTCACGTTCTTTCCCCGGGGCTCCTCCTGTGCTCGGGAGCCTCGGGACGGTCGGTGAAGGCTGCTTCCTCCTTCCGGCTCTCTCCTCCTCCTGCGATGACGCAGAAGGGGGCTCGGCCGGCTGGGCCAATCCCAGCGCGGCCCCAACAGATAAAACGAAAACAAAACTCCAACTGGGGGGGGGGGGGGGCGGCCGTCGTAAGGGCACACAAGCGAAGGAAAGTCACGAGACCTACACAAACGCCTCAAACCCAGCAGGAAAGGCAGTGTAAAAGGCTTAGCTGTAGTGAGACCAGTCATACCCAAGTCACGTTCTTTCCCCGGGGCTCCTCCTGTGCTCGGGAGCCTCGGGACGGTCGGTGAAGGCTGCTTCCTCCTTCCGGCTCTCTCCTCCTCCTGCGATGACGCAGAAGGGGGCTCGGCCGGCTGGGCCAATCCCAGCGCGGCCCCAACAGATAAAACAAAAACAAAACTCCAACTGGGGGGGGGGGGGGGGGGGGGGCGGCCGTCGTAAGGGCACACAAGCGAAGGAAAGGCATGAGACCTACACAAACGTCTCAAACCCAGCAGGAAAGGCAGTGGGGGGGGGGGAAGTGCCGGCAATGCCGGACCAGACACGGGGGCGTTCCCGGCGTCGCGTGACGTCGGCAAAAGCCAAAGAATGTCGGGAACGCCCCCGTGTCTGGTCCGGCATTGACGGACAGGCCCTCTCGTCCAATGGCAAGGCTCCGTTTACGGAGCCAGCCAATCAACGACGAGGGCCGAGCCAAAGCCACACTATGCAACTCAACAGGATTTCGCCTGCGCCGAAAAGATGCGCAGAGCGCATCTTCGGCGAGGCAAAACCTAAAAATGAGTGGAATAAGCAATTTGAAAATAGTAACACTGAACATCTGTGGACTCAACGACATGAAGAAAAGGCAGAAGGTTGCACTTGGACTACGGACATTGGGTCCAGATATAATATGCTTACAAGAGACACACATTGAAGGGGCTCAAAAACAACTTTTAAACTCGATGGGATTCAAACTAATCGGGGCTACTACCGAGGGGGTCAGAGTGAAAGGAGTTGGGATCCTAGTAAATCACAGGCTTTCTTTAAAAATGGAGAAGGTCAAATCAGATAGTTTGGGCCGATGAGTAATCGCCCGCTGCTCTCAACCGTCACAGCACTCCTTCACAATTTGCTCTATCTATGGAAGTAACTTAGACGACCCAGGGGTAATTAACTGGATGACAGACGAACTGGCACATTGGCAAACTCCTATTGTATTATGTGGAGATTTAAATATAAACCTACCAAGCCACTGACAAGCGGAGAGGAATTGGAAATACACGAGGAGAAAACCAAGGGTATATCAAGCCATGCTAAATTTGATTGAAACACACGGGCTCGTGGACGTCTGGGCAGACCTAAGACCTATGCAAGATGGCTATACGTTCTTTTCAGCTCCCCATGGGTCACTTGCTAGACTCGACTATTTCCTTATCTCTTCTGGTCTGATTGATTCCTCACAAGTGGAAATATCCCCCCGGTTTTTATCAGATCACAACCCAATTATACTAACTCTGAAAGGTATAAATCCAGAAGCCCTAAGCATAACATGGACTTTTGAAAAAGCACTATTGCTTGACGACAAGTATAAAACACATATGAAGAGTTGGATTTCTGAATTCTTTCAGGTAAACATGGGAACTGCTCCTCTTATGATTGTCTGGGATACATTCAAAGCTGGAGTCAGGGGCGAGACTATTAGCTACTCACTAAGGAAGAATAAAATTGAAAGGGGGCAGGTGCAGAAGCTCCAGGAAAGGCTAAAGGGAGAGGAAACTAAATTAACACAGGCCATTAAATCCGGCGGGCTATCTGAGACAGCTCAGCAGTCGATTGCCAAGCTTAAAGCTGAAATTGGCTCAGTATTTGCGGAAAGAATAGAAGCAAAATGGGCCTCAACTCATGGAAAGATCTACGAATGTGGGGAGCAAATAGGACACCATCTAGCTCTCGCCATTAGGCAGCAATCAACTATAAATCCAATAATAGCAATAAATATAGAGGGTGAGGGAGTTACCAAGGATCTGGGAAAAATTTGCAAGGCCTTTGAAGGGTATTACTTGAACCTTTACCTTGAGACAGATGCTAGGCCTTTAGAGGTCAGGAGTTCTGACATTGCAGACTACTTAGACCCTACACCAATGATCAGACTTAGCCCCGACAAGCAAGAACTAATGGAACATCCCCCCTCTTGGGAGGAAATAGACAACGCAATAAAAACCTTGCCGGATGGCAAAGCAACTGGCTTGGATTGTATCCCAGCCGAGTTTTATAAAACATTTTTTGGGCAAATTAAAGAAATTTTCACTTCAGTCGTTCTTTCCATATTAGGTGGCACCCATCCTCCTCCCTCTTGGTCTCTTGCGAAGATAGTCATCTTTCCTAAAAAAGACAAAAATCCACACAAAATGTCTTCATATAGGCCAATAATGCTGATCAATACGGATTCTAAAATCTTTTCTAAAATACTGGCTGGCAGAATTTACCTAAACATACAGGACTTAGTTTCCAATTGGCAAAATGGCTACATCCCTAAAAAGGGTACCACTGAGCATGTGCGAAGACAATATGTTGTTTGACGCCGCTAAGATAGCAGGAGATTCGATCGCCTTAATATTATTAGATACCAAAAAGGCATTCGATCAGGTCTCCTGGCACTTCTTATGGGAGGTCATGAAGAGGGCGGGCTTCGGCCCTAATATACTGCTGGCAGTCCAGGCACTGTATAGAACCCCAAGGGCCAAAATTATGGTAAATGGTAAACTTACGGACACAATAGAAATCTCAAGAGGGACCAGACAGGGATACCCTCGCTCCCCTCTACTTTTTGCCCTATTCATTAATCCACGTATTTGCAAAATAGAGGCTAATCTCGAGATACCATCAGACACCAGACACGGTATAAGTACAAAAATCATAGCAAAGGCTGATAACTTAGCTATAGTGACCCCAAACCCCATGAAATCCATAAAAGCCTTAGAAAAAGAAGCCCTATCATGTGGGAAAATTTCTGGATATGCACTAAACAAAACTAAGACACAGATAATTGTGAATGAAAACATTGTCTGGACAGACAGACGGGTAGTTCCTCAAGCGAAGTATTTAGGAGTAAATATTATGGCTAATCTAGAGCAGATAGTAGAGAAAAATCTGAGCCCCCTATCCATAGATATAAAAAAAGCCCTCAAAAGAATTGATAATCTACATCTGACTATAATTGGACGCTGTAACGTAATAAAAATGACGTATTTCCCGAAACTATTATACTACTTCCGCACGATCCCCCTGGAATTTAATAACTCAATCCTGCATCTATTTGAACACATTTTTTGCCACTTCTTTTGGACCTATTCTAATACAAGGAGGTCCTATAAATTACTATCTTTACCTAAAGAGAGAGGAGGTTGGGCACTCCCAAACCTGAAACTGTACTACTGTCTACTGGGCAACCGTCTTGCAGTACAGCTCATGGTTACTACATGACACTTGTGGAACGATAAATTCAGGATTACCCTCCCCATATATGGCGTTACTGGGGGAAGACAGCAAGGGATCCCTATGGAGACAACTTGAGTTTGGGTACTACAAACGTGTGCGCTGTAAGACTCTCGAGAATGCATACCGGGTCTTCACCAACTCCCGAAAACTATTTGGATTGGGCAGACTGAACTACTATACACCACTAACTAATAACCCAATGATTGTTTGGCAACGCATATCTTCAGAGATGGAATAGCTCAGGAGTCAAGAGATTGGGTGATCTGATTACAACTGAGGGGGTAAAGACCTTCGCTGAGCTCAGCTCGCAATTCTCGATAGAGGGGAATCAGAGCTTCCACTATCACGCAATCAGGGATTTCCTAATACGCAAGACAGGGGGCCTAGCCGGCTTTGTAAGAGTAGACATTGTTGATAGATTGCAGGAAGGGATGACACCTCAAATAGGAACAATATATACTGCTATGAACACTAAAATGCCGGATGACCTGGAAAAAATTTACACAAAATGGCAGGCCAAACTCAATAATGACCAGAACACCTTCCACAAAGCCCTGAAGTTATCCCATAAATATCTATTGTCAACTAAACTGCAGGCCCAATTCTATAAGACAGGATTTTTCCTCTATATAACACCTAGCAAAATAGCCAAGTGGGGATCGGGTAGTGGAACTCTCTGTCCCAGGTGTCATGTATTCTCAGCCGATCAAGTACATATGTTCGCCACCTGTCCGAAACTTAGTCCACTTTTAGAACAAATACAGCATTTCATTGGGGCAGTTTTGGGACAGGACATACAATTAACACCCACAATTAACACTCTTGGGCTGGATGACACAAACCAGATTGGGGGCCCCTTCATTTTTGTAGCCTTGACCATCTATAGAATCTGCATTGCAGCCAACTGGAAAGGTCAAGATCCCCCTTCATTCGCACAATGGAAAGCTAGGCTGTTAGCTACCTGTAAACTTGAGATAGCCATCTATGGGAAAAATGCAAACGAGCTAGGAAAACTGGGCTCTTGGTCTGGGAACAATTGTCTAACTGGATAGAGGGGACACCTGAAGAAACTACCAGCGGGTAATAGGAGGAAGCGATGGATAGAAAATGATACCGCAGCCTTAGCCTCATTATGCTTTTATTATGCTTTTATAGTTCCAGTCAGGAGGAGTGTTAAACTTAGATTGTTTTTAGCTTTCTTAAGATGTAAAGTATGTTCTGTATTTTCTTCTCACTAAATTCTTCTTTTTTTCCCCCTTTTTTCTCTATCTTCGTTGTCCTTCTCTCTCTTTTTCATCTATTTGAAGTATGCTCAAATTTTTTTTCCTTTGTCTTAATTACGATGTGACCTAAAGGTGTGTGGGTGGGGAGAGGGGGGGGGAACGCTGGAAAACAAAAAGTGACGGTAACTTTGTAACTTCTGGTTTTTCTTTGTGACGAAAAAAAAATTAACATTTATTATTAAAAATAAAGGACATTGCAGTTTGCTCTGACTTGGCAGAAGCTCCCGCTAAGTTAGCACAAACACTAATTCCACTCCCAGCAAGCGGGAGCTGGAAACCGCACCCGCTTCCTGTGAGCTGATTTTTTTGTCTGTTTCCCTGCCCTCTCTTAGGAAAACGGGAAAACTGATGTAAGAATTGCTCTCACACACAGGGAGCTGCTTGTATCGCAGCTCCCTGTGTGTGAGAGCAATGCAGGCTCCCGGGGGCATTCCACCTCCCCCGCGGTCAACCAACGTGCTGACTGGGTGCCTTGGGTGGGTTCCAGGACTCCCAACATTTCAAGGCCAGACCCAGGGGAATAGGGTGCCCAGGATCAAAATCAGCCGGGGAGGGGGGCAGCCAACTGTATTGTGGTCAGGCCCCAGGGAGGCGGTCCCTGGGTTGAAATCAGCTCGGGAGGGGGGCGTGTGGCCCCCCTCCCTTTCTAATAATTGAGCAGGCCTCCCTGCCCACCCTAGTAGTAGGCAAAGGTCTTCTTGCCTTTACAAAGGATGATGGACAGCTTACCAAAAGGCCCCCCAGCATTTCCCACTGATTTGGGTGATGCATTCTTCATGCCGAGGAATATGAGGATAGCTACACCAAACAAAAAAGGACTTACTTCATATAGCTAAGAGGAAGTACCACTGTTTGGTGGAGATCTACCTCTCTGTAGTCTCGTTGTCCTCTCTATAGGAATATTCATGTTATCACAGATTTCTGGATAAAGGCGCAGAAGGAACAATCACATTGCCGAAATGCACACAAGGTCACTAGAGCCATTTCCTTATGGTCTATTTGGCAGCTGGAGTGTAGAATATGCACTGGACATTTACTCAATGAGGTAGCAGTTACTAATTAACCAGAAGAGAGTACTCCACTTGATATTTAGGGCATGTATGTTTTGTTGTGGTCCAGTTACTCACACAGATACTGACACATACACTTAGACACCCACACACACCCTCAAACGCTCACACACCCAATGAAAGACCCACTCAGACACTTATACACCTACTCAGACACTCACACACCCACTCAGACTCATTCACACCGACTCAAAGACCTATTCAGAGACTCTCACACAAACTCATAGACCCGCTCACTCATGCAGCCACTCACAGACACCCTTAGACACACACTCATTCATAGACCCACTCAGACTCTCATGCACCCCCTTACAGAACCACTCATGCTGTCTCACACCCACTAACAGACCTACTTAGAGACTCATGCAGTGACTCAGAGACTCAGATAGAGACTCACAGATCCACTCACAGACCCACTCAGTGAATCACGCACCCACTCCCAGACCCACTCACAGTCGTACTCACACACACACACACAGATTCATTCAGACAGTCATGCACTCACTCACAAACTGACTCACACATTCATGGAAGCACTCGCAAACCCATTCAGACACTCTCTCACCCACTCACAGAACCACTCAGATACTCATACACCTACTCACAGATCCAGACAGCCACTCACACCCACAAAATCCCTCACACACCGAGTCACAGACCCATACAGCTACTCACACACACACTCACCAACCTATACAGCCACTCATACACACACTCTCAAAGGTTACAGTTGAGAAATAAAATTTTAAAAACTCTCCGAAATTCAATAAAAAAGCAAAGTTTACAGGGACTTTAGAGTTAGGAATTAATATTAAAAACCCTTAGAAATTCACTGAAAAACAAATGTTACTGGGATGTTATAGTTAAGAAATATCATTTTTTTAAACCTTAAAAATTCACTGAAAACAAACAAAGGTTACAGGGACATTATAGTTAGGCTCAGATTTCACTTGTACAAAACCATAGAAATTCAGCATTTATGGTTACTTGAGCTAACTATAACTTACACCCCGCAATGCACTACTTATGACCTCACTTATTACAGAACTCATTGTCATTGGATTCTTTATTCGATGATTAAAAATCACCATAAAAGTACAAACATTCAATATACATTCAATTCATTTTTTTAAAAAAGACCATTAAATTAACATGAATCCTAATATAAGTGCAACAAAGTCCCAGTATGTTAAAAAACATTTTAAGCCTTTAAAAAAAAAACAATCACAGAAATCTCACAATTCCCCCCCCCCTCTAGTTGCTCTTATTCGAACCGCTACTTTAATAAAATTAATGATGCAGCACTATGTAAGGGGATCCGTCGCCTGTTGTAAAAAAATCAAAGCCTCTTGAGCATATTTTATGTTAGATTTTTTAAGGATGTCTACCAAGAATCTACGCCTAGGTTCAGAATAAAATGAACATAACAGTACAAAATGAAGGGAATCCTGCGGGGACCTATTGTCGCAGCCGCAGGTTCCCTTCTGCTCAATAGTAAGTGAATACCCTAGTGGTGATCCCAATGAATATGGTAAAAGATTGAGCCTAAAACGGTTCATTAAAAACCTTTCCTGTGCATTATGTATCAAATATAGATAAGGTTCCTTTCCTTCTGTGGTCTTTACAAGGTTATATGCGCACACCGTGGATTTAGCCCTTTCTTGCTCTGTTCTCTGTGCGACTTTGTGTGTAAGGAACGCTTTTTTAACAATTGTCTTGTGCTGGGGAATAATCGCTGTCGGATCCGCAAAGAGATTCCCGAGGCCCAAGGTTACCAATACAGACTTGACATAACTGAGCCACGGGATTCGCAACCATTTTGCTCTGCCCAAGCAGTCCTTCATTATTTCCCTGCTTAGGCTTGCCTCTGGGTTTATCCAGATTTTAAGCCAGGCTAGGATTGTCCTAACCTTTATCGAATCTTCAGGGTAGGGTATCCCTAACTCCCTGTGTGCAATTGCAGCTGCTAAACTGTGTGGGGCTTTCAGGACGGAGCGTAGATGTTTATTCTCCTACCGCTGCAGTTGGCAAGTATTTACAAAGCCCCACACCTCTGCCCCATAAATAACTTTAGAGCAACACATTGAGTTGTACAGGTTCATCACCTGTTCACGGCACCACCTCCCCAGCCTTCGACCATAATCTGCTATTTAATCAATCAATCAATCATAGACATTTATAGAGCGCTCTACTTACCCGGAGGGTCTCAAGGCGCTAGGGGGGGGGGGGTGCTGCTACTACCCGAACAGCCAGGTCTTGAGCTTCTTCCTGAAGGCGAGGTGGTCTTGGGTCAGGTGCAGGTCGGGAGGGAGGGAGTTCCAGGTCTTGGCGGCCAGGTGGGAGAAGGACCTTCCTCCTGTTGTCGTTCTTCGGATGCGGGGGACGGCGGCGAGGGCGTGACTGGCTGATCGGAGGTGTCGTTTGGGAGCGTAGAAGTTGATGCGGTTGTTGAGGTAGCTCGGGCCTTGATCGTGAAGAGCTTTGTGTGCGTGGGTAAGGAGACGGAAGGTGATTCTCTTGTTGACCGGGAGCCAGTGCAGGTCTCTTAGGTGTCCGGAGATGTGGCTGTGTCGTGGGATGTCGAGGATGAGTCTGGCTGAGGCGTTCTGGATCCGTTGGAGTCTCTTCTGGAGCTTGGCGGTGGTTCCGGCGTAGAGGGCGTTGCCGTAGTCCAGTCGGCTGGTGACGAGTGCCTGGTTGACCGTCTTCCTGGTCTCGGTGGGGATCCACCGGAAGTTCTTCCGTAGCATGCGCAGGATGTTGAAGCACGACGAGGAGACTGCGTTGACTTGCTTGGTCATGGAGAGGGAGGAGTCCAGGATGAAGCCCTGGTTGCGTGCGTGGTCTGTCGTTTTGGGTGCGGTTCCCAGGGCGGGGGGCCACCAGGAGTCGTCCCAGGCGGAGGGCGAGGATCCCAGGATGAGGACTTCCGTCTTGTCCGAGTTCAGCTTCAGGCGGCTGGTCGACATCCACTCGGCTACCTCTTTCATTCCTTCGTGAAGGTTGGCTCTGGCGGCGGCGGGGTCGTTGGTAAGGGAGAGGATCAGCTGGGTATCGTCGGCGTAGGAGATGATGTTCAGGTTGTGTTGGCGTGCGATGGCCGCGAGGGGGCTCATGTATACGTTGAAGAGGGTTGGGCTCAGCGAGGATCCTTGGGGTATTGCCCCATTGGCAAAAAACACAGTTGATGGACAGAATGTAGAACAATGTCATACATTCACCCCAGTACAAGGATCTGGGCCTAAATCCATCGTTTTTTTGCACTCCACACCACCCTGGGTTAGACACTGGCTATATGCAAATCAGCTCTGACCCTGTGCCTCATGGGAACAGTCCAGTCCGAACTATCAAGCCATGTCTTTCCCAGACCGGAATCAAGCATCCAAGGACCGGTTTCTGGCTATCAGCCTTCTTCAGCCTGGATAGCTTGACTCCAGTGGTGTGGAGAGCCTGGGACTCACGTCTGAGTATACCCAGCACACTCGGGGTGAAAATTGCAAAAAACACAGTTGATGGACAGAATGTAGAACAATGTCATACATTTACCCCAGTACAAGGATCTGGGCCTAAATCCATCGTTTTTTTGCACTCCACACCACCCTGGGTTAGACACTGGCTATATGCAAATCAGCTCTGACCCTGTGCCTCATGGGAACAGTCCAGTCCGAACTACCAAGCCATGTCTTTCCCAGACCGGAATCAAGCATCCAAGGACCGGTTTCTGGCTATCAGCCTCTTCAGCCTGGATAACTTGTCTAACCCAGGGTGGTGTGGAGTGCAAAAAAACGATGGATTTAGGCCCAGATCCTTGTACTGGGGTGAATGTATGACATTGTTCTACATTCTATCCATCAACTGTGTTTTTTTGCAATTTTCACCCCGAGTGTGCTGGGTATACTCAGACGTGAGTCCCAGGCTCTCCACACCACTGGAGTCAAGCTATCCAGGCTGATGAAGGCTGATAGCCAGAAACCGGTCCTTGGATGCTTGATTCCGGTCTGGGAAAGACATGGCTTGGTAGTTCGGACTGGACTTTTCCCATGAGGCACAGGGTCAGAGCTGATTTGCATATAGCCAGTGACTAACCCAGGGTGTTGTGGAGTGCAAAAAAACGATGGATTTAGGCCCAGATCCTTGTACTGGGGTGAATGTATGACATTGTTCTACATTCTATCCATCAACTGTGTTTTTTTGCAATTTTCACCCCGAGTGTGCTGGGTATACTCAGACGTGAGTCCCAGGCTCTCCACACCACTGGAGTCAAGCTATCCAGGCTGATGAAGGCTGATAGCCAGAAACCGGTCCTTGGATGCTTGATTCCGGTCTGGGAAAGACATGGCTTGGCAGTTCGGACTGGACTGTTCCCATGAGGCACAGGATAAAGGCTAATTTGCATATGGCCATGTCTGAACTGGGGTGGTGTGGTGAGCAAAGAGAACGATGGATTTAGGCCCAGATCTCTGTACTGGGGTGAATGTATGACATTGTTCTGCATTCTGTCCATCAACTGTGGTTTTTGCAATTTTCACCCCGAGTGTGCTGGGTATACTCAGACCTAAGTCCCAGGCTCTCCACATCACTGGAGTCAAGCTATACAGGCTGAAGAAGGCTGATAGCCAGAAACCGGTCCTTGGATGCTTGATTCCGGTCTAGGAAAGACAGGCTTGGTAGTTCGGGCTGGACTGTTCCCATGAGGCACAGGGCCAAGGCTGATTTGCATATAGTCATTGTCTGACCTAGGGTGGTGTGGAGTGCAAAAAAACGATGGATTTAGGCCCAGATCCTTGTACTGGGGTGAATGTATGACATTGTTCTACATTCTATCCATCAACTGTGGTTTTTTTCAATTGCCCCATTGGCGGCATTCATTTTACGGCAACGATCCTCTATCAGGGCATTAAATTTTAATAACCCGTCAAATAGTAAGCCCAGATATGAGAATGATTTAACTTTCTCTATCTTGTGACTCCCTATCGTGAAGGTGCATTTGTTGGAGGGTTTTTTGCCAGCAGATAAAACATAGGATTTTCCCAAATTAACAGAAAGGTCTAATGAGCCCATAAAAGAAACAAAACCATCAATTAAAATCTGTAAACTCTTTGGTGTGCGTCCGAGGAGGACCGTGTCATCTGCGTAAAGTAACACAGGAACATGACGCGTCCCTACTCAGGGACAGTCAGATCCTAACTGTAAGAGATACTGCTCAAGATTATTAATATAAAGGGAGAATAAAAAAGGCACCAGGATGCAGCCTTGGCGTACCCCACTTCTGCATTGGAAGGAGTCAGTACGTCCACCCTCCATGTTATACCTAACTTGCGCTGAGGTATTACTATGCAGTTCCCTTAAGATGTTAATAAGACTTAAAGATATATACTAAGTTACACGATAAGTTATTCTTTCTGTACTACTAATGAATGGTAGTGCTTCTAACATATGCCATCTGAGTGCCTTTGTGACTGTCTGTATAAGTGTGGAGTAGGTTTATGAGTGGCTGTATGGGTGAATAAATGGGGGTGTAAGTAGCTTTTTGGGTAAATAAATGAATGGGTGTGTGAGCACCTGTATGGGTGAGTGAGTGCCTGTATGGGTGAGTGAGTGAATGTGTAAGTGGCTGTGTGGGTGAGTGGCTGTTTGAGTGAGTGTTTGGTTAACTGAGTATATATCTTTGATCTCAAAAACATTTACGAAACACTTACACTTCACTGGCTGATGTAATCAGTGATGTCATTTGCGGCAGAACGAAGCAGCTTAATATCTAACAAACCTTCTTCACTTGAAAAGAGAAGTCACACTCTCGGATTTGCAGCAAGTTGTTTTAATGGTTTCACTCCTACAGAAATTTTATTCGAATCCATGCTGCCATTTTGGTACTACAACCAATAAATAAGTCTATGTAAAATGCATTGGGGTCCATATCTGTTTGGGGCCTCCTTTTTTTCATTGCACCCCCCTTAACCAAACCCTGCAACACTTTCTGTCATCTGCCAATGTACAACGAGGAATAGTTCTGGAAAATTTCGTGAGCTTTGTCAAACGGGAACAAAGTTACTAAGCAGCAAAAATCAGAAGAATTCCTATCTTTGGCAATCATAACTATAACTACAGAGTGGCTAACACCACTCTGTGATATATATATATATATATATATTTATTAGAGTTTTTTTACCTGGTAACAAGGATGCTCAGTATTTATGTATTTATGTACTTTGGAAATTACAAATATGATTGTGTAACATGTCGGTATCAAGTCTTTGCAGAGCCATGCTATACCCTGCTAATATTTGTATTAGTGGCAAGTGTACCTAGTGATCATTTAAGAATTTTAAAAAAATCTATGAATGCACTAAAACGGCTATTCTAAGTAATGATAACAGACTGACATGTTAAGGCACAGGGATCGATTTCGAATTATTTTATACATTTTTAACTATTTTCAAATGTATTTTTATCATGTGCTGCTAGTTTGCACGAGTGTAATGTTTACAGCAATATCAATCAGGCATGATGTCAACAGCAATAACAAAAAAACAACCATGATAATTCACCCAGTTGAAATATGTCTTCTATGACCATTCCTCCCTGGTATCAGGTGGTGTGTTGGGTTGTATTTCTTTAAATGGTGGTTTCGAGGGGCGTCAGTAGATGTGAGCAAGGGCCGAAATGCCTCATCTGGTCCTGTTGGTGAATAAAAGAAACTAAAGTCAGCACAAAACTTGGAGTCCGTGTCCCGTTTCTGCATTGGAGCGTAGTGGGATGTTTTTGGAAATATATATATTAAAATATATATATATATATATTAAAAAAAATATATATATATATATATATATGCACACACACACTTCCACAAATAGCATACTCAGACGTCTTCTTACATATTTAAGGACTAACAATGACAATCAATTTGCTTTCAGTTGAATATCCTAAGTTAAGGATTTCAGCATAGCCTTTTTCAAGACAACTGTGTCACAGGGCATTCCATATTCTGCAGTAGGTGATGATTCCTTTGTATACATGAAAGTGAAACCTAAAGTGATCACAGTATCTTGGCGTCATATCATGTGATCTTTGCTGGAAAACACCGGGCACACCCTTTGAAACAGCAACGCCTGGTTCTAACCTCTCACCACCTGTCAGTCCTTTCTGACTCACCTTCTGATTCACAAGCTTGTCCACACCTTATGAGCTGGCAGAAGGTATGGCACATTATGCTGCTAAAAGGTAAACAATAGCCCTTGATGCAGAGCTAGACTAAAAGCATTCACAGTGCTGCAGCCATTACCTTCCGGTAAATTTAAAAGTGAAAAGCTATCCTATGTGGCAAGGATAACTGATCTTTAAATTAATCTGGCTAATATCAGAATGACCATCTGCATTAAAGATTTTGGATCTGGTACCATGCTGATTTTAGACAGCATTGATCAGTGTTCATATTCCTCGTTATTAGCATGCAGAGACAACTTTAGCTGTGGCGGTGACCGGTGCAACAATTGTTTTTGGTGCCCCCACACTCCATGACCGGCTCCTCGGAATCTCTCACTACCACCGGGCAAAAGGGTCCCTCATTTCTCCAATCATAAGTTATTGCTAAACGCAGCGTCACCCCTATGAGGTCAGCGCCCCCTCCACAGGTCAGTGCCCAGTTTGGCCGCACCGGTCGCACTGCCCTCAAGCCGGCCCTGTTACCATGTCAAAGGGTAAAGAACTGTTTCTAAAGCAGAGGTCTTGAATTGGTATTGGGGTGGGGTGCCAGGCTCTGGCCATGAGGTGCATTTATTATACTCTAGGGACAGAGGCACATCGTTCTTCAAACAATGCTGTGTTTTAGCAAAAGAAAACATTTGCAGTGAGCCACTATATTGCTCCGTGATTAATGTCATCAGTGGCCAATAATTATAAGTGATTGTAATGACCATTCTTTCCCAATTTCCTAAAACAATGGGGCCTAGTGATGCACAGATTACAGACCCTGATGATGAACCAGACTCCTCCCGCCTTCTCAATTGGCCTTGTTCTTCCCTTTTGGTTTTCTTGAGAAGAGGAATTCCCTCTGGGAACACTGGCTCACTTTCTTCACACACTAAGTGCACTTTAGAGCTGGCATTTACACCTCACCACTTTCAAGGTTCACTTGCCACCCCAGGCATGGATCCTTCTCCCACAGAGCGACTAAACTTCAAATTCCCTCACTACTGGAGAAGTGTGGCTCAATGGTTAGAGCGGCAGAACCTGATGCAGAGGTCTGGCCCGGGACCAGGGTTCAATTCCCCGCCTCGGCGGGTCTTGGGCTCAAAAATTCCACGGACCTGATAATTCTTGCCTCGGTGCCTATTCCAATCATAGAGTCCCACTCTGCAACTCTGGGCAATAGCTTGCTTAATCTCCATAACGGCCCTCACAACGCTAAGGATGCCTGGCCTCCACCTTGGGGGCGCCCAGGAGTGGACGCCTCACAGGGAAAGCCAGGATGGGTTCCACAGCGGTATTCGTACAAGCGCCTTGAGACCCTTGCGGGTGAGTAATGCGCTATACAAGTATCAATTTACATTTACCTGGCCCAGGCCAGGTTAAAAAAGTATTCTTAGTCCATGGTGCAGAAACTCTCTCTTCCTCAAAGGCCTGGCTAAGGCTATGTGCACAGATGACAACCTAGTCCTTGAGGAAGGGTGCAGTCTATGATGCAGAGAACAGGCATTGCCATGCAGCCTCCAAAGGTTCCTTCTAAATGGCGCCCATTAAAGATATATCAAGAGAGAGAAGACGCATAACTAGGCTTCTTATTTTTTTTACCAGCAAGTTGCTTCGCATGGAGTTTTGTTAAGGTTTATTGAGAAATGTCCAATACCAAACGAGCAGCTAAATTAAGAATGAATACACCATGCCTCTTAATGCACTTTAAACATTCTAAAATGGCGTATTAAATCCAGCACAGGTCCACACCTCTACTATTGGATCAATCTGTGACATATGAAGGTGTCAGGGAAAGCAACGACGGACATTAACCGGGCTTATCTCGAATCAACTATTCGCTAGGCCAAGGCCCCGCCACAAGGCGAGGAGCTTCCCTTCCAAATAAATATTTTGCTAGATAAACTACTATTGGGGGCAGTGTAGTCGCGTGCGAGCTTCCAACTCACAGAGAACGTCTTTGTATGCATATACATTTTCACAATGAATATTCACGCTGTCGACTAGAAGAAATATTACTTTACCTATATTTAGAACTCTATTTCTTTATATATGTATATATATATATAAAGAAATAGAGATCTAAATATAGGTAAAGTGATATTTATTCTAATCAACAGCGTGATTATTCATAGTGAATTATCTAGCAGCACAGATAATATTTTTCCACACTTATTACCCTTTTAACCAGACAATAATGTCTCCCTTGTGCGAACATTACGGCGAGGTAATTCATGCTGAATTGAGGCACACACCTCTACAAAGCTTTCATTTTGTTAGGAGGGGTGGTCCCGTGGAATGAGGTTTTTGTACCGCTGCGCGGAGGCAAATATTGCATTTACGCCCCTATAATGATATCTGGGCATTAACCCAGCTCATCATTAATCTGAATCTCAACACATGTGCCTCGTGCCTCATGTTCTAAGACGCACCCAGTGCCCGGGAGCAAATTTCCACGGTGATTGCTGAAGACGTAAAGATGCCTGGCTGTGTGAATTCGCTTACCTCACAGACGCAGGCCCTCTCTGGGCGGTGGGTCTGGCCGCGGTGCATTTAAAGTGACAGTCGCACACCTATTACCATGCAGCGACAGTCACCGGCTTAATCATGTGCTTCGGTGATTTTCAGCGCAAAGGCTGACGCTGAGCCTTGCCTTAACTGCAAAAGTAATTTACAGTAATTATAAATAAATCAAACCACTCACATCGCCCGTGATGGAAGGTGCGCACGCGGCAAGCATAATTCATGCGCTCGAGACACTTCGACAGGGGTTTGCTATTTTCATTGTCATAAATGCAGCGAATGCAGATCGCCGCGTAATGAACTTGCACCCTCGCGCGCTCCTCGGTTCTGAAGTCCAGCAGCCTAAACTTTTAAGCAGACTGAAATAGAATTCAAAATGGCAGGTGAGGTCACTAATGCCACCTGAAAAACTCAAAGCACAAAATATCGAGGCGCTACGATTCAGTGCCACTGGGATATTTTTTTTCGAACACGGATATGAACCCTATTCCAACATCTGACCCAGATATGTAAACTTTTTCGTAATATAGAATTAAGAATAGTTAAGGATTGGTACCCTTCTGACGCAATTTGATCCAAATTGATGCTTTAGCTAAGATCTGACTATTTTGTTGTTTGGCACATATATAGCGCTTGGTCGAATATTATTATGTCATAGCCGCGTGTTTGTAGTCCAGGGCCTTATCATGATGGGCTGATCTGCCTCAGCACAGGCACCAGTTTGAATGAGCCTTCACAATTTGAGCTGTGGTTGCAGGTGAGGCCCACTTACACTTAGGGGCAGATTTACAATAACTGGCGCATCCCCAGGGATGCAGCAGTTATTGTGCGCCACAGCTCCGCCACCCATGGTGCGCCGCATTTACAATGCGGCGCACCATGGGGCAAAAACGGCACAGATGCGTGACGCATCTGTGCCGTAAAGGTGGCGCATTGCTGGAGTTGCGTCGCAAGCGCGACGCAGCTCCAGCAAGGCTCGGGGGTGCCCTATTAGTCCAATGCTGCGTCAAGCCTTACGCCTGCTTCAAGCAGGCGCAGGGTTTTGACGCAGCATTGGCCTAAAAGTGAGTGAGTGAAATCTTGTAGATTTCACTCAGCCACTTTTGCGAGGCGCACCTGCCCCGGAACGCCCACCCTGTGCTAGAACGCCCACATGTGGCGCAGGGCTTTACACTGTGACGCATCTGCCTAGAAGCGTCACGTTGTAAATGGGTCGCAGGGATGCGTGACGCAACGGCGGCTTAAACGTGGCACAAGTCCGACATAAATCTGCCCCTTGGGGAATTATATACGAGAAGTGTCACTTCGCTGCCCTCCTTGCAACACGATGGATGAGTCATATTTACTGTATGACGCGTCATGTCGCAAGGAATGAGTGATACGTCAGTATTGCTGACGTATCTGTCAGCGCAAAAGTGGCGCATTACTGGAGTGTGTCTGAAAACAGACGCAACTCCAGCAATGTGTCCAGGGCCTGCGTCACTCTTACGCCTGCCATGAGGCAGGCGTAAGGTTTTGACACACTGGCGTCCTAGAAGTGGCGCAGTTAAATCTTATAGATTTCACTGCGCCACTCCTACGACCCTTTCTTGTGGGGGAATGCCCATCCTGCATACATTATACCTGACGCAGGTATAAGTAGCGCAGGGGTTTATGGAATGACGCATCTGCCTAGATGAAAAGTGCAACATGGCGCATTATTTACGCCACTGCTGGTCAGCAATGGCGGCGCAAAAGTGGCACAGGGGCTCTTAAATAAGTACCTTATTCCTAATTCTTCTCTGAGCAAGAGAGAGAAAAACACAGCAGGTGGAGGCAAAGGACAGAAAAACAGTGACAAAGAGAGAAAGTTAGGATGCAAAAGAACCTGCAATAGTGAAATAAGGGGTCAGTAAGTGCTTGGTGGTGCGTGAAAGAGGCACGAGGCAGAACCAAAACTAGGCAGGCGCAGCAGCTCCTCTGCTAAGGCGGAGGTGCGTTGCCCCACTGCTTTTGAGCAGTGAAAAAAAAGAGAAAATGATAATAACAAAGTTTTTTTCATTTAGGTTTTTCCTCGCTTACTTCCTGCAGTGGAGTATTCAAAACTGTTCATTGATTACTGGGACCCCTTCCTCTTATCACGTTACTTCCTGCAGTGAGCCAAGGGCAGGACCATCCATTCACGTCGACACAGCCGCAAGAAGGAGGAGGAGTGGCATAGCTTCTTTTAAGGACACATGAAATTTTGCCGGCCATCTAAGGCCAACCAAACCGTCATGCGCACTTAGATCTCTCCCCCCGAGATGTGTTTTACAGCTGGGTGGAGAACAAGCAGAGGGTCATTATCCCTTAGTGAGAGCCTAACTATGGAGCTCACACCAATCACTGCGCTGCTCTCTTGCTGGGTAATACCAGCATGAGAGCAGCGTCTGGACTGGTGTAGGGGACCCTGTGGCATGCTAGGAGTTAAGGAGTAGAGACCAGAGGAGCACCGTCGCTGCAAAATGCAGGTAAGCATTATTTTTTCAATTTTTTTCCCCCGTGCTGCCCCCCGCGCTGCCCTCCCCGCGCTACCCTTCCCCGCGCTACCTCACCACTTAAATGCCACAGAAGCCGCCACTGGCAGCTTTGGTGTTTACACCCAAACATTCTACAGCCCAGCAGGAGGCTTTTAAGCCTAGCACTGTTGCAATGTAAGTTCTGCGCTGTCAGTGGGTAAAGTGTATTCATTTAACCCAATATTTCTCTGAGTTAGGGCTTGATTTTCAGACAGTACAGCTCAGAAACAGTGAGAAGGTGTTTACCTCTTTTTTGTTTCTGAGCTGTGCTGGCTAAAATACTGCACTAAGCCAGAGAAACAAAAAGTTAAATGAAGTCACTTTACAAACTGCAGGTGCATAACAATAGGTGCTCAGCTCTGCACTAAGCCAGAGCAACCCTTCCTAGTACATCCCCTGGTGTGACCGTCCAAATGGTTTTCCAATGCAGATCAGTCTGAATAGGGTTGTGCATATGGGAATGTGCCATTGTTAAGTGAATTTGTGAGACCTCAGGGGTTGTGATATGGCCAGCTCAGGCCAGGAGGCTCTACAGCAGTGGGCTTCAAACTTTTTAATGCAGCACCACCCCCCATGAAAAATAATCATAGCCCCCCTCAAAAATGTTCACAATTATTCTATGAAACTGCCAATCTTTACAAATATCTAGACTTATTTAAACATTGCAGTTAAGTTCTGCTACCATTTTAAAAATGAAATCAAATACATGATTGCCGCACATAACATTCTGGTCAAGCAGGCTAACGTGTAAAAGTCCCACAGTGTGATTATTAGAAATGGGGGTGGGGGTTCTGAAGAATATTTGGAGTCCCTTCCCATTTGACATCTTCTCCTAGCCAGGATATAAGTGACAAAAGATGTTAGTGATGGCCCATTAGAGCGCGGCTTACTGCTGCTCCCGCCACCAGCTGAAATTAAAGCACTGTTATCGGCATAATGCTTCTTTTGGCCAGAGCCTGGTGTCCCCTCCCCCATCACTTGAGGCCCCCCAGTTTGGAGATCCCTGCTCTACAGGATCATTCACAGATCTCAGGAAGTGCCCCAGCACATTTCCTGACATGTATGGTGGGTTTAGGTAGCAGGTGGAGCAGTAGTGGCCCGTATAGGGCGTGCTGCCGGGCGGTGACGTGGGGCGGGAAAGGGGCAGGGTGGGGGGCGATGCAGGGCGCGCAACGAAATTTGTTTTATTGATTTAACTGTCTACTTACCTGCATTCGTCAGTTTGCCGGTGTTTACTACCCCCCCGCCCCACCTCACCGCCCGCCAGCACACCCTATAAAGGTCACTACTGAGGTGGAGGCCCCCGGGCTCAGTACAAGAAGACACATGTTTTTATGCGTTTGAGTTGTCCAAAGTTCATATGTGTCATGCGGAATTTCCTTAAGTTAAGGAATGAAATGCAGACAGCACAGGGCGGAAACAGTGAGCACTGATTGCTTCTCTCTGTTGCCGACTTGTGCTGTCTGAAATTAATTCATTTAACTGAGAGAAATTCCGAGCTATATGTATGAACTATAGACACAGCAAATTCAATAAAGAGGCAGTTGGCTCGGCTGTGATCCTGCGCACGTGAGCCCGCGCACATGTTCACGGAAATGGCCGAGAGGCCCATTGGTTCAGACAGTTCGGAGCGTGTGATTGGACGTCTGTATTCATGCATTCTGCTATAGGAAATAGTGCTTAATTTGATCCGGTGGGTATAGGTGGAGCCCACCAGCACTCTTTATTGGTATACGGAATGTATTTCTCCATAATTATCCATAGCTCTAGAACAAGAGAGAGAGCGCGAGAGGGGCAGAAAAAAGGGGAAAAGAAAGGAAGAGGATTATGGAAAAATCATTTGAAATGGCGAGAGCAGGGATGAAAAAGAACCTGCAAGAGTGAGAAAATGTGGCAGGTACATAGTGTATGGTGATGGATGGAAGAGGCATGCGATGGAATCAAGACTGGGTAGCCTTGGCATTCGGCCACGACATTGTTCGGTAGCACCAGCCGCAGGCTTCTGAGAAAAAGGTTTGGACACCAGCACATATTATTTTACAAATTAAGCCCTGAATTGCGAAATATGTGGTGCTGTGCATTATTAGTGCAAAGTGCTGTTGTGTGGATGGAAGTGGTTAAATTGACTAACGGCCAGATTCATGAAAGACCCATTTTGCGAGTCTGAAATAGCGATTCATAAGGAATCGCTATTACAGACTCGCAAAACGTGATTCATGTAGGAATCGCAAAATTAAATGCGATTCCTACAGATTCCTTATTTGCGATTAGCAAATTGCTAATCACAAATAAGGAATAACTCCCCATTCATTCTGAATGGGGAGTAATTCCTTATTTGCGATTAGCAATTTGCTAATCGCAAAGAAGATAGCGATTTGAAGGGTGCCAGGGGTGTCCAAAGGACACCCTGTAGCACCCCTTAAATGCACATTTCAATAGGTGTTGCGCACACACATGTCCTAAGAACATGTGTGTGTGTAACATGCAACTTAGAAAAATGCTTTTAAAAGCATTTTTCTAAGTTTTCGCAATTTACCACGAGGTTTGACCTCGCTGTAAATAGCGGCCGAAATTTGCGAATTCGCATTTTTAAAATGTTTCAAGAATAGCATTTAAGGAATCTCAAATAGAGATTCCTTAAATGCTATTCCTCGCAAATTTGCGAGTTTCTAAATAGCGATTTTTGCATTTGGGATGATGAATCCCAAATGCAAAAATTCCACTCGCAAAGGGCCAGATTCTCAGAATCTGGCCCTTTGCGAGCGCAAATATGATTGATGAATCAGGCTGTAAATGCCAAGCCTGCACATTTCAGCGAGCTTGGAAGAAATGTGGACACTGCTGATAAAGTCAGATGGAAAACCTGCTTTGGAATTGTCCCATTGTCCCAGCCTTATTAGTAAAAGTACAAATTGGGGGGGCGTGGCTTGGCGGGCGAAGATGGCGGTCGCAGCCTTGTAGAGCTCCCGCCGGCCCGGACTTAATTCGATCATTTATCCTGACCCCCGAGCCCACTGTTGGTACCCAGTGATTGCTTTCGATCTGGTGAAGTCTCCTGTCTACTTTGGTGTGTCGATCCTGCATTTCTTCCCTTCCTGCGATCGGAGGGAGGCGGCGGCGGAGTGCGGCCTGGTGGCCGGCCGGAGACCGGGGTCCTCGAGTTTCACGACGCCTGGTGGCAGTTGCGATCTGGCGGGTGCGGGTGGCATCCGCTACGCCGCCCTTGGCTCATCTCTTTGGCCGCGATCGTCTGGAGATCAGGACAGTGCCAACAGCTCCTACCCATCGGCTCGCCCCCTGTGTGACCAACGAGCGGAGGCGGTGAGGCGTGCCCCGCGACAGTCTGGAGACGGGGTTCCTTGAGCCCCGAGGCGGCCGGTGACGGACTGGCGGACGGAAGTGGCATCCGATCTGCCCCCCCCTGGCCCGGCCCGTTGGATACGGCTGCCCACAGACCACGGACCCACAGCTTCTTCCTTTTGTACTTTGGACGGCCGCTCGTGGGGACGAGGGCGGGTGCGGCCTGTCCCGCCTGGGTGACGCCGGGACCTCGATTTTCGCGACACCCGGTCACGGCGGCCGGCCCGCATTCCTTTCTGGGGCCTCATCTGGGCCGTCCCGTTCAGGACTTGTGACAGTGCCCGAAGGTTCGGGGGTGGTGCCCGCTCTGCTCAGCGTGTGCCATGACCAGGGACAGAGGAGGTGGCCCGCCTAAACATGGCCCCATCGATAAATTCACCGGGCCGAGTGGTGGCGCCGGGGCGGCCGGTGGCAGCGGTGGCCCTGGGCCGGACAATGCAGCTATACTGGCGGCCATCACCCAATCCCGAGACATGCTCGATGCCAAGATTGGAGCGGTTGGGGCGGATGTCACGCTCCTGCGCCAGGACCTCCGCAACGCGGTGGAGCGGATCGCTGGGGCGGAGACCCGTATCACGGAGACCGAGGCGGACATTGGTGGCCTAAAGAAGCGACTGGCAGAGGTGGAGAGCATCCAAAAGACACTGGCGGCCCGCGTGGAAGATGCAGAAGGGCGCGCGCGGCGCAACAACCTCCGCTTCATTGGCTTTCCAGAGCGGTGCGAGAAGGACAACATGGAGCGGTTCCTAACCGGGTGGCTGGAAAGCTGGCTCCCCGAAGGGGCACTGTCTACGTGCTTCGTGATTGAGAGGGCCCACAGGGCCCTGACCCAGCGACCGCCGGAGGGCGAGCGCCCACGGCCTGTTATCGCTCGCCTGCTGAACTATCATGACCGGGATGTTATCCTGCGGGAGGCGAGGAACAAGGGCTCACTCGCCTTCGAGAATCATACTATCATGATTTTCCCGGACTACACGAAGATGGTGCAGCAACAGAGGCAATCCTTCATGGACGCTAAGGCTAAGCTTAGGGGCCTCAAGCTCCAATACTCGCTCCTGTATCCGGCTCGCCTGCGTGTAATATATCAGTCTCGGACCCATTTCTTCGATTCGCCGGAGGAGGTGTTCCGCTGGACCGATGAGGCGGTGCGACTCAGGCCCCATGCCCAGCCGGGGCTGGACCCGGGCAGGTCCCAGGGATCGTCGCCGGAACGGACGGATCGCCCAAACAGGAAGGGCCGCCATCGGAGGTCTCGCTCCAAGAAGAGATCGGCTTCCGCCAGTGCATCGCAATCGGGTGGTGCCAGGGACTCGGAGCACTCCGATGCGGGCAGCTGAACATTGCTGGGTCTACACGCACTTTGTATGCTGAATACTGAACTGCTCTGCTTTGGCTGGTGAGACTGTTTCATTCTGTCCTTGATGTGCCAGTCGGTTCCCATGTGAAGACTCCAGTTATTGCCATGGGGACGCAGTGGGGCTCGGGGGTACCGCTTGTGGGCCTCAGACCCTCACGGATGTGAGTGTTGTTGGGGGGGTGGTGTGTGTGTCATTGTGGGGTTGTTGGGATCCATTGGTATGGCGGGCCCTGGGTCCTCTGTTTTGGACCCGGGTCTCTCCATGCCGCGACAGATACTTCAATGTTTTCTGAGGTATTGGGGTGGTGGGTGTGGGGCGTGGGGGGGAGTTCTGGTGTTGCGCTTGTTGGGGGGGTTCTGGGTTTGGAAGGGGGCGCTGAGTTTGCAGGCTGGGGGGGTGGGTCCACACATGTCTGAGGCTTTGATTCTTGTCGATTTGCGGGTTGCACCAGGGTGGGAGGGAGGGCCGGATTCTGGACTGTGTATTGACAATGGCTGATACTGCGCTTGTGTCTCCTTCGAAGACCCTGCGGGTGGTGACATGGAATGTGCGGGGTATCCTGGATAAGATCAAGCGTGGGGCTGTGCTGCGGTGGGGGAAGAGGGAGATGGTGGATGTACTCCTGCTCCAGGAGACTCACATGCTGGGCTCCAAGGCCCTTAGCCTTTAGAGGTTCGGCTATCAACAGGTTTATCATGCTGGCTTTACGAGGGGATCACGGGGGTGGCCATTTTGGTACATCGTAGGGTGGCCTATGTTCATGAGAAGCAATGGATTGATCCTCAGGGTAGGTTTGTCTTTATTAAGGGCCTACTGGGTTCCGAGCCGGTGGTCTTTGGAAGTGTTTACGCCCCTCCCCCCTGCAATGGGCACTGTCTGAGCGGCTGTTTGCGCTGTGGGACGAAATCCCCGAGGTCCTGACCATGGTGGGGGGTGATTGGAATGAGGTCATGGATGTGGGCCTGGACCGCCTGAGGCGAGCACATGTAGTGTCTGACCCCCCCCCCGCGGCTGCTCCCACCCGATTGTGTGCGACTGTGCGTAGTCTGGGCTGGATTGATGTGTGGCGGCATTTTCATCCTGCAGTGCAGGCCTTCACGTATGTATCGGCGGTGCATGGGTCCTTCTCGAGACTCGACTATCTGTTTGTACCGGGTGCCTGTCTGAGCCGTATCAGGGATGCCGCGATACTCCCCAGGGGCCTCTCGGATCATTCCCCTGTCCTAGCCACCATGACCCTCCCCTCTAAACGGCAACCCTTTCGCTGGCGTATGTCCGCCTGGCAGCTGCAGCGGCCGGAGTACGTGACGCATTTACGCGAAGCGATCGATCACTTCTGGCGCGAGAACTTAGTGGGGGGTGTCGATGCCATTGTTGTGTGGGAGGCGCTGAAGCCTACGATCCGGGGCATTGATATAACTTGGTGTGCGGCCGCTCGGCGGGAGCGTCAGGAAGCCATTGTGACTGCCGCGGCCCGCGTGGAGGAGCTGGAGCAGCGTGGTCGACTCGGGGGTGACGAGGGCGTCGTGCGACGGCTCCTGCAGGCCCAGCAGACGTATGCCTCGGTCCTATACGAGGAGGCCCGACAGGCGTGGCTCGCCACGCGCAGCAGGGTGTACCAGTGGGGCGATAAGTCCTGCACCATGTTGCATAGGCTTTGCCAGGCGACTTTCCAGCCCCTAGAGCTGCCCGGCCTTACGGCGGAGGACGGCTCGGTCATGACCGACCCGTGTCTGTTGGCGGCTAGCTTTGCCCGCTACTACGAGGCACAATACGCTCCTCGTGACCCCTCGGTGGAGGGCGAGATTGCCTCATACTTGGACGACCTACTCCCACAGGCAGTCCCGGATGAGACTAGAACGGCCTTGGAGGCCCCGCTTACATCCGAGGAACTTGGGGAGGCCCTTGGCCAGTTGAATACTGGGAAGGCGCCCGGCCCGAGCGGTTATCCTGCCGAATTTTATAAAAAGTTCCACGTTCAGCTGGGACCCCACTTTCGCAACGCCCTGGAGGCAGCGCGGACTAGAGGCGAGCTGCCACCTGACTGGCGTCATGCCGAGATTGTGGTCTTCTTGAAGCCGGGCAGGGCGCCGGACCGACACGACTCTTACAGGCCGATCTCCCTTCTCAACATCGAGGCCAAAATTTTGGCGAAAGCCCTGGCGAACCGCCTTCTACCCCACGTCGCCGACCTGGTCCACCCTGACCAGGCCGGGTTCATGCCACGCAGGGCCACCCGGCATAATATCCGGCGGGCACAGGCAGCGATCGACGCCATGGGTGCTAGGGATGAACAGGCCGCACTCCTTCTTGCGGACATGGACCGAGCCTTTGACTCGGTGAGTTGGGCGTATTTGTTCACCTTGCTGGCCCGCCTCAATCTAGGGCCTGTCTTCTTGTCCTATATTCGTCTCCTATACACCAATGTTACGGCGTCGGTCCGTGTAGCCGGTGCGGTCTCTGGGCGCTTCCAAATCGGACGTGGTACTCGACAGGGTTGCCCGCTGTCCCCCTACCTGTTCGCCCTGGCCATGGAGCCCCTGGCGTCGCGGATACGACTGGATGCCCATCTACGCGGCTTTGTCTGGAACGATAACCTAACAGATAGGATTGCACTCTATGCGGACGACGTCCTCCTGTTCCTCACTAATCTGCGGCGCTCGGGTCCCCGAGTTTTGGAGATCATGCGGGGGTTTGGCGAGGTCTCGGGGCTTCATCTTAATCTGTCTAAATCGACCCTGCGGATTCTACATGGCGGAGTGGTTGCCGACCCTTGGGCCGCCGACTTGCGCGTGGCGACGGACGGCCTGAAGTATCTGGGTGTCTTCCTCTCGACCTCGCGAGCCGTGGCCTGGACACGCAGTGTCTTGCCGGTGTGGGAACGGGTCCAGACAGATGTCAAAACATGGTCCAGGATGCCCCTCACAATCTTTGGGAGGTCGGCCATCTTTAAGATGGTGGCGCTGCCGAGGCTGTTGTACCAACTCCAAAACTTCCCGCACCCTATTGGCATGGAGTGGTTCCGCCAGGTGAACTCTGTGCTGAGCCGCTTCCTGTGGGATGGCGGTGCAGCCAGGGTGGCCCTGAGGACGTGTTTTCTGTCCACATACTGTGGTGGCTTGGCCACATCCGACCTCCTCTCCTACTACCAGGCGTCACACCTGCTTGTCCTCAATGACTGGTGGTACGGGGATAGGAGTGACCCGGCCTATGCCCTGGAGAGACATCTCATGGGAGATCGTACGCTCCACACCATTCTTTATTTGGCCCGTATACGCCGTGGGTTGCCGTCGGTAACTAAAGTGGTCTTTGCAGTGTGGCGGCAGTCTCTGCGCTGCATGGGTTGGTGGGGCAAATTAACAGCTGAAACGCCGCTGTGGCACAATGGCATGCTCCCGGAACTGGCGGCCCTGGCCGGGTTTGAGGGTTGGGAGGCTATTGGAATTACACAACTGGGCCAGGTCGTATCGGGCGCCACCCTCAAGTCTTTTGAAGACCTCCGTGTGGAGTTCCAGATGCCTCAGTCCCAGTTCTTCCGTTACCTCCAGCTGAGGCATGCCCTTGCCCCGAGCATTGCCGGCCTCGACTCCCTGCCGGAGTTCAGCCCAATTGAGGCGAAAGTGTTTATGGGAGACTTGGGAGACAAGAAGGTCTCTAGGATCTATCAGTCACTTGTTACTCACTGCTCCTCCACTCTCAGCTCCCTTCGGGAGGCGTGGGAGGTGGACGTGGGCGCCCTAGATGAGGACGATTGGAGGGAGGCGCTGGAGTCCCCGCGCGGCACCGCTGTTGCGGTTCGGCTCCGCCTGATACAGTTCAAATACCTGCATCGTGCCTATTATACACGTGAACGTCTGTGGAAGGCTGGTTTGATTGCGTCATCGGAGTGCCTGCGCTGTGGGGAAGTGCCTGGCTCCCTGCTACATACGGTGTGGTCGTGTGGTCGCCTGGCTGGATTCTGGAGGGGCGTATGGAGTTGCCTGGCTGAGGTCCTGGGCTGGGATCTTCCTCGAACCCACCGGCTAGGCCTGCTGCATATTAGGGAAGGGGTTGGGGGCAACATGTATAAGCGCCATCTGTTGCTCCTGGGCCTGGTCGTGGCCAAGCGGGACCTGGCTCGGGCCTGGAAATCTGTGAGGCCCCCCCCCCTGTCTGCATGGAAGGCTGGGCTGGACTACTTTATGGGCCTTGAAAAACCGGTCTTTGAGGCGCGGGGCTGCCCACGCAAACATTTCAAGATCTGGAAGCGGTGGGCCGACTACCGTGGCCTGTCCTTGGAACCCCCGGCGGAGCAGGAGGTGGACATTTGATCACAGTGACACTTCTGGCCCGAATGGCAAAGCCCTGGTTGCATTATACCTGCTTCTTCTATGTATATCGTATTTGTGTTGCTTCTGTACATGTGTGGTGGGGGGGGTGTTGGGTACGGGTGGGGGTGTAGTTGGGGTTGGGGTGGGCTGTTAGGGCGTCTTTAAAGCTGAGCTTCATTGACACTTGCTTCATGGATTACTATGTATGTCACCATTACATTGATACTGTTGTGGGGATCTTGGTGTGTGAAGATACCACATTCTTAATACTCTTCTGCTCAATAAAATTGGTTGTGAAAAAAAAGTACAAATTGGGTTCTCTGTCTCAGGTGTGTGGATACAGGGAGTAAAATCTTTTCTGAGATTTTCAATCCTCAAGGCCATATCTCCCAAAAATATTTTGGGGGAGATTTTTAAAAAATACACGCAATGCAGCGCAGCCCCCGCGAGGCTGCGCAGCATCGTGCGACAAGAAGGGATCAGGGGAGCGCCATATGTTCAGAGATATGTCTCTCTGCTCCCCTTTCCCTTGCGCCACTGCTGATTTCAGCTGCCGTGCGCCAGGCACACAGCTGAGTGGCATAGCGCTAAGGTGTGTGCATGAGTCTAGCATAGGTTTTGTACAAACTACTATGCCTGGGCATGATGCAAAGCTTTTAACCCACTTTATGTGCATGCTGCACAGTGCAGCAGATATGCAAAGTCGGAAAATCAAGGAGAAATGAAAGCACCTCCATTGAAGGGGCGTTAACTTTTGGTGCCAAACCATTTCTACAAATCTTTATAAATATGGTTTTGTGTCAAAAGACATGGGTGGTTGCATGGGAACGCCCATGTGCCACCCATATAACGCCCCCTTGGCACTAAGTAACACCCAACAGTGCTTCACGCTGCTTTGCGCTTCTTTGCGCTACTTTGAGGGTGCTCTCCAGCGCAAAGCAAGTTTTGCGCTGGAAAGTATATATAAAAATAAACATTTGGTACTGATTAGCATCACTTTGTGGCATTAACCTAGCACAAAATGTTTGTAATTCTCCCCCTTTGTGTTCACAAAGCCTGCGCTTGGCACAGCGACAGGCTTTGTGAATGCAAAATCCTGAATCACAATGTGCTAAAATCATATTTCCAATTGTAAAAGTATTTGTGCATAGCAATGTTCACAGTGCAACATCCTTGTGAGCTGTAATGCAAAAGGGGCAACATATGGGTGTTCCCATCCTTCATGGGACTCACAAAAAAATGTAGCAGTGATTTGTGGCAACTCATGCGGTTGCAAACCATTGAAAGGTTACATATAAGGGGCTGAGGCAAAAAAACATTGACTATGTGAATCGGTCACATGTAGTTTTATTGGAATTATTTTCGCCTCTTGTGGACATAATGAAAACTTCAAGAGCCTCCAAACCCCTTGGACAACGGTTCTATTACACACTTCTGATCCACTGAATTTGATACAACAGAACATGCAGAGCTCCTGAAATACCAGCATCGATTACCCCTGTCTACCGTAGCATGGCTATAATCTTCGGCGCATTGCATTTTCCACAGGTACGTCCTCTATACTGGAACACAGAGTGGTTCCTGTTGATGCCGACCCTGAACAGATCACTCATAGTAAGTAATGCCGACACTTCACCTGTAATGGGTTTTTGCTTATAAAGAGTAAATGTTCTTCATCGAAGAGGCTTCACTGATGCTACTGAATTTATTTATGGATGTATGATGAATCCTGCTCTTGGTTCATATTTGTTGTTTTAATAAATTATTCTATCATGGCAGTTGAAATACATTTTTTAAAGTGTAATAAAAGAGTAGGGCTGGTGCATGGAATGTTCATTTTCTAGGCAAAGTGAAATTTTGGTCTGGTCGGGGCAATCTCGTGCCCCCCTCCATATGAGCGAACCCTTTGGAGGCCCTTAGTGCCTTTCCATACAACCATCTTTACTAAATGGACGTAGATTCAGCAAAGGGCCAGGGGCAGTGGAAGTGACATCACAAACCTTTTGACTCCCAGTGACATCACATGGTAAACACCTTGAACCATTGTTAGGCTGTCAAAAGCCTCCTGTTTTCTGCTGCAGGGCCAGCACAGACCTTTGAGAAAATTAACTGGCAAGAGATCCAAAAAGCAAGACAGTGACTCTTCAATGCTCTGGCTACCTCACAGATATACAAAGGTCCTGGAAGGCCCTGAAGAGTGGGGAACCTTTGTATCACTGGGATTTCAGGAGCCATTGTTACAGCTCGAGGCAAAGGTAATGAACAGCCCTGTCAGGTTTCCTTGGTCCATGCATGATGTGCTGCTCCAGACCAGTTTTTTTCTTGAATTCTGGGACATGTAATCTGGTTTGTTGTATTATAGAACAGGACTACAAGTCCCAGAATACATACAAAAAAACCTGAGTTGGACTAGCACATCACACATGAACCTGGGAAAATCGCCACTATGACTTGAGCACCAAAGAACTACAGCTAAGCATGGGTGAAGGGAAGAGGAGGGTTCATATATGAAGAACAACTCTCACAACCAATATCAGAACACAGATTATCAGACATAAACTGGTGTGTATTGATCGAGGGACTAGATCCAAGTAATGAAGGACTGCCCTATGTGTTACTGTACAACTTGAGACAGCTAAAGGGGCCTATCAGAGGTTAGTGGTGACTCTTTAAAGGTGGCCTGGAGGTGGCTAGCAAGACCAAGAGCTACTACTGTGTTTTTGTTGAGTGATACTTGGTACTGAAGATCCTAAAATGATATCTGAAAGGACTATGGGCTTCATTTAGATGTGGATGGTAATGGGATACCTTCCAAATAATGGATGTCCCGTTCACACACCTCTTAGTTCCTACACCTCAATTAGAGAAGCGCGAACCACAATGTTACAGAGATCAGAGCCTCAGGCAGCTCTACTGTTGGAAATATCCTCAGGCCAGACACCGCAAAACTGCAGGTTTCATCATGTTGGACAATTACTCCTACTTGGACCAGAAATCCAATGCCATTTCGCCAAATCTTATTGTGCCCAGAGCCACCATGCATGCCAGTTCCAGGATAGATTAAACGAATACTGCCATTTGAGGGTTTGACTTGGAAAGATACATAAAATGAATTGAGTCTCGTTCTTTGCCGGGTCGAAAAAGGAGGTGCCTCTATCACCCCAGTGGCTGTTCATATGGCGCTAAATGAACCCTTAAGTTTTCTAGAACTACATTACCAATAAAGTGTATTACAATTTATAAAAATACAAGTTTCACATAAAAAGATACCACGATAGAATACACTCTAATACAATAATTATGTAAATTAAGCATGAAATCAATTCGCCATCGCTTGACTGTATCAATATATCCTACGCACCTCATAATAACTCCAGATCAATCAGATAAAAACTTGATTAATTCTCTAAATTAACAACAAAATCCACTTATGCCTGAAGATATTTCTCAAGATCGTCTCTCGCATCCAGGTTTTGCGCAGATAATAAAGCTGGGTGCTCCACCTAGACACGATAAAGAGTTTCCTGGTGCTCACCACCCACTCTGCAGACAGCCTCCTGCATGCATTTTACCACTGGGCTTTTTCAACCTTATGTGAATTAGCCATTTTACTTCAATTCAACTTAGCAGCAACAGCTTTAACTTCTGTTGATGCTTCATCAAGTGGACAGTAGCAGACCATTGCAGTTAGAAGTATGACTCAAAGACACAGAAATGTACCCTTTTTTCCACTGCCAGTGATGAATGTTGATCAACGCCTCAGATCTTACACTTTTTCAGCCTATGGTCCTAAAACCCTCTGAAATGATGTCCCTTTGCACATCAGATATTGTGAACCATCCATATTCCGGCTTCGATATTCCAGACCTGCACCCTCTATGAGTAGAGCTCCATGTCCATTGGTCAGGGGTCCCTCTCCCTTTCAGTGGGTGGTTGGCAGCCTTGCCAGTCCTAATGGACAAGGGGACTTCCAAAGGGGGCAAGGGAACCACTAGCAGAGCTCTCTGTGCATTTGAAGAGCACAAGCTAAGAAGGAGCTTGGCGTATAATACATATATAACAAATAAGGCTCCCTGTTTTCTATTTTTACAGATAAATACAGACAGAAAACAATGTGTTTTCTGTCTAAATTTATTTTAAAAATTGATAAATACAGAAAATTTTGCTTTTTTTAGTGACTCTCCGTACTGTCTTTAATGAATTGTAGCCCAATAGCTGAGCAGATGGACAGTGTGGTAAATTAGAAAACAGGATGAAATTTCTTTAAATAATGTCATATGTCAACATATATTTGTGGTATAATGCTAATATTTAGTGGATGTATCATTACGTAATATTTGGCAGCTTAAGTAGCTACATCATGACAGACATCAACCTTTGAGAATGTGTCTATCAGTTAAATAAATATGGAAATGTACAGTTTTAAAACTTCATTAATACAAAAAACACAAAATAAATGTGGATAAATGCAGATAAACTGGCCAAAAAATAAATACTGATAAAAACAGACCGAAATGTTACAAAAATAAATACCCTAAAACCAGGAGCCCTAATAATAAAGTAATCCAGGAACACCAGCACGGGTAATTCCAGTTACATCTTGTAACTAATTGTTTGAGTCTAATGGTTTCTTTTTGTATTGTTTTAAGCTCTAGAACATCCTGAATTCACTTCTTGTGTTTGGAGTGACTGGAAAGTGTTACTGTTCCCCAAACTTATTTCCTCTTCAACATGGGATAGGGAAAGAATGCTGCCGTCTTGATTACAATCAGAAAGGGGGATCCACTAAGATGGTGCTGATCCCATTGACAATTTGGTTTATTGATAGAAGAGATCCTTTTTCTTGTGATGAGAACTGTGAATTCAAAGTTAGAAGTGGGGTGGCTTCCCAGCTGCTGCCACAAAAGGCCATTATTAGGATTTGAGAAGCCCTTTCAACAGGCACCTTTGGGGATGGGTGTGTTTGACAACTTGTTTCCTTTGCCACCTTAACCTCCTGTAACATATAGGGTGACATAAAATCACCTAAACTTTATGGGGCCGATTCACAGAACTAATCTGAGATAAAATCCTAAACTTACTACTTTTGGTATTCACAGAAGGCAATTAGAAGTAGTAAAGTTAAGACTCCTAACTTTACTACTACATATATGGTCATTATATACCAAGGCATTATGCTAAGCTTAACCTAAGGTGACCATCTATGGTTTCTGATGGGTATCTTGGCATATATGGATACTTCTGACATTTGGTGGCTATGTTGGGCATACCTGGCTTTTTGATAAAGTGGGAATTTGAGTCAGATTCTGTCTATTAGGGTAAACTGCGCTTGTGATAAGTAGACGGAAATTACAAACTGGTATTTGAGCTTCCATTTCTTGGGTTAATAAAAAGAAATGTTGGCTTTTGGGTGGACAAACGTTGTTTTAAAATAATGAAATGCTTTTGTTTGGGACACTAATTTGTTTTACCCTAAAATGAATACCTGTTATTTGGAAGCAATTTTTCAGAAAATGTCAAAATGATGTTTGGGGAAAAATGATTTCTTTTACGTGCTATCCTTAACACTAATATTTTAGTGATAATTCCTGCTGAATTGGAGAACAGATATTAATGATATTATTTTGTGCCAAAAAGGTCTTGCTACAGTGACAGTTTTTCATGACTCATGGAAATATAAAACATGTTGGTACTATTATCACTATTTCCATCAGAAGTCAGTCTGTAAGGTTGGGGTAACCTGAAGCATATGTCTGCGGGGAACATCCTTTACGACGCGGATGTTACTCCGCGCTACCATTACGACGCGTCTCTTACAACGCAAGTCGTAACCACGACTTGCGCTGGAGGGCGCTCAAGGACAAGGAATAGTTAATTTACTATTCCAACACCTTCCCTACTATCCACGGGGACTGGTGTTGGAATAGTAAATTAAACTATTCCTAAGTCCGCACCCTACAGCGCAAGTCGTGGTAACGACTTGCGTTGTAAAACACGCGTTGTAACGGTACGCGTGGTAATAGCCCGGGTCGTACTGTCATACATCCTATGTCTGCTGGTCTAAAACTGTTAGGTCGACTTGCCTGGCACCAAGTTGGCTTCACTTCTAGGAGTGTGTATTGGCCATTTTCCACTGTTGGGAAGGCAGTGATGAAGCTTTGGTGATTGGAGGCAATCAATGGAGGAGACAGCATCTTTGGGGGCAGCCCAGCCTGTCCCATACGCCACCCCCAGAATTGGCAAGATCGTGACACCAACCTCCGAAAGGTAAAGGACAGTTCCTATATAGCCCAGTAAATTGGTGAAAATGGTGGGTGTGCTATGGTACTCCCCCAGTGGAGCTGGAGACCAGGGAGTCCTTTCAAAGTGTGAGGTAGGGTGGCAAGGAGAACAGGAAGAGAGACAGTCAATGTTTAAATCTGTTTTATTGTTTTTTCAAATATCAGGGAGCATATTCATGGTACATACAGCGTTAGCTTCAATTGTACAATATGTGCATCCATATACGTAAAGCCACCTACCGTATCATAATGCAGAGTGTAACAGTACAATGCTAGTATGTATGCAATCATTAATTTCCATTAGTGGACCAGGCTTCAATGAGTTTGGATTACAGATCTAGACAATGTTTACTGCAAACCAACATAATATAGCATACACTTGTTATACGGCTACCCAAAAACGAAAAAATGGGAAGAGAGAAAATATCTTGTCCCAATCAACAAATCTCGTCAGTCCAATGCTACGTGTATTATGCACCTTCATCTGGGTGAGTATAGGTTCCTATATCAGTGGCTGCTACCAATGCTTTTAACGTCAATGGATGGTTCGGCACAACTAAGAATGGATATCCACACTGTCATGAGGAAGAGACAGTGGCGGCCACCACTGATGGGTAGTAACATTCATTTAAAAGAAATCACACACTTACCTGCAGCCAGCTCTGCCTCAGAGGTTCCAGGAGACTTGGGACTGCTGCCTTAGACCTAAGATCAGCCAATGAGGGAAGGAAGCAGTCCCTACGTCGTCACAGAGTGGGATGGGGTCAGTAAGACTGCTGGCCCCACCCCACGTCACTGAGTGACACTCGACCCTGTGCGCTTCAGGGCTTACAACTGAAGCGCCCAGGTGCGAGGCAATCAGTGACGCTACCCCTCGTCACTGAGGGGAGGGCCTCGAGGACCTTTACTGAGCTGAGGAGGTCACGCCCCCAGGAGCTGTGAGTTCCTCAGCCCAGCAAAGTTCAGCTCAGGCAGCCAGGAACCTGTGCATTTAGCGCATGTCTGGCTCCTGGCTGCCTGACCTGAAATGAACCGGGTCTGGCAGGCTGACCTTTGTTCACCCTGACAGACACTATTCGTGAGTAGCAAAAGGGGAGGTGGCTTCGACCCTTAGCCCCAATGGACTGGCAATGGCTGGAAATACAGACAGTCATAAGGAGAGAATAGGGAGATGCAACTGGCTCAGTGCCAATGGGTTTTCTACCTGTACAGTGATGATGACCGACTGCCTGCATAGAGCTCCTGAACACTGCAGAGCTGTGGATGTATTAAGAACTATGCCACCAAAAAGAACACAACCCACCCAAACACTAAGAAAGATGTATTTACCCCAAGGGCCCAATATCAAATCAGAGGCTGTCAAGAGGAAGTAGATTTTCCGGAAGACTCTGGATCATGGCTCTCATAGAAAGAGTTCCTGATAATGAGTATGTCCAGAGACTTGCAGGGAACTATACAAAGAGTTGAGGAGAAAGTTCCTCCATGGAAAGGGCAGTGGAAAATACTCAAAGGTGTGTCTGGAGTACAGAAGGGAAGGTTAAAAACTGAATCAGAGAATGATTCTGGTGGAGGAACTTTCAGTGAAGATCTAGAGAAGTGAGTTTTTTACTTTTCTCTTTTTCGTTTTTGATAGGACATATTTATCTTTGTTGAAACCAATGCCCATTGATTTGTTCAGAGTCTAAATTGCTCCTTCATTTTCTTTCCCCCACTTGTGTCCTGTTCTGGGGTTACATATGGTGGAGCCAATGCAAAATATCTAGAGCTATTGAAATATATTATTCTGTTCCATTTCCGCGGGTGCTTGTTTCGACTACTAGAAGTGTGTTTAATCCTATGTATTAGTATTGCTTGCCACTGCTGTTCGCGTGCTTCTCAAAACATCTCAATAAAACAAAAGAGTCAAACCTAAAACTGTAAGGTTTTTCTAACTTTAGCAATAGATCTAGCTTAACCTTGTGTGTGAGCTGTCTAGCCTGAGGAAGTATCTCCACTCCATACTGATAGAGATTATGAGATATGTGTAACTTTTCATTTTCTCACCCTGCACCTCCAAGTGCCAAGGGCTGGCTGACAAAATGAAACATACTGGGAGGTAGAAGTGTTTGGCACAAGATTAAAGTGATGGACCCCATCATGCATTCTCTTTCAGAACCTATGCCTTTCACCAATTTGTCTGCAAAATGTGAAAAGAAAGACAACATTTTACCACATTCTAACCTTAACATGCCACAGGAAAGAGCTCTCCTTCCTAGTACCCTGCTGGGCGGGACAGGCTTGCTCATCCTCTCTGGGATGTTCAAGTCGGCTATTTATTTTTTACAACTTTAAAATGTCACCAGCTGTCCTGATCTACCTGCCTAGGTGTAATATTCCTTGCAGGTCGCCTGTTCGTCCACGCTTGCCAATCCTAGGTCCGCCTTGCTGGACACATCCCTTGTGGTGACCTTAGTGAAGCTGTGCCCAGGGACCTATTGCTCAGTAAATATGAAAAACTCCACTTATTTCTCCCTCCAACCTTGCCTGTTCAGGACCACAAAAATACACAGAATCTCAGATTAGACAACCCAGTGTAGTAACCGGCTAAGCAGACTATATCATATGAAATACCATAAACGGACCTGTAGAGCTGTACAAAGCTTCCAGCACACTGAAAACAATAGAACTGCCCGTTGGTCACTCACAGTTCATCCTCCAACACACTGCTACGCGGTGTGACCCATAACACAATAACCGCACCTCGGTGGTCATCACACACGACATGGAAACATTTCCCACTCCGGATAAAACAATATCAACATCCTTCCAACTACAGAGCCGACCAGTGGGGGCTCCTCCGCTATGGTGGAAGAGCGTCGTCCCCCTACAGCAGCCGCAAAACTCGAAAAGTAAAATGATAATACGGGTTGACGATCATTTTAATATTTTACAAGAATGAGTCCTGGGGAGGGGCCAGACAGTGACAGGCTCGGGGTAGAGTGTTGGGCACTGCTGTCAGTGCGCATGTCGGTTTCTCTGGTCTCATAGGGCTGCCAAACTGACATGCGTACTGCAATGTCTCCAACCTGAGCTGCATTGCCGGGTTGTAGACAGCAGGCACAGGCTCCTAGTCTCACTGGGAGCGCAAATTGAGAGCACTCAGGCCAATTCTGAGAGCAGCGTCAGGATTGCATGAGAGCAGCGTCAGCATTGGCTGCCGTGGAGTCTGGGAGCCTGTACTGTGCAGCAAAAGAGCACCGAGTTGGCAATGCAGCAATCGGCAGGTAAGTGGTTTTCTTTTTTTCCGTGGTCATCCATCGTCTGATCCACCACCTGCCCCGCCAGTCTGCCCTAATACTAGCCGCCACTGGAGCCTACAAGGTGTATAATGCTACTCAAGTAGGAAAGCACTTTAGCCCCCCCACTGATGGGTAGTAAGCACTACATAAATGCTACAATACAATAACATATAATAGGACCTCTGTTTATTCGTGCACCACCATCAGGTGGCGCTACAGTACTCTTCTCAGATAATGTGATAGTATGAAAAGGCCCCAGAAAGTGAAGCCATCAACTCAACTGCAAAGGCTGGCTCCTTCCCCTTCTTCACAACAGTGCCACTGTGTTAAAAAATCCTTTACTCCCCGTGACCCCCTTTCCTTCAAACTAGAGCGCTTCAGTAGTTCCTCACTCGCTTGTCCTTAAACATATGACCTTCCAGGAAGAGAGAAACATGTCGTCTTTAGTGCCTCGTCAACAAGCAGCAAGTAGAAGGCCGCAATCAAGGAGGGTTTATCCAACTGAAGGACGTTCTTGAAACTCCACGGGGTGCATTTTATTGTTCCTTTGACTTAAGATGCTTTCATCACCAAATGAGTGATTTATACTTTTATGTTATCAGTAATGTGCACGATTATTCACTCCTAATAAGACAGTTATCAATTATTCCATCTTAATTAGCCAGCAATAACTATCATATTGTACTTTAATTAAATCCTTAATTGTCGCAGAGAGTTGCCGCGGTTCGGGCCTATAATCTCCGCCTTTCATTCGTCGAGGCTTCCGCTTCGGCTGGGCGGCCCCTGTTCGGAGCCGCGTGCAGCCGAACGGCGCGTGGATTACACTCCCTTCCCGCCAGATAATTACCGGAAGGACAAAATAAAACCCCAGGATTCAAAGCTGCGGCACAGTCTGGGAGTGTGAGGTGCTCTTAACACGCAGCAACTAAAAACCGGCTGGCGAAAAAAACACAGGAACAAACTAATGAAAAACAAAAATTAATGAAAAGCAATAAATCAGCGAGGCTTCTTGTTCGGAGCGTGTTGTTACCCCGTAATTACCCGCGCCAGACCTTGCTTACACCAGTGCTGTGCAGGCGGCTTGTTTTGAGGGCTTTTGCTTGTCATCAATTAAACGGAAGTGTTGTGTGCAGTCTCTTCTTGCAAACTGACCAATCTGTGTACAAAGGTGGCGTTCTGTTGCACCTAATGCCAATTTCTTTAGTGCTGAACCGTCTGATTCACAAAGGGGCATATGTACAAGCCTCTATCGCCACCGAAGCATCAAATTGTTTTGACGTTCTGGTGGTGTAGCGCCATTTCCCATATTTACAAGGTGGGTCTAAGCCACTTAAAGTGGGTTAAAGTCAGGGCTTTAAGTGGGCCGGATCTCACCGTGTCTGAGCACCAGCAGTTTTTTAAAGGGGGTCTCCAAACGGGTCTGTTTCGGGCTCTGATTTGTGCCTGCTGTCACTGCAGTCCGTTTTTTTCTGTGTGCGCGTGCTCGCGTTGCTCTCTTCTCACAAGTGTAGAATTTACGGCATAGCGTCATGCCAGGTGAGCTTTGTAGGGGAAGGGAGATCCTTTAAAGAGAGGCCTTTTCTCTCTGGATTTCCCTTCTCGTTTTGAAACTCGGGAGCAGCAACACTGTCCTTGTGTCACCAGGGCTCTGAGTGGAAGCTTTTTCAATATTATATACAACAAGCCATAGTTACTGCTTATTTATCTAATGCAACTAACAACCATTGATAAAGCCAATAGTCCTGACTTGTTCTAGGTATGATGTTACTTGTACTATATCTAGATGCAATAACAAACAGCAAAATACTAGTCGGGAGGCACACTATGCTAAGCACAGATTTTTTAGTTTAAGTGTTTTAAGCCACGCCCTTAATTACATTGGCCACGCCCTTTTGAGAGACCCTCCAGTTTTTTCATCCCACTTAAAGCCCTCCTTAACATCACCTTGTAAATAAGCCCCTTTCGATCGCAGTCCTCTGCGGCAAAGGGGCGTGCAATGTGTGCTGCAGTGGGCATTCCAGTGCAACAGCCACTGTTTTTTGACGCTGCCCCAGATTTACAAGGCTGAGGCAGCTCCAAAAAAGATAGCCGTGGAATACATGGTATTAGAATGGCGATACAAGGAAAATGTATTTCTCCTTTTTTTTTGCTCTTCCTATGTGCGCTGCATTCTTCAACACACATAGAAAGAGCAACTCACGATTATTGATTGTTTATGTGCAGGAAGGTGTCCCTTCTTGCACAAAAACAATCGTCCCTGTAGCGCAGGCACCCTTGCCACATGGTGGCAGGGTGCCTGCGTATCGCTTGGCAGCTTTTCTTGCGCTAGTGCTCGGGGACACAGAGGGGTGCACCATATTCTTGTGAATATGTTGCAATGCTGCATCTAAAAATGTTTTACTTGATAGGGGTTAGCATCAAAAGCATGAGTGGTTGCATGGGAACCCCCATGTGCACCCATGTAACGCCCCCTTGACGCAAAGTAATGCAAAGCAGCATTTTGTGCATTCAAACCAACGCAAATACCAATTTGCGTTGGTTTGTTAATCTCCAAAAAGGTTTAGCATCGGTTTGACGTCAATAAAGTAACACTAACCCGATGCTAAACCTTTGTGAATCTTGTCCTAGGACTCAAGCACTTTCAATGTTCGAAGCGCTCCAGTGACTTTGCAGGGATAGATACTTTATTTAGTTTACTAAAGTTCCACTTTATTGCATCAAAGTAGCTTGCAGCCATTCAACCCCCTACTTTATCTAGGTGACTCTGAAAAAACACACTCATATACGTCTGAAACTTCAGGGTCTACCGCACAATTTGTCAGTAAGGAACTTATATGTTGTTTCCTCTTTTTGCGCTGTTGTCTTCGTTGGGTCTGTGTCAAGTGTCTAAGTAGAGGCATCATATCATTGTAATGGTTTGTATCCGCAGGCCGGAAGACAGGAAAAGTCAGTGGAGTTTTCAGGAGCAGACAGTAGCAAAACCTAGGGACTTAATTACAAGGTGGCATTAAGCCACATTAAGTGGCTTGATGCCACTTTTTAAATAAGGAGAAGGGGATATCCCCCAGAACGTCATAACAGTGACATTCTGGTGGCAATATTCCCTTGTAAATATGTCCCCTAGAGTACAGTGGACCAGGATACCACAGTCATTTGGAAGTTCTGTTGAGCTATGACTATGTCATGGGTTCTACAAGGCTGTGCGGTTTACTCCCAAGCCGAACCAGGGACATTGCCTATCCAGTGCTTAATTTGTAAAATAGGAAGTACAGGTGCTCAAATGTTTGTTGGAGGCCACGCCTACTTTCGCTGGCTCCACCCATTTCCTCCATGGGCTCCACCCACTTTATTAGCTCCACCCACATCCTCAGCTGGCACTGCTAAAAGTCAGATGTAATATGGGGTACAAATACCTGTTCGTAACAATTCAGGGAAAGGGTGGAAACAGTAACATGATAATTGCACCGACGAGAGGATAAAAAAACAAGCACTGGCGTTGCCAATAGGTCTCGCAGTAGGAAAGTTGGAGCTATTGGTTTTGTAAATGACATTTTATATTTATGTTTTGTGATTTACAAGCCTTAGTTTGATGAGTATTTTGAGCACTAGAATTCTCTCCATTTTCCATTCCTGCGGAATGGAAAAAGCGAGACCTAAAAACAACCTGTGTGCACAAGAGGAAGTAGTGATGCCAAGGCATATACATGCTTTGAGTAGAGGGGCGGGCGCTGTTGTAGTAATATATAATATTACACTAAGAGACATTGGGTGAAGTGCAACAAACATGAAGTCTCCGTCCCAAGTTTCACAGCAGACTGGCCCCTTCCCCACCCAGACAAATTAGTAGCTTACTAATGCGTTAATGATCGGCAACTTGCTGCTCTCCATGTAGCGGGTGTCTCCCTTTGACCCCCACCCCCAATCCTGTCCCGGGACTGGCATTTGAAAGCAATTGTACTTCACTGTACTCTGCTCCTGAGGGCTGAGCGGACTCGGACACAGCTGCGGCTCTCCCCGTGCTGCATAATGGAATGCAGATGGCCTGGAATGAGGTGCATCGGCAGAGCTATCATTTGGACACAAGACAGGAATATCCAGGGCAAGGAACCAGGAAGTCACGGTTAAGGTGAATAGGCAGAGCGCTGCACGTGGTAGTTATGCATGCTATGAGAGTTATAGAGCGCATGGTGGAAAGTTTGTTTTCGTGAGTCTTTGTATTGGGCTTTTGGGTGCGTAGTGTATGGTTTTGCATGGGGAATAGTTCTAGGTATGCTGTAAATGTTTTTGATTCAGTTGGCGGCATGGAATTCTTTGCGCAGTAATCAATGATTTTACATGGAGCGCATGAGGTTTTCACTAATCACGAGTTTGTCATTTTATTTATTTTCAACTTTGGTGGAGGTCTTTGAGTGATTAAGTTTGGGATTGAAATACAGGAACCCTATGTCAGGGGTCCAGAGACCTGGTAGGTGTTTGTATGGTCACTGCTTATTAAGTCAGTGTGTACCAAAAAATGTGTAAAAAAGAAAAGTATGCGGTCCGGCGAGGAGACACCAGGTAGTACCGAGCGGGTCTGCCGATAGGAACAATGTTTCCACGAGGCGTTCCTGCCCTTGCCTAAGACCATGGGGTGTAATTATATACTCATTTAAAAATCGAAGTGAAATACAAAACGTATGTAAAACAACACGCATGTTTATTGACAACAGCGTTCATTGTAAATAAGTATTTTTAGCAATACTTTTTCATTTGAAAAACAGGAGTGGCAATACAGGGCTGGACCCTGTATGGTCCTGAAGAAAAGCTTGGGGGAGCTTGAAACATGTTGACCTTGACACTGATCTAACCCAGTAAAAGTTAGAAGACAGTGTTACCCCTTTTTAATTTTTTATACCACACTAGGAGCGAAATAAATTGTTGAGGCCCACTAGCACGGTATTTTTAATTCCACACCCACTCCATCATCATTACACATGCACCACACATAGTCATCTCACAAATCCAGTGCTCCTGCGTAGTCGCCTTGTCGCAGCACGCCCCTTTTCGTAGAGAACTGGGATGGCCCCAATGATGAAGCATGTCACTGTGGGGCAACCCCGGTGAGTGAGGGGACTCTAAAAAGAAATTTTTCTTTTTTACACATTTTTTGGTACACACTGACTTAATAAGCAGTGACCATACAAACACCTACCAGGTCTCTGGACCCCTGACATAGGGTTCCTGTATTTCGTACACAGAGTGGAGGACGACCTGGTTTGGTTTAACCTCCTTCTCCCTCCTTTTTTGTTTAAGTTTGGGATTGCACATTATGCACGGGGTGATTTAGGGCCAAATTGCTCATTAACCCCTTCACTGCGGCGGCAATTCCGCCGCAGCGCTAGGGGGGAGGGGGCTGAGCGGCGCTCTCATGCTGGTGACGGAACCGCTCCGTCACCAGCCATGGTTGCGCTGTGCTTATGACGGAGCGGTTCCGTCATGGCCCCGCCCGCTCAATAGAACACGCCGCGCAGGCGCGAAATCAGCGCCACGCAGGAGCGCCGAGCGGGCCATGACGGAACCTCTCCGTCATCAGCACAGCGCTACCGAGGCTGATGACGGACCGGTTCCGTCATCAGCATGGAACCGGTTAACGGAAGACACATGTTATCTGCTGGTACTGATGTGCTTTTTTTTATACATTACTGTTACCCCTGAATCTAGTAATGGAATAAACTGAGGGCCTCTGGGGCAGGGTGGACGTACATTGGTGGGTCTAAGCTTGGACACTGAAATGATGCGGCAGGGCAGAAAAGAAGTGGGGGGCACAGGCAGGTCTGTATGTAGTCTCCAGATTCGAAAAGGGTGCTTGGACTATCAGGAGTGCTGACCTCCTGGCATGGCTTTTCTAAAGGGGTTCACTCTTACCATTTTGATTGTGATTCATCTTTTTCATACCCCGGCCAAGCATAATACATATTTTTAAAGGGCTCCTGATTTGCAAATCAGTTTCTTAAAGAATGGATGACAACAGCTCATGTACCCTTCTTTCACAATAGCCCACTGTATCTGTCTCTACACCCCCTTTCTTATGCTTAGCACTGCACATTGAAAACTGCTGGTATTCAGATGTACTCGTTTTGCCACAGGCTTATGCAATGACAATCATTTCCTCTGGCACTTTGTAATCTGCCTGAGAACCTCTGGAAAATTGAAAACACCTTTCATTTTGGAAGCCTTTTAAGAGTTTTTTGCTCATAGAACTGCCCAACCCTGATGCTCCTTTGCCCATAAATGTGAACTTCCTGTTCAAAATCATGCTTCGGTTTTCGGTCATTCTGTCCCGGGCCGGCATAAGTGTACCCCATTCTACGGGAAGTGACATGGTCAACTGTGAGGAGTGAAGGTCCTGACTAGCATCTTCTTAAAATGGAAAGGACAGGCTTCTCCGAATCCTCATCCCCAAGATGAAGGCATTCTCCTGAGGGAGGCTGGGCGTTACCTGGACTGTGGCCGGCAGACATTCTGTCCACAAGGGAGGTGGCCAGAATCCTCCGCAAGTTCAGGTTTTACCTGCTATACCGAATGTGTCTCATTTCATGTGTGTGCTATTAATCCACCCAGTGAACCTTTTTTGGAGCCACATGGTCTCTTTCTGGCACCATGCCGCAACACCTTCGCCAGCGTTAGGCTTTTGTGTTTTGTGGTCTGAGATATGTCGTGGAATTTTTCTACGGTAAACTCAGATGACTTAACTGGGACACAGGAAGATATCCACATCATGTGTCAGTGGGGAGCTAGGACTTATAACAGTCAGTCTCCATGTCCATTCCTTACAAGGTGAGATCATATCAACATCTACACCCTCAAATTAAGCTGGAATATACTCTGGAGAAAAACTAGGAAAGTGAGTTTAACCATAGTGAGATTATCCATCAGCAAAGAGATGCCCATCATGTTAGATGCTGGATGTCATTTATAGTCACCTGGTATAATATCAAGGCATACGAAATAGTATGTAACAAATACAATTTGCACTGGGTGCTCATCCAGTTTTAGGGCTGATTTTGACCTCTGCATGAGCATTTTTAATAACAAGTGCAAATAGTTTTAGCACCCATTTCCACCTCTAAATGCAACATTTTGCAGATGTTGGTTGCTTCTGATGGTGCTAGTTTTGCTCATCTGCATCAGAGCAGCCATATAAACAGGCTTAATAGAAACTTGTGCTCATTTTAGGTCTGGCCTAGAAAAAACTTTGGGTGTCTCACCAGCCTCATGTTTTCCAAAATAATCATGATAAAAATAGAATATACTCTTCATCCACTGGTCTGTTCAAGTTATATTCACATTTTGCATCCACCATCCCACAGCATACAACATGTGGCAATGGTTCTGGCTACTTCATTCACAGGCTGCCTCATACGGTCACTGCATTTTGCCTGACGGCATGTACACAGCTGCCAGAAGAGGAGTGCACTTCAGGGTCAAGGGCTGGTGTGCCAGTGCTACTGGGCCCCTCCTTTAATTGTTATAATGTTCTCTTTTTGTTTATATTTTACATATGTTTGCCAATGAAAAACTATTTGACATATTTTCAAAAGTGCAAGATTGTCAAGGCCACACCTCTTTGCTTTTGCCAATGCCTGTTACTGGCAGTATCATCTGGCACAGGGCGGGCAGGGAAGTGGGGCAAAGATAAAAAAAGAAAACTTACCTCCTCATGTCTCTCCGCGTTGTCCCTCGTCATCGTCCTTCCGCTCCAGCCAGAAGTGGAAGCAGCCAGGCTGCCCTGACCAATCACAACGAAGCAATGCACTGTTGTGATTGGGCTGAGTGCCGTGGTACGGCGCTCGATGGGGAACGGAGGCCTGGGAATGTTCTCCATTCAGGCTATATTGCAGTCTGCATGGTGTACATGCAAAGTGCACATGACTCTTTGGCCTGCCCAAGAGGGCCAGTCAAACATTCATTCGCACTTTACAGAGTGCCACCACTTCTTTCCCTGCTCTTAGAGCAGAGCAGCCCCACCCCACAAAGACGCAGGAACAAACAAAATGCTAATAACCCCAAGTTATTATCATTTTATTTTTCCTTCATTTCCACTGCGAAGAGCAGTGGGGCGATGCTCCTCCACCTCAGCGTAGGAGCCGCCACTGGTTACTGGTTTGGGTTAAAAGTAGTAGGAACAAGGGGGCATATTACCAAGCAATAGCGATAATTATTGCTATTGCTTGGTTAGAGACAAAAATGTATCGCCGACCTGCGGCGATTTTTAACGCAGATAAACCTTGGTATTACCAAGGTTTATCGCAAATGCAATAAAAATCGGCCGCAATGCATGAATATCGCTGAAAAGTCAGCGATATTCAAGCATTACTGAGCTAATGCTCTTAGCCATGTTATCCACCTCCCATTGGATAACATGGCTAAGAACTGCTCAGGGGCAGGTGTTAGCTTTTGGAGATATTCGCTCTTAGCGGGAATATCTCCAAAAGTTGGTAATAGGAGATAGTGATATTAGCGACTGTTTCCAGTCGCTAACATCTTGGCACGCCCACTTTGCATGTCATTAGTGATAAATATCACTGACATGCAAAGTGGGGCCCAAGATCAGGGCCGGCTCTAGGCTCATGGTGGCCCTGTGCAGGGAGCGTAGATGGGGGCCCCGGAAGAGGGGGTCCGGACAGGGCGGAGCTCAGGAAGGTGTTTTACTAATAATACGTCCAGAAAAGTCGTTAGATGATTGACCAGTACCTGTGCAGCTGCTCCTACCCTTCCGAATTCGTCTCAGAACGATACAATTTAGGAGGAGGAGGGCATTGTGACACACGACCTGAGGGACTGGGCGCACAAAAAAATGTTTATGGAAGGAAATTTCTGAACCGAAGAAAGAGCTCCTCTAAAGTCCAGTACACTCCCATAGGCCACAGATTGGACATTCATTGTTCTCTTGTGTTATTACAAAAAATGGAGACATGCAACTCTCATATTTGCGAGGAAAAATAAAGTAGGAAAACTTGAGTTCACACACTACTGAACGCGCACTCTTAAGTGCATCAGCAGTGCACTGTGAATCGGAGCGTTTCACAGTCCTGTCACAGATAAGAAATGCTATCAAAACGAAATCTTACAAAACAATATACTACTGGCCGGCAGCAACTCATACCCGGACAACGTTGGGACGGCCTGCTATTAAATATAGTTTGATGTGATTGCTAGACTGCAGTGACCTTAATGGTACTTCTGTTTCTTCAAGCTGGTGATGTCTGGACAAGAATGATGTCTTTTTTTTTTTGTCTAAAACCTTTTAATAAAACGTTTTTATTTTCCTCCAGTTTGCAGTTTGGCCTTTTTATTGTCTATCTTAATACAGAACCATTAGTTGGGGTGACACAAGGAACAGTCTTACTCTCTTTTCAAAAGCAATTCAGGCACCTCACACATACACACATGGACATGCATATTGAGATGGAGTTTCCCAGCGTATGCCTGGCAGTTTACATGCTGCTCTATGGTGCTGGCACATAACTCACTAATCTCACCATTATATGGCAGGAACCCTCATTTTTGTGACCAACAGGTAACTGAAGGACCTATTGCAACAACAGCAGCAACACGGTGGTCAAAAACATTCAAATCTATCACCTGCGTGTTATACACTGTGCTGGGGAGCAGGCACATAATCCCTCCATGCTAGCTTATGGTGAAACCTGCTATTCATCTGCATACACCCCTCCAGGATTTAGAACGCACCAGAGTGGTTGGGGGTATCTATGATAATAAGACGTTATTGCTACCCAAAGGAACCCTTTTAGCAACCTTAGAGTAATGACCGATTGAGAAAAAACACATTAAGGTTCTAAACCCTTGTCTTGCAGGTTACATGCAACTCCTTGATGGAGCTTCATAGATCACTGCAATATTCAAAGGATTGGAATTTATGAACTCCAAGTACAAAAGCATCTCGGTGTCAAAAGAAAGTTACACACTTCCCTAGAAATATAAAATACAAGTACATGATCTGCAGGCTTCACAACCTGATTTGCAGTAGGCATGTTAAACGTATAAGCTACTATGACTCAGAACTGCACGAGACAAAACACATATCTCTTCAGCAAGTGCATTAACCACCAGAGTTATTTTACTGTTATTAGCCCTGGAAAAATCGCTGGGCACACAAGATCTCTGCAGGCTCAGGTGCCCCAACCCATAAAGTATTTTAATAAACACAAGTTTTTTTTTAAATTATAAATTGACTGTCAGACTCTGTTCTCGTGAGCCCGCCCCCTTTCCACCGCCAGACCTTGAACCCCAATTTATGGCTTCCCAGACCCGGAGTAAATGTTTTCCATTTCCGGCACTGCCCAACACCCCCCATTTCCACATTATGAGAAGTTTCACCAGACTGCAAGACACCTTTCTCTCTCATCTAATCAAACTAGTCACCCTAGAAAGAGAGTCTATGCAGAATATGTATTTGCAAGTTTACCTCTTGGACAGTTTTTTTTAACAGAATGGCCCTGCACAATAATAAGTGTTTACTTGGGGCATGTTTTATTCCGTACTACTATGTTAGTGTTAGATAGAAATACGTGCGGCAATTACATTATTGCAAAGGTTACGGCTTCGACACTAGTAAGTGGCGCTATGAAAAACTTTGAAGCATAACTTCAGAACGGTTGCCAAAAATAACAAAAAACAAGCTTTGTAACTTTGCACACCCATTATGTTTTTGCCTAATGTGTGCGCCTTCTTTCAGCCAGACTTTCGATTGCAAAATGTTTGTAACTAACCACGGAAGAGAGTCGTTGTTTCCTTTCTGTGGTGTTTACTACTTCTAACCACAGTTTAAAAAGCAGCTGCCGTGGATGGGGTAACACAGTGACATTCATAAGATCACACTGTGCGCTGGCGGCAGGACGTGCATGCATTAAATACCGGAGCAGGCTTTCTCCAATGTGACTGGGCCTGTACTTTATGGGGAAGGGGGTTATACGGGGAGTAGAATCCGGAGCCTGGCCTGTAGCTGGAGCCCCCCAGGCCCCCGAAAGCATGTACCCTCTGCAGGTCTGCTTACCAGAGGGTTCCCGCGCTCCCTGTGCTGAAGGATTCTGATTGAATCAAAGCTCCTTGAGACACATGTGTTGTTATTAACACTCACTCGTCGATGATCGGGTGGTCGGCGACAGGACGACGTTATTTGTTCTTTGATTCTCAGTCTCAAACACGACGATGAGTGACGAATCGACGCACCGCTCACTGACGCACTCAGTCTCCCAGTGAGGCGGGTCGGAGTCGCGTGACCACAGCACCGTGACGCGTCACTGCTGAGCGGCTAAATTGCGCACAGCGCGCGGGGGCTGTCCCAGGGCCGTCTCGTCGTTGTAGGGCTAAGATTGACGGCCCTGGTACCCAACTGTCTGCTGGCTGGCTGCCTGGGCAAGTGAAACCAATTTAAACATCAGCACAGGGGCGTAGCTAGAGCTTGTGGCGCCCGGGGATATCCCTCAGATTGCCGCCCCTGGGGTGGGGGAAGGTGCTGGGGAAAAAGGACGGCGAGCACTTGAAAGCGGTCCGAGAGACACGTAGTATCGCCATTAATAATTACCTCGATCATGCAAGTTACATGCACATACATGACACGGTCCAAAGCTACACAGTTGAATACATTGGTGACTGGCAGTACAAAAGAGAACACACAGACTGCATGATCTATCTGGGGACTCAGAAAAAACGCATGTGACATCCATCAGAGAGCTGCATGAACAATTACTTGGTAATCCCCTCAGCACAATGCAAACATGCACATACATGACACTGTTCAGGGATCCATCATCTACAGCTGACATTAAATGACCATTCATCATGGTCCTCCCATTAAATCAGTGCACTTTGTGGTCTGCATAATACATGTTGTTTGCACCAGGCACATTAACCCTCTGTGCTACCTTTCCAGGAGTCAACCCTTCCCCTAGACAAAACTCCAATCTCTAGGAAGAACATTAATCACCGAAGTTATCATGACATTTTTATTGTTTCTGAAAATTGTTGGAGGCAGCAAGTTTTTTAAAAACCATAATATACTTGCAAACACTACGCACCCACTCGAAACCCAGCGCAGTCACAGTGTTCGCACCGCCCTAACCTGCTCAAGGTTCATGTGACCTCAGTGAACTTATTGAAATATAATTATTTGTTTATAAGGCTGTGTGTCTGTGTTTTGACTCTCATTGTACACTTGGAGAGATTCAAGTAATCAATGAAAAATATTAAAATGTGTAGAATGGAAATCTTACTATATTTGTTCCACTATTTTCAGCAGTTGGGATATTCTGAGACAAGGCAGCAACCATAGAAAGTGTGTGAAATTCAGGCTGCTACTTCAAGTTTATTCTAGTATTTCTGGCTCCCCACAGACACAGCTTTAGATTTGTCACAAAAGGCAAAGGGTTGGATAAATGCTTCAAAGCATTATTGTTCCAACAACGGAAGATGAGAGTTTGACAGGATCATGCCTAACAAGTTACATTGCACAAATCCGTTTTTTAGGCACAGCAAGATTAAGTGATTTGTCCAGAACCACAGGATACTAGGCCGATGCAGAGACTCGCACCTAGTTCCCTAGCCCCAAATTCTGCAGCTGTGGCCTAACACATTCTCTGCTTGCGTTGTTGAATGCCTGGTCAGTCATGCCTCTAATGGATGCTGGTTTGCATGGACCACACCCATGCCACTTACTGAAGAGCATCAGCTAGGTGTCACAAATCACTGCACAAGTATCTGCATAAATGACAGGACAGGCGTGGTGCCTGCACATGCAACCAATACACCAGATACGCATTTGTAAACAGGATTTGAACTTCAGTCTGTAGATCTAACCTGCCACTTTACTGGCACAAAATAGTCATCTTTCATTGTGGCCTATTTCTAGTGCAGTCCATTAAACATTGGGCTAAGACACAGGGCAGGAGGGAAATAGTTAGAGCTGAAGCTCCTTTTGCCCAGTTGGTGTTGTGCCTGCCTGCCATCCATTCTTTACTCTTACTTCCGTATCCCTTGCCCTCCACTCGCCTACATTCTCTCTCCTTTCATGTCTCCTGCCATTCTCTCCATCTCGGGAGGTCTTGCCTTCCCTCCTCCTTCCTGTCTCCCTTTCAGAACTTCCTCCTCTCTCAGAAGCGCTTCTTTCCCCCCACGCAAAAGTTTCCGGGTGTTCTGCTCGCCCCCTATCTTTCTTGCCACCTGCCCCCCTTTCTCCCTCATCCCTTTCACACCTCCACTATCAGCGCCTAAAGTGATCCACAAGATGAACTGCAGCGTTTTAAAAAACATCTAACCAAAGAAACACTCTATCTGATGTATTCTTCGGCTTCCCACCCTTTGAGACTGGGGATGGGATGAGGCCTGCCGCCTCACGGCCAGATCTGCCGAGCGGGGACCCAGGTTTGAGCCTCAGCGTCCTGTGGTTCTGCGCAAATCAGTTTATCTCCCCGTGTCAGTAAAAAAGAATGTGTCCTTGTGTAACCTAACTGGACTGGTGCTCATCATGTAAAGCGCTCCACTACCTTCGGGTCTAGTTCGCGCTATACAAAAACACTCTCTCCAGGACCCTACTGTGGTGTCGCTGCCCGCTGGGCTGGGGAGATGGCGGTTCGGCTGGAGCTGCGGGCGGGTTGCTGCTGCCTCAACCTCTTTCTTGTTGTTACCTCAGTACTTCTTCATTACCTCTTCCGCTAGGGAGGGACACGAGCAGGCGGGGGCAGCATAGCGCAGCACCTGTACCGCCGTGCCCCGCATGCCTGCATCTGTTCCTGGGCAGCTTCTTCAGATTATGTCACGCGCGGGCTGCGGGGGCCCCACGCTGCAGTCAACTCATGATGAAAGACTGCCACATATCCCATTAATTTTAGAGAAGGCGGAGTACCGGGACTACAGCGTTGCCCTTCCCCTGGCACTGCAATTTAGGCGCGAGGGCTGGCCAAACATTGTTACCAGGGCCGTCATTGGTAGCGCTTTCACGCGCTACAAGATTGACGGCCCTGGGACAGTCACGGGACCCACAAACGCGGTACGCACTATGTTGTGCACCGTACGTGCACTGCAGGCAGTATTTACAACTTAGTAGATGTTCTGCTTGCATTTCACGTGGTTTCATTTCTGCTCGTCCGTCGGTCGTCGTGGCGGCCCCTGGGGTTTGGCGGCCCCTGGGGTTTGGCGGCCCTGTGCAGGTGCACAGTTTGCACATGCCTAGGGCCGGCCCTGCCAAGATGGTCGCTATCTCCTACTAGCTGTCGCTAACTGGTGTTAGAGACAGCTAGGTAATAGGGAGATAATTTTATCACCGCTTTCTTGGCTTTAAAAGCCAAGAAAGCGGAGATAAACCCCCTTGATAATATGCCCCATGGTCTTTATAACTTGGGTTTATTTGCCACAACCTCATTTTTTTTTTTTTTTAACATCATTTTTATTGCATCACCAATATAAAGTACAGACAAGATATTCATCAACATCAGTATAAACATGGACCAATTCAATTGAGGGGTTTTGCGTCTTCTTTCCGGGGGGTTCTCCCCGCTTGTGATGCGGGCATCTTCATCTTCCGTCTTGGTCTCGTACTTCTTACATTGTCTGACCGCTTCATTGTGCAAATAACCCTGGAATGCTTTTGTGGTTTACGCCCCTCCCCCTCCCCAAATCTTGGTGCCCCAATCCCCCTCCAAATCAGCTTCCTATACACCCTCCCCCGTGGCCGCGCTACGCTTGAGTAATCATGTGACAGTGCCTGGTGCGTTGCAGGAGGAAGCAAACAATCGCTAAGGTGTGTTCTCCTGTATAGTGTTAGGGTCTGCTCCTGCTAGTCCGCTCTCGCCTTCCTGCTCCTCATCGCCCACATCCCTGAGCGCCTGCACCATCATCTCCCATGCAGTCGCCCTTTCCAGTGCTTTCTCGTCATTCGACCTCCAGGCCATCTGGTATCGCAGAGTGCTATCACACGCGGCCCATCTCAGACACTCCCCATACCATCTTTTATACGTGGGCCCCACTCTGGACTTCCAATTTCGTGTGATCTCCCGCTTGGCCAAGATAAGCCCTAAATCTATAAATTTACTTGACATCGTATTTCTAGGTGTATGTGGGAACCAGTGAAGGATGCCAACTGCCTTAGTATACTGAATATCCCTATCCGTCGCCTCGTTAAGGGCCCGCCCAACTTCCTGCCAATAGTCGCCCAGAGAGGGGCAATCCCACAGCATATGACATAGATCCGCCCCCGCTGTACTACATCTGGGGCAAGCAGCGTCGGTCGCCCCAAAGTATTTTTGGATTTTCCCGGGCGTGAGGTATGCCCTGTGGACAACATAAAAGTGGATCAATTGGAACCTGGCATTCCTCGAGCTCTTCCGCGCCCTCCCCAGCAGTTGGCCCCAGGTCGTGTCTGGTATCTCCACCTGGAGGTCCAACTCCCACTTGGCCTTCAGGGCTGTCAAAGGTTGCAAGGCCTCCCGCTGCATTCTCGAGTACAAGCACGTGACGGCCTTAAAGGTTCCCGCCGCCATCATGGCGTACTGGCATGCCATTGAGGTACCTGGTTCCTGCTGCCCTTCCCCCCAATGGGCTCGCACGGCGCCTGTGACTGCCGCGTGCAGCAGATAGTCACCCCTCGGTAGGTCAAATCTCTCTTGTAGGTCCTGAAACGACAGCAACACCCCATCTTCGTAGAGGTCACCCAGCACGTGTACTCCCGCCTCCTCCCACCCGAGCAAGCGCGACCAGTCACCTCCGTGTGGGAGGGCAGTGATCATTCCCAGCGGTATTTCGGGGGCGTACATAAGGCGGACACCCGCCCGCTTACGGGCTCGGTCCCAACATAGACGGAAAGTCTGCTCCTCGACCGACAGGTCTCCCACTCGGAGTTTCTGGTGCAGCGTGATATACGCCAGAACGGGGTGCCTTCGATTCTCGCGTCCTCGGGACCTCTATATACTCTCGCCACCTCCTGAGTAAAAGTCTGCAGCTGGGCAGCAAGGTAATATCCTTCGAAGTCCGGCACTGCCATACCTCCCTCATCTTTGGGGCGTAACAGCGTGTCGAGCGCTATGCGTCTCCTGCCCGTGCCCCACAGGAACATTATGATCAGTGACCTCAGGCGTTTGAAAATCGAACTCGGGATCCATACCGGCAGTGTCCTAAAATAGTACAAAAGCCTGGGCAGGGCTATCATTTTTAGCAGGGAAATTCTACCAGCCAGAGAGAGCGGTAGAGTCGCCCAGAAGTCCATGGATCCAGGCAGGGCGTTAATACAGCGAGTTACGTTGCCATCTAGCAGGTCGGATGGGGTGTGGTAGACATAAACCCCTAGATAATGTAGGCAGCGCGGCTCCCACCGGAGTTCCTGAGCAGTGAGTGGGCACGGCTCTCCCGGCCTCAGGGGGAACAGACAGGATTTGGGCCAGTTGACCCTCAAGCCCGATAATCTACCGAACTGCTCCAGTAGCCTCCGTGCCCCCTGGAGTTCAGCGCCGGCATCAGCCAAAAACATTAACAAGTCATCCGCATAAAGGGAGATGAGGTGTGGCCTCCCCCTAAAAGGCAAACCTGCGTAGTGGCGGCCCAGTCTGGCTACCGCAGCGAAGGGTTCCATTGCTAACGCAAACAGTAGCGGGGATAGGGAACAACCCTGTCTAGTGCCACGCCTGATCGGGTATTGTCTCGAGATCAGCGCACCTACCCGGACCCTTGCCACCGCCTCAGTATAGAGGACCTTGGTCCACTGTATATATCCGTCTCCCAGTCCAAAGCGACGCATCACCTCATACAGGTATCCCCATTCGAGGCTGTCAAACGCCTTTTCAATGTCGATGGACAGGACAAATGGGGAGACGGCGTCTGGCCAGTCCACACCCATCAGTCTCGTGAGTCTGCGGATGTTATGTGTGGTGTTGCGTGTCGGTATGAAACCGCACTGGTCACCATGAACCAGGCTCGTCATATGCACTAGCAATCTGTTGGCTAGAATTTTACTGAGGATTTTGTAATCCGTCGTCAGCATAGACAACGGGCGGTACGAGGACAGCGCCGTACCCTCCCTGCCCGGCTTCAAGAGTGGGATCATAAGGGCCTCGCACATGGAGCCCGGGAGTCGGCCCTTCTCCTGCGCCTCATTGTATACCTCGCGCAGCCGTGGGGCAAGATGCTCCAGGTATTTGCCATAAAATTCGATCGGTAGACCGTCAAGGCCCGGGGTCTTGTTTCTAGCCATCTGTTTTACAGCGCAACCTATTTCTCCGAGGGAGATGGGCCGTCCTAACTCCTCTGCCTCCGAGTCCTCCACTCGCGGCAACTCCAGCCCGTCCAAGAACTCCTCTAGCTCCTCCGCCCCTCCAGTATCACCACTCAGATAGAGCCCTTCATAATAGGCTCGGAACTTGTTCAGGATCCCGGGCTGGGAGTGGCAAGGCTCCTCCCCTGGCACCTGGATCCTCATGATCGGCCCTCCCCCCCGGATAGGGTTAGCAAGCCAAGCCAACATCGCCCCCGCCTTATCACCTTCCGCATGCGCCCTCGTCACGTACGCCTTGTGGTCGAAGCTACGCAGCCGCTCTAGCTCTACCGCCAGCCCCTCCCGCGCCCCGCTAAGCCCCTCCTGTAATTCTGGGTGATTCGGGCGCCTCTTCTCAAGATCCCTCAGCCGCGTCTCAGCCTTATCTAAGTCATCCAACAAAGTCTTCCGTGCCCCTGCCGTGTGCCCAATACAGTGTCCCCGCACCACCACCTTGAAAGCATCCCATTCCACCGCCCTCGTGGAAGCCGAGCCACTGTTCTCCTCAAAATATCTCTCAATACGGTCACTCAGGGCCTCCCTGAACAACAAGTCGTCCAGGGTGTCAGGTTGCAGGCGCCATGTTGGTACGCTGTTGACAGTCACCATCCATTCCAGAGACATCAACAAGGGGTTGTGGTCCGATATCGTCCTTGCCAAGTATTCCGCCCCACCCACCGCAGGGAGCACACATTCCGAACAAAGAAACGCATCCAGCCTCACATGTAAATCATGCAGGTGCGAGTGAAAGGAGTAATCCCTAGTGGTGGGGTGCAACGCCCGCCATGCATCCTTGAGGGCCCAGCTCTCCTGCCACTCTAATCTGCGCTTGGCGATCCTATGTGCTGGGGATGCGCGAAGCGGGGGATGGGACCTATCTAGTAGTACATCCTCAACCGAGTTGAAGTCCCCCCCCAGGAGGACCGGCCCTGCCAAGTAGCCCGCCAATTTGCCCGAAACGTTAGATAAGAAAGCGGGCAGGTCTACATTAGGAGCATACACATTGCATAGCGATATCATCCTGCCTCTCAGCCTTCCTTCCACAGCCACATATCTGCCCTCTGGGTCTATCGACGACTTCGAGACTTGGAAGGGGACCCCCGCCCGTATCCAAATCAATGTCCCCCTCGCAAATGCTGAAAATGTCGTGTAGAATAACTGCCCCCTCCAGCGCCTTTGTAGAGCCGCCCCTTCCTGCTTATTTAGGTGCGTCTCCTGCAGGAACGCTATGTGAACCCCCCTACGCTTGAGGTATGCCTGAACCTTATGTCTGCGCGTCATGGACTGCATGCCCCGCACATTCCAGGTAACACATTTCAATGCTCCAGTACTAGCCATTCCCCCCTACACAACCGGACCATACAACAAAGAACAGTGGTCGCCTAAGTCCCGCGACCACGGGCCCTCCCCCCCACCCTCTCCAAACAGGAAGCCAAACCCCTCCAACAAATACAACCCCTCGAGCAACCCCAACGGCCCGCAACTCCCACCCCCCCAGGACAGGCCCCCCCGCAACTGGAAGTACCCCCATCCAAACCAACACTCCCGACCACCCCTCAAGGAAAGGCGGTAATATTCGCAGTCTCCACTGCGATGACCTTAGGGGCCAGTAAGGCGCGGTTCAATGCTATAAGACCTCCAACAAATCAGCCCCGCGTGCTCCACCCCACAATCCCCACATTACAGTTCCCCAAAACCTCAATCAATGTCTTTCCACTGCTGTGGGTCCATCGCCCCGGTGTCCAACCAGCGAGTCCATTCCGCCAACCCAGTTCAGCACGCCTCCAGTATCTCTCCCGAGGTCTGTGGCGTCACAATAGGGCCCCGGGCTCCACCAAACTCCGATTGTCCTGTCTCTGAGCCCGTTCCTGGGGCCTCCGAATCCGTGCCCTTCCCAGATTGAGTCCTGGCGGCTCTAGATAAGTCCACCACCGCCTGTAGGGCCGCCTGCCTCTCCGCCTCCGTCTGTGACATCGAGGGTTTCCCGGTCCTCCTGCGATTCTTCCTGATCCGTTGGGACTGTCTGATCGGCCTATCCGCCTTGGCCTCTTCCTCCCTGACCTTGGCACCGTCCGTTCCTGCCTTATAAGTGTCCCACCAGTCCCATGCATCCGCGGAAGTCGTGAAGAATAAAGACTTTTCGTCCACCACCACTCGTAGTTTGGCAGGAAACAACAGGGAGTACTTGATGCCTTCCTGGCGGAGCTCTCGCTTGAGGGACAAGAAGTTTGCTCGAAGTCGCTGAGTCTCAAACGTGTAGTCCGGGAACATGGTGACTCTGTTGTTTTCCACTTGAAAGGGCCCTGCCTCTCTCGCCCTCTGCAAAAGCCAGTCTCTGTCTCGGTAATGGAGCAACTTGAACACCACCGGGCGAGGAGGAAGGCCCAAGGCTGGCGGACGCGCCGGGACTCTATGCGCCCGCTCCAGGGAGAAGAAGGGGGACAGACCTTCAGGTGCCACCTCCGTCCGCAGCCAGTTATCCAAGTAGCCCACCATGTCGTCGCCTTCAATTTTCTCCGGCAGGCCCACTAGGCGTACGTTGTTGCGCCTGTTCCTGTTTTCTGCATCCTCGGCCCTCCTTTCCAGTACCTTCAGACGGTCCATCACATCGGCCATCTGGGCCTTCACCGTTGCCTGGGCCGGGGCTAAATCCTTAACCGTGGTCTCCACGGATTTCACCCTGTCCTTCAGTTTGTCGTGGTCGGCCTTCAGGAGACCCAAGCCCGTCGCCACCTGAGCTATATCTTGCTGCAGGGCATCCTTTGTGGTGGCGATGGCTTCCAGGATACGATCCTGCATCCGTTGTAACGCCGCCTGGTCTCTCTCCGCTCCTTCCGCCGCCTCAGTGTCGGTCGCGCCATCTCCCTTCCCCTTCGGTTTCCCCATCTGGGCCGGGATGGGCGGTGGACCTCAGAATATGTTCCTGGTCACCCTCCAAGCGTCGCCGGGCACCTTCCTCCGGCCGGGTCCTCAGTTCCAGAAGCGTCACCAAGAGGCAGGAAGCACCGAGCGGTCTTGGCCCGGCCAGCGCCAGTTGCGCCTGAGATCCGGGGTTCTCGTCTCCGAGTCACTGTCGCTCCGTTGTCGCCCCAGTCAGGAGACGGCCCTCAACCACCGCCCAAGGGTGCGCCCAAAGTTCTGCCAGTGCCGGGGGAGAGGCGCGACGCGGCCGCCAGCACCTCTAGCGTGTCCGGGAGCGATCTTCAGTGGGTCTCCAGGCAGATGTCTCCGTCACCAGCGATCTCATGCCATCGCCGCCATTTTGGGGTCCGCGACTTCTCGGCCGAGTTCAGCTTTCGAAGTTACGATACTGCTGCGGGAATGCTCGGTGTCGTCTTCCACGGGTCCCGGACCCTCCGCAGTACCGTCTAGTATCGGATTATGTCCTTTATCATGGGGTTCGAATGGATTTTCAGGATATTTTCCGGGATCGGGCACGGAGCTCCGAGCTCACGCTGCCTACCTCCTCGGCATCCAAGCCACGCCCCCCTTGCCACAACCTCATAACATAACATGTTTTTTAAAAACATATGTAGTTTTCATACATGCGGAAAACATAGCCATAATTTAAGCAGCCAGGAAACCATCACACATAATAGAGTAGGAACCCATGACTTTGCTTCTGTTGTTGAACTTTTAGGAAGAAGCGCCCACTTGACTTTACGATGTACAACATTTTGTGGTTTTTGTTCATATTTGGCCCCAGCCAGCTCTTCAAGTTAGGTCTTCTGGGCACAATCAGACCACTTACAGAGATGCTACGAATCTGTTTTTTTAGTCATGGAACGAAGCAGCCCGAAAACATTTTGATATTCTTTTAGGTTTGTAGCCTTCTACCCAACCATAAAACCCCACCATGTGTGCAACTCACATCATTCTGTGGCTAAGACCAAGGAAACAGCATTTTGGTCGTATTCACTGTTTTCAGGATCAGCAAACTAGACTTCCAGCTGAGACGTCATACACCAGATATTGCTTAGGAGGTAACCTTCATACCAAATGGTAGCCGCAGGGTTTATCTACGATGGGGTCACAAGCTTGAGGAAGTCTCAAAGGCATTCAGATTTTACATGCACAGATGATTTGTGATCTGGCAACTAACTTTATTACTCCTGGAAACCCTGATCTGGACAGAGTCAGCCGACTTCTCACTTGGCACACTGGGGTTTAAAAGTAGACACTCAAGAGGAGAGCACATTCTAGATCATGGCTGGTATCTTGAAGTCTAAGTCCCTCTTCATGTATGACTATGCAAGACCATTATTAGATAATTACTAGAGTTCGGGCGACATTTACAACAAGCCATTTTACTGCACCAAGTTGCGTCATTTTAAAAGCAGAAGGATGCGTTGTATTTGGATCACTGAAATAATATCGAGGGACAAAATATCGACTTGCAAAAATATTGTGGACAAAATATCGACAGTCAAAATATCGAGTTTGTATCTACAAACAGGTAAGTACAAAAATATCGAGTACAAAATATCGTTTACAATAATATTGTTGCAAAAAATATCGACTTTATTAAAAACAGTGTTAAATTAAATTAATATTCAAATTTAATTACTAAAATATACTTAAAAATACTTAAATTATCTTATAATAATTAAATAATAAATGAAAATAATAAAAAAAATTACAATCTTATTTGTTAAAACATATATATATAGTAACATACTATAATTAAATAAGATACTATTATATTACCGTACGATACCAGCAGTGTAAAAAATACTATTCCCACTCCAAAGAGTGCAAGCGTAGGGAAAGCGTTGGATAGCGTAGGGGTTAAAATTACTATTCCCACTCCAGTGGGTGCAACAGTAGGGAAAACTGACCCTGAACCCAAAGAATACCCCTTTACCCAAGAACTGAAAACTGACCCTTAACCCTAAAAATACCCCTTTACCCAAAAACCCAAAACTGACCCTGAACCCTAAAAATACCCCTTTACCCAAAAACTGAAAACTGACCCTGAACCAAAAAAATACCCCTTTACCCAAAAACTGAAAACTGACCCTGAACCCTAAAAATACCCCTTTACCCAAAAACTGAAAACTGACCCTGTACCCTAAAAATACCCCTTTACCCAAAAACTGAAAACTGACCCTGAACCCTAAAAATACCCCTTTACCCAAAAACTGAAAACTGACCCAGAACCCTAAAAATACCCTTTTACCCAAAAAACAAGAACTGACCCTGAATCCTAAAAATACCCCTTTACCCAAAAACCAAAACTGACCCTGAACCCTAAAAAAGACTCATTTACCCAAAATTAATTAATATTATTTAATTACCAATTAATTATTAATTAACAATAACAATAAAGTAAATATATTAGCACATTAGCTGTAATTAATTAAATTTAATAATTAATATTATTTTTCCCAATTAATTAATTAACAATAACTAAAAATTATATATATAAATAAATTACTCTAATTAACTAATTAATATTATTTAATTACCAATTAATTACTAATTAAAAATATGTACAAAATTATATTAATTAATTAACTAATTAATATTAATTAATTACCAATTAATTATTAATTAAAAATATTTGCAAACATATATTAATTAATTAATTATTATTAAATTACTCCCCACCCTTATCCCCTATTAACCCAACATCCCGCTCCTAAACATTAACTACAATTTATATTACTATTAATAAAAAAATAAAAAAATTGTAACCTTTTTTCTACATATTATCTATATTTTTTACTTTGACTATTTATCAATATTTTGTCTTGTCAATTTTTTTGAGTCGATATTTTTGTACTTGATATTTTTTTATCATTATTTTATTCGATATATTTACCAACGATATTTTTGTTATCGATATTTTATTGTTGTCGATATTTTTAACTCGATATTTTGTCCATTCGATATTTTGGAGTCGATATTTTGTCTGTGCACCGTTGTATTTACAACAATATGACGCATCCCTGTGCTTTCCCTTGTGCTGGTGCACAATTGACTGCTGTTGGAAATGGCTCTTTTTGCAGGGCTACCCCCAAACTTTTTGCTTCTTCATCCTGTATTTTTCCTGACCTGTGGTTGTTGGTGATAGGACTCTGGGCACATTACCACTGCTGATCAGTGCTAAAGTGCATATGCTCTCTGTGTACATTGTTATTGTGATTGGTTATCCATGATTGGCATATTTGTTTTACCAGTGGGTCCCTAGTAAAGTGCAGTGAGTGTGCCAGGGCTGGTGATTCAAATGCTGCTAGTGGGCCTGCAGCACTGATTGTGCCAACCACACGAGTAGCCCTAATAGGTGTCTCAGGCCTGCCACCGCAGTGCCTGTGTGCAGTTGCTAACTGCCATGCTGACCCGACCAGTGTCCACACTAGCCAGGCCTAACCCTTCCCTTTCTGTACACATTGGACACTCCTATGGAAGGCCCAAGGTACCCCCCTGGGCAGGGTGCAGTGTATGTGACAGGTAGAGCATGTACTAGTGTAGGTGACATGCTCTGATAGTGAAATACTGCCAATTTCGTTTTTCACTATTGAAAGGCTATCTTGCCCATAGGCTATAATGGGGAATGCTGAATATAATGTTTACCTGCATATCTTCCCATAGGAGCAAGATAGAAAATTGAAGTCTGGTATCCCTGAACTCGGAATTTAATAACCCATTTTTTAGGAAAAGATATTTTTTAAATCCTGCGTTTGAAAACAGCACTTTTAGAAAGTGGCTGTTTTCTTGTCTAACCTTTCTGTATGCCTCTGCCTGTTGGTGAATTGACTGTCTGGTTTGTGAGTGACAGGGGCTGGGGTGGCTCCAGGAGGCTGGATGAGTCAGCACAGGGCTGAATAGCTCCATCTGCATCTTGAGTGATGGGAGGGGATAGCACTTGGGCCTGAATAGGCCTGTGCCTGCCTTCCACAATGCTGGCTCCACGTCCTGCTGGGCGGCTGACGACCCTGCCCCTCTCTCTCAAAGGAAAGAAGGAGTCATGTAAACAGAGTGCTCCAGGACTGACCAGAACTGGTTCGGACCTCTGCCTTCTGAGAACAAAGACAATATTGGTATAAAAAGGGATACTCAGACCCCAGAACTTTAGATCATCCTAGAATCAAGAAGGAAGTGGAACCTCTGCCAAGGAGAAAGCTGGAAGACTGAAGAAGAAGGACTGACCTGCTGTAAGGCTGACCTACAGTTGCTTTGCTGCCAAGGAGAGGGGAAGGACTTTGCTTTTGCTGTGTCTCCTTGCTTGAAGAGATCTCCAAGGGCCTGAGGAGAGCTGGCCTCATGTTAAGAAGTCCCAGGAACAAAAGGACTTCACCCCAGCTTCCCCCAAGAACTCTGCTGTGTGAGTTCTGACCTGCATCGAGTTCTTGATCCATTTGTGGGGCCTCTGGAGGTTGTTTTTCTGCTGTTTGGGGAGCTGGACAAGAAGAAAAGAAGAAGATATACAATTTACACGCATCGCTCGCTTGCGGAGCACATCGTCGACAGTGCGAGAGAATTCCCGTCACTGCGAAGATCGTCGCAGCACCTGTTGCCGCTGCAAGAACCAACGCATTATTCGTTTGCACAGCGCATCGCCCCGGTGCGGGAAGATTTCTGTCGCTGCGAGTATCATCACAGAGCCTGTCATTGCTGTGTGAGATTGTCACACCGCTTGCTTTCTGATCGCATCACGTCGCTGCGAACATCGTTGCAGAGTCCAGCGCAAGCGCATTGAGGGGCCGCGGCAGAAGAGGATCAATGCTGCGCCTTGCATCGCCGCTGCACCGAAGATCGTTACCGCCCCGAAGATCGTCGCATTATGCCTGTGCGAGACGCATCCTACCAGAGAAGCTATGCGCTGTAATCCCCACAAGGTATCGCATCCCCTCCCCATACAGACCGGATTCGTCTCAACACGTCCGCTGCATGCAGCGGGGCTGTCGCATCGCCTCCCCAGGGTCTCAAGAGTGACAAATCTCTTGTTTTTAAACACTTCAGTTACCGCTTGGAACTTTTGTCGCATCTACAGGTACTTTGGACTGAAAGTGACGCAACTGTTTATTTTGACGCAAACCCTAGATTTCTTTTTAAATCATTTTCTTGAACTGTGTATGTTGGATTTTTGTCGTTTTGGTCTTCTGTAGTTTATATAAAGATACTTTATTTTCTAAACTGGTGTGGAGTCCATTTGTGGTGTTTTCACTGTGTTTCTGTGAGTGTTGGTACAAATACTTTACACATTGCCTTTGATAAGCCTGTCTGCTCCTGCCAAGCTACCAAGGGGGTGAGCAGGGGCTATTTAGAGAGTGTATCCCTCTTACCCTGTCTAGATGCAAGGGTCCCTATCTGGACATTGGTACCTACCTCTGCCAACTAGAGACCCCCAGATCTAACAGCTGCCATGTACCTACACAGGCACCCTTGCACCATGGTGTAAGGATGCCTGCTTTGTGGGGATGAATGTTGTTGTGCAGGAGGGGATCAAATTGATGCACAAAAATATAAATTGATGGAGTTTTACTCTTTCGATGCAAGCTGCAGATTGCAACACGCACACAAAGAGGAAAGAACTAGGACAAATACAGGTATTTCTCATCGTTGCACCTCCTTAGGCATACAATTTTGATGCATTCCCATGTTTACAAAGTACTGTAAATCTAGGAATGCAGAAGAATCCATGGGTTTTGCTTGGGAAAACTCACAGCAATACCAATGGCAAGCCCCTTTCACGCAAAGTGATGCGTGAAAAGGGACTGTATTTACAAGGCCATGAAAAGCTACACCGAGTGGCTTTGCGTGACCTTGTGAATATGGGCCAACCCACTGAGCCCCTGGTGCGTCAAACAAGTGACACAATGGCGGTGCAAGGGACTTGTAAAAAAGCCCCTTCATGTTTGCCTGGTTGCCTCCTCCACTCATCAGTGCCTCAAACCTGGTAGGTAGAGTCCTTTACATAGGAATAAAGTGACTGAGGTACAGGTTGCTCTCTGGAATAATTAAGGTTCATGGGGCCCTCATTTACAGTTTGGGGAAAAGTGAACTCTAGCACAAATCTGGTGGAGTACCCTTCTGCAAAACTGACATCTGACCACTCTATGTAGAGTTAGGCAAACGGTCATGTTTCTGCCAGCGATGCTTCTGCTGAATTTGGTGACAGAAACCTTAGACCAGGGGTCTCCAAACCGCATGGCCGGAACATGCCAGATTTTTTGGATATCCCCATTGAGATACATGTAGTTATGTAAAAAATCTGGGATGGATCCGGCCCTCCAGGACCGGTTTGGAGACCCCTGCCTTAGACTGATCGACCGACCGACTTGGTGCCGTTGCTCACAGATGGTCCGTCTTTTTTAGAGTAAACAGTCCGATGTACTTTTTTTCAATTCCGGACTGGCAGGTGCAAGGTCCAATAGTTTTTCATTTTACAAAAATAGATTCTGGGAGTTTGGTTTAGTAAAAAAAAAAGTTACTGAGTGGTTGCCTGAATCATAGCAACTTTCAATGTCTCTAGAGGAGCCACCATGGTGGCAGGCAGAAGACAGTGAGCCTCCCTCCAGGTATAATGAAGGGCCTCATGTACTTATTTTGGGCGTAGGGCAGTGCCCCAAGTCTTCCTGCTGCGCTGCCCTACATCAAACGAAAAGGGCGGGAATGCACCGTATCTATGAGACACAGCACATTCTTGGCCTCTTACCTGTGCTGGCGCAAAAATGGCTGCCTAGCACGAAAGCAGGCTTCCTTGCAAGGGTGCCTGCATTGAAATCAGGTTGTTTGTGTGCAGGAAGGAGCACCTTCCTTCATGAAAACAACCGTTACACCACCCTTGGGGAGGAGTAGACTTTGGACGCATTCCCAGTTTTACAACATGTCTTAATTCTAGAATGTGTCAAATGACATGGGTGTTATGTGGAAACGCCCACCATACCGCCCATGGCATGCCTCCCTATCGCAGTGTGAGGCACACAGCGAATTGCGTTGCTTTGCCTCACACCATTTCTACGAGGCCATGAAAAGCCACCCAGGGTGGCTTTACGTAACCTCGTAGATATGGCTTTGTAGTGTGCGTTACCGGAGCGTCATTAAAAGTGAAGTTTGGCTTGTAAATGAGCCCCAAAGTCTTTAGCCTTTAAATCCCTTCTGTTATCCGGCCCACCCTCATTCATAGTACTCCAGTGCAATCTTGAAGGGGAAACGGCCACTACAACGTGGCCGTTTCCACGGAAACATTAACCACGCATGCATTACAACGCATGCGTGGTTACCACGAAAGCCTTTACCACGCATACCATTACTACGAGGTACGTAGTAAAGGCATGTGTGGTAAAGGGTAACAAAATAAAGGGGGGCTTGGGGGGGTCTCCCCCCCAAAAAAAGAAACTCACCTCAAAAAACGTCGAGATGTGCAGGCAAACGGCGTCCTTTAAGAGGAAACGGAAAGAAACTTCCTCTTCCTCTTAACGACGTACAACGTCACCACGGAAGTATTAGAGGAAAAAGCTATGCGAAGAAAATCCATTCCGTTGTAACGCATGCGTGGTAAAGGCATGCGTTGCAACGGAATTCGTTGTAAGAACACATATTCTCTTAAAGGGGCCATCAGGTGGATGATGTCAGACTAGATACGAAAACCCAAGCAGGCACCATCAAACAAACCCAAGCAGGCACCATCAAACAAACCCAAGCAGGCATCATCAAACAAACCCAAGCAGGCACCATCAAACAAACCCAAGCAGGCATCATCAAACAAAGGGTCATTCTAAAACATCACCACATCTTAAACTATGTGTCTGATAGATGCACTGCACACAGAAAGCATGTTTTTTTTGTTTCCATGTTTTTAATGCAGCAGGCTGGTTTAAAGTCTTAGTCAGAACTTAAAAGGCAAGCCAGGCCAGGCCTATTGGCTTTGCCAATGCTTGTTAGTACAAGGCTGCCTGCACACTTGGGTTGAGTCAGCACAACGGGCCAGATTTTATCAGAACTGACTTGGTTTCCTCTGGAGTGCACTCGAGTTCAGACCCCATGGAAGAACCAGTCACAGGCTGGGGTGATGTCTAACACTATTTTTACAGATTCCTCCCACCGATGATGATGATGATGCTGTTTTTGTGTCTGCTGAGGGGAGGAAATCCTTCTTGATGAATGATAACTGATATTTCTGTTAGCAGCTGGTGTGCTGGTGGGACATAACAATGCTTTAGTCATTGCCTGCTCACAGAATGACCACCGCGGTCACCGCCCTGACGCGCGTCTGAAAGAGGTGAGCCATCGCACACTTCCTTCCCTACTGGATGGCTTCCTCGTGGTATGGAGGCGTGCTGCGGCAACCCTCACAAAGTACGTGTCACACCACAGACCACATGCCTACACACCACTTGACAAGACCTGCTGCTGAAGACAAATCATTGAGCAAAGCATTTTTCATTGAACAAAGGTTTGAGCAATTCCATCCAAATGCTAATAAAAAGTAGCATTTCGATTTAAAGCAAGGGTGTGTGTCACTATGTTGAAATCAACAATATCTACCTACAAAAAAGTTGTAGATGCTACATTGCATACCCCTGCATCTAAAACATAAAGATATATTTACTCTTCTTAACTATGTACAGGGCCACTGGAATTATGTGATTGGTAAGCTGCTGAGTTTTTCGTATACATATGTTGCCACATAATCCATTTTCTGCTGCTTAATCTGCATATTTTAACAAAAAATAAATATTGTTTCTAGCTTAAACGGTTCAAACGTGACTAAAAATGCAGCAACGTCATGTTGCCGTGCAGTAGAAGGCCCTTTACAAAGCTTGATTGGTCACCTTTCTGTTGCTTATTTGCTATATTTGGGTGTTAAACTGGTACTGATGAGGTGCAACCAATGCCCAGAGAATATTAACAAGTGTAAAATGACAAAATAATGCAGGCATTACCACGCAGTGTCTTTATCATGCATCATTTACCATGCATTGCCTTGACAACGCAATGCCTTCACCATGCATGCCTTACCACGCAAATGACTTCACCACACATATGCCTTTACAAGGCAAGGTAAGTATAGTTAAGGTAAGTATGTGTGTGAGTGTGTGTGTGTGTGTGTGTGTGTGTGTGTATGGATAGATAGATAGATAGATAGATAGATAGATAGATAGATAGATAGATAGATAGATAGATAGATAGATAGATAGATAGATAGATAGATAGATAGATAGATAGATAGATAGATAGATAGATAGATAGATAGATAGATAGATAGATAGATAGATATGTATAAATTAGGGTATAAGGGTAAGTAAGGTTATAGGGTGGTAATGTTGTCTAAAGGGTTTAGGGGTGGTTAGGAGTATAAGGTGATAAAGGTGTTTTTAGGCTTCAGGGGTGTGTAGAGGTATAGCGTGGTAAGGGCATTTTTAGGGTTTAGAGGTGGGTAGGGGTATGGGGTGGTAAGGGTATTTTTATGGTTTAGGGTTGAGTAGGGGTATAGGTTGGTAGAGATTTTTTTAGAGTTATGGGGTGGGTAGAAGTATAGGGTGGTAAGGGCATTTTTAGGGGTGTGTAAGGATATAGGGTGCGCAGGTGCCTCGGATGAATCCTCCAAATTACATGCAATGACTTACCCTATGCACCCAGTATTACCCTTCAAACTATGCTGCGATTTTCGGATTTTTTTTTCAGTCGGAGACTTAGTCGCCTGGCATGGCAGGTCCGTCGACACAGTGGGAGACTTATTCTTAGACCAACACTTACTGACGTTCAACTAATTACAAGAAGATCATGGAATTCCCAGAGGCCAATTTCTGGTCCATGGCCAATTGCTGGCCACATTCCGTCAACTGTGACGTACGGTTGAGAAAGAACGTTGTCATACACAAGAACGTTGTCATACACATCTTATTCACTATGGATCCTGGGCAGCACCTGATAACATGGCTAAACAAGGCCATCTAGGAACATACAAGGGTGCCCTTGTTGTCTCCACATCAGAAATGAATAGAAGACATTGTGCATCCCCTTCATGACTCTGAGGGGGTAATGGCACTTGAATCCCCACAGACCATTCCTCAAAAATTAACAATACGTGATACTACACAGAGCCCACTTAACCCCGCCCAAACTAAATTGCATATTAGCCACAGTGGGGCTCAGCTGTCCAAGATGTCACTCTAATGAGGCAGACTTCCAGAACATGTTTAGGTCCTGTCCCACCTGGGCGAACTATTAGTGCGCTGTCCATGAGACCCTTGCTTCGGTCTCTGAAGTCCTACACTTGAATAACTGGGCAGCCACCACCTTATCACCTTAGCCTCGTCGAACGTTCAGCACCCAGTGCTGAACGTTCGAATAACGAGCGCTGGCCCGTCGCCCAACGGTCGTTCGCAGCACTGGGGAGGTAGCGTTGCCGTCGGCCATTGGCCGACGGCATCGCTTAAGGGGTTATGGATATATAAGTGAAGGAAGACACCGATGGGTCGAGTTCTATTTGTGAACCAGGCCACCCTACTGGTCAAAAGCACTCTTATGTTGCGCTTTAGAGCCATCCCAGCCCCCTTCACTTACCTAGTGGTGCACAGCAATGCTGCAATGGGAGGAGGGCGAAAGCACTAATCTCTATTACGGAGAGGTGCGTTGCCTCCTCAAGAAATCCATAGCAACAGCCTGGAACACAATGCTCACACAATTCCAGAAACTATCACAAGAAGGCAAACCTTCCTGAGATTGTCAGACACAGTAATGCATGCAGCCCCTCCACTAAGCTGGCCCGCCCCAGTACAGAGCACTAAGCGCATTCACGACCCCTCCACAACACACTCGCACAAGATGCCACTGCTCCTTATGGACCCATGATGTATCCATTAGTCAATTCACAGCCCGCCGCCTCCTCCTGGCTCGCTTGGGCACCTGTGACCTGCCCCAGTCCCACAGGCACACTTGATGCTCACACCAGCTCTGCCGTTTCAGCTACCCCCTTTTCCCCAGTTTTGATTCCATAGAAGATTGTACACTTACCAACACACTACAAGAGCTTGTTTCCATAGGGGACATGACCTAACAACACTCAGATCACATACCTCACTATGCACCTGACATGGGTCCAACGACAAAGCTCTACTGTCACGACCCGAATGACTTTCATAACACACTTATGTGTTGGTCTAAATAACTGTATACACCAGATATTGCAATTGAATTTAACATTAATCTGGCTTGATTGTAACCATGGCAAAGATGTGTAAATGTTACAAAACTAAAACCTCAATAAAAAGAGTTGAAAAAAACAAAATTGAGCGAAGAGCCAGGCTGGTGTGGTGGATCCCAATGTTCCTGCCTTATAATATAAAATTCCTTTTCAAAGAAAAAGAAGTGGGAGCAAACTGCCTCACATCCCAGCACTCAGTTCGCCCCAGTGCATCATGGTAAATGCACTCCATGATAACACTTCCTACAGTGACAGTCTTTAGTTTTTCACCCTTGTTAGTACAGCCAGTGCTATGTATAGGGCTCTAGACACGTATTTCAGGATAGTTGCCCATCTTAAAAGAGCAACAACATTGTTTGGGGTGCTGGAAATGCTGCCCAAAATCTTCTCAGGTCTCTGTACCACTCTCTGGGTGTATGTGCCTCAGCCAGAGCTCGTCAGCTCATTAGCCCAAGGGAGCCTTTTCAAACAAAAAGAGGTTGGGCGCACACTGCCCCACATCCCAGCACTCAGTGTGCCCCAATGCATCACGACATAGAATTCCTAGGGGCTGGAGTGTTGCTTTAAGTGGCATGTGTAATTAGAGGGTGGCCTCCATGCAGGCTGTCCCATCACAAAGGATTTACCTGTGGTGATGGCTTTTGGATGTCTTTAGCTCTGTCTATTGCTTGGTATGCATTCACTCCTTGGGCCTTCTTAGTTAGTCTGAAATACGTTTTCTGCTGCACAGCTAAATGACTGTGGTCAGTGGTAACTCTGACCAACCTCTATGTCAGATCAGTAGATACCTTATGACATACAAGCATGAAGCGCAGTTACAGGTATCGAGCAGACTACATCTTTTTTCCCAGAGCCTCGTAGATACTAAGCAGGTCTCCCATATACATAAAAAATTAGAATAAAACATTTAAGCCGCTTTTGTATCACATTTTACTGATGCTGCGGCAGCATAAACAATCCGCCACATTGGGCCCTATTTACAAAGTGACGCATCTAGACAGATTGCTCACTTTGTAAACCCCTCTGCTACATTATTCCCGCGACAGGTGTAATGTATGCAAGGTGGGCGTTCTGAAGCAGGAAAGCCTTGTAGAAGTGGAGCAGTGAAATCTATGCGATTTCACGTCACCACTTTTACGGCGTAACTGTGTCAAATCCTTATGCCCGTTTGAAGCAGGTGTGAGGGGTGATGCAGGCCTTTTCACATGGGGCTGCCACTTACCCCATATGAAATGACACATTTCTGGAGATGCATCTGTTTTTAGACACACACCATTTTTTGCGCCCCGAAAGATATGTCAGGATTCCAGACGTATCTGTTAATCCTTGGGACAGGGAGCGCTACACTGTAAATACGGCACATCCATGGTGTCGCAAGGATGGCGCACTGAAAAGTGTTGCATCGCTGTTCTCCCACAGCACTGCGACACTTTTCATAAATAAAGCCCTGATTTTCTTAAGTACCGTTAGCCTCATTACGATGCCCCTGAATGTGAGGCTGTTAAAATTAAAGCCCTAGGGTTAATGATACTAGGGATCCTGTTAACTCAAGGTTGAAATTAACGGGGATTCCAGGTTAAACTCTGAGATTCCGCAGTGGCATGAGGGATTGCTGGGGAAACAGCCATTCAGGACCCAATTTCTCCAGTTATTCCTCATCCTCACCAGCTGTTACTCTCACAGATTTTGCCTGTGTTCAGCAGCCACCATATCCAAGGAAAACATGAAAGGGTTCCCAGTTACTCTGCAGATGTTCTGGGGCTTATTTCTGCAAACTGTTGATTCGCTGCGTAAAAATAGCGCTGCAACAGTTTTCACTGCGCCCTCCTTGCGACAAGATGGATGCGCCTTATTTAATGTACGGCGCTCCATATCCCAAGGAGATACAGATACGTCAGTATTTCTGACTTATCTGAAGGCGCAGTAATAACGCATTGCTGGAGTATGTCGCAAAAGTGACGCAGCTCCAGCAATGAGTCATTAGACATGGGCAAGTCCCATGTTAAAGTGCCTGCTTCAGTCTTACGCTTGCTGTGAGGCAGGCATAAGATTTTGATGCAGTGGCGTCCTAGAAGTGGCACAGTGAAATCTGATAGATTTCACTGCGCCACTTCTACGAGGCTTTTTGCAGGGGAAGGCCCACCCTGCATACATTATACCTGATGCAGGTATAATGTAGCGCAGGGCTTTACAAAGTGATGCATCTGCTTAGATGTGTCACTTTGTAAATAGGGCACACATGGTGCATTTTTGACGCCACCAGTGCACGTCAAAATATGACGCAACGGCAGCACAAAAGTGTTGCAAGGCCTCATAATTAGGGCTCTCTGTTTCCAGATGGAGCTGTTAACAGGATTACTGCACCCATCAGGAATGACGGGCTTTTCGTAATTATGTTTATTTTTTTGTTTTTATAAATGATCTTTATTATTTTCCAGTAATGTTAAATGTCATATACTTGTAAAGCGCACAGCTGCCCCAGCAAAGGGGCGTCCCGGCGTTGTATACCGCTGGGGAACCCATCCTGGCTTTCCCTGTGAGATGGTCCCTCCTGGGCATCTCCAAGGTGAAGACAAGCATCCCCGGCGCTGATGGGGCCGTTAGTTGCCCAGAGTTACTGAGTGGGACCCATTGTTGGAGTAGGCACCGAGGCGAGAATTATCGAGTCCGCTGACCATGGCCCAAGACCCTGCCGCGTCGGGAATTGAACCCTGGTCCCGGGCAGACCTCTGCTTCCGGGTCTGCCGCCTCTAACCAGTGAGCCACACCACTCCACTGAACAACACAAGACATACACAGCACCATTATTTCAGCAGCCCTGTGCAATGTAAATAGATTTTTCTTGTTGGGCACACCAGTCCACCACTGCCCGCCACTCAACCAAAGAGGGGGTCTGTGAAGAGTTCCATCTCTGGACGATATTGTGCTTGGCAACCGAAGAGGTGACCCTAATGAACATCTGTTCTGCCCGTGGATCACCAAGATCATCTAGTATGCCCAGTAAGGTCACCCTGGTGATAAGAACCACAGGTCAGTCAAGCACCTGTTAGAGGTCTTGTGTTATCTCCTGCCAGTAGCAAACCATCATGGGGCAGGCCCAAACCACATGGTAAAAGTGTACATCGGGCGCAGAACAGTGAAAGTAGGCGACCTGGTTGATTCTACCAGCTCGATCGAGTCATATAGGGGTCTTATAAGTCAAGTAATGTTCATTAGGGTCACCTCTCCGGTTGCCAAGCACAATATCGTCCAGAGATGGAACTCTTCGCAGACCCCCTCTTTGGTTGAGTGGCGGGCAGTGGTGGATGTCAGTTTCTGGAGGTTTGTTGGTAGTGAGGGCCTGGCGCAACTGCAGAATGATGAGCAGGCACTATTCCACTGAAATGTTTTGCACCCCAGTCCTTTTGTTAATATGTTGGAAATACTAAAATGTTGTATGGCTCTTACATACAAAGAAAAATAATGTTACACTACAGAAGCCAATATAATTACCTACACATGCAAATAGTGTTTACTGCTGTGGTTAATAAATATGACTAATGAGATCAATGACAATAAAATCAAATTAAATATTTCACATCTTTATAGATCTAATTTTGGCAAATGCATAAATGGAAAAGTCAAATTAGTGGACAGAGTTAAATCAGCAGAACATACGGAGTGGGAATGGTGACTGATAGGGAGAGGTTCTCATGGAAAGACAACACAGCCTCTATCCTTCGAGATTATTAACGTTTAATTGAACAACATTATGTTTTTTGAATGATTTCAAGTCACATTTCAGGACACATCTGTTATTATTTTGTGTTCTTCTATTACACTAAAATTACTTTAACCAACTGTAAATCATCTGCTACATTCTTTTATAATTGTTGTTTGATTTGATTTTATTGTGAAAATATTTAGGCCCATATTTACTACATTTTCTCGCAGCGGAGCAGCCAAAAATGCGGCGCTGGTGCAGAAATTTGCTGCTGTGTGCCACGCACACATCTTTGCACCATAGTGCAAAGGTGTCTGCGTGAGTTAGTAGAGTCTTTTTTAGGTCAAGCCTAGGCAGCGCTAACTCTGTCTCTTCCAGACATGTTGTATACACTTTGTGGGCTTACAGCCTGCCCATTGCCTTTTTAGTCATTGCTTCGATTGTCCTTTAAAATGGCTTGCTTGCTGGTGGTTAATGTTTGCTTTTTGTCCCTTCTTTTTGAGTTTTATTTTACTCCTAAGGAGAACCTCCCAATTACAGGTATCATTACATTTTGGTGCTTATCAGTTCGTTTTTGGGCACTATTTTTTTCTTTGTGTCCTGCCCGTTTTTTGAAGAAGATTCCCTTTTCGCGGGTTCCTCGTTAGGAGTGCCGCGTTTTCACTTGCTATAGTGCCATTGTAAACAAGGCTGTAAAACATGTTCTTATCTCTCCATATTTGCGGAGCATTCAAAGTCTGAGATCAAATGTCAGACAGTGCACTTGTTCTGTGCCCCAACCCCCTCCCTCATCGCTGCTTGCTGAATCCGTTAAATCATTGCTCACTGCAGCCCCTCAGCAGAAACTGCTTGCCTGGATCACCCTGTCCCTGGCAGACTTGACTGTCTGAGGAAAGCTTTCCTGACATGGACTCAGGGCCACTGGATTTATGTGATTGTGCAGCCACAGCGATTTCCACATAAATATAGATTTGCCACATTTGACACATAATCCATCATGTGCCGCATGATCTGCAGATTTTAACAAAAAACATTTTGTTTCTAGTTCAAAGGTTACTAAAAATGAAATAACATGTGTTGCTGTGCAGTGAAAGGCCCTTTGAAAAGCTGGGCTTGTCACATTTTGGTAGCTTATTGGTTTTTTGGGTATTAAAATGGCACTAATGAGGTGCAAACAGTGCCCAGACAGTGTTGTCAAGTTTAAAAATGATGAAATAATGAAGTAATACTATGATAAAATATGCTACACAATTTGGCTTTTCTTGCCGCACAATTTGTCTCTCTCTTGCCACATAATTCCTGTGGCCCTAACCATACTGATTCACAGAAGGTAAAAAACTAATCTCATGATTCTCCAGGTAATACAAACATTTGATCTTTGTGCTATGATGTCAACAGAGGGGCTCAGTGTAATAGGAGGGATGCCAATGAAGAATTTCCATCTGGCATTGTAGTCCGCAACTCATGCATCGTGCTTTTTCCTGCGGCATGTAATACAACTAAACAGAAAAAATGTATGGTACCGTAAATTGAATTAACCATGGCTCTGCCAGCTTACTAGACGCGATTTGCATGATTATGTCTCTTGCTTTTTCTTGCGGCATTTAACACAACTAAACAGAAAAAAAGTATGGTACAGTGAATTGAATTAACCATTGCTCCTCCAGCTTACTACACGCGATGTGCGTGATTATGTCACTTGTCCCGGCATCATGGGCTGTGTAGTTTTGGAGCTGCCCGACAACACCCAAGAAAAGACTGTTTTGTATTCTCGAGCGGCGGCTTTCTAGTACACCATGTCCTCCGCTCACTGATAATATTCGGAGGGTGCGCTCACTGGCCAAAAGCATCACTTCTGCAAAATACAAATGTAACAATTTATCAGGTTAACACCTTGCATTGCATTATCCACTTGAAGACTATCTAAATTTTTGATACCAAGAGCTTTCCAACTACATTGTTATTATCAATCATATCCTATTACAACATCATTTCCTGAGCTTTCAGTTTTGACTTTCACCTCTCTGTTTCAGAGCACTCTATTTAACTTTAAACTTAATACCACATAAATACACCACACATAAAACCACTCTATGCCACATAGCAACAATCCACATAACTACACTCCTCACCATGCCAAATAATTCCAATCAGCATAATTTCACTCAACGCCACACAGTTCCACAGCACAAAATTCAACTTCACACATTTCCATTCCACACCAGCTAATTTAACATAATTCAACCAGTGGCGGCTCCTCCCCTAAGGCAGAGTAGTGTCGCCTCACTGCTCAAAACAAAAAATAAAATGATAATAACGTATTGTTATTATTTTATTTTTACTATTGCAGTCAGTGGCTCTGTTTCATGCGGGCGGAGCTGACCAGAGCAGGGGGGAGGAGTGGGGGCACTCTTTAAGTGTGTATGACTGTTTGGTTGGCCGTCTTGGGCTGGCCAAACAGTAATGCATACTTTGCTTGTTCCCCACCAAGCTGTAATGCACAGCCTGGTGGGGAACATGCACATGCTCTATGTCCCCTTCCGTGCGCCGAACCATGGCGCTCAGACCAATTGCAACGCTGCACAGCAGCATTGTGATTGTCTTAGGGGAGTCACTTAGGGGAGCTTAGGAGAGCCACAAAATTCCACAGCACTCCACATAATTATACTCTAATACTTACCTCGCCACAACACAAAATACCATTCCACATAATTACACTACATGACACACAAACCCACTCCACATAATTCTAGTACACACAATACCACATAACTACTATCCACATAATTCCATTACACAATGCCACATAATTCTACCTCTCAGATGCCCTCCACACCACACTATTCCACACCACACAATTCCACTAATAATTCCAATCCAACCCACATAATTTCATTCCACACCACATATGTCCAAGCCACTCCATAACACATGGGTAAAAGGCATTGTCATTTACAACGGCTATAGGTAAAACTCTTGCAAATGCGAGACCTATTGGCTTTGCCAATGCTGGTTTCACTTATGTCCTGATTGAAAGTAGGTGTCAAAGTTTGGGGGAGTTGATTGAGGGGTTCCAAATAACCCTCAAAAGTCCTCATTACAGGAGCACAGAAAATGTTGATATGCGTGGTAACGGCTGATACCATGCATATCACAATCTTGGGTTTGTGATCAATATTTGCAGGTCAAACCTGCCGTGTTTATCTGGGGGATAATGCCCAGTATTTAACCGTAACATGTGAATTTTGGTGCCATGGGTACCTAACACTCAAGTTATTCCCCGAAAACTAGTAATTGGGTGGTATTTATCGCACATGGGGCATATTACCAAGCAATAGCGATAATTGTCGCTATTGCTTGTTTAGAGACAAAAATTTACCGCTGAGCTGCGGCGATTTTTATCGCAAATAAACCTTGGTATTACCAAGGTTTATCGCAAATGCGATAAAAATCGGCCACAATGCATGAATATCGCTGAAAAGTCCGCGATATTCATGCATTAGCGAGCTAATGCTCTTAGCCATGTTATCCACCTCCCATTGGATAACATGGCTAAGAACTGCTCAGGGCAGGTGTTAGCTTTTGGAGATATTCGCGCTTAGCGCGAATATCTCCAAAAGTTGGTAATAGGAGATAGCGATGTTAGCGACTGTTTTCAGTCTCTAACATCTTGGCACGCCCACTTTGCATATCATTAGTGATAAATATCACTGACATGCAAAGTGGGGCCTAAGATGGTCGCTTTCTCCTACTAGCTGTCGCTAACTGGTGTTAGCGACAGCTAGGTAATAGGGAGATAATTTTATCTCCGCTTTCTTGGCTTTTAAAGCCAAAAAAGCGGAGATAAACCCCCTTGATAATATGCCCCCTGATTATTCCAATTCATAGTTGAGTTTTATCAGGTGTAATAAACAAAAATATGTTTGTCATTCAGGGAGTTTCTGACGGTTTTTTTTAACACACGAAGAGCGGGTGGCACGCGCCATTACAGAGTTTGAACTCAATGCTTCCCTGTGTAGTTCGGCTCCTGCTTACATCCTCAGAGTGTTCGGCGCTGGCCCCACGAACTGCTGTCTTTTTAAAGATTATACCGCCCTCTGCTGGTGTTTAGTGGTCTGGCCACTTACATCACGCGCACAATGTGACATTTTAGGGAAGCCATTTTCAAATCTGCCTGATTAACAAAAGCCAATGTTTTACAGTTTAAAATGTGTCTTAGATTCTTTTTAATTGGGAAACTTTTCCTTAGTCTAGATGTTATTAAATCTTATATTCCACCGATTAATGATGCGTTGATCCTAATAGGAATCAAGACACTAATTGTCAAATAATGAATGCATCCTGTTAGAAAATAATTATGGCTGATTTTCAAGCAATGTACATTTTAGGATTCTAACTTTCAAGATTAAATATTGTTGTAGATTAAACAGAAGATGTGTTTTCTATCTCGAAATGCGCTCATATCCCGTTGTATTTTATTGTCTCAAACTCCTCCAATATCGTACTCTCAGTTCACATGCCTAATTCCCAAGCCACCCATTTTGGTCGATTAATTTCCACATGGGAGTTCAGGGAAGAAATGCAAGGGCCAAGGAGAGGGAGAGTAGACTCGGTGGAATAAAGATTACAGGTAATTAATGAGAACATTCATCGTCCTCATCACATTCTTTACTTTATTTAATCTTGGCGTTTGTAAAAAAGAATTGCCAGAGTGCCTGGCTTAATATCCTCCCGCCTAAACGTGTTACTTTGTTACAGGTTTGGCAACATTTCAGTTCGAACTGTTAATGATTGTAAGTACTGAAAGGTGGCTGACGCAAAGATAGACACAGGGCAACGAAAAACAATGCAATGGTAACTTTGTAATTGGAATTCAAAGTGTCTCGAAACTTGGGAAAGTAGAATAAAGTATCGTGAAAGGTAAACCAGTTTGCTGATTTAGGATTATGGTGAACCATTTGACAATAGTGTGTAAACCCTGCTGGATAAATTGCACACTCAGGGGCTTATTTCCAAGCCCATTGCGCCGCTGGTGCGTCACTTTTATTGACGCATCGGCAGCACCATGGGCTTCCCCATATTTACAAGACCATGTAAAGTCACCCTGCGTGACTTTTCATGGCCTTGTAAATATGTTTCCCTTGGTTTCCAAAATACCACCAGTGCGTGAGGCAGCTGTGTGTTGAACAAGCCGGTAGACCCGCGTTGTGCTCGATTTCGAACGCGAGTAAATACTTTGATGAATTAACTTTAGTTTAAGCAAGAACCAAGCCAGGACTCGTAGACTGGCAGTATTTTGGAAATTAACAAACACCGGGCTCTTTACCAATGACCCTCAACTTTGTTTGGGCTTTATTCACAGAGTCCCATTGAACGGAATCTTTGGATTCAATATCTCTTACATTCTCACGTCATTAAAGAACAGTGATCGTTTTTTCATCATATTGAAGGTTGGAGCACACCATTTTGGTGGCCAACCTCCTTGATTGGGGTGCTGTGTCTACCATTATATGTATAGGTTCCCTCCCATTCCCTGTCCTGAGGAAGACCCGTAGCTGAGGTGTTGATCCTCCCACCAATGCGCAAGGGTCGAAACTTTGACAATTTCCCCCCTATTATGAAGCCTGAACCTCTTCTCCCTTTCCCCTTTCTTTAGATAACGCATTTGATCATTCTGATTAATTACGTGGGTCAAGCTCCTACAAAGGAATTTGTACCTGTTTTTCAGGAATTATTGACTTTTTCTTTAGAATTCAGTTTTTCCTTTTTCCTATCACTTGAGCACCACTTTTGCACTTTCTACTGCACCTGGCAGCATCCTTTAGATTTTCTCAAATTTCTTTGTTTTAATGAATACGTGTATATTATTGTATAATAAATTGAGAAATAATATATCTCTATGCAAAGTTGTTTTCTGAATTAATTATGGGTACTATTTCTTTGTTTTAGATTTGAAATGCATTTGGCTTTTTACAAGTGTTTTTCTTTATTTTAGGATTAAGTCCTATGAAGTATATATAAAAAAGTTTCTTTGATTGATTATCTGTATAAAACTTGATGCTCTCTGGCCATCATCCAAGCACCGTATTGTAAACAACAGTCTCCCAAACATGAAGATGTTCTCAATCATATATCATAACCCCAGTGAATGGTGCACCGGCTAGTTAATGCAATCAACCTCCCATAAGGACACGTTCTGTTGATCACAATCATTATTACAAAACTAATACAAACAAAGGGAGGTTCTGGTGGGTTTTACTGTGCTCCTCGTTCTAGAAACAAATATCTGGACCGGGTATGCAACAGGACCTATGAAGTACTGGTCAGGTAGGAGTGGTCGGCTGCAGTCACATCAGGTCTGAGAAGATTTATTCACAAACACCTGGGTCCTTAATATAATCGCACTAGGGTACGCAAACTATGTTCGCGGTCGTCCATTTAATTCAACCTTCTCTTACCATGACACATATGTGGTAGACTCCAGCTTCACTCTTATTTACAAGTATTCCATGTCCATTACAGACACTCTTTTAAGGTTTTACCTATCTTAATGGAACATGAAATAGAGTTTCTCTGCGATGCATTGATATGTTCAATATTCAGTAATTTGCTTGACTGTGGCTTACATCTGGTCCACACATCCATCAACATACACAAAAAGAGAGTGTTTATTAATCCATAGTTACAAGTATGTTAGATAAAAGAAGCACATAGATGTTTGCGAGAAAGTAAACAGATTTTCTTACATACAAGTAAGCTAGGCAGTGCTTATTAGAACCTGTGGTTTCCGGTGCTCAGCACCGGCACTTAATCATCAACATCAGCACTTTTCATGAGCACCAGTTAAGGATACATTAATTTAAGGGAAATTCCCCAGAATCCCAGGATATTGAACGGACCCTGAGACTTGAACCTTGCTCCCCAGCTCTGGCCATTATGCCACATCCTCTCCCCACTTTCATGGTTAGCAGTTGGTTCTGTTTTAGGCAGCGCTAACACGAGAAATGGGCTAGTGCAACCTGCCTCCTGGTGAGAGCCCCAGCTTTTTAGTTTTTTTACAAATTAACCACCTAAGCTAGATTACTTAATGCAGATGGGGACACAGACCACAATCAACAACAAATATATTTTTATACATACGACACACGACTTAGAACGTGGAACACACACAACTCAAATAGTGGAAAATCAAATGCTAAGATGAATTTTTATTAAATGAGTGACTTTTTGAGAATAAGATGTTTCGGTATTCAGACCTATACTAAGCCTGGGGGAAATTTTATTTATATTGGTGCAATCATGCATAATTTTCAGGTTTTTGCATTGCATGACGTGCCCACGATTGTGTCATTACACCACATTGCGTAGTTGAGATTTCTTCCAAGTAGAAATCCTATCTCTGGAGCACAGGAAAAACACAAATGGTTAGAACATGAGTGACTGTTGCCTTCCCCAAACGTAATTTTGTGCAAAATGTATCTTCATGAGCAAAATGGAGCAGTCCTACAATCAGATAACCTCCTAGTTGACCCCCACAGGCAACGCATTCTCTCTCCTGCTCAACTGTGCTTCCAAGCTTTCCTTGTTTGGACAAAGCAAGAGTTTTTGTCCATGCGAAGGAAACGGGTCGCAAACCACTGCCATCAGGAAAGTTGAGGTTTAAGCGATTGGTGGTGAAACGCATTGCAGAAGCATCAGCAAGGTAGGCGCTTGCTGATCGGCCAGTACTGACCTCTCTCGAGGGCCTGTGTGAACAGCACTACAGATACCCCAGTTTTACCCAAAGCAGAGTTCCAAACCCCGCGATGCCATAACTGAGTAGTCAGGTCATTGACTGAGTCCCCAGTGAGTGAGAAGGTCACTTCCACTTGGGTCATGTCTTCAGTACAAGCATGTACCTGGGTCACTGAGCAGGTCAGAAGATCGCTGGTGCTACCCAGAAGGCCACAAAGTGTAAATTCCAGAATTATACGTGTGGTTTAGTATGCTTAAGTGAGAGACTGCAGTTGAAACAATGTCTTCCAATCATGGTAATCTCTGCCACACCACTTTATCACTATATGGAGTTCCTAACCTAAAAGATTTCCATTTGCTCACTTCAAGCCCTCAAAGTTCAGAAAATTGAATACAAATCAGACAGCAATTAGAGAAAATAGATTTATTACTCAAATGCGCCCGACCACAAGACATTCCAGCTGCAAGCCAGGTGTGGCTCTTCCAGCGTTCTCTGCTCTTTGCATATGTGCTTACATGGAAGAAAGTTTCTATCATTTCACAAATCAACTGAATACTAATCAGCATTTTTTTAGAAGATCACATATCAATTGATTCCATAATGAATTCCAGTGTGTGTAGGTAATGGCAATTGGAAAAAATGTAAATTCTGTGATACAAAAAGACGGTCTCAAAAGAACATCAAACCCTGGAGGCTAAGGAGAAACAGTCGAATATGTTAAGGCGGGTTAACATTGATAAAGTTGCTGGACATTTTTGGTGCATATTTAGTACACTGACACAACTACATATAGGCTCATTGGAAATATGCTAATGCTTATTGTACACATCTATTGATTTATTGATGTGGCTTGAATGGCTCCTCAATAGCTCCTCAGTGTGGCTATTTCTATATGGATAAAAAGGAACAAAATGCAGCATAAGGTAGGCATTAACATGATCATACATTTTTGGGGGACCACTTTGTCTCTCTTGCTTATCACATCGATTCACGCAGGCAGCACAACCAGCCTGGTATTTGAGTCATAGTTTGAAATAGAAACATGAAAGACAATGTTGGGGGATGTGTTTGATGAAATAGCTGAATGTACCCAAATTTGAAGTTTGTGCCCACCTTCAAAGACTGACCCATGCATCAAGAGACTCCTAAAAGACAGACGATAATGTACCACAGAGGAGAAAATAATGCCAGATGGTTCAACAATGGCTACTAACCGAATCCCCAGGGAGACATACCGTTTTCAAAAGTATGTGGCAAAAGCCAGAGCACAAACTTGCCACCTCACCCAAACCCTGGTGAAAGTTTGCTGGTTATTTCCAGTGTGTTAGTTCCCCCACTAGGCAGCATTCCTCGTCCTCAGAACATGGCTGCATGTTTTATCTGTGAATCAGTTTAAATGGCAAGTGTACTCAATTTTATCCTCAGCCAGGGCTTTAAGTCAAGCCGGTGCTCGACACTATCAGTTCTAAAAAGCAGGCACTGAGACTGGTCCCTATTGGGCTCTCGATTTTTGCCCTCACCCTCAGAATGGAAAAACAATCTTAACTCTGCAGTAGTACCACCCTTCACTGCCTTTGAGGTAACTACAAGGCGACTTGTTATAGTTCTTTCAGAATCTCATCATGTCAGAACTGAAGCATTTTCAATGTTATATACATAAAGCCATAGTTGTTGCTTATTTATCTTTTGCAACTAACAACCATTGGCAAAGCCAATAGTCCTGGCTAGTTGTAGGTGTATTTGTTACTTGTATTATATATCTGAATGGAATGACAGAAGCAGCAAAATACCAGTCTATGCCAAGCACAGATTTTTAGTTTATGGGTTTTTAAGCTATGCCCCTAATTACATTGGCCACACCCCTTTGAGAGAACCCTCAGTTTTTTCATCCCACGTAAAGACCGGTCCTCAGCCTAAGGCCTGTCATTTTGTAATACATGTACATTTACACCAGGCCCCATCTCTTTCAGAACGGAGATACAATTTATCATTGAAAGGCACAAGGGTCTTCGCACAGTGCAGACCAAATACTTGAAAAGGTTTTAACCGCATGAATGCTGATGATATCCTCCTACTATGCTGATAATGGTGATATCCCATTGAGCATCGAAGGGGTTAATCCCCATCCCAACCCCTACCCATCTGCCACTCTCCACTCTCCCCTTACACTATAACTCCTACTGATCTCTCCTTTCCTTTTCTTCTCTCTCTTCCCACCTCCTTCTCTCTATCGCTCTTCACCCATCTGCATAAAAACAAGATACCTCTCACACCTCCCTCAGTAAATAACTTTACTCTCTCACCATACAAACATTAGACAACTCTACCTCATCTTTATAAACAGATACACGTATACCTCACCTCTTCCTCTACATAAAACCCACTTATATGGGATATACTGTTGCTTCCATATGGATTGCCAGTACCGTCCACCCTATGGTTTGCTTTCTCTGTATTTTCTGAGCTGTACCTTAATATTTGTACAAAATCCTAATAAAAAAACTTTCTGGAAAAAATAAAAAAGGTTTTATTCTGTCATTGCAGGATGATGCTCATGTGAATTTTCTTGCACCTGCAGGAATAAAGTCATCATGGCCATGAAGATGAAGAGTAGTGACTGCATCCTGAGCAAGTCTTTCTAGCGGCTTCTTACGAGCCATGTCTCAAAGTTAGAATAAAAGTTTCCTTCCCGCACTGCTTCAAGTTCAGAATCTGGCTCTTGCGTTCCAACGCCATGGAGAAGAGAAGTTCAATCTGTCAGACTCTGCCCAGGCCTTCATTTTGCTCTACTATATCTGATCCAGTTGGTGAGTGTGGTTCAGTCCGGCTCAGAGCTGCAGAGCTCTGGATCTCGTCTTCATGCTCACGAGCTTTGGCCCTCAGGGTGGCAATGCTGTGAGATCTGAAATCCTCTGCACACATACGCTCCTCTTCCAGGGTCTTCTGTGGTTCCTTGCTACATGGGGAGTTAGGGTGAGCATGGTCTTGGATGGACGCTCCCTCGATGTTTGCAATCCTAGGGTTCAAGTCTTGCCTTTCAGCCTCCTCACATGTTTTGGATTTCCTGTCGGAAGGAGAGTCGTTACTGATATTTGTACCTCCAGACCTCATGTGTTGTACTTTCATCTGTCGTCTCATCTTTGCTCGACGATTCTGGAACCAAACCTAGAACAATAAATAAAAAAAGCAAATTTGTATCACTACTGTCTTCAACAAGCCCAAAACATATCCTGTTAGGAGGAAACATTGCTGTAGAAAAGTGATCATAAGATATCCAGTAGATAACTCATTTGAGTGACATTAAATGTTTACTAGATTGTGGCTGACACTGGAAAGGACAGAAGACATCACCCAGGATAACCATTAGAGTAACAAGCAAAAGCAAAGCCAATCAGTCTCTTTTACCAATTTTGAGCGAACAACACAATCAGCTTTGCCAATGACCGGATGGCCATGTTAAAATTATACTTTCTATACTTCCAAGATGGCTACCAAGTCGGGTAACGCAACATGTACTATGTCCTCATGCATTGCTGGCATGGCGCAACACATCATGCAATGTGGAGGCCATCTTGAAAATATAGAAAATAATGTTTTCATTCTTTTCTATACAATCTGAAGGACTGGACCCCACTACTGACTTCACCAGTGCTGGTGGAGACTAAAGCCACCACCATTAGTACAGCCAATAGTGAGTATCACCATACGAGTGGCAATATCCAGGGCATCACCAAGGTTATAATTTGATGGCTTGCACACCACAGAGGAGCATCATCAGGGAAAGTGGTAGGGAACATTCATGGCAGCACAAAGGCCGCCTTCCAGTGCCTGCAATGCTGCTAAGGTGCATCTAGATGGAGGACTATAGGGAATATCCAGGGCTTCACCAAGGCCACCATGTGGGGACTGGCATGTCATTGAGGGGCATCAAGAGGGAAGGCAGGAGGGAAAGATGGAGGAGTTGGGGTGGGTAAAATTGAAGTGTGTGAGCTTGCTCTGAAAAACAGGGTGTGCACTACCACTGAGTGCTAAAGAGGTAATGACAATAACAAAAACATAATAAATAGTTCCATGATACCAGCAGTGGAAGGCTACACCATAATCAATAGAAAGCAAGAGGGCGTAACATGGTTGGTGCTACTGGTTTTGAAGCAAATCCCTATCTACTAACATTTGTCTATAGTAATTAGCACCAAAGAATTACACACCCTCGATGCAAGCGTGGACAGTGGAGGAAGTTTTACAACTCTCCACTTTGCTAGTATGCTGCACAGTACAGCACGCATACAAAGTGAAGATAGTAATAAAGCATTGTTTTAGTTTTTGTGCTAGAAGGGTCCAATTTCAGTACAAGGCCTGCGCTTGATAGAACGCAAACACCCTTGCACCACAGGACAAGGTTGTGTGCATTGGCGCATGGCAGCGTGTGCCAGCGCAGGGAGAAAGAACAACAGAGCCATACCTTGGTATATATGGCGCTGTTCTCCTCTCTTTCTTTCATGCAACACAGGAACTTTGATTACTGCACTGCAATGTGGGAAAAGTTAGTAAATCTGGCCCTCAGACTCATGAGTTCAACCAGGTAATATTACACATAAAACAAAACTCCTCTTAAAATGGCTGTTAGTGTATCCTGAACAAGCAAAGTTGTAAACTGTCTCCTGCTAGCTAGCTAGCACTTTTAAAGAGGAGATACCTAGACCAAAACTTTAGGTAGCCAATGCTTATCGGTGCATGGATTCTTGGCGTGATAGCTTAATGCATGGTTTTTCATTGACTTGGGGTGGTACTACAGGACAAGTAGGTAAGGGGAAGGAATGACAGCTGGATGAGTATCAATTCAATCTTAAATATCCTTTAAATATTCATTCCAACTCCGATCTCACACCTAGTCTGGTTCATTAGAATGCTATAAGCGTGATAACTTAAGTAGATTGTGGTTGTCACTCACAGCTATTTACTTCTATTGCCACATTTAGTGAAATATTCAAAGTGTTTTTAACAATTCTCTATGGACAGAGGTCAAAATATCTATACTCTTGACCTAAACATTCCATAGGTGTCAACAGAACGGCAGATAAAGGTCCTAAAACCTTTCTTACTCTTACTGAACACCTAAACTAAACACAAATGAACCAGGCATAAGTGCTGCAGGTAGTACAGTAAGGTACAACAATTTTATGCAGGTTTTGAATGAAATGTTAGGAAGGGGTGCCATATAATCGAAATAATTTATTTTTGGCTAAAGAAATGTGAAAACAAAATAATTTGTGAATTTGCTTTTTTTCTTAAAATAGAAATTCATACTGTATGCAAAGTGTACAGTGAGCATATTTAGGGCTAAAGGCGGCCTATCATCTTGCACTTAAGCATGCGATTTATTTCATTTTAGGGATTGGTAGTGTGTGCAGCCCCCAAAAGGGTTTCCCGGGACAAAGCAAAAAAGGAGGGTAAACTAGGTGCATCAGATTAAAAAATCCAGGTCTTCAGTCCCTTGCGGAACCCAATTAGTGATGTACAGTGTCTCAAAGACTCTGGAAGAGAGTTCCATAACTTCGGGCCTAAGTAGGCAAAGGAGCGCCCTTTCATGCGAGCCAGGAGGAATCTAGGCACAGTGAATCATTCTCGGTTCAGAGATCTCAGGACCGGCTGATAGGGCATCACCAAATCCTGAATGTAGCGTGAACCGAATCCAGTTTTAGCCTTACACATAAGGCTTTGAATTTGATGCGTTTAGAGATAGTGAGCCAATGCAGCTTGTGGAAAAGATGGGAGACTGAGGCAAATTTTGGGAGCTGGTCCAGGAGCCTAGCGGCTGCATTCTGTACTACCTGTAGCCGGCGAATAGTTGTCTCTTCAGTACCCAGATAAAATTCATTACCCTAGTATAATCTGGGTAAGATTAGGGAATGGATCATAGTCCTTTGGGCTGAAGCGGGGATCAACCAGATTACCTTTTTTAGCCACTTGAGCACTGCAAAGTTTATCCAAAAGAAATAGCAAATTTTTAACCTTTGAAGAAGGAATAAGGGTGCCCCTTGAGGTTCTGCCCAATGATGCGGGCCCCAGAGAGAGGAGTGCTTGCCTGGAATCATGACCTCAGTTTTATCACCACTGAGCTTGAGCGAGTTTTTTTTCATCCATGAGGAGATGCGAGTCTAGCCCAGGCTGAGGGCAGAAAGAACGCGATTCTGTGCAGATGACAAAGTAAAGATAATCTGCGTATCATCAGCATAAGAAGGAAGGGTCAGGCCACAACTCTCCACTACAGCCGCCAAAGAGCGGACAAAAATTTTGAACAACACAGGGCTCAGAACCGAGCCTTGAGGGATTCCTGAGGTTAAAGTTTGCAGTTCGGACCTGGCACGAGATAAAAAGACTTGGAATGAACGCTCTTTTAAAAAAGATTTAAGCCAAGCCAGAGCTGAGCCTGGGAGGCAAAGTGGCATCCATCTTTCCACCAAAATGGAGTGGGACACAGTGCCAAAAGCCGCTCAGAGATCTAATAGAATAAGCACGACTGTTCCTCCCTCATCAAGGCGCTGCCTGCGATGCTCGGTTATGCACAGGAGGACGGACTCCGTATTGTGTCCAGCCCTAAAACTCGACTGCAATGGATGCAAGAAGTTTTGAGCCTACACAAATGAAGTGAGCTGAGCATTGATATGTTTCTCCAAAATATTGGAGAAGATAGGTAGCAAGGAGATAGGGTGATAATTCGACAAAGTTGATGAATCCAAATTAGCTTTTTTTGGAAGCGGAAGACTCATCGCATGCCTCCAATTATGAGGGGCAAACCCCTCAGATAAAGAGGAGTTGTGAAGCTCTATTATCATTAGTAGCGAACTAGAGTTCAGTAACCTAAGCATATTGGGCGGTAGGGGATCCCAATTTAATGGACTGTAGAATGGCTTTAAGGTCACAATTTATAAAGGAGACCATATCCTTATTGTTTTTTTTTTTGTGAATATAATACTCAGGCAAATGTATGGACAACACTAGCACATGATTATTGGCATTAGCCAAATAAAAAAAAAAAAAAAAAAAAAAAAACATATCCTTATTGTACATATAAAGCCAGGACTGGTCAAAGTGTCAATATAATCTGCTTGAGTAGGATTTCGAATGTCAGCTTCTACAGCAGGGACAGTCAACTGTACTCCTTTCATGCAATCCTTCGCCTGTTGGGAATTAATATTTCCCACTTTATGGGTAAAAAAAGAGCTAGCTCCTTGAATTGAGTCTGGGAAAGAGGGGGTGTAGGAGGCAAGTTATTAGAGGCAGAAAGTTCTTTCACCACTTGAAAAAGTGTGACAAGTTTGAGCACTTACAATTTTATCAGAGTAAAACATTGCAAGAGACGATTTGCAAAGCCCATGGTACTTTTTTAGCGCTACTCAGTAATTAGTTTTAACTTTCTCTATATAGGACTTTCTCCAGAGTCTTTCTAAGAACTGGCATTGTTTTTCTCCTGTATCATTAAACCAGAGAGCTGGTGGATAGCAATGGCCTGAGCATTTTACTGTGGCCGGTAAAGTTTCCTCTACAGCTTCCATAAGCCAATTATGAACCAGATCCTGATCCATGTCAGCCGCTTGCTTTAAAGCAGCCCTGGTGCTATGAAGTTTCTCATTCGGAGCAAAGGCATTCAGTTTTGACCAATTTCTAGATTTTGATGAAAACGTGTCATGTTGTTAAAGGACAAAGTGGGATTCTAATCAAGACAAGTCAGTCTTCTTTTTATTGCAGGTGCACTAGTGTGCATGCACGCTGCTTCCCCACATACTTTGAACAGCTTCGGCTTTGTTAAATGGCAGTGGACGCAATCGGCTCCCTGTCATGATACACCGCTTGGAGAGCAAAATACAGCTTTTTGGGACTGTTTGCTCCTTTCTTAAGCCCTTCTCCAAGGGTCGTAAAATTTACTGGTCAAGGCTTTGCCTTAGAGGTTTCAGGCCGCCGTCTTCACATCTTAATCTACTGATTTGTTTCTGGCCTATTATTGAGGACACTCCCGCCCTAGACTCCCTTTGGGATTGGGCATGTGGAGCTTGTGGATATTTCTAAAATTTGTGAGTGCCAGCCCTTTGACAGTGGGGAATACATGGATTATGAGAATGACCCTGCGAGGACCGATTTGGAAGAGCAATTGGTGGAAGCCTTTAACAACTCTCTCTGAAAAGATATGGGCTGTGCCAACACAATGGCTCCTCTGCTCCATTTGTCGAAATAAAGGTGCCTGACAATATGGCGTCCTCAGCAACAAGAAAAGAGGCAGCGAATTGCCCGCTTACTGATGCCCTTGAAAAGATCTCTCATTATATTTTGCTAGACCAATGGATATGAGGCGCTCGGGATTCCAGGCCCCTCGGGGTCTGACCCTCTGAGCAGACATGCTTTTGGTGATGTCTCTTCCCTCTCTTCTGAATCAAATTAATCTCAGGATGAACCTCAGCCTATGAAAGCAAAACAGAAACGAAAGGTCCATTATGATGAGGCGAACCCTTTGCTTGAGGGAAAAGGGAGAGTGCTAGATTTTGAACCAGAAGAAATTGTGCACCCTAGATCTGCAGGCTGGATGCCTAGTCTGGAGGTGGCAGAATAAGTATAAATTCAACTCTGCAAAGATTGGAAAGAAAAGTTAGAAATCGGCTACATGCCGAATGCCCCTGACCATCACTCACTGGTAAAGTGGCGAGTGACGCCAGAGGTTGACTCCAATATGGCGGTGTTCATGTGAAATTTTCCAAAGACCCCAAAGTAAACTTCTTGATATAACCAGCCCTCTAATGAAAATTTTAGAATTGGCCTACAAAGCCAAAGACACTTTTACCCCCACTGACCCTGATGTTTTAATTTGATTGTCCCAATGCAGTTTGCCAGTTGGGCAATGTAAATTGTGAAATCTCCTCGGACAGGTGCTGCTCTATCCTAATGCGCACACATTCAAAACTTACGGACCTGACAACCCCTGAAGCCGGTCCATTGGCCAATAGACGCATTCATCAAATCAAATCAAATCACAAAAGTATTCCAAACTGGCCTTTTTGCCAGGGCTGAATGGTTAGGAGGCCGATCACCAGACCAAGGTTATTATCAGACCTCCCAAAGAGAATTCAGCACTCGGAGACACGGAAGATGGGTGGACAGCAATAGAGGAAACCCATTCTTTCCCTTCAGAGCTCAATGGGGAAAGGGCCACTTTAACTGAGGCATCTACAGAGGTGAAGACACAGGAATCTCAAGCCCCAACAATACAGATAAACATTATCCCACTATCCATGGTGGTTCCGTGAGGCAGGGAGCGTTGCTTTTTGCAAAATTGACACTCTCACCCACCACACATAGGTTCTAGAAACAATAGAAAGGTACAGACTGGAATTTTATGGGACTCCCTCTACAACAATATCACCCCAAACCCATACATTGTTCCTAACAAGAGAAAGCCTTCATATAATCCGAGACCCAGGAGTTACTGGGCAAGGTAGCTAACTGCCGCACGTAGCCACATTGTCGAGGGTTCCTCAGCACTATCTTTTTAGTACAAAAGAAAGGAGGTTCAGATTGGTCCTGACCCTGCTAGATTTCAATTTCTAGATAGTATATCGTCATTTCAAGATGGAGGGTATTCATCTTCTTCGGGATCTCCTTCAAGAAGGGTGTTGGTACATTCCGTCACAATCTCAAAGACACCTATCTCACTGTACCCATTCTTCCACCCCACAGGAGATTTCTCCAATTCCAGTGGGTGGCAAATTGGTACAAATTCACAGTCGTGCTATTCGGGCTATCATCCGTAGTGCTTCAGCAAAAGGATGAGATCAGAGGCCGAATCTCTCAAAGCAAAAGTTATATACCAGGAAGTTTACTTGGACGACCGGATCTTAATGGCTCAGAATCAAACCACACAGAGCAGTTAACCCTGTTTTGGATAATTCAACTGCTCCAAGACTTAGTTTTCATAATTCATTTCTTGAAATCGAGGTTTGTGCCAACTCAATGTATCAAATACCTGGGATTCCAAGTGGACTCAATGCAAATACAAATCACATTACCTATGCAGAAGGTGAATTCTATCAAGAAAGAGTTCAAACTGGCATTGCCCTTTCAGCCATTATATTTAAGGTCTCTGGCCAGGATTGTGGGGTTGTTGACTTCATCTATCCAAGCGATCTTCCAGGGCCCCTCCATTATTGGGCCCTGCAGCACCTCCACCTATGGAAAGGGGTAACATATTTAGAGCAGATTTCCCTGCCCGAGGAAGCCAGGATGGAGATCTCATAGTGACTCAGTCATATGCATGCATGGAATGGCAGAGCTATCTTTGGTAGAGTTCTGGAAGTCATAAAGGAATCAGATGCCAGAAGGTGGGTTGGGATGCTAGATGCAGCCCCATTTCCACAGGGGGCAGACAATCTTCTGCAGAGTTACAACTCCATATCAACTGTCTGGAGCTTCTGTCTGGGTCATTTGCCACCATACCCTTGCAACTCACAAGGCGAACTGTTGCATCCTCCTTGTGATGGACAACATTTCCTAGGTGAGGTATATAAACAAATTGGTGGGAACCCAGTCCTGGCTGTTGACAGAGATAGCCAAGGATTTCTGGCTTTTTTGCCTTCATCATCAAATCTCCATCATAGTGGAGTACATCATGGATAGAAAAATGTCATAGTAGATTGGAATTCTCTATTTTAGCGGGACAAAAGCAACTGGAAGTTGCAACCTCAGATATTCAAGTTAATCAATCAATAGTGGGTTCCATATGCAGCAGACCTCTTTGCAGCCCATCTGAACAGTTGCCAATTTTCTTCAGTTTGAGACCTGATCACTTAGTGGCGAGTTCCAAAGTATTCCTGAAAAATTGGGGGTGGGAACATTTTCACTATGTCTTCCCTCCCTTTGTGATGACACCAAAAGTGTACTCTTAAATGAGGTGTCAGGCAGCCAAATTGGTTCTGGTGACACCAATGTTGAAGGCACAGCCTTGGTACCCAGTGCTACTGGGAATGTCTTACAACAGTCCGATGAAGCTTCCAACCTTCCAGGTCCTTCTAACGGACCAGATGGGTATGCCTTATCCATTGATTATGACAGATCAACTCTCCGTGATGGCATGGAGGATTTCAGTGCCCATGGCAAATGTCAGGAATTTTGCAACAAGCTTCTTTCCATCTGCGACAATCTTGGGCTGCCAGTACCCATAAATGAAATTCTTCAGCCTGGCGATGATAGGTTAGATGGTACAACAATTGGAATGTAGATCCTCTGGCAGCAGAGTTGCATCTAATTATTAATTTTCTTTTCCAACTAGCAGAAAGTGGTTTAGCATACAGCTCTGTTAACAATTTTCGATCTGCAATTTCAGCCAGTAACAATACCATCAATGGTAAACCTGTGGAGGAACACCCTTAAATCTGTAAAATGTTTAGGGGTATTAGACTAGTACAGCCTCCCAAACCTAAATACTTGATTTTGTAGGATGTGAAAGGGGTTTTAGAATTTTTGGAAAGATGGCCTGCTAATGACGATTTCTCAAGAAAGCAGTTATCAGCCAAATTGACTGTTCTACTATGCCTCACTTTGTGTTGGAAAGTCTTGGATGTATGAGCTCTTAATCTGCAGATAGAGTATTCTCTCCTTCTGGTGTGATTTTTACAATTTCGAAAAGAGCAAAAACAAACTCCCAGTGTGTGTCTTATTCAGCCTTTCCTGACATTCCCAGGTTTGTGTGGTCAATCAATCAATCAATCAATCAGAACATTTGTAAAGCGCGCTACTTACCCGTGGGGGTCTCTAGGCGCGGGGAGGGGGGAGGATGCTGCTCGAATAGCCAGGTCTTGAGTAGTCTTCTGAAGGTTAGCAGGTCCTGGGTCTGCCGTAGGAGGATGGGGAGGGTGTTCCAGGTCTTGACAGCAAGGTGGGAGAACGATATGCTGCCGGATGTCACTCTTCGGATACGGGGGACGGTGGCGAGGGAGAGGTCTGCGGAGCGGAGCTGGTGGTTGAGGGTGTAGAAGGTGAGACGTCTGTTGAGGTATGCTGGTCCGGTGTCGTGGAGTGCCTTGTGTGCGTGGGTGAGGAGCTTGAAGGTGATCCTCTTGTTGACACGGAGCCAGTGCAGGTAGGGTGTGATGTGGCTGCGGCAGGGGATGTCGAGGACCAGGCGTGCAGAGGCGTTCTGAATGCGTTTTAGAAGTTTGGCAGGGGCTCCTGCATAGAGGGTGTTTCCGTAGTCCAACCTGCTGCTGCTGATGAGGGCCTGGGTGATCGTTCTTCTTGTTTTGGTGGGGATCTACCTGTAGATCTTGCGGAGCATGTAGAGGGTATTGAAGCAGGAGGACGAGACGGAGTTGACCTGCTTTGTCATGGAGAGAGTAGAGTCGAGGATGAACCCCATGTTGCGTGCTTGGTCGGTGGGTGTGGGTTCTGTTGCCAGTGCGGTCGGGCACCAGGAGTTGGCCCAGGCTGAGGGGGTGGAGCTGAGGATGAGGACATCTGTCTTGTCCGAGTTTAGCTTCAGGCGGCCGTTCTTCATCCACTCGGCGACGGCTTTCATTCCTTCATGGAGGTTGGTTTTGGCGGTGAGGGGGTCCTTGGTGAGGGATAGGATCAGCTGGGTGTCGTTGGCGTAGGAGATGATGTTGAGGTCATGCAGTGGGGCGACCTGGGCGAGCGGTGCCATGTAGATGTTGAACAATGTCAGGCTGAGGGATGAGCCCTGGGGTACGCCGCAGATAATCTCGGTGGCTTCGGAGCGGAAAGGGGGAGGCGGATGCTCTGGGTTCTGCCGGAGAGGTAGGATGTGGTCCAGAGCCTGGTCTCGGATCCCTGCTTCGTGAAGGCGTGTGCGTAGGGTGCGGTGGCAGACAGTGTCGAAGGCGGCTGACAGGCCCAGTAGGATGAGGGCCGCTGTTTCGCCGTTGTCCAGCAGGGCCCTGATGTCATCAGTGGTGGCAATGAGAGCAGTTTCGGTGCTGTGGTTGCTGCGGAACCCCGCCTGGGATGGGTCCAGGATGTTGTTCTCCTCGAGGTAGCGGGTCAGTTGTCTGTTGATGGTCTTCTTGATGACCTTCGCCGGGAATGGGAGCAGGGAGATGGGCCGGAAGTTCTTGAGATCCTTAGGGTCAGTCTTGGGTTTTTTGAGTAGAGCGTTGATCTCGGCGTGCTTCCAGCTCTCCGGAAAGGTTGCTGTCTTGAAGGAGATGTTCATGGCTTTCCGGAGGTGGGGTGCAATGGTGGTGCTGGCTTTGTTGAAGATGTGGTGTGGGCATGGGTCTGACGGAGATCCGGAGTGGATGATGTTCATGATTTTGATAGAGTCGTCGTCGCTTATGTTGGTCCAGGAGAGCAGGGGATCGGTGCGGATGGTGGCCGTGGGGATGAGGGTCTCAGTGGCTGTCAGGGCGGTCGTGACGTTGAAGCTGTCGTGGATGTCTACGATGTTGCGATGGAAGATGGTGGCAAGGGAGTCACACAGGTCTTGCGAAGGTGGGATGTTGTTGGTGTAGGAGAGTTCCTTCACGATGCTGAAGAGCTCTTTGCTGTTGTGTGTGTTGTCGTCTAGGCGGTCTTTGAAGGAGGCCCTTTTGGCGGATCTGATGAGGTGATGGTGTTGGCGCATGGCTTTCTTGTGGGCTGTATAGTTGTCCGGTGTTGGTTCACAGTGCCATGTCTTCTCTAGTTTTCTGCAAGTTTGTTTGGAGGCATGGAGGTCTTCGGTGAACCAGCTGGCTTTCTTGCTGGTGAGTCTGTTGGAGGGTTTCTTGATTGGGCGAGGGTGTTGGCGCAGTTGTCGATCCACTGTCTGAGGTTGCGGGCGGCGGTGTCGGGGTCGGTGGGTTCGGCGGGTGGGCTCCAGGCGAGGGTGGTTGTTAGATGGTCTTCGGTGACTTTGCTCCAGCAGCGGCGAGGGATCTGTTGGGTGCGGTGGTGCGTGGTGGATTTCCGGATGGTGAAGTGGATGCAGGGATGGTCGGTCCAATGGAGTTTGGTGGAGTGGCTGAAGGAGACGTGGGAGCTTGCGGAGAAGATGGGGTCAAGCGTGTGGCCGGCAGAGTGGGTGGGTGTTGTGACGATGGGGTCAAGCGTGTGGCCGGTAGAGTGGGTGGGTGTTGTGACGATCTGTCTGAGTCCAAGGTTGGCGAGGTTGGCGATCAAGGTGGTGGAGTTGGTGTCATTGTTGTTCTAGAGGTGGAAGTTCAGGTCTCCGAGGAGGATGTAGTATGTGGAGGCAAGGGCGTGTGTACTTTAGAAGTCGGCGATGGAGTTGCTGAACTGTGGCCGGGGTCCGGGGTGTCTGTAGATGAGAGTTCCTTTGAGGGTGGTGTTGGTATCGGTGTGGATCTGGAAGTGCAGGTGTTCGGCGGTGTTGGTCGAGACTCTGAGAGTGTTCCTGTGGACGATGGCGATTCCTCCTCCTGTTCCATTGGTGCGGTCCCTGCGGATGATCTTGTAGCCTTCTGGGATGGCTATGGCGATGTCGGGTGACGAGGAGGGGTTCATCCAAGTCTCCGTCAGGAAGGCGACGTCTGGGGAGGTGGAGTTGAGTAGGTCCCAGAGTTTAACGGCGTGTTTGCGGGCGGAGCGGGTGTTGAGAAGGATGCATCTGAGGTGGTTGCGTTCTTTCACGGTGGGTGGCTTGGTGGATCGGATGCTGGTGAAGCTGCAGTTCGGCAGGAGAAGGGTCCTTGGGTGCGCTTCAGGGCGGCCAGGAAGCAGGTGTGTGATCATCCGGTGTTGAGTGCGTGGAGGGTGCTGGCATCGTAGCGGTGTCTGGTGTCGTGGTGTTCGCGGGGGCCAGGGGTTTTGGCTCTGGGCGCGGTCCATGTGCGGACGGGTGCAGACGGGCTTGCCTTAGGCGTGGCTTCGGCGCGGCCGCCATAAGAAGGGGAGATGGGAGGGAGGAGCAGCTGGGAGAAGGGCGTGAGCGAATGGACAAGCGGGGGTGCGGGCCACAGGGGACGCAGCGGTGGGAAGAACGGGGGCAGGAACAGCGTGGGAATAGAAGGCGAAAGGGGCACAGGGCACAGAATGCAAGGGGAAAGGAAGAAAAACGAAATAATTAAACAATATAAAGGCAGAAGCAATACAGTACAAAGCAGGGGGGTGGGGCCGCAGGGGATGCAGCGGCGGGAAAAAAGGGGGCCGGAACGGCGAGGTAACAGAGGCAAAAGGGGCACAGGGCACAGAGGACAAAGGGGAAAGGAGGAAAAATGAAACAATGAAACAATAAAAAACAGAAGCAATACAGTATCTGTGGTAAAATGCTTGAAAGCATACGAGGACAGTACAAGGGAGTTAAGACAGGATTCCTCTGGACAATTACTGATTGCGCTTCACAAAACTTTTAGACCAGTAACGTTGGCTACTTTAGCTAGATGGGTAAGATGGCTGTTTGCTGAAGTTGATTTGTCTGCTTTTGGAGCACATTCTGTTAGGGTACTATGGCTTACAGAGCTTATTTTCTAGTCTCTCATCTGGAGAATATCATGCGGCAGAAGATTGGTCATCAGAGTCGACCTTTAATATATTCTATCATAAACCAATCATGGATGGTGCTTCTGTTGCTATGGTAGAGCCTCCAGTCGTGACATAGAATAAAACATTTTCTAGCTGACGCATCAAGAACTTTCAATTCTATTAAGGACACAGAGTTGAGGATCATACCCCCTTATCTGACTTTATGTTCAGTATTTAATGATGTGTGATTACAATATAATACGTTTATTATTGCATATTGGGGTTGGTATATGATGGCGAACCCTTCCTGTTATTGTCTGAGGTTGATTATATGTTCTTCATTAATAGTGGTACGGCTTTAGATTTTTCTTTCACAGGGAATGAACAGAACAAGACTGAGCTTCAATATCAACCATCTAAATTGTGGCTGTGGTGGATGTTGGTGTAGTTCCCTGAGCAGATCGTTCCACCATCGATTAGCCAGGCAAACGTTTAGTGAGAACTGTGAGCTACTGGATTTCAATTGGACTGGCAAGAAGTTTCCATGGGTTTAGAGACAGTTAAAGTTGATGTCCGGTGCATTTTGTGGGCTGTGGTGCAAAGAAAGAGAATGGACAATAATCTCTTCTGATTATATAGGACTACAAGGGCTCTGAATGGTGGTTGGAGTCACCTTAAGGTTGCAAGTATTCATGGGAAATTAAGTTTAAAGTCAATGATGGCTTTCATTGGCTGCTGTTTGCAAGCAGTAAAGTTTAAGAAGCATAATCATTGCTACCGAGTCCTTAATAGAATTGAAAGTTCTTGACACGTCAACTAGAATTTGTTTTAGTCTTCCTCCTGATTGTCATATGAGCAAAACAATACATGAATTAAAAGTACAGTGGTCATTTGTTGACAATGGCACTAAATTGCAAAGATGTCCAGCTTTCTATGTATTGCTGCAAACAGGAAATGTATGTAACTCAACAGCAATGGATGACTTGGCTCTAGGCACTGGAATCTGCAAAATATCCATGGGAGGAGAAACAACGCTGTGACAATTTGCATTAGGATTTTTAGCCTATGTAAGCCTACTTCATTCATTCAACACTCACTTCTAAATTGTCGGTGGCTTACTGACTTTACCTGGACTCTGGCTTCGATGAGATCGAGGCGCAGGGCCAACGCCTCCCTCATAAAGATGTCAGGGTAGTGGGTGGTCTCAAACACCTTCTCCAGCTCCTCCAGCTGCCAGCTGCTGTAGTTAGCCCGGGCTCTTCGCTGCTTCAATGGACGGCCTTCATCTAGGGAGAAACAGTTCTACAAATCAGCCATGGAAAGAGAGGCAGCCACTGGGAGGACAGCGCTGACGCGAATGAGCTCTAGAAACCAGTCATCGAAAGAGAGGAGGCCACACAGTCCTAGAGGTAGGAAAGTGCTTCAGAAATGATATAATACAATAAAGTGTTGAGAGAATAAGCTCAGAGGCCAGTGGTCAAAAGAGAACTGCTCACAGAGAAGAAGAGTGCTGAAGAGAGAATCCATGCAAGAGATCAGTCAAGAGAAAGAGAGAGGCGTCCACTGGGAAGAGTGCTGTGGAGAGACATCTCTAAAGATCTGTCCTCAAAAGAGAGGCTGCCAAACAGAGAACAGTGCTAAAACGAATGTTCTTTACAAATCAGGCAAGGAAAAAGAGACAACAAAAGGGAAGATCAGTGCTGAGGAGAATCAGTTCTAGGATTCAAACATGGAAGGAGAGGCAGCCACAGCAAAGATAGCATTGAAGAGCATCAGATCTAGAAATCAGTCATGGATGGAGAGTTTGCTTAGTAGTAATAATAGCAGCAACTTACAGTGCACAGTACTTGCAGCAGTAATGAGCATTGGTAGTAATATCACAGGTTGGAGGAGCAGTCATGTATTGGAGGCACCAGTAATGGCAATAACACTAGAGTTGGTCATAGTAGCAGTTCTAAAAGTAACACTAACAGTAGAAGTCTATGCTACTGAGAGAGCACAGACTACTTGCAGCAGTAGTGTACATTTAGTAGTAGTATCACTAGTGGGAGCGGTAGTGTAGCAGTGGCACCAGTAGTAATAACACTACATTTACTCATAGTAGCAGTTCTGGAAATAATGCTAGAGGTATTCTGTGCTCCTCAGACAGCGCACAGTACTTGCAGCAGTAGTGTACTTTTAGTAGTATTTAGGTAGCTGTGCAAGCAGCAGTGTAGTAGTGGTACCAGTCGTAGTAACAATGGGGTTAGTCATAGTAACAGTTCCAGAAGTAATACTATTTTATTTTATTTATAAAGTTTTATATAGCGCGAACCTGACCCAAGAGGGTATCAGAGCTCTTTACATTTAGGATCGTTGCGTTTAAAGTTACATCAGTTACAAGAGCATAGTAAGGTACAGTACACATAAACAATGTTGCAAGAATTTGTAGGAGGGTGGGGAGGAAGGAGTAATAGCGGGGAGATGAGGAGGAACTGTGCCAATGTCCGGCTGGGTAGGTGACGGTCAAGGGGCTAACCAGGGCCAATCTCATTAGCTGTCTAGCAGCTTCACCGGGCATCAGCCATATTGTTCAGGTCTCAGCGTTCAGGAAAAACAGTTTTGAGTTTATTTGATTTGAGATGTTTACATATCGCTGGTTAGACCCGGAGGTATCAGAGCGCTTAACCAGAGGACGTTGCATTAGAAGGTACATCGAAAAAGGTTTATATAGCGCTGGCTAGACCCGGAGGAATCAGAGCGCTATACCAGAAGAACATTACGTTACAAGTTGCAACAGTTAAAATAGCGTAGTAAGGTACAGTAAACAAACAATGAGGTTGTGAGAATTTGTAGGAAAGGAGGGGAGGAAGGAGCCATGGTAGGGAGACGAGGAAGAACTGTGACTAATATACGGCTGGATAGGTGACGGTCGTGGGGGGAAACCAGGGCTAATCTCCTCATTAGCTGTCTTGCAACTCCACGGGGCATCAGCCATGTTGCTCAGATCTCAGCGTTTCAGGAAAAATCGTTTTGAATAGATACATAGGCTACAGTAACAGAGTCAGGTAGTGGAAGAGCATGTCCCCACTGGAGGATAGAGGTAAAACAAAGGAGGTGGGGGAGGGAGTAAAAACAAACCAGAGAAGGAGCTGGGGCTGCCTTTTAGGCCGATGGGGGATGTGTTCCAGGTCTCGACGGAGTACAGTGGTAGGGAAAACTGTGGCAGCCGTCATGGGGTCAGGTAAGGGATTCCGACTCTACATCTGATGTGAATTATCCCTGTGCCAAGGTTTGCTGGATTCCGTGTGGGGTCAAGTTAAGGTTGCGTCTGCATCACCTTTAATGTATTGTTTTGTCCCTTCACTTGCTGTAGTTGGGCCTGTGTACTGTAGGAGCGTCACGACCGGGCGCCATCTTGGGGTCATACTAGAGGTAGTGTTCTGTGCTCCTCAAGCAGCAGCTACGACTTGCAGCAATAGAGTACATTTAGTAGTAGTGTCACTAGTTTTGGAAGCAGTAGTGTAGCAGCGGCACCAGCAGTAATAACAATAGAATTAGTCACAGCAGAAGTAATACTAGCACAAGTCTTCTGAAAGTACAGAGTCTAGATACCACACTTACACCAAGGTGAGCACAACAGACCACCAAAGCCAAGCAGTTGGTAGCGCGCTGCCAATCAACAGCACTGCTACAGACCACAACAGGTTCTTGTCTAGAACCCCTCCGATAAAACTCCTGCCTGCCCCACATTGAAGCACACAACGTCACATAATTGTCTCTGGACCAATCTTATCCACACCTGCAGCACATGTCAAGGTCCCCTGTCTGCACTGGAGGAGAAAGATCAACAGGAACAAGAAAAGCCTGGGTTGACCACCCACATGCGCCACAGCAGGCCATTGTATGCACCCACTGCGGTCTGAAATCAGAGCAGCCACTTATGGGCACCCCTGCTGACGTTGCATCAGCCCTAGCCCCCAACCTCTGCAATGAAGACATATTCCACCACTCTGTCTGCTACATCTCACTCTAGGGCAAGCAGTGAAGTGCACTGCCATTTGTATTAGGATAACTCACTGAATTGCCCACAAGCACTTACACCTTCACCATACCCCACTCGCAGGCTGACATCCTGCACGAGCCAGCCAGATACTTGGACATGTACGGCTTCCAAGAGGTGTCCTGCTGTTTGGTGCAGATTCTGTTTGTCCCCACTTTGTACTAGTCACCCACAAGGCATGACTGCAGCCCTCCATCACACTGAACTCTTTCCCAGTTGAGCCTCGATGGCCTCGTCCCACACTGTCCTGCCACTCGCAAAGGGCTCGGTGTGCCACCCGAACCCTGCCTGTGACTGTACTGTCGCTACTCAACCTGTCTAATACCTGTCGACCTGCATGCTGCTGCAGATGATTCAGAACTCTCAAAGAAGCAACATGAGGTGCTAAAACACATATAAAATGACTTTATCTGCTCATATACTTTACCACAGCCATTTCCCTACTGGGCTCACTCCCAAAGACCCCTAGCGCACACTTGAATATTTGACATTGACTATAATAGCTTCAACTTCAGCAGTGCAACACTAGGGTGCACGGAGAAAAGAACATGTTTCACACCAAACACGGTGGTGAGACTTCGATAAAGAGGACAGAATCCAAACAAAATACTACCTGGGTGGCACTAACAGCAGAGGCAGTGACACATCTTATGCAGCCCAAATGTGACACTGGGCGATGCTTGGAGAAAAGACCCAACAAATAAGGAACCTTACTTAATCCAAGTATAGAGATATTACCGTCTGTATGATGGCAATGGAATGACGTATGCCTAAATCACACGGTCTTAACCACGACCGCGTCTTTACCACTCATGCCTTAACCACGTATGCTTTTACCACACAATTTTGTGGTAAACACATGATTGGTAAAGGGGCATGTGTGCTAAAGCTCATACCCCTGTCCCTTTCCCCCAACCCATCTTGAGCCCTAAAAATTAATCCCACGCCCTAAAAACGAACCCTACCCCTGTAAAGTACCCTGACCTAGCCCCCCTCCGCCCTGAGGCCTACAACTGCCGCAGCCCTGAAAACTGTCCCTTCCACCAAACCTCGCCCTGAGCCCAACAAACTGACCCCATGCCCTAAATACGACCTCGGCCTCAGCCCCCCTGCCCTGAGCCCTAAAACTGCTCCCTGCCCTATAAACAACCCCGAGCCATAAAAACTACCACCTTCCCAAAAAACTACCTCCTCCACTCCCCCCCCCAAGACCTGGCCCCAGCCCCACTTACCTCACAGCGTGCTCTCCCGATCCTTCCTCCTCCTGTTTTCCTGTGCCCACCCATCAGCTCTGCATCTATACCACGCATTGCCTTAACCACGCATTTGCGCTATTAAGGCATATACATGGTTAAAGCAAGCATGGTACGGCTTGTGGGGAAACGGCACGCGTGGTTGAGCCCATAAGGCAGTTTCCTAATAATACCACGTCCCTGGCAGTCTCCTCCATCAAGTGGACCATACTCAGTCAGCCCATCTACTTTCCAAGTTGACTCATCTCGAACCATTTTGTGCTACATGGGGGTCCACCATGGAACTACACGGCTTGCTTCTACACCACCAATGGCAGGTCCAAACAAACAATCAGTGTGTTAGTCCCTACCTACACCTGTGATTTGCAGACAAAGGCACAATACAGGGTTTACAGCAAGCTCAACCACTTAGCAGCTAGGATACCCTTCCCCAACACAGCAAAGCACACATCATTAGCTGATGTTGTTTGCAAGACAACGGGCTTCCCTCGACGATTCTTGAACAATCCTCCATGTCTATGACATTCTGCTGGAAACATTGATATTTATTTTATTTTATTTTGCAGCATTTATAGAGCGCTAACATTCATCTCCAGAGGGACATCTCGGCTCTTATACTGCCATATGTTCAATCAACAGGAAAACTGGGGAAGGAGAAGGTCGATTAGTCTGGCAAAAGCCATGTTTCAGTTTTTTTCTGCACCCAAAATAGTTCTCAGCAAGGCGAATATCCAAAGGAAGTAGATTGCATTGGGCCGCGGCCAAATAGGTAAAAGAACGGCCTCCAGCTCTGGCTTTCCTGATGCTTTTTGTTTCAGCTAGGACTTTATTTATGGACCTTAGATTTCTTGAGGGTTGATAGAATTCCACCTTTGGTCTCAGAATCAAAAGTCCTGAGCTACGTTCCCTCTAAGGCGCGGGCGCGCGCGCGCACCGCTCCTGACCTCACCGCGCACCACCTAGCGTGGAGCGTGCACACAGTCAGGAAGTCGCGCCGCCGGCCGCTTTGAAAGAAGCGAGCGGCGCGAATGCGGCGGAGCGGTCGTTAGGCATGCAGGTAAGGAGGTGGGGGAGGGCTTGTGGCGCTTGAGGCTATGGAGGGAGGGCGGGGTAGACTCTGGCCTTTTGTTTAAGTAATGCTGTTAATCAGAGCCCCTTCACGGGCTCCGATTAACAGTAATACTTAAACAAAAGGCCAGAGTCTTCCCCGCGCTTTCCTAACAAAAGAGTAGACAGTTTCCAAACACACGCTGTGTTTGGAAACTGCCTACGCTTTTGTTAGGAAAGCGCGGGGAAGACTCTGGCATTTTGCTTAAGTATTACAAGACGTTTCGGTCTCTGAGGTATGAGTATGTGAGACTATCATCCGAACAATATAGCATACTGCCAAAATGGCCATAGATATCCAAATATAAAAGAAATTAAAAAGTATAGATAAGCATAGGAGTAAACAATACACGAGAATACCGTAAACAGGGCTAAATGTGATCAAGCAAAAGGCACATGTTGGACCAGACCCAAACAATAAGCGAAACCATGTTGGCTATTCACTAACAACCTACTGACCTATTGGGCTACTCACCAAGATTAAAACAAGACAAAAAATCTAATAGCTGTAGGCAGATGCTAAAAAAGGCGGACCAGCTAAGAATGCATCTTATGTCAAGGGCCCAAATAGCTTCTGAGTCAAAATAGTGTCAGAGAGAAATGACATGTTAATGGTACTCGAATAATCAGTCCATTGAGGAAAATAAATCTTAGCCTACTATACAGAACAATTATGACCAAGTATATTATTCTAAAATCCATAATGGTGTGCTGAGTATATAGGCGAATCATAAAGTAGTCAACAGCAAGAGGAATACTGAAGGGCCCTTATATCTCACCTTAGACTTCAGAGCAATAAAGATAAGTGTGAGTGAGGACTGAAGCACCTAGGTGCAGCCTATGATTTTTTTTCTGCTAGAGACTCGTTATCGAAGACGTCCTCTTGTACTGTTGACTTTAGAGCCATTGATGGTTATTCCACAGTGGCTTGGAACTATTTCACAGTGCACTGTTCATTGTAACCAAGACTTTGATTGGCCCTTTTCCCCTTGTCAAGTGGAACTACAGCTACACTGATTTATGTAACTTTGTTATGCGTGGACTTTGATCTCAATAGCTCTTTGCATAGATGTCAGCTGTTCCGTTTTTGCCAGGACAGTCCTGGCAAGTTGGAGACTGTCCCGGGTAATTCAGTATCCCGGTACAGACCCGGCAATTGCACTTCCAGTCCTGCCTAGTGTCTTGTAGGGAATTACGATGATAATTTCAAACTGAGTTGGAAAAAGTCTCCAATGCAGATGAATGGAAGAATTTTTCCAACTCAGCTATTTTGTTTGATCTTAAGTTTGAAATTCCCATCTCAATTTCTTGGAATTCTCTCTTTATTGTATGTGGGTTGAACTTTACATCACACATGCAATGTGTGAAAACTCTAAACGTTTGTCTGCTCATAGTATTTTCTAAAGGCAAGGAACCATTCCAGGACAAATTCTGTGCTAGACATCACACATTAATAAATTAAGTATTTCTAAAGCTCATACACATTCCATAAGGCGTCTGAGCACTGATGCAGTTGTAGCTAACTGGTGGGCAGATTATGAAAGTTAGATAGATTTCCAAGGCAAAAAGCCAGGTCTTCAAAGTTTTACGGAAAGGAAGATGTAGCTCTGAACTGGATATGGATAAAGGAAGAGTTTTCCAGTTCTTAGCTACTGTGACCAAGAAGGCTTTCCTCCCCTCTTGCTCTTCTGTATGTCGAAACTATCATCATGTTTTTATTGGTTGATTGTAATTGTCAATTAGGGATATAGAGGAGGAAGATGTTTCTGATTCCTGCTGGTCCTATATTGAGTAGTGCCTTATGAACAATGCACAAAAGTTTAAATAAAATTCTTGCTGACAGCCAATGCAAATATATAAATCGCTCCAAGTTTGCTGACCTAGTAAAGATGGAAGGCTGAGCCTGCCTGCCTGGTGTGTCTGTTCCTGCGTGTGCATAGGCAGTGCCACTTTTCCTCGTGTTTATGTGTGTTGCTGCCACTGGCCTCTTAATCTTTATTTGGGAGTGTGTAGTTTCTTTCCACTGACGCACAGCAGGAGAAAAGCCTCTGTGGAGCAGTTATCAGAACCCCTTCCCAGCGTGAGAAGCTGGGTGGGGTAGGTGGGTGGGAGGTAGGTGGGCAGTGGTGGGTAAGGCGGATAGAGGGGCCAGTTCCTAATAGCCGTTTGAAATGCTCTAGGGCACGGTGGGTTCGCTGATTCTCAGTGATTTCTGGAAGTTTATCTCGCTGTTTGTCTTTTTCCAATTTCGCGGGAGGGAGCCTTGGGAGGAGGTCGAATCGCGGGCTTCCAACTCTGCCTGACATCCTTCAAAGTTTGTTCAAGTCAACTAACTGAACACGAGTCCATCTATACTACTATTATAAAGAGAGAACTGTGTTCTTTGAGCCAGGTAAACTCGAAAAGTACACCACCAATCCAAACACCCAAGACATCTTTGAAAACCTCAGGGCAAGCTGAAGGACATAGGCTATATAAAAATAAAAAATATACGTTCTTTAAAAAATTTAGGAATAAAAAAAAAGTAGTCCCTTGCAAGTAGCGCAGGCCGCGACTTGCGTGATGACATCGGGAGCGCGGGGAGGAGCAAGAGGAAAAGTGGTGGGGAGGAGCGCGGGGAGGAGCTGCGGACAGGCGAGGAGCAGAGGCAAGCGGTGGACAAGCGGTGAGGAGCAGCGAGAAGCAGAGGAGCAGTAAACAGCCGCGCGGAGAGGAGCGGCGGCTGAGGTAAGTGAAGCAGCCGCGGGTGCGCACCGAGGGACGGGCGGGGGCCATAAGTGCTCGCAAGCCTTTTCCTCAAAGTCGGGACGTCGGGGGAAACAGCGGACACGAGCGTGGGCAAAAGCGGCCAGGAGCAACAAAACCGGAGCAAGGAAAGACTGTAAGTACGCTCTGCTGCTCCCGGCCACTCTGCTGCGCCTCTCCTGCAGCGATGCTCCCCCAGCCCCCTTCTGCCCCGGGCAACGCTGGGGCGGGCTGCTAGTTGAGTAGTAATATTAAATGTTCTGCCGGTCTGTCGCCTGAGTTATCCGGTTGAAATGCGCTAACCAAAAGCAAGTGGGGCAGAGGGCAGGAGGGCACCAAAAGCGAGTGGGGCAGAGGACAGGAGGGCACCAAAAGCGAGTGGGGCAGAGGGCAGGAGGGCACCAAAAGCGAGTGGGACAGAGGGCAGGAGGGCACCAAAAGCGAGTGGGGCAGAGGGCAGAAAGGCACCAAAAGCGAGTGGGGCAGAGGGCAGGAGGGCACCAAAAGCGAGTGGGACAGAGGGCAGGAGGGCACCAAAAGCGAGTGGGGCAGAGGGCAGGAGGGCACCAAAAACGAGAGGCATTTGGCGCCGCAGACACGCGAGGTTCGGTTCCTGGCGCACATAGCCATGGTTGCAGCGCACAGAGACCCTCCACTGCCGCACACAGAGGAAAATAATTAGAGGGAACATTGGTCCTGAGTCCTTTGATTCTCCACAAGCACCTATCGTAAGCACAGGCACCACATGCACATATTGTAAGCAACAAACCTCCATTGCCCCACATTGACAATAGCACACACGATGTCAGCAATGCAACCAGGTGACCCATTGTGATTGCTTCTAAAATCAAGCACGATAGAGGAATGTGCCTCTGCATGGATACAAAATGCTGCAAAAAGATGGACCATCAGATGGGATCATTAGTCGTTACAAAATATAATGATATCACAACGGTTATGGGATCCTGAACTTCTGAAAACTCATCCTCAACGCAAGGTACCACCACCTTGATCTCCATTCAAACTGGCAGTACATCCCAACCTGCACCACCTTGGCCCGACACACTCAGGAGGCTCCATGTTGGGGGTTCTTTTGCTGCTGAAATCCCTCAGAATTTGTTAATGAAATCCATGTTGGGCTGTGACATGAAAGAGCCAATTGATGCCTTTTAACATAATGTGATGGATCAGGACACAATACAAGTCTATTAAAATGGCGGCATGGAGAATGGTGCACTAGACACACATCTGAGATTCCGAGAATTAATTGTAGGTAAACAGTTGTGGAAGTCAAAGTTTAAAAGGTCTCTTCTCTGAATGCATTTCTGTGAGGATCTCTTTATAAATTATTCTCCGTGATGGCATTTTTGTACCTTGTACCTGGCGAAAAACATCATTATTTGGTATGTGAATGTGGGAGGATGGGGTCGGCTAATATTTCAGAAAAACATGGAAATGAAGAAAGATGTTATGGTGTATTTTAAAAAAGCTGTAGATATATTATTTTGCTAATATCATTTGGATTTAATTCGAAAAAAAGAATTGCCAAAGCCTAAAGGTCTGGGTTTGCAAGTGTGTCATTTTCGTTTGCAAACATGAAATATGGAAAAGAAATTTGGAAAAAATATAAAAAATATATAAAAGGAGTTGTCTAGCAACCCAGCGCCACCTGCCTTGGCCCTGAAGTACACTCCTTTTCAGGTGGCTATGCACATGTGACCATGCAAAATTGCCACACCTCTCACTCTGCAAGTAAACCAGTAGATGAAGTGGGCTCACCCCCTGTCCCATGCTGTGGTGGGCTGAAGCAAAATGTGAATGGCATTTCAATAGACCAATGAATGAAGATGTTTGTATGTATATATATATATATATATATATATATATATATATATATATATATATATATATATATATATATATCCTAGCACATTCTGAAAAACGGCATTCTCGGACCACAGAATGACGGACCACCAGGCAGCAAATAAGTATTTCAGGATGACTTATTAACTCTTCTCACGGTTTTCTTCCGGCATGACGCGGTTAACAGGTAACCTTGATCACATGGCGACAATGCAGTATACTTCCTCAATAAATACTTAATTTTTTTATTCATTCTCACCACGTGGTGCATAAAAAGTGAAGACATACTTTTGCTGACAATCTCTATATTCACATGAAAATGCAATGTTACATTTACATCAACCTGTTTGTGTACTCGGTTTCAATCTATTTTGCAGTCACTTTATATGTTTGTGCATAAATGCATTATTTATAACTGTGCAACATTCTGCCATAAATAGTAATAAATAATAAATAATAAATATGTGTAAAATTATTACATTTACAACATTTTAGAAAAAAATGGTTAAAAACTCTAAAATTCATCGCATTTTAGAATTCATATATACCAGCATAAATGCTTTAAAACCAAATTGTTTTTGTGCAATATCACGCATTGGTTATGTTAAACTCATAAGAATATAACACTTTAGAGTTAAAACAAGATAACGGCATTAATGCATATAAAACCAATTTTTGTGCAATTTACGCAATTACAGTGCAAAAAAGAAGAGCAAAGAACCTTACTGCATATATATACATACATAAAATGAGGCTAACGAGCCAGGTAAAGCTGTCTCTAGCCAGGCCTATAATTGGTGTTAATTGTGTCTATTTCAAGATATGTTTCAGGGTGACATCAATTATATGGTAAAACATCCTGGGACACTTTGAGAAATACTTCACCCTTTTCCAAGGTATTTCTCTTCTGTAATTAAGTGCATAAATATGCCAGCGACCCCCTCACCTTTCACGGCTCCTCCCACTTACTCAGGCTCCCTACAAGGTACAAATCCCTTCCCTGACTCCACACCTTGCCGCTCACTCCCTCACGACCCTTCCACCACCCCCAGAGCAATCCATCGCCCTCCTGACACCCATTATTTGTGGAGCGAGCTTTGCCTTGAACAAACATATGTTAATGTCTTAGGAACTGTACCATTCATTTTATTTTAATTTCAAAAGTCCACCGTATCAATATTTCATGAACATAATATTGTGTGCGCGGTGCCTGGGCCGCCGCACTGGTTTAAACCTTGGAGCCTAAATTGAAAAATGATTTATATTAAAGTGAAAGAAAATTGTTTTGCTGGAATGTCAAAAGGGGGGAGTGAAAAAAACATGTCTAGGAAATAACTTTTTTTCTTATTGCTGGTTATTATTAATGTGCCCCTTCGTTTATGGCACTGTGTAAATGCGGGCATGTATAATATGTATGCACTGGAGAACAGTTTGCAATTTCCTATTGAAAGGTTTTATCGCACAAGATTTCCATTTATTTCTGTTCACTTGCCGTTGTATGTGTTTCCGGGCAAGGGGAGCTCAACCTTGCAACGAGAGAGAAATAAAGGTTACCGAATGAAAATCCCCAATGCTCCTTGAATAACAGCCCTGCTAATGCCACACGTCAGGCCAGTAAATCTAGACACATTTAGTGTTTGTGTACACATGGGGTGTTATGTACTGGCTGGCATCGCTGGCAAGGATGTTGTTGGTGGTTCGCGCGATTGCCAGGTCAGAAACGGCGGGCGGAACCTTGGGTGCCAGCGGCCATTTTGTGGAATTTCAGGTTTGTTGAATTACAAACCTTTATCAATCTCTTAGGATTCAGGAGGTTTTAGAAAAAGTATAATTTTACACAAGGAAGATGTGTTTTATTTTTCTTCTGATTGATTGGTTTGCTGCATTCTTAGCGTCAAGAAGCCTTGGTTGGCTGTAATGTACTTAATACAATTAATATGTTAATTAAAAAAATAATGAATTGCTAAATCCCTTGCTTTTGCCAATGACTAACCCTAAAGCCAGCTTCCATTAGGAACTCAGGTATGGGAGGGGACGTCGTCTATTGGCTAAATCAGATCAGGAAAACTAGGTCAGTGTAAGTTTCAATCCCGGCTTACTCACTTCACAAATGGGCACAGACCTCAGCAAATCACTTGACATCACTATGTCTTTGGTCCCTTATCTGATAAATGTGTGAGCAATTCAGAACAGGTTAAAACAGTTTTTAACCAAACTATTAGATGAGCCCAGACAAAACCATTAGTTTGGATTATGGCGTGGTGGAAAGCTGTTGGGTTGCACGGTGAAGGCATGTAGCGGCGGGGAGTACAGAACCCAGGAAAATGGGGATTGAAAACTGTGCTCTTTGTGACGAAAGAGTGCGAAGAGTGGCTACATAGGTTTTGAACGTTAGACAACATAGCAGGTTATATTAATCTGTTTTGTAATTTTTTATCCAAATGGGCCAATTGTTGATATTGCAGTTCATCAGGATGTTTGCTTCAGTAAACTTGCACACATTTATTTGGTTTTCTCTATAACATGTTTGTGGTATATTTTTACTAACTGACAAACCTTCAGTGTATATCTGTGTTATGGATTTAGGTTCTAACAAGTATACATGGACTTACTGTCGGTGACAATGCAATCTAACAGCAAAATTGATAGCCTTCATTTTAATTTCACCCACTGCCTTCACCACACTGTGCAATCCTGAGCAAACACTTCACCTCTCAGTGCATCCATTTCCTTCCTTGTCAAAAGTGGGTGTTCTCTGAAAAAATTGAAATATTGGTATAAAGCTCTATAAAAATAAGCATTTACAGATTCAATTTTTGAACCTTATACCCTAGCGAAATGTCAAAATGGCGACTGATTAGTGTGAAGATATAGCCCTACCTACCGGGTAGTCGCATGGTGTAGAGAGTATCTATTTAAATCACTCCTGTGTGTTGAACTAACCATTTGCAACAAACACACGGAGGGTCTGTTCCCGATGACAAGCATATAGCAAGGTGGGTTCTATCATTTATTGCTAACGAATATGCGAGCGAGCCGTTAGGAGCTTAGTAGTGGTCACTCTAAGTTTTTTAGGGATATGATATCTATATATCCTGTTGTTTAACTTAATATGGATAGAGTTAAACATAGGGGGCTAACATAAAACATAACATAAAACAAGATGTGAGTTTCTCATAAAATCTATAGACAATTAAAGACATTTCTATAGCTGGTATTTATCTTGTATGGTGCCAGGAAGTAAGTTCAAAATCCTGTTAGGAGGTATAGGGAACACTGTAACAGCTTATGAGCGGCCAACCAATAATGATTGATGGAGGGGGGAAATGTGACATGCTGAAACAAGCTTTTTTATAACTAAGGATGTGAAAAGAAATAGGCAGAATAAGGGACCCCCCACATAGTGTTTGTAGTTAATAAGAGGACTTTTTGCTCATTTATTTGAGGAAATATTTATACATCACAATAATAAATGATGATATTTTTTTCTAGGCTATTTTGGGCCACCTAATTTGATGGAGGTATAAATCTATACCTCAACAAAAAGTGGCGAATTACTATCCCACTTTAAGCATAATATATGCAGATTCTTACAGATAAAAGAACCCAGGTAACAATTGCTACCAACATTTTTTTGCATTGATTTTTATGAAATGAATAATGGACAAACAACAATTAATGGGGCGAATGCCCTTATTTTCAGGTTTCTGTCGGGCTCAACCAGGGATATAATGTATAGGGAGATATACCAACATCAACTGGTATGAGGAGTGGACAATCTAGATTCCCTAATGTTTGGAAAGGAATCTATTTATAAAGAGAACATTTATTTTTATATCTACATGGAAGGTTTACCTATTTTGTACTTTCTTAAATTAAAATGATACTGTGGTATGATAGAGTGATGGCTGTTACAGTATGAAAGAGATAATTTATTTAGGAACTTTTAATATCACACTAATGTAAATACTTTTAACATTGGAATGAATTAATGTTATGTAAGCGAAGGATATATTATTTTATGCTCATTTTATGTTTCTGTATATTGTTTTGATAGAATAATGTTGTTGGGAGATATCGTTCTTTCTGAGGAAGGTGGTCGAGAAACCAATGAACCCACCAAAATGCGTCAATGCTATGAAAAATTGTACACTAGATGACCTAAACGTTTGATTGAACTAAAAAATTAGGACAAAAGAACCTCATTTTAATAAGGGGTTGGTTCAACTAATGATTTTTTTGTGATTAGTGTCTCTCTAATGACATAATTTATTGTCTAAAATACTCTCCCACTAGGTATTAATGTTTTGTTAATGAATGTTTTTATGAATATTTTTATTTTTTTTCTGATAGAATGATCAGTGTGATCTTTTAAATGGTAAATATGCTCGGATTATTACAATATTCAATATAGAGTGTTTTTAATCAATGTACAACAATTTTTCTATAGAAATAAATATTTGTTTATATATATATATATATATAAGAATTTATTTTTTGCTGATATTGGTTGGTCCTTGGTATGAATGATTGAAAGTTGGTTGTGAAGTTACCCAAGGGGGAATTACTTTGACTTATTGTCGGCTTTAATTGTTCCACCTGATCTTGTTCTCGGAAACTGTGAACTGTCATCACCAGCGTCCAGGATCTGTGTCAGCTGTGTAGAGGTATCAGCAGTCACTGATGTTTGACACCCAGTATCTCCTTCAACAGTTAGATCCGATAAACGTTGAGTTGAATGCCTGAAGTGAGAACAGTCTATGGTTATAGACTTCCAAGGGCTCTGGGCAGTCACCACGTGTCCCTTGGCAGACACCACTTGAAAAGGTTCTGCATCAAATGGAGTATCAAATTTTCTTCTTTGCATCTGTTGTGCGAGTACTCAATCTCCTTTTTTGAACCCATTCGCTACCAGGCCTCCCCCGTGCCATGACCTTGTTTGGCTATTTGGGGTAGTTCGCGCTAAGGCCCCTATAACTTTTTGTCCACATGAGGTATCTGTGCCAAATTGGCATCCTTTTCTTCCAACATGCTGAGGATTCTAAAAGGTATCCTAGGGTTTGGTAATTCCCCTGGAGGGGATCGAGAAATTAGGCAAAAATGTTGAGAGATCTTGGGTTTTGGGGGGAAATGGGGAAAAAGTGCTGCAGAAGAAAGCATCTATTTTTTTCCCTGCAAATGGTATCAATGAAGGTTTTGTGGTGCTATAACCACCATCTTCCCAGCGTTCAGGATCAGGCAGACTGTCACGCAGACTTTTGCCAGAAATCTAAATTTTCTACACAGTTTTGCCATTTTACTGGGACATAGCCTATTTTTATATTTTTGTGCTTTCAACCTCCTTCCAGTCAGTGGTAGAAATGGGTGTGAAAACAATAATGGATCCAGGATAGCTATATATTTCTGAAAAGTAGGCAAAGTTCTGAATTCAGCAAGGGGTCATTTGTGTAGATCCTTCAAGGGTTTCCTTTAGAAAGTAACAGTTGAAATAAAAGAATATTGACATTTTGTTGAAAAAAAAACAGCCATTTGTGCCTCCATTTTCACCTGTAACTTCTAACTATGGTAGATGTTTGAAAGCTATATACTGTTACGTCCAGAGAACCCTTCTAGTTGCAGTTATATATAGAGATTGTGGTGTTTACAAATAACCCGAGGTACCCAGAGCCAATAACTGAGCTGCACCTTGCAATGGTTTTTCATTGTGGACCGGGTATACAGTAACTCATTTGGTAAAACATAGTAGTGAAAAATAGGTATCAAGGAAACCTATGTATATCTGAAATTGGAACAAGATATGGAGTTTAGGAGCAGTGGTTATTTGTGCATCTCTGAATTTGCGGGTTCTCATATTAGCATGTGAATTAGAGGGTATTGTTCAAAATGACTTCTTTTTTACACACTGTCTTACATGTTGAAGGCAGAAATGCATAGAAAGACAAATGGTAATTACACTTGTTCTACTATTCCATCCCAATAAAAATGCTACTTCTTCACTTGTGTGGGTAGACCTAGTATCTGCAACATGAAATGTCCCAAAACGCAACGTCGACAAGTCACATTTTTCCACTGAAACCTGACCCATTTTTCGCAATGTGCCTAGTTGAGGATTTTTGACCCTAGCTCAGTGGACACGAATGGAAACCTAGCAAACCTGCTTATTCAGGGGAATCTTGGATGGGGTGACTTGAGTGGCTCTCACTTAGGGCCATATGTATGAAGCCGTTTTTGAATCGCAAAGGCCGAAATTCGCAGAATTTCGGCCTTTGCGATTCGCACACGGCCTTTTTGCATTATTTCCAATGTATCATACAATCGCAATTTAAGGAATCGTAATAATTTGCGATTCCTTAAATGATATGTATGATACATTATTGAAGTGCGATTTTGTGTTAAGGAATCGCAATTTACCACCAACTTGTAGTTGGTGGTAATTTGCGATTTCTCATAATAATGCCCTATTTGGCATTCGTGAGGGTGGTATGTGACACACATACATGCCCATAGGGCATGTATGTGTGCCACATGCACACACATGTAGATTTGAGGGGTGCAGCAGGGTGTCTTTGAGACACCCCTGCACCCTTGTAATAATTCTCAAATTGGGATTAGCAAATTGCGAATTCGCAATTTGAGAATTTTTGCACCATCATTCCTATGGGCCTCCTGGCCCATAGGAATGCATTGGAAATCATTCTTTATTTGCGATTTCGCAAATTGGGAATTCGCAAATAAAGAATGATAAGGAATCGCTAAAAAATAGCGATTTTGTACATACATACCGTTTTGCGATTTCTAAATAGTGATTCGCAAAAAATCGCTATTTAGAAATCGCAAAACGATATCTTGATACATACGGCCCAAAGTTCTGTTACCCAGAATCCCTAGAAAACCTCAAACTTTGTCAAAAAACTAATTTTCCTCACATTTTTGTGAGGGAAAGTTCTGGAATCTGCGGGGAGCCACACACTTCCACCCACCCAGCATTTCCCTCATGTCTGCCAATATAAATGGTACTTCACTTGTGTGGGTAGGCCTAGTGTCCATGGCAGGGATAGGTCTAAAACACAACATGGAAACATCACATTTTTCCGGTGAAAACTGACCCTTTTTTTGTAATGTGCCTAGCTGTGGAGTTTGGGCCCTAGAACTGCAGCACCTAGGTAAACCGAACAAACCTGTACATTTTTTTAAAACTAGATACCCAGGGGAGTCCAGGATAGGGTGACTTGTGTGACTCTCACAAAGGTATGTTACCCAGAATCCCTTGCAAACCTCAAACTTTGTCAAAAAAACTACTTTTTCTCACATTTCTGTGACCAAGCATGACCCACCATTCCCCCAAGTCTTCCAATAAAAATGGTACCTCACTTCTGTGGGTAGGCCTAGATGCTGCAATAGGAAATGGCCAAAAACGTATTATGAATACATCAAAATCATTTTTCACGAAACACACTGGTCATCTGTGTTTTTGGTCCCGGGATCAACGGTCATCTAGGGAAACTGACCAAACCCAGACATTTCTGAAAAATAGACACCCAGGGGAGTCGAGGGAAGTGTAGCTTACGTGGATCCCCCAATGTTTTTTGCCCAGAATCCCCTGCAAACCTCAAATTTTGCTTGAAAAAAATCTACTTCTTTACAGCAGCTGGAGTTGCACTTTGACTCCACATGAGTTAAGCATCGGTTCTGCACTTTGACTGCAACATACGTAGCACGCAGCAGTAGTTTGCTTGGACTACGGCAAACTCTCTGGGAGAGCATTGTCGATCTTCAGGTTACTGATCTCCTAACTCGTCACCAGTTGTAGGGTCTTCCCCAGCCTGGGTACCCGCCAATGACTACGCCACACATGGAGCTTAGTTTTACATCTCTATTTGTCTGAGTGTAACTGCAAACTCAACATTCTAAACCAGCTTTCAGAACATACTTCGCTAACACTCCTATCAGAGTTCTACGGATTCCATCAGGAGCTGAAAGGGTTCCATCATTTCTAACTCGCAAGACACTACAAAGAACACATAAAACAAGTACAGAATAGGCAGCTGCTGAGCATGCTTCTCTCACACAAGGCAAGGTAAGACTGGAGCAGTAGCAGAGAAGGCATCTCTAACATCATAGGAAGCAGCTGTGTGAATGCCCTCCACACAAAAGGTACTCCTTCCACAGCATCAAATCAATCTTACAACACACATGGGACCAATGTGCCTCTTATTGCCCAATCTCACTTATTAATATGGAGGTGAAGCTAGATTTCAAGGTCATGATGAATAGGCTCCTCCGACTACTTAGCCAATTAGTTTATCCAGACCAAATCGACTTTATGCCGCACACCACAGTACATAACATTGTAGCCACAGAGTACAGGTAGTCCTAGCACAGGTGCATCATCTCAGAGATTCAGTGTCATTGCTAGTCATTGACTTTGAGAATGAATTTGAGTCCTTGGACTGGGAGTTTCTGGAGGGGCATTGTTAAAAATGGATTTTAGTCCTAGGTTCATGTTGTATGTTCAAATCTTTTACGGTCACCCACAGGCACATGTGCAAGTGAATAGCACTCTCTCTCCCTGGTTCACAACAAGTCGATGTACCAGGCAGGGATGCCCTCTAGCCCCAACTCCTTTTTGCCCTGGTAATCTGGGCCAGATATGATGCACAAGTGTGGAGGTTTGAATGGGGGATCACAGTGGAAGATCGGATTGCCCTCTATGCTAACAACGTGCTTTTCTTCCCTCTCTCACCATTCATGTTCTGGGCCTTACCTAGTGTACATGCTTGAGCTCTATGGAGTTGCGCTGAGTCTGTGGGTGAACTAGTCCAAGTCCCTGCTTGTGCTCCTGAAGAGAGACAAGGGAAAAATGGAGTGGAAGGAGCAACTACATATCTGTATAGTGTGGAGTAAAAAATGAGGGCTCCACATCACCCTTGAATCCAATCTCACTTAGGCCCTAAATCTAGGCCCACAGACACTTTTGCCGAACAACTGGATAAGTGGGAGGTGGACTGATTCCGTGTTTCATCTAGAGGTGGCCACGGTGGGCCCCAACAATGTTACCTACATACTTTATGTCTATCCCTTCCCTTGCACTCTTACAGAGATTACTAGGGTGGTATTTCTGGCGTGGCAAGCGACCATCAGATCGACTGTGTGGGAGCAGAGGGTCACAACGGAGCTCCTCCATCTGGCACCGCAGATGTCTACATCATTGCACACCACTTTCTTGGTTCTACAAATGGGACCTCATTGGTTTCTTGTGGCTGGGTACATATTGCAAGATTCTCAGATGAGGTAATTTTCTGAATTCCAACAGAGTGAACTAATGGTGTTTGAGGAAGGTAGCAATCTAGCTTAGCCAGTCTCATCACTCCATAGAAGGTATTAATGATGCTTGAGTAAGACTGAGGTCTGGCTGAGCCATGGTCCTCAATCCATAGAGTGTGATAATGAAGGTTGAGGAAGGTAGAGGTGTGGTTAAGCAAATCCCATCAATCCATAGGTTGCTAATATTTGATACAGACACTAGTCCGATCACAACAGATGACACAGACACTCATTTGAATAAAATGTACTCGTAGATAGCACAATGCATACAGTATGAGAGAACTAGCATCTTATGACGATCTATGGGAAAGGTATCAAGCAAACCTCACACTATGCCAAACCTGCCAATATTTACTGGGAGAAAAAACCTAATAATACCAATGTATGCAGAATTCAGTGGGGTAAGCAGTATATTCCACATGTTACGCCTCATTTTACAAGTGAAACTTTAAAATAGTATAGATTAATCATACACAGAAAATCTCACCCAGTAATGTTTATATTTACCAGGTATGGTAAATATCTCATTACCATCTTACCCACTTGGATTTCCTTCTTGCTTGACTGTGGAGCAGACTGCCTGCTTGTTCAGCTCTGGAAGAAAGGGAGATGATGGCTAGTGGTACCTACCTGTGATGATGTCTCGGCACCCTCTTAAGCCCCCGGCATGACTGGCCAGCAGCAGAGCCTGCTTGCAGGTTTCTGGAGGGGCGCAAGACTGGATAAGTTGATATCGAAACAGCGGTCCCGACATGTAGAGATTTGTGCCAAAATGGATGGGGACTGTCGGGCTGTAAAGGTGACCCGCAGCCAGGAGGTGCCCTGTAGTGAACATCCTTTCCTGGGACATTAGAGGAGCTGCACCTGCAAGAGAAAAAAGAGAATGGTGGAGCTGTATGCATGGACAAAAGAGAGGTGCCATGGATAAATACTTGGGAGAAAAGATTGACAATTTAATTATAATTGTAACACTATTATTATTACTTTTGTTATTAGTTTTATTAGTATTACTGATAATAACATCATGTTTCTGTACAGTTTTTAAACTCTATAAGGGATCTGAGCGAACAATCATAACAGATGTAACTATTGCCCAACTCAATGGTACTCATTTTCACAACTTGAAATGAATGAAAGACGGAGGGCCTCACTTAGCGATTGGCAGGTGGGAGTTATCTGACAAAAGTAGTCATGTGACCTGTAAACCAGTCCTCCAGTTCCCCTCCTCATTCAGAGTTGGGGCAGCCCCAGTGTCTCTGCCATCAGGAACCTTTAGCTGTTGGTTTATCCACTGCTAAACTACTGGCTTGAGAAGATCAGAAGGACCACCCTCTTTATAGTGAGTGTACTGAAGCTCTTTTTTCCCATCTGTCAAGCACTATGTAAACCATGGTGGTAATGTACAGGAAAATGAAGAAGCTCCCTGAGACAAAAGCTCCCTGTGAATCAGTGTTATTTATAATTTTTTTCCGGAAATAAATCAATTTCTTAGAGTGAGCACATTCCAAGACTTTAAACTGGAAAGAATAGAAACTTTTAGCAAACTAAGATGGTTACACATGATACATATGACAAAGAATGAGAGTTAGAAAACGCAGATTAGAAAAAAAATGAGAATTGAAGACTGCCAGATTAAAAGAGGGAACGCATTGGGAAAGGAGTGAAGTGAGTGTTAGAGATTTAGAAAATTAAAGCAGTCAGGGTATTTTGGACATACAACAAGAAGTAGTGAAGGATAGAATCCTCAGATCTAAATAGAATTAGGTTCTGAGTAACTATAGACCTAATTCATTTCTTCCCACAGTTGCTAAATTACTTGAGAAAAATGTTAATAGGCAGATTTCACATTTTCTTGAATCTAATCCCCTGCTGCACGACTTCCAATTAGGATTCTGTGCTGGCTACAACTCTGAGTCAGCCCTGCTTGAAGTCTCAAAACACATTGAAGAAAATTTGGATTTAAATACCCCGGTGATGGTAATGCTCCTGGACCTTTACTCAGCATTCAATATAGTCTCTCATGCTGTTCTGCTTGAGAGACTAGAAAAGATCGGTCGGTATTAGAGACCAAGCCCTGTTATGGTTGAAATCCTTCATTAGCGACTGCACCCAGGCAGTTTTTCTCCCAGCTTTTACCTCTGCCACAAAACCACTAGAGTGCAGAGTGCCTCAGTGCTCAGCCCCTAGCCCTACCAATTTTAATATATATTTTAAGCTACGGGTAAAAGTAGGCAAGTCTTGGGGATGAGAGTTGTATCCTACACGGATGACACCCTACTCTCCTGGCCTTCCAGGAAAACGCCCCCACAACTCTGTGTTCCTTCAAACTTTGTCTCAAAGCAGTTGTTGATTGGATGAATGCAAGCTGTCTAAAACTAAACTCAGAAAAGACGGAAATTCTTTTCTTTGTCATTAAAACCTCTCCCGGTCCAGTATTTGGTGGCCATCTGAAATGCCCCCCCCCCCCCTCCTCCCACCTCTTCCGGCACCATTGGTAAGAAATCTCAGGGTGAAATTTTACTCCAACCTTGCCTTTGAGACCCAAATCAAGTCATTATCTGCTACCTGCTTCTTCACTCTTAAGCCCTTAAGAAGGATACTGCATCTCATCCCTGTGGATTTCCGCAAGAATATAGTTCATGCCTTCATTATCTCCAGGTTGGATTATGCCAACAGTTTGTACCTGGGGCTGTCTGCTTTTCTGATTCAGCGTCTTCAGATTATTCAGAATGCTGCTGCCTGGCTACTTCTTAAGATTCCCCCTAGAGCAGCAGTGTCAGGATACTTACAACATCTTCTTTGGCTTCCAGTAAATAAAAGGATCCAGTTTAAGGCAGTCATCTTTGCCTTTAGCGCCTACACCCATAAAGACCCTCTCTATCGCAGGCGCCACGTCAAACCTTACACCCAGAAGAGATCTTTGAGATCTAACAAATTTAAACACCACCAGTTCCCCTGCATCCGTAATGCCAGAAGAGGAGGTAGATTGTTCTCCTCGCCTCAAAATTGTGTAATGCTCTTTTTATTGGCCTGAGAAGCAGCCCGTCTTAAGCTGTCTTCAGAAAGAGCCTCCTCTTCGACTCTAGCCTAAACGTCGTCTAGGTTCTCTGCTGTCAGATTTCTTATAGATGATCTGTCTGCCAGCATTGGGCCGCCTCCTTGGAGGTAGCTTGGCCGGTACTGTCTCCTGGGAAGCAGAGTCAGTAACAAAAGATCTCTGGCGAGACACAGCGCTTACGCGCTGTTTTTGCTACGAGACCTAAAAAGGGATCTTTCTGAACCAATCCCGACATTTTTGCCAAATTTGATGTAAATCCGTTCAGCAGTTTGGGGTGTAGCTTTGTTAAAAGTTGCTATGGAAATTAACATGGGGAAAACGTGTTTTAGAACCTCCCTTATTTCTCGGTCCCCGCTTGACAAATCACCCAGAAACTTACAAGACAGGAGCTGACCGTAGTGAGCCATCTTTTTAGAACATTTCGCGAAGATTCATCAAATGGCGCCAAAGTTACTGGCAAAACAAAAAACGACTTACCTATGGAAACTAGGTTTTAACTATAACTACCTACTGGCGACCGCCAGTAGGATATATATATATATATATATATATATATATATATGTATATATATATATATATATATATATATAATATATATATATATACATACACACACCCTGAATCTCGAATACCCGACTAATTAGGGACAATATAACTCCCAATAATTTCTTCCCATAAATGCACCCCAGGACAAAAGAACATGCTAAACACAATGCTAAACCAACACCACACTTCTCCGTTTCAGACATCCAATGACACACAACACAGTGCAAACTAGCACTCATAAATAGGCAACATGAAACCTAGCTAGTTGGCCAGATAGACCTGATAAAAAGTCCAGCAAAAAAAAAAAAAGAAAACGCCAAAAAAGCTTTGCCATTGTTGGATTTGGACTTTACAGTGAAACTCGAAAAAGAGAAGCGGGAGGAAGAGTCAGACAGGTATGGGGCCAGTTCAAGCCCCGGGGCAGGTGGAGAAGGGGTTAAAAAACAGGGAAACACTGCAAACGTGAGACCAGTGGGGAGGTGGTGGCAGGGACGAGCAGCAGAAAGACTTTTGGTGCCAAGGAACCCACAGAGCCACAGCATTTGGGGCGGTGGGATTTGGAGGGTGCCAAGAGAGAGAGAAGCCAATGAAGGATTGCGGAAACAGGCATGAGACAAGTAGACCAGAGCAAGGTAGACGCTGGGCGATTCAGAGGCATTGTCATTTCCCTTTCTGACCATAATTCTGAGGGGCATATTTATGAAGGTTTTGCGTCACCCTTACGCCCCAAAAGGGGGTACTGGGGCGATGCAAAACCTAAGTCGGATTTATCAAGCCAAGCAAGGCCACCTTGCATGGCCCTGCGTGGCTTGATAAATCTAGAGTAACGCAACGCAGCGCAAATCGCTGCATTGCGTTACTCTGGCCCGGGGAGGCATTCAATGGGTGGGGTGTGGGTTTTCCCACACATCCTCCCATGGATTTTGGTGCATTCCCAGATTTACCAGCACTGGTAAACTTGGGAATGTGTCAAAATGCAACACCTCCCCAGGGGAGACAAAACAAGGAGAACTATGTTTATTTCTCCTCATTTTTCCCTCTTTCAATGAGTGCTGCATCATTCTGCAGCACACAAATAAATGCAGCACTCATACAAATAGGAAAATGTCTAAGTGGCATGGGCGGTTCTTGTATATGGGTGTGGTGGGCTTGACCCCCTACTGGGAGGCCCCACAGTCAGACAGACTAATTCTTAACCTATTTTCCCTGCTAAATACATGCGTACCATCATTAAGTTCCCTTCATTAGGGTCGGGCTGCAGCGCTCTCTCTCTTTCTCTCATTCATTGGGACGATCAGGAACATCTGAGGCAAATTTGACTGAACTGCGCATGTGAGATTGGCCGGTGTTTTCACTGTGGCCAGCCTAACATGCGCAGTTCAGGCTTCCAGAACCAATGCTACCAACAAGCTGGAATAGCAGACCCACATCCCCATTGGTCTCCGATGGAGCGCTGTGTCTGCCTGACCAAGCCAATCCTGGAACTGCTCTTATGCTGTTTAGTATTATAAGCATTATGAGAGAAATGCTTATATTGGCTGGGAAGCTTAAGGCTGATGTTCTGTGGGACCAGCATGATTTACAGCCAGGCAGCGCAACACAAGAGAATTTAAACCTCTGGTGTACCGCAAGCTGAATAAAGGTGTCATGGTAAGATTATCTTTAATACTCCAAGCTAACAATGGACAGTAAATGCTTCATAAATAGAATGTGCCGCTATCACCTCTGCATTACGAATTCCATTCTGCAACTATGCTATGCTTCAAAATTGAATTCGTATTGCAGGGGTGATCTGGGCATATTCTATTTATAAAGCAATTCCCGTCCACTATCAGTATATTTAACTCTTACGTGCCTCACCACTTTCAAAGGTCATCAGCCGCTGCTGCTGGGAGGATTGTTTTTTATGCACAAAGGTGTCCCTTCCTGCTCAAAAACAATCCTGTCTGCAACGCAGGCACCCTTGCACCTCAGCGCAAGCGTGCCTGCATAGGTGCTAGGCGGCAGGCCCGGACTGGCCGTTGAGGGCACCGGGCAATCCCCCGGAGGGCCGCATGGTTGGGGGACGGTTTTCGGCCCCTGGGGCCGTTTTTGTTACAGGGCCGTTATGCTGCAAAAACGGCCCTGTAACAAAAACGGCCGAAAACCGGCCCTGTCACAGAGCGCGGTCGCACCTCTTCCCCCCTCCCCTCTCCTCCCGGAGGGGGGAGGGGGGCCGGCCGAGCACTTTGCCAGGGCCGGTTCGGGTTCCCAGTCCGGCCCTGCTAGGCGGCCAAAAGGGCGCCCGTGCAAGGACAGAAATGCGTTGTAATATGCTACATAGGGCACATTCCGCCCTGCCTGCCTTAAGCCCCTGGCATCCAGCGCTGTTATACCCTGACAGGCGAAACACACCACATCACTTCAAAAATATGTGCAACATCACTCAGTGTTTCACAGAAAAATGGCATAGTGCCTGTACCTTGCAGATTTTTACATTTTTAACAGACTTTTTGAGGTTTCAACATGTGATGCAGATAATTCCACAAAGACAGTAACCTTATTTGCAACAGAGTAAAAGTAGTTCATCCATTGTTGACTGCTCAGGCCGCTGTAGCAACGTTATCCACTGCTTGGTATAGGTAATAAACTATCAACGCTGGGTTGCTGTAGATACAACACTGGGTGCAAACTATCAACGTCGGTGCACTAACTATCAACTCTGGGGTGCAGCAAATGCAACACAGAGTGAAAATTGTCCCAGGCACACACTATCAACGCTGGGGTGCTGCAAATGCAACACAGAGTGCAAATTGTCCCAAGCACACACTATCAACGCTGGGGTGCTGCAAATGCAACACAGAGTGCAAATTGTCCCAAGCACACACTATCAACGCTGGGGTGCTGCAAATGAAACACAGAGTGCAAATTGTCCCAAGAACACACTATCAACGCTGGGGTGCTGCAAATGCAACACAGAGTGCAAATTGTCCCAAGCACACACTATCAACGCTGGGGTGCTGCAAATGCAACACAGAGTGCAAATTGTCCCAAGCACACACTATCAACGCTGGGGTGCTGCAAATGCAACACAGAGTGCAAATTGTCCCAGGCACACACTATCAACGCTGGGGTGCTGCAAATGCAACACAGAGTGCAAATTGTCCCAGGCACACACTATCAACGCTGGGGTGCTGCAAATGCAACACTGGGTGCAAACTATCAACGTTGAGGTGGTGCAAAGGAAACACTGTCCACAAACTATCAACACTGGGTTGCTGCAGATGCAACACTGGGTGCAAACTATCAACGTTGAGGTGGTGCAAAGGAAACACTGTCCACAAACTATCAACACTGGGTTGCTGCAGATGCAACACTGGGTGCAAACTATCAACGTTGAGGTGGTGCAAAGGAAACACTGTCCACAAACTATCAACACTGGGTTGTTGCAGATGCAACACTGGGTGCAAACTATCAACGTTGAGGTGGTGCAAAGGAAACACTGTCCACAAACTATCAACACTGGGTTGCTGCAGATGCAACACTGGGTGCAAACTATCAACGTTGAGGTGGTGCAAAGGAAACACTGTCCACAAACTATCAACACTGGGTTGCTGCAGATGCAACACTGGGTGCAAACTATCAACGTTGAGGTGGTGCAAAGGAAACACTGTCCACAAACTATCAACACTGGGGTGCTGCAGATGCAACACTGGGTGCAAACTATCAACGTTGAGGTGGTGCAAAGGCAACACTGTTCACAAACTATCAACACTGGGGTTCTGCAGATGCAACACTGGGTGCAAACTATCAACACTGGGGTGCTGCGGATGCAACACCAAGTACACACTATCAACACTGGGTGCAAACTATCAACACTGGGGTGCTGCAGATGCAACACCAAGTACACACTATCAACACTGGGTGCAAACTATCAACGCTGGGATGCTGCAAATGCAACATCGGGTGGGTGCAAATTGTCAACTCCAGGCACACACTATCAAAGCTGGGGTGCTGCAAATGTAGCGTCAGGTGCAAACTATCAACTCCAGGAACAAACTATCAACACAGGGGTGCTGCAAATCCAACAGCACTCGAGGGGGCTTGATTTTCCCTCCCCTCACAGCGGGAAGAGAATTCCAGGGAACCGAAGCAGCTAAATGGCGCCCAAGCCCTAAACACATCATGGCTGACCAACACTGGAAAACTTTTTATCATGGCAGAACATGTAATATACCAACTTGCATCAAAACAAAATAGCAAACATAGTATCATAACATAACAATGAAGCAGATGTTCTCTTATCTTTGGTGTAAATAACTAGCAACATAACATGTTAAAGAGTAAGATAAATGCATAAAAAACCATCATTTAATGACACGGTAAAACATTAAATCATATCACCACCCGCTTTTGAAATATAACATTGTAAGGCTTAGTGCGATGCTAGCAATGAGAGCTGGGGATACTGCACAAACGGTTTAGAGAGAAAAGGGGTTGATTTACCATAATGTCCAAGGTGAGGGAGGGTTTTTTGCCACATTTAGCATGGAGGATCTATATGGGGTGCTGCAAATTCATTAAGGATGTGGAAACCATATATTCTTTCTAGAGTTGTGTTTTCACCTCTTCTCTGGAGTGCAAGTGAGGAGTAACATAACAATATCATAGATAAAATAAAACATTATAATCAGGGCCACAGGAATTATGCTGCAGAGGATGACCAAATTAGGCATCAGGGAAGCCCAAATCATGTCACAAGAAAAATCAAATTATGGGACACAAGGAGGCACATTTTGTGTTAGTATTACTTCCTTATTTTGTCATTTTTGTGCAGGTTAACACTGTCTGGGCAAATGTTTCACCTCATTAGTACCAATTTAAAACCCAAATATACACTAAGAAACAGAAAGGGGGCCAATCAATTTATGCAAATGATCTTTCAGTGCGCTGCAACACGTGTCACATCACTATCAGGGACTTTCGATCCGTTTGAATTAGAAACAAATATTTGCAGAGTATGCTGCAAATCATAGATTATGTGGCATACACCGCTAATGCATAAAACCTCTGCGGCCGCATAATTGCAGTGTCCCTGATTATAACACACCATAGATTGTGAGACACAGCAGGATATAACATACTATAAAATTTGCTACATGTTATACTGTGTTCCATCAAAACCTTACCTCTTCCTTGGCCCAAACCCCAAAGTACTGAATTCTCCTGTTCTCTGTAGTCTAGTTGAGCTGACGCAATGGGCGGCTATTGGCTGATTCTTGGATGGACGGCCCGGACTCTCAATCAGGCAGCGCGGTTATTTCTTGGACCCGGTGCTGGCCAGAGTTGCTCGGTCCCAGGTGAAGCACGAGACTAAATCAGAGCACGAGAGGAGGGACGCGCCTGGTGACGGCCCTGAGGTGTCCTGTTCCACTAATGCCCGGCTGTCTCCCCGCCAGTGGGAGTCGCTCGGCTCCCCATCACCTGCCGTCAGCCACTAGACACTGCTCCTTCCCTTCAAAGGGGCTCTTCAGTCAATTAAGGACAAGTGTGAGCAGAAGCCAGGGTAGAGTTTCCGAGTAAATACGCATCTAATGCATCCGTGCCACTGACCCGGAAAAGCTGTCTCAACCCGAGCGATGACTTCACGTAGCAGGCCTCGCGCAGAGCAAAGAAGATCAGTCAGACGGGCAGACAGCTCTAGACCCCTGACGCCATTTTGTAAGTTACCGAAACCTGCCACCTTACCTGAGGCAGCCGGAAAACACGGGGGACCGTGAATATGGGATGCCAAAGAGAGAGACATTCAGCAATAACATGGTGTCTGTCTCCTTCCCATCCAATGCATGAGTGGAGGGGGGCAAGGGGTCTTAAGTGGACTTTGAAGTTTACAGCGCACTGGCATTCCACTTTCTCAATGACCATAGGACAGTTTACACAACTTTATAGTAGAACATGCAGAGATTCTGTGTGCTGACGAATAGACTCTAAATTTTGAGACTGGTCTCCTTGCTTCTCAAAAAGCATAACTTTTATTTTAGAGGGATCAGTTTTCTCACTCTTTTTCCCAAAGGCCCTTCAAAACAGTTGGCTATCCAAACTTCAAGCATGAATCTGATACTACACAAGTTCAGACAACCGTGTTTGATAAACTACACACTGCCCTTTTGTTCCAGATTTCCCAAGCAACATCAGAGAGGTCTGAGGTTTGAACTTGAAGCCTCGCTCGTCTGCACCATTCTCCAGTGAAAAGAAAAGCACGGCTTCCCAAAGCTTAGCTCTGAAAACTCACCCCTTCAAGCTGCCACTCTTAAATTTGTGTGATTGTGTCACTCAGTCTCTCCTCTGCATTTCCATCCCCTCATCGTGGTTACTTCTTCGCTGTGGACTTTCCTCATCAGAACTTAATCCAGGCTGCCTATCAGTTTCAGAAAGCATGTACTCAAAAACAGAAGGCAGCTGCCTTTTTCAGAAAGGAAATGAAGTTATGCAGGAACCCGAGTGATATCAGTTATCAAGATATTTTTTTTATTTCAATTCTAAGAATGTCATTGGTCCACCAAGAGAGAAAGAGGCATAGAGATACTCTGGATGAATATAATTTATTATAGCAAGTGCCCAAGGAGTCTACTCAGAGAAAAAACCCATTAAAATTATAAATCTCATATTATTATTATTATTATTATTATTATTATTATTTATTTTTATAAAGCGCGATAGTCACCCGGAGGTATCCCAGCGCTGAGGAACCCTAAATCACCAAATCTGAGGAGCGGGAGCTGAGGTCGGAAGAGGGAAGGATGAAGGATCAAAACAGGGGGGGGGGTGCACAGGTTAGGGAAAGAGATGGGTTTTTAGCAGCTTCCTGAAGCGCAGGTATTGAGGTTCAAGTCGTAAGTCACGAGGGAGTGAGTTCCAAAGGCGGGCGGCTTGTACCGAGAAGCGTCTTCCTCCTGATCGAGTTTTCCTGAATCTTGGGGCGTTGATAAGGTTTTCTGCATTGGAACGGAGGGATCTAGAAGTTCTGTAGGGGGTGACAAAATTACTGAGGACAGGGGGGCCTTGGTTATGCAGAGTTTTGTGGACGAGACATAAGGCCTTAAATTTGACTCTCTCCCTTATGGGGAGCCAATGGAGGAGTTTGAGAGCGGGTTTAGCAGATGATCTGGCCGGGGTGTTTGTGATGATCCGGGCGGCAGTGTTCTGAATTCTCTGCAGTTTAGTAAGGGTCGCTTCGGGAGCGCCCAGATAAATCACGTTACTATAATCCAGCCTCGATATTATGAGACCTTGGACTAATAGTTTTTGGGATTTAGGGGGGAGAAGGGGCAGGACTTTCCTCAGAGATTTTAAGAGACCAAAGCAGGTCCCTGCCACCTTCTTTGCTTGCGAAGTGAATGAGAGATCGGAATCGATCCACACACCCAGACTTTTCACCTCTGTTTTTGGGTCAGGGGGAGGACCCAGACAGGTTGGCCAACTGTCCAGGGGAAGTGAGGTTCCTTTTGGGCCAAGTATAAGGACCTCGGTTTTTGTCCCATTTAGCTTTAGGGCTGATCTGTTCATCCAGCGATGGACCTGCGTAAGGCAGTTGAAGAGATCAGCTTTCTGTTGTTTGGGATGGGACAGAGACACCACTAGTTGTGTGTCGTCAGCGTAGCTGACGACGCTCACTCCGAAAGGGGTGATAACCTCCTCCAATGTGGACATATAGATATTAAATAATGTAGGGCTCAGGGAGGAGCCCTGAGGCACACCAAATTGGAGGGGCATTTCGGAGGAGCGGGCGTTCTTTTCCCAAATCTGGTAAGACCGCTGGGCCAGGAAAGATGAAAGCCAAGATAAGGCTGTACCTTCCACTCCAACTCTAGCCAATCTTTCGATGAGGAGTTGGTGGTCTACGGTATCGAACGCCGCACTAAGGTCGAGGAGGATCACTGCCACTGATCCTCCCCCATCCAATAGTGCTCTGGCCTCCTCTACCGCAGCCAGAAGGGCGATGTCCGTGCCCTGTCCTGGTCGGAAGCCCGTCTGGGAGCTTTTTAATTTGTTATTGGCCTCTAGGAACTGCGAGAGTTTCCTGTTGACCAGCTTCTCTGCGATCTTGCTAACTCCTGGGAGTAAGGAAATGGGCCTGTAATTTGCCAGGTTCTCGGGATCGAGCGCAGGTTTCTTCAGTAGGGCTTTTACCACAGCCTTCTTCCAGCTCGAGGGTACCACTCCTTGTTGTAGTGAAGTATTAATCAGATGGGTAAGGGGGGGGATGATAGTTGGGGCTACCTCCTTAAGGATCCGAAGAGGAGCAGGGTCACTAGGGGAGCCGCTCTTCATGGAGTTGAACGTATTTCTCACCTCGTCTATCGTGACCTGGCCCCACGTAGACAGACAGGTGGAGGTGTGTGGAAAAGCAATTTCTTCCTCAGGGCTAGAGGGGGGGATTGATTCCAGAATTAGTCGGATTTTATCGTGGAAGAAATTAGCCAGTTGTTGGCATTTCTCCAGGTCGACTTTAGGATCAGAAGGAGGTCCTAGTCCTTGTTCTGGGGGTTTTGAAAGCTCTTTAAGGATGGCGTACGCTTCCTTGCTAGAGCATCCCGCTTTCTCTATTCTCTCCTGAAAAAACACGCTTTTGGTTTTACGAATAGCGGTTTTATAGGTCAGAAGAGAAATAGAGTAGATGTTCTTATTGGGTCCTGTTTTGTCGCGTCTCCAAGAGCGTTCGGTTTTTTTACACTCTTGACGCAGAGCTTTAAGCTCTGGGGTGTACCATAAAGCGGGGGGTATTCTTTTAGGTTGTTTGAAGGTGGTAGTTTTCGGAAGCAACGTATCAAGGGAGGAAGTGATCCAATCGCTGAATTGTTTATCAGCTGTATTGGGGTCAGAGGAGAGCTCAGGGATGGAATCTGCAAGAAAGTCAGCCCATATCTCAGGTGATAGTTTGCGCCATTGTCGGTCGGTAACCTGGGTTTTAGGGATAGAGTGAGTGGGTGTGGGGATTTCCCAGGAAAAAGGGACCAGAAAGTGGTCCGTCCATGGTAGGGTCACAGGTAGGTTAGTGGTCACTGTTGCTATATTGGTAAGGATAGGATCCAATAGGTGGCCCTTCTCATGGGTAGGCTCGTTGTTCACTAGACGAATCTTTAAGGATGTTAAATCGTGTCTAATGTCCGATGCTGCTCGATCCGTGGGGTCCAGGAAGTGGACGTTCAAGTCACCTAGTATAAGGAAATTGGGGGTGGAGGAAGCTAGTTGTGATACGGATTCGAATACAGCGTTGATGAAATTACCCGGGGCCCCTGGGGGGCGGTAGATCAGAAGCCCTGCCAGGGTAAGAGCTGGGGAAATTTGGATGGAGAATTGGCCGCTCTCGCAATCCTCAATACCAGCGTTGGTCATCCGACAGGTAAATTGTTCCCTGTGGATTATAGCTACCCCGCCTCCTCTCCCTCTAGGTCTATTTAGAGCTTGGCAGATATACCCGGTGGGGAGGGCCGCGACAACATCCGAGTCGGTGTTGTCTGAAAGCCATGTTTCCGTTATGAACAGTAGGTCAAGCTCCTGGTTCTGGATCAGGAGGTTCATTTCGGTAGCATGTTTGGGGAGGGAGCGGCAGTTAAGAAGTCCCAGTTTCAGAGCAAGAGTGGTTGATTTCAGGGTGGGGGTCGGATTGCATCGTGGACAGGTCGAGAATGCCTTACCAGCAGTAAGCGTGTGGTGGCAGGCAAGGATGTTCTTAGGTCGTAAGTCGCGTAATGCATCCGCTGTATACGTTACTCGTACCTGAGGGCTACCCGGCAGAGTAACGGGGCCTGGGGCCGTCTGGGCCCGGACGGGCCCAGACGGGCTTGCCTTTGGCCCGCCTTCGGCGCGCTGACGGCGCGCCCGCTGCGCCCGTCCGCTGCGCGTCCGGTAGTTGCACATCTTTTATGTGTAGGAAAAAGGGCGGGTGGGCGTGGCCTCAAAGTGGGCGTGGCCTCTCTCCCTCGCCGTGAATGGCGGCAGAAATGTTTGTTTTGCTGGTTTTAAAGTTGCAGCGAAGGGGTCGCTGTTTCGGCGATTCTGAGCCCGCTCCAGTGGTGGCAGACGGGTGAGTGATATTTTAAAACACAGAGTATTTAGGCGGGTTGTGACACATATACAATTTAAAAAAATAAGTGATTAGTCTCCCGGCTTCCGCCTCAGGAGCTTTCAGGGTTCTGATTTGTAGCGCTGAAGGCAGCGTTTAAATACCGTGGGCGGCGGGTGGGCGTGGCCTCAAAGTGGGCGTGGCCTCTCTCCCTCGCCGTGAATGGCGGCAGAAATGTTTGTTTTGCTGGTTTTAAAGTTGCAGCGAAGGGGTCGCTGTTTCGGCGATTCTGAGCCCGCTCCAGTGGTGGCAGACGGGTGAGTGATATTTTAAAACACAGAGTATTTAGGCGGGTTGTGACACATATACAATTTTAAAAATAAGTGATTAGTCTCCCGGCTTCCGCCTCAGGAGCTTTCAGGGTTCTGATTTGTAGCGCTGAAGGCAGCGTTTAAATACCGTGGGCGGCGGGTGGGCGTGGCCTCAAAGTGGGCGTGGCCTCTCTCCCTCGCCGTGAATGGCGGCAGAAATGTTTATTTTGCTGGTTTTAAAGTTGCAGCGAAGGGGTCGCTGTTTCGGCGATTCTGAGCCCGCTCCAGTGGTGGCAGACGGGTGAGTGATATTTTAAAACACAGAGTATTTAGGCGGGTTGTGACACATATACAATTTAAAAAAATAAGTGATTAGTCTCCCGGCTTCCGCCTCAGGAGCTTTCAGGGTTCTGATTTGTAGCGCTGAAGGCAGCGTTTAAATACCGTGGGCGGCGGGTGGGCGTGGCCTCAAAGTGGGCGTGGCCTCTCTCCCTCGCCGTGAATGGCGGCAGAAATGTTTGTTTTGCTGGTTTTAAAGTTGCAGCGAAGGGGTCGCTGTTTCGGCGATTCTGAGCCCGCTCCAGTGGTGGCAGACGGGTGAGTGATATTTTAAAACACAGAGTATTTAGGCGGGTTGTGACACATATACAATTTTAAAAAATAAGTGATTAGTCTCCCGGCTTCCGCCTCAGGAGCTTTCAGGGTTCTCATATTAGATATGTACTATGATCTAAGGAGACAACACTCAGCAGAGTGAAACATCAGAGTAGTGATACCTACTGTCTCTGTTTCTTTCTCTTTTCCCATTCCCCTTTCCTTAGGTCTATTGCAAACCATCATATTCTTATTGTGTATGTTTCATTGTGGATATGGAGAGTGCAGAATAGTCCATTGCTCCCGTTGAATCTAGAATTCAGGTTAGTGCATTCTGACAGAAACTTAGAGCATATTCAACAAAATTGCTCGCAATGCAGGGCAGCAAGCAAAGTTGCTGTGCTGCGTTGTGTGAACGGGAGAGAGCTACTAAGATATGGCACCCTTCACCACCCTCCTAATGCTGGTACCCTTGTGGCTGCCTAACGCCAATGCAGGCACCCTTGCGCTACGCTGCAAGGTTGCCCGTGATATGGCCATGATTATTTTTGTGCAGGAAGGGATACCTTCCTGCACAAAAACAATCTTGTAAGGCGATTTCCTCTTTCTAAGCATGATATAGAATGCATCACATCTAGAAAGAGGAATTAATGAGGAGAAATTAATATATTTCTCCTTGCTACTCCTCACTGGGGAAGTGGGGTAGTATATTGATGTATTCCCAGGTTTACTCACTTTAGAACATCTGGGAATGCGCCAAAGTCCATTGGTGGAGGCATGGGCATCCATCCATCCATGGAAAACATCCCAGATGCAGTGTAACACAACGTAGCGCAAAGGGCTATATTGCTTTACATTTTCTTTACCAACACAAGTTGGGCTTAGTGTGGCTTAGTAAATATCAACTAACATTTTGCGTCATGGCTGTATCAATAAATGGCGCAACTCCGACACAAAATGTTAGGAAGTTTAGGCCTAAGAGTTGTAATGAAATACATGGCAATATGATGGTGAACAACCTTTACAATGAAACTTTTACAACGCACTACCATTACAACGCAACCATTACAACGCAAAGCATTACAACGCATTGCGCTGGGGGGCGCTCTAGGATAGGGAATACGTTTAATTTACTATCCCACACCTTCCCTAATGTCCACGGGGACTGGAGTTGGAATAGTAAATTAAACTTTTCACTATCCAGCACCCCAAAGCGCTATGCGTTGTAAAGGTTTGCAATGTAAAAACCGCGTTGTAAAGGCATGCGTGGTAAAAGTATGCGTTGTAACGTCATACATCCCAATATGATACACAATAGGGAAATTATTTTAAGAATGCAGATGCCTACAACAATATTGGAGGAAGGAGTTGGCTGTGCCAATGTGAATACATTAATTTTATCATTTGTTTTTATTTTGGTATATATATATATAGGTTAGCTTTTATTTTGATTAATTCTCTCCTGAGACAAACAGAGATTCAGATAAACTCTTGGAATTCCCTTACATATTTGAAAAAAATGATTTACAGGCATTTACGGTTACTGTTTGAAATATTCAGTTTATTATGTTGCACATAGTTTCACTGTTATGCATTGCATTTTTCAAAATTAAGGCTAGACTCATCGCAAAAAGATGTGGATATATTAATTGAAACAGTACTGGGAAATTAATCTGAACTGCTGGGTTCTCTCCAGGGTCAAAGGAACATAACTGAGAACAATGACATCAGGAATGCTAATTTGAAAACTAATTGAGTTGAATTACACTCTCTCACTGTTTATGACAAGGCAACTGCACTGTATTCATCATCTACAATAACACAATATGAAACACCACAGCAACAATGGTATCTGAGTAATTGGTGCCTTCTGGTGATATCACATTTCTACTGTACTCCAATTTCAGTTTGTTTAGCATACAATGACTGACACAGAGCAAACATGTATCATCAACTGAATTTACACAGTTTCTCTCATTAACTGAGAAAAGGTAGAGGATACACTAGAGGATACACACATTTTTAAATGGGATAATCTTGTAACTAGCATATATTTTCAAAAATGACTTTTTATTACATTTACTACAATTAGATTATGATTTTCTAAGGTTTTATTAGTGAGGATGGTAAGTGTGTATGTATGTGTCTACACCAGCTTGTCACGCTGCCCTCTCTTCTAGTGTTTTTTGCTAATGCCTTTTAAGGGGAACAAAAGGTTTTGAGTTTGCATGCTAGTCTTTCTTTTTGTCTATTGTTAGTTATTAAAACATTTGGGGACACATTGATAATGGTAAATTTGAGGTAGATTTAAGAGGAGGTTACGTGTTATGAGGAGGGACACATATAATTCAGAGATGGAAACCTTTCAGTGAAATCCTCAAAAAGTCAAATAAAAAGGCATCAAAGTTGAAAGGCATGTTAGAATTTGCCTTTCATGCCATTTCCAGCTTTGATGAATTTTGGTCCAGATATTTTTGAGAAAGAATCCAAAATGTGGCTGTCTGATGGGCATGCAATCTATGAATATATCAATTAGTCTTCTATAGAATGACAGGATTCTTCTTTTTTTTTTTTAAATAAAGAGGCCCTCTTATCGGCAGAAAAGTTCTAATGTACTCGTACACAAACAAACAAAAACATCAACATGATCACAGGCTATCGAAAAAAGAAAGAAAATAGATCTTAAATGTAAAAAACATGCAACACCAGTTGAAAATGGTACACGTGGTGAAACATGTTCTTTTTATGTGGCAAAAGGGAGCTTTTTGAAAAAGAAATCTTCTAATGTTTGCAAAACATTGGAAGGGATTAGAATATGCAGCACCGCAGGAGACTGGAAGCTTCATAATGCAAAAGTGGGCAGGCCACTAAAGAACCCACTTTTGTCCCTTTCCTCACTGGACTGCCATCTTGTCCCATAAGTAGGGCGTCACATCAGTACAGTTGTCCTGCACAGGTCCCAAAGAGGTTTAAAAATATAGCCCTTCCTTGTAGAACAGCAGAGGTAGTGTAACATAATGGCTTCTCCATTCCTGTTACTATTGATGTGTCAAAGGGAAGATAGCACTATTTTCTCCCCAACCTTACCAAGGGAATGTGGAGAGATGTTTTCGAACTCCTGCAGCAGGGGCGGCTCTAGGCTCATGGCGGCCCTGGGCAGGGATCATAGGTAGGGGGCCCCGGAAGAGGGGGTCCGGGCGGGGTGGAGCGCGGAGGCCAGTAAAGAGGGGGGGGGGGGGCAGGGTGTTTGGAAGTGGAACAGAGCCGGAGGCCACCAAATCCCTGCCAGTGGCCGCTAAGCAAATATGTATCCATCCTCAGATGATTATTATATTAAGGATATATATTGGCGTGGTGGCCCCTGGGATTTGGTGGCCCTGTGCAGGTGCACAGCTTGCACATGCTTAAGGCCACCCCTGCCTGCAACCTTGCACACAGGCTTATCTGGCAGACAAGTTCACCTTCTCTGGTGGTTTTCAGCACACGCAGCCAGGATACGATTAGACTGCAGACTATGAAGTGTGTAAAATAAGACTGCAGGTCTTTTCCATCTATGCAGATAGGATCTGTAACAACATCTCTGTAAACACGAGGACCGCCCCCACCGCTCTCAGACTTACTTACCTCTTTAAAAAACACTACATCACAATGCATTAACTGTCCACAACCCAGGTTCCTCTCTTATTGATTGTTGATTTTATGCTTGTCTTTGACCATGTACAGTGTTCCACTGACTTTTGGCTAGGTTTGCTCAATATAAATATTATATAAACACATACATCGGACAAACTTCGATTTGAATTCTATTTGGGTGCCCCAAGTCGACAAACATTTAAGAGGTATGGGCTCTGAAGTTCGTGGCAATTCAAACATGTCTGTGTTTTTTGTAAACTGCAGAGCCAGTAGTTTGTGCCTGAAGTTGTTCACAAGAAGCAGTCTTATTTTCTTGGAGTCTTGAAAAAGCTGGCAGAAGTGAAATGAAATATAAAAAACGTATTTTTTTTCAACAGGCACAAAACGGTGCTTAAATAGCGAAGAATGTGTGTACAGAAGGCTACAGGTATCAATCTTTTTTGTAAACCAGAATTATTTCTTGGAACTAGAGATAGTTGTTAATTTGGCCCAATTCAATGGTACTTAATTTATTGACTTCAGGAGTATGGAAGTCTGAGTAATCAATGGCTGTATTATAACTAGGGCTTCCGGGTTTCCTTTTTACTGATATTTACAAATAAATCAGACCGAAAACAATGTGCTTCCTGTCTGTATTTATTTTTAAAAGTGGAAAATACTGAAAATTGGAGTTCTTGTGTGCGACACTCAATGCTCTCTTTCATGAATTCTTGGCCAAAAGATGAGCTGATAGGCAGCATGGGGATTGTATTTCCTTAAATACAGGCGTACATTAACATATATTTGCAGTATATTGCTAATATTTACCTGTGGGTGTACTGTTTTGTTATATTTGGCTGCTTAATTTTGGTAACACATAACAGGCAACAAAGCCAGAGTGCATGTTTAGCAGTTAAATAAATGTGGAAATACACCATTTTACGACATAATTTAGTCTCAAAATGCCAAATAAATATGGTTAAATACCAACAAAATGTCCCAAAAATGAATATGAAGAAAAACAGACGGTAACATTAAAATAAAATGCATACCATAAAGCCGAGAGCCCAAATTTCAACCCACCCCTGCATTGATATCTTAACCCAATGAGCTATCTGACTGTGAAACTCAAATTTGAATTATACAGTTTTGTATTTATAAACTGCTAGTATCAGAATGTAAAAGCAGGAACCAGGACTGGAAGAGGTACTTACGGTGCAAGTTGGACAATTTGTGATCTCTTGCTTTGCCCAGACCTGTGAATTTTGGATTATCCCTATTCAGTCTCACAACACTTACCGCCTTCTTTTCCCATATGGTGTCTCTACTACTCTGCAGCCATTCATCCTTCTGGGGGGTCTGTTTTTGAAGAAGTGTTTTCATGTTACCCAGGTTCTACAGGCTATATCTGAAGTTAACCAGCAAAGTAGCAAATCTCCTACGGAGTATATAGCTCAGATTTGCATACCACATTTGGAAACTTTGCGTCTCTGGACACGAAAAGTGCTCACTTGTTCACAAGCAGGCCCATAGCCAAAAGTTTATTTTTAGGGTAGGCCCTTAGCTATGACAAAACATTAAAGCTATGCACTATAGGTGCATTCTTTTTCAAATTAAAGGACACAATGCTTTTTTGGTGCTGTTTATATTATTGGTGGGATTCTATTTGAAGGAATACTTGGAGTTTTTTTTAAGTACATACTAAGCGCACTTAATTAAGTTTTCACAATCAAACTTTAAATCATATCAATTAGATAGAATTTAAAGTGCAGGGGTGTAAAGCTGTACAGTCAGCTGACTCTCAACTGTGTGCATTTTTTAAACTGTTCACGCTTTGAGAAATGCAAAGCTTGTGAAGTTATTATTATTTTATTTTAATGAACGAGCCCTAGGTTGGAGCCTCTCTCCCACACCTCTTACTTGAGGTGCTGGATGTCCAGTCCCCACACTCAACATATTTTTCCTGAATGATGTTCTAACTGGGACACTCTGCATCAGGAAATCGTAACATGTGGAAGGCTCCTGTTTCCATGTTATTGGACTTCTCCGAAGGGTGTTCCCCTTGCTACCTGATTCCACCAGGAAAACTTTAGTTCAGTCGCTCGTGCTGAGTAGACTGGACTACTGTAATGGTTTGCTGCTAGCCACCAATGAAGGGGTCATTGCTAGACTTCAAGTCGTGCAGAACACGGCTGCCCGCCTTGTTCTCAATGCCCCGGCCAGGACTCCTTCAAAGCCGCTCCTCAAAAAACTTCACTGGCTCACCATAAAACAAAGAGTGCTGTTTAAGACTTGCTGCACTATTCACAAGTGCCTGTCTGGTAGAGGCCCGGAGGACCTAAATAAGAAATTCATCCCATATACTCCCGCAAGAACCCTGAGATCCGGAGACCATGAACTATTATGTGTTCCCAGATTTCGGAAGACACGACAAGGTGGAAGAGCTCTGTCAGTGGCAGGTCCGAAACTTTGGAATGAACTTCCATTGCAAATCAGAACATGCAGGGAACATTTTCCCTTCAGGAAAAAGCTTAAAACTTTCCTGTTTAACTACTAATACTGCTGAATATTAATAATATATGATAGGGCTTCTGCTTTCTGATGTTGCCAAGGGCGCGGAGATACTCCCAAGGGAGTCGATTCTTAGCGCGGTACACGTCTGAAAATAAATAAAATAAATAAAGGCCCTGAGGGATAAACCTTACCTCAAGTAAAGTTAGGAAACTTCATATGCTTCGCCAAGTGTGGAGTTTTCTAATTCATCCAACTTCATACGTGAAGTTTTAATTTAACCCACCACTAATTTAAAATAACTTTACATGGGAAAGTAGTGGCAAACGGTGTGTTTTAAACATTTAGAGCTGAAATAATGGTGAAAAGAAAATAGAATTTAAATCTAATTTTACAGGGGAAGTTGGGAAAGTAAGAAAGAACTTGGTCACTCTTAGCTATATTTGTCCTTTGCTGGTGGCCTCATACGAATATTCAGAGGCAACCTGGCCCAAGATTTCCTTTCGAAGTATTCTAAATACTCTTGGTGCTAAGTGTAACAAGACAATGGGATGCTATAGGAAAAGTTACCTTGTCCAGGATGGCTAAGGCATTTCATTCCAATTTTGTTAGCCAATAGTGCAACAACCAGGTGCTGCTCTGGTCTAAGGTACATGCTCTTCCCCAATACATGTTTCTAAACCTTACAGCTGAATTAGCTGCCATTCAGACACCACAGTGGCTCAGATATATCTCAATGGAGCTGATAGAATTATTTTTCTTTGTCATGACAATGACTGTTATATCTCGTTTATAGGTGGCTGAGGAGTTTCAGTAAACACTGAATAGTTGACACACTACCTGCAATTTATCGTTGATCTGGGCCTTACAAATGGTTCGTTACAACATTGTTAAGAAATAGTTCATGGTCTTCTAATTTGGGCCAAACTCAGAGAAATTGGATGGGGAGAGCAGGATGATTTTCCACAAAATGGTGGCACCTGTGATCCACCAGCAGCTTCCAACTTCAAAGCTTGATCCCCGCTCTCAAATAGAGATATCTGAGGTGTAAATTAGGGTTGTGGTAAGCTGCAAAGTAGGAAAAGTCACATTTTTGCATTTTTTCTAAAAACATTGCCTACTTTGCTGCAACAGAAACCTTTCCTTCTGCAACCAAGGACCATGCAAGGCAGTAGAAGAACCACCACCTGTTCTAGCCATCGACCCCTCTACTAAATAGTGAGTTTTGTGCAAGAACTGTTGTAGTAACCACGCTACGCTGGTATGATGTAAACCAAGTAGGTTTATTCACAAGTAAGTAACAGGTGGTAAATTACAGTAAACCACAGCCCCACCAGGAGCAGCCTGCTAGCTGCTCAGCCTCTCTGACCAACTGTCACCCCTCATCCAGTCACCCAGGCATTCTAGTGAAGGTCCACGCACCAACATTCCATACAGAGGACACACACACAGGCTGAGCAGCTAGAGTGAAGAAACAGGGAAAGAAACACCATGTGAGGATACTACATACCTCTTCCCTAATGAACAGAAGAAAGAGTGAATGCATAGCAAAGAACATGCAATTAACTATAAGCATAAATGTACAATATACAAAAATAGTCCACATCTCAAAAATGAAGAAAACATCATGAAGAGAAAATGAACAATTTAAAATAGAGTCAAAAGCCCAAACCCAGGGATGACGGGAACACCGCACCACGAGAGGGAAAGGAACCCAAGACAAGAAGGAAAGATGGCCGTTCAATACAATACAATACAACCATCCCCCTTCTCAAATACAGAAAATAAATATAGACCAAATTGAAATGTGGAATAAGGGACAGAAACCCCAAATACTGCCCCCACAATTAACAAGGGACAACTGTAATGTGGATAAAAATGGACTGAAACCTGAAATCCTGCCCCCACCATTAACAAGGGACAACTGTAATGTGGAATAGAGGGACTGAAACCCAAAACCCTGCTGCAAGGGGAAAGAAACACCATGTGAGGATACTACAAAGGTCTGAACCTGCCCTGCAAGGGACCTTGCTGTATCTGCTGCAGCACAGCATACCTACTCTTCCCACATTCAAGCTGCAGTGAGCCGTCCCCTGCTTTCCCTGGCAATCGAGCTGTCCTGTGGCACCTTGGCCTCACAAATACACAGCTATGGTCACCGGGTCCCCCGGCACCTAACCTATTTCCAGCTAACCCAAAGCCACCCCAGACCTCACACAGTTTTGCTTTCCCTCTGCTCTCTACCTCCATGTCTTTGTAGGGAGGGTTTGTAGCTACGCCGTCAGAGATTTCCTGGTGCTGGCTGTCCCATCCGTGGACAATCAGCATCAGGAAATCCTGTCTCCAGTTGGATCACACAAGTTTCACTTCCACTCAGGTGCAGTAAAGCAAAGTTAGGATTCTTTACCAACCTTCACCAAGACAGTTTCTGCAATTTATTTTGAGTATGTGAGCAAAATAAAAGTATCTCAGGGGTAACCTGTCCTTCACGGCTGAGATAAAAACGAGATGGCTACCATCAAAGTTGAGTACCCATCTAATGAGTAAAGCAATTGTTGTGAATCAGATAAAATATTGTTATTTGTTTCCTAGATTTATTTATTTATTTATTCATGTGTTTTATAGAGCACGGACTTAACCCGTTAGGGTATCAGAGCGCTTTACAGAGTCATAGAGTTGTACAAGAGGCATGGGATCGCAAGAGTATACCATAAATTAGGGAGGGTGGGGGGGACTGAGTACAAGAGGGATGGAAGTATGCAGTACAGTTAGTATTACAGATAAAATATTGTTATCTAGCAACATTTAGTGTGACAATGTAGCTTTAACTGATGACCCACATTTGAACATAAATCCTACTCTTATTTTACTCCACGGTTTGAGTATTCATGTGACTTGGCCAACTCAATGCATCAATGTTTTGAATTTTTAATTCAAGTTCACAATCTTATTACATAATTGGTTTTGGAGAAGAACAGCATCTGTCTGACTGGATACTAATTAATTATTTTGAACATCTTTAAATGATCCTAATTTTGATGTGCACTATTAATCTTTAATGACATTGCTATGTCTCCATGGGTTGTCTTTTATGATGTCTCTGGAGTACACGGAGGTCAGGGGAGCAGGTCACAGCACTAGTGATACCCTTCTATAATTTAACTTTCTAAGACAGGCAACCTTTTGAAATGTTTAAATGGGACTATTTAATGCTACTGCGATTGTTCGACACTAATCTGCCCACGCAAGTTTTGTGTTCCCACAAGCAGAAACTCAAATCAATTTGTTGGAAGACATGGAGTGGTGGTCACATTGGACCCTCCTCATTTCCTCAAAATGTTCTAGGTGTGCCAATTTTTGATCCCATAAATTTACAACAAAGCAGACAGGAAACACATTTCTTTATGCCCTCTCTCTCAAAATATGTTGACCCTATTTATAAGTGTAAATTAAATCTTCACAGTGCATAGTGACAAATCCTCCACACTTTATTCCAAATCTTCAATGATGGCCTCATATAAGTATTGCATCAAAGTAGCGGCATGACTCTTCTTTTTGGCCAGATGCAATCAAATAATAGTAAGAAAAGGACTGAAATTTGTGTTACCCATTGTATCACCTTTACTCTGATCTTGAACAGTCCTGCTTGTTGACTTCCACTCTCAACAAACTCTTGTAAATGATAAATAAACTCTACCACTTCAGCAGGATAGATAATTGACATCTATAAGTATTTCGACGCCAGCTTTGCAGGTAATTTTGAACCACCACAAAACTTCCATCGGATGATATGAAATGAAATGCCAGCATTTGTAAAGTGCACAGCTACCTCCGGAGAGGTGTCCCGGCGCTGGGGGCCGTCGTGTAGATTAAACAAGCTCTTGCCCAGTCACATGGTGCTGGGCTAACCTACCGCAGGTGATCGAACCGTGAATCCCGTGGTCCAGAGTCAGGCGCCCTGGCTGCTGCGCCACACCTCTTCCATTTGTTACTTTGCCCTCCCAAGCCATATGTTTATAATCTCTTGTGTATTTGCTATATTTCTGGTAGAGGCACACTTCACCAATATATGCAGGCTTTTTTTAACAGTTCACTAGAATTAATGGATTTTCCCACATTTTTAGAAATCATTATTGTTTGATAAATGGATTTTGACAACAATCTCGTTTGCACCTTGTGACTGTGACAGGATTAACTAGGCTCCAATATTTCCAAATCTGAAAAAATGTCAATATTACCTTATGGGAAGCAACATTCCTCTAACAAGCACCTGAGCTTGTTCATATCATTTGTAAACATGTTTACCTCCCATTTCTAGTAGAGGCTGTCGTAAATTTTTTCTGCTACTTGGAGTGCATGACATTTTATATTTCTGTCCTCATTTCCTACAACAGAAAAATGATATATTGTAGTGAAAGAATTGACAATATGGGTGAAACTATTAATAACACTATGTGTAAGGCCATTTGGTCAGAACGACAAAAATAGATACTCAGAGTAAAATGGGATACAGGTGCTGGAGCCATCCTGACAGACTCAGAAAGGGAACGGATATTGGAGAATTTAGGAGTTCTATAGTAACCCATATCTACATAGAGTACATATGACCCCCACAATCATCGGCAAAGTATAGTTGGAGCATGGACAAATTACCTTAGGTATTACTGGCAGGTGAAGACATCGTGCACATGGTATAGATATGGCCAGTGGCTACCGTGTTTTGGGAAAGATTTACAAAAAGTAGGAGGATCCATGATGGACATACATATGAAACAATGTATATTGAGATTACATAAAATCCCAAAGGGTAAACATATACAGTACAAATTCATAGCCCTAGCATTGACCTTAACACACATAAGAATAGCGATTCATTGGAAGTGGGCAAGGGGACATGAATATATGTTAGGTAAAAAGATTTTTGGGACTTGACATTGGCAGAAGAACTGCGTCTAAGAGAGGTCCGTAATGACACAAAACCCGAAACTGATATTGCAACATGGAAACAATAGAAGATATGGGGCAAATTGATCATAGTGTTGCAGTGTTCTTGTGTCCTGGCCAAAAAGATGATAAAGTGTTAGCTTGAAATGCGAATGTAAATAGTGTGGGTGACGAGAAGTAATGTTACATAATATAAATGTGCGTATTCATGGTATTTGTGTAAAATACTGAAGTGTGTTGAACATGCATATTGAACATGACATGTTACACTCTAGTAAACAGATTTCAAAAAAAGAAAAATTGAGGACCTTATTACGATGGCGGTGAGACCGCCAATCACAGGGCGTCAGTGGCGGTCCCACCACCGACAGCTCTTCGGTACAACCGTCACATTGCGATGCTGGCGGTCGGACCATTTCTGTCGAAGGACGGACCGCTACCTCCGATAGGATCTACTGATCCCGATGGTACGGCAGTCGAAATGGCAATCTCTAATGGCGGCGTGCCGATGCAGGCACCCATGTCCGGATTACGATGTCTCTTTCCGACAGTCTTTTTCATTGCAGTCCGAATGCCATGGAAAGGCTGTCAGATAGGGACTTTGGGGGTCACAAACAGGGCTCCATTCCCCCGTGGGCCACATGTAGTGCTCCCACTCCCCATGTGCCACTTGGAGCATGAATGTGCAGGAAATTTTCTTTAACACCGTGGCTGGTGTTGTGGCCCTTTTCCTGGATTAAAGTGCACTTTTAGACCGCAGGCTCGGTGGTCGCATTATGATTTGGCAGTCGGACCACCAACTGCTTGTCGGGCAGTCTCCTGACTGCTGTGATAGCGGTCAGTGGTACGACCACTGATATCATAATAAGACCTTAAATGTTCTCCTTAAAAACCAAGAATATGAAACACTCGTCTATTATATTTTTCTTGTGTTCTGTTTTTTTTTTAATAGTGAGAATTGTATTTATTATTATATTTTAGAGAGCATCACACAGTACAGATTCATCAAAACAAACAAAAGAAATTCCATCAATCACAATGATACCAACACCAATCAGCCAGGAGAACAAAGGATAATAAACAAAAAAAAAACATAAAGTGTAATGTGCATCAGATAAAAATACATATAGCTAACAAATCATTGAACAAAAATCCAATTAATGCCATACGCTATGAAAATAACAGTTCATGACCCGCCACAACTTTTGACATCCATACTCTCAGTGAGTCCCAGATACGGTTTAATCTGGATCGATGACTGACATTTTCTAGAATAAACATTTAAAAATTCTTGCCACCATATCTTTGGACCCAGTGCTACACTTAGCACCCAGTGTTGTGCCAGAACCAAGAGAAATAGCTGAAAATAAATCCCTGTTACTGCAGGTGGAATCAGAGGGTCATGCTTGAGTTTTATCAATTTATTGTCACATGTGAGGTGGATGAAAAAAAATCCCATTTAGTGGCTAGAAAATATAGTCCCAGTACCCATGATACTTATACATGCAGCAGAAATATTAACAGCTCCTGTTCCATCTGCCACACACTGATAAATTGACTTTTCTGCCTTCTCCTATTTCCATGCAAACAATACGGTGTATAGTGCAATCGTTCATAAACTTAAAATGGTGGGCCTTGACTTGAGACACATTCAAAACAGTCTGTGCATGAATGTTACTACTCTCAGTCTCATGATGTCACGTCACTCACATGTGCACTACTCAAATTAAGAACTTATATTTCCCTATATTAATTCCACCACTAATCCTTTTGAGTTCCGGAGTAGAGTGTTAATCACCAAAAAATTTGCTTAAACGCCTCGTTAGGGGTAGTAAGCACTATATAAATACAATCACAATATGTCACCTCAGCTTCAGAATATCCACTTTATTTATCAGCTCTAAGTTGATGATACTGTATGTTGCATCAAGGTTTTTTGTAATTGCATATAAACTTTTGCCAAAGGGCTTCAATTTTATAAAAAAAACATAGCAAGGTATAGCGGTATAAATACCGAAGCAGAATAACCATTTTTAGAAGATTACACCTCCCACTAAGCCCCAAATACAGTCTTTTCAATTTGTTAAAAAGCACTATGGATTGTTGTAAACTTTAAACAGCCTTATCTTAAGTGTATGCAACACTTAACCTTAGCGCAGTGTTGCTGTATAGCGGAACCCGCTAAAAATATATAAACACTCTTAATTGCGTTTTCAAAAAGAGTTTTTAGTATTTTTACAAACGAATATTTTCAAAGCTTCATAAACACAATCCAATTTTGTTATAAGTTCAACACAAACAATGTTAACAACATAACATTTCCAAAAACTTCAATGTCAGTTTCTTGAAACTTTTTACATTTCCTCTGTATATGCCCAATGCATTTCGAGCTGTATGCAGCTCTTCGTCGGGGGCCTGTAAAGATGAGATATAAGATACAATACAATCACTTCAAATTCTTCTAGAACATGGCATTAGATATGTATAGGCACTCAAAATGGTTTAAAAGAGAATTAATCTTCGTCATAAGATCAGTTAGATAGGTTTGTTTGTATGTTTTGTTTTTGCAGAAGGATTTAGCTCTTGAGGAGCGCGAATATAGTAAGTTCATAGTGGTGTTGTATTTTCACATGCACTAAGGTGTTGGTGATGGTTTCATCTGGTAGTATCATTACCGCTTTCTTTTAAACCATTTTGAGTGCCTATACATATCTAATGCCATGTACTAGAAGAATTTGAAGTGATTGTATTGTATCTTATATCTCATCTTTACAGGCCCCCGACGAAGAGCTGCATACAGCTCGAAATGCATTGGGCATATACAGAGGAAATGTAAAAAGTTTCAAGAAACTGACATTGAAGTTTTTGAAATGTTATGTTGTTAACATTGTTTGTGTTGAACTTATAACAAAATTGGATTGTGTTTATGAAGCTTTGAAAATATTCGTTTGTAAAAATACTAAAAACTCTTTTTGAAAACGCAATTAAGAGTGTTTATATATTTTTAGCGGGTTCCGCTATACAGCAACAGTGCGCTAAGGTTAAGTGTTGCATACACTTAAGATAAGGCTGTTTAATGTTAGGCACGTTTTAGGGCAGACGTGCCACCTCAGCTGCACGCTTAAGTTAAAATTCTAAATAGCTAAAAACAAAAGATAAGCAAGAATAATACTAAAGTGAGTGCTCCTCTCATCACACAAATATACATTTTGTTGTAAACTTTGCCATAATTTAGGTCAATGGCCTCCTCAGGTCGCATAGTCCTTTCCACCCCTAGGGAAATTCAGAATGTACCTTCCTATTATCAAGATCCAGCACAGAGACATTTGAAATAACCTGGACCTTATTGGAGTTAAGCATATAACGAGAGACCCGACCGAACTCCGTTGCCAGTGATTCTGCCGCCCTCAATGCTACGACCATGGAGGATGTTAGAATAGAAACATCAACAGTATAGGCAAGGACTTTAAGCTCTAAGTGAAGCAGGCGCAATGCGCTGATGGAGTCCACAAGCTGCAAAGCCTAGATATAGGTTCAAGATAGAGCGCAAGACAGTTTGGTGGTAAGGGACACTGCTGCTGTGTGCCTCTGGTAATTTTAAATATGATCAGATAAATTGCCACCACATTAGAACCTCGCACTTAATCCCCTGTACAGTAGTTTAACCTAAGGATAAACCCTAGGCCAAACCCTGAGATGGCCATAATAGCCCAGTTGAACTGCCAGAAGACCTGATCAAATGACTTTTCGGCATGCACCATGATCATCCCAACAGGGCCTCTTCCTCTGACGCTACCTACAAGGCAGTTATGGCAGGAGATCGTATCACGTCCTAGGATAAACCCATGTTGCTTATGGTCAACCAGGTGCAGATAATCTATTGGCCAATATCCTAGTGTAAATCTTTGAATCCGCATTAATCAAGAATATAGGCCAAACCACAGTGCGTTGGATCCTTCCCTTTCTTCAGCAAGATGATGATTTTGGTTTCTCCCACGAACAGGGGCCCTGGATAAAAAAGTCAAATGAGTTAAAGAGATCTCAGAGGAGCAGTGCGAGTACCCTTGTAAAAGGTTTATAGAACTCCAGGCAAATTTTATCCGGCCTGGATACGTTTCCCTTCACTAGCTGGCTAATAGCCATTTACACTTCAACTATAATGACAAGCCCGTCCAACCTTTCCTGGTGTTGTTGTCTCAATTTTCAGTGCTGGAATTTTTCTATATATTTGTTGAAAGCTTCTAGGAAGGCAACACAATCCTCTTTATAAAGGCTTTGATAACATTTTCTAAACACCCTGATTTCCATCTGCTCAACAATTGACTCCCCCTGTTCATTAAAAATCTTCTGAATGAGATTACCACTTACTTTGTCCTTTACCCTGAAAGCAAGTACACAGCCCATATCCTCATTACTCTCAAAATATAACATTTGTCCATCTTAATATTGTTATTATCCGTAACCCAGATATTTTAAGGTCTCGGACCGTAGGCTGCGCTTGCGCAGTCTCGCTCCGATATTTAATGTTTCTTAGTATGGGGGCTTGAACCCGCCCCTCTTATCCATTGGCTGGCTTCCTAAAAGGAGGCCAGCCATTGGAGGAGAGAGGCGTCACTCTGTTCAAGGCCCATCTTTTTCGGATTCGGGGGCGTGTTTTTTGCATGTTTTAACTATGTGACGTCATCCGTCACTCACAGCAAAAACCATGCCCCGAATGCGAAAATGTCAGCGCTTTTCTGACGCCATTTCTGCCCGACCGCCGCCGCAAGAAGTCGAGAAGCTGCCGAGTCCTCCGGTGAGTGCTTACTGTCCTGTCCCTTCGTTGCTCGTGCTTTCTGTCCTGCCTCCCCCTCGTTGCTCGTGTTTGCTGTCCTGCCCCCCCTCATTGTTTGTGCTTGCTGTCTTGCCCCCTCGTTGCTTGTGCTGGCTGTCCTGCCCCCTCGTTGCTCGTGCTTGCTCTCCTGCCCCCCTTGTTGCTTGTGCTTGCTGTCCTGCCCCCCCCTCGTTGCTTGTGCTTGCTGTCCTGCCCCCTCATTGCTTGTGCTTGCTGTCCTGCCCCCTCGTTCATTGTGCTTGCTGTCCTGCCCCCTTGTTGCTTGTGCTTACTGTCCTGCCCCCCCTCGTTGCTTGTGCTTGCTGTACTGCCCCCCTCGTTGGTTGTGCTTGCTGTCCTGCCCCCCCCTCGTTGCTTGTGCTTGCTCTCCAGCCCCCCCCTCGCTGGTTGTGCTTGCTCTCCTGCCCCCCCTCGTTGCATGTATTGTGTACCATTCATAAGTTTGTCTTTGCCACGATTCCTGTTGACACTTATCAGTCAACCTTGTGTTTCAACCGCTCTTTTACCTGTGCTGCTGTAGATGGAATTTCTTTTTGTTCTGCAAGCAAGTTCAGTGTAATTTGAGTGGGTGACTGCTTCCACGTTTCTCCAAAATGGCCTCTAGTACGGGCTCCCATTCCCCTACTGCTTGAATTCCCTTCCTCAGAGTAGCGATTTAAGAAGGTTGAGCCCTCCATCTGGTAATTCCATCTGCTTTTGGCTGTTTTGATTTATTCCAATTAACCAGTTGCCACGTTACCAATAATGTGCTTGAAAAACAAAACGAAAGTTACTTTGAAAACCAGCCAGCCTAAATGCAGCAGTGTCACGAGAAACTGAGCCCAGTGCTCCCATAGAATATTGCTGGCGGAAGGCCATCCCATCTAGACTCTTAAGATGCCATAAACATACATTGTAAACTGTCAGAGCGAGAGCAGCTGCAAGTTCTTTGAAATCTTCATGTGGTAACTTCAGCTTGGTTAACACAGTTGAAATTAGCCGTCAAAGTAGCAAATAAATGGTTCAATACAGACATGGCAGGCTGGGATGCAGGTGTTAGTGATGATGGAAGCCAATATGGTCAGCTACCTACAAAGACTGCTGAAAAAACAACTTTGGACGCTTCCTGCAAGGTGTTTCTAGGCCCCAGAACGACAAAGACAAGTTTGATAGGGCTGCAACCAAACTAGTAAACTGTTCAGTATTTTGACCTTAGAAATGTGACTGAATAAGAACCATCCAACAAATCTTCGTATGTGATCTGCTGAATAGTATAAAAACCTTGCCTCTTTCACTGACTAGATAAAAAAAATCAAGAGAGCAACAACATGGAGCGCCCCTTTCGCTAGCATTTCACCACCAAAAAACACTTGCAACCTTTTCTAAGTTGTCAACCGTTAATGTCTCTTACATTTTAAAAGCAGCCCAAAATAACAATCAAATATTAAGCCCCTCGTTGGTTGTGCTTGCTCTCCTGCCCCCCCTCGTTGCTTGTGCTTGCTGTCCTGCCCCCTCATTGCTCATGCTTGTTGTCCTGCCCCCCCTCGTTGCTCGTGCTTGCTGTCCTGCCCCCCTCGTTGCATGTGCTTGCTGTCTTGCCCCCTCGTTGCTTGTGCTTGCAGTCCTGCCCCCTCGTTGCTCGTGCTTGCTCTCCTGCCCCCCTCGTTGCTTGTGCTTGCTGTCCTGCCCCCTCGTTGCTTGTGCTTGCTCCCTTGCCCCCTCGTTGGCTATGCTTGCTCTCCTGCCCCCCCTCGCTGGTTGTGCTTTCTCTCCTGCCCCCCCCCTCGTTGCTTGTGCTTGCTGTCCTGCCTCCTCGTTGCTTGTACTTGCTGTCTTGCCCCTTCGTTGCTTGTGCTTGCTGTCTTGCCCCCTCGTTGCTTGTGCTTGCTGTCTTGCCCCCTCGTTGCTTGTGCTTGCTATCCTGCCCCCCTCATTGCTTGTGCTTGCTCTCCCGCCCCCCTCATTGCTTGTGCTTGCTGTCCTGCCCCATGTTGCTTGTGCTTGCTGTCCTGCCCCCTCCTTGCTTGAGCTTGCTGTCCTGCCCCCTCGTTGCTTGTGCTTGCTGTCCTTCTCCCTCGTTGCTTGTGCTTGCTGTCCTGCCCCCTCGTTGCTTGTGCTTGCTATCCTGCCCCCTCGTAGCTTGTGCTTGCTGTTCTGCCCCCTCGTTCGTTGTGCTTGCTCTCATGCCCTGCTATTGGCATTGTAAATGACAATGCCATTTATTTATGTTTAAAAAAAAAAACATAAATAAAAATAATGTCATGAGCAAAGCCAATAGCTCTAACTTTAAGAATGCCGAGACCATTGCATTGTAAATGCTTGTTCTTTAAAGTTTTGTCAAGCTGTTTTGCTGTTTTGAGACCTTTGAGTCTCCTTTGGCAGTCTTGGTCAATTATACATTGGGCCATTCTAACCTCGATTCCCACCACACCCTCCTGCTCGGCCTCCACCATATGGGAATCCAAGGGAAAGCCCTCAAATGGGACTCTTTATTTTCCTCCGGCCGAACCGAAAGTGTCCGCTTCCCACCTTTCACCTCGGGCCGAAATACATAATCTGTGGTATCCCACAAGGATCCTCTCTAATCCCCGACCCTTTTCAACACTTATATGGCACCCCTGGTCACCCTGGTCAGATCCAACATCATGAACGTAATTTCCTACAGTGACAACACTCAGCTTATCCTCTCGCTCTCCTCGGAACTCACTAAATAACACCCAATCTAACTTCCACAGGTGCATGACCAGTGTTGCAGGCTGGATGCACAGTAAATGCCTCAAACTCAACACAGACTCATACTCATCTTTGGGAGCAGCAACTCCCTGTGGCATTACTCCTGGTGGCAAACGGAGCTCGGTCCCACACCCACAGTACAGGCTAGAAACCTCAGAATAAAACCTGACAGCAAGCTCTCGATGAGGATGCAGATAAACGCTGACTCATCCTCTTGATTTCTCACCCTGCACTTACTCGAAAAATCTTCAACTGTTTCCCCTTCAAAATCAGATGCACTGTCACCCAAGCCCTCATCTCAACTACTTAACAGACTCCGGACCATCCAAAACACAGCAGCTAGGCTCATTCCCGAACTCCAGAGGCAGACCCACACCCCCACCTCAAAGCCCTACACTGGCTCCCCATCAGCAAACAGTGCCAGTTCAAACTTCTCACCCTCACCTACAAAGCCCTTCACAACAAAGTTCCAGCTTACCTCAACCCCAGGGTGAACTTCCACCAACCTACCTGCATACTTCATTCCTCATCCCTCTTCCTGGCCCACACCCACAGAAACAGGAGCGGTGGCTGCGCCTTCTCACACCTGGCAGCCAAGTCCTGGAACGGCCTCCCTCTCCACTTACATACCTCCCCCACCCTGCAGGAGTTCAGAAAGGACCTGAAGACCTAGCTCTTGAACTAACTCATCTCAGCCACAGGATCCTCACCCCCCATCGCCTGGATACCCTCAGGGATGATAAGTAGCGCTCTACAAATCCTATTTGATTGATCTGGCTGAGAGAAAGCCACTTTTGAGACTTCACATTATACCAGGCTTTCTGTAGATGTTTTGAAAAAGTGTACATTTGCACCCTAGAGAAAGCCTTAAGTTCAACCCAAATAACAATTGTAGATTTGATCTGAATGTAACAACGATGTAATCCCTTAAACTATTGTTCATTACACTGGCGTATTCTTCATCCAATAGCAGCTTCCAGTCAAAAGTTAAGTTACATAGGTTAGGGGACTGACAAAGCCACTTTGTGATAATAGACATTGACAAAGAGTTATGATCCAATATTATTCTCGCGTTTAAGTGGATACTAACGTAAGAGTGAAGTGATTAACTCACTAAGAACGCGTCATTCCGAGAAAGAGACTCATGGGGTGATGAATAGAAAGTAAAATCTACAACGCCAAACATCCACCAATGGATGAGAACTCATAATCTGTTTCTTTGAGGTTTCTTTTCTCCCCCCACTTACCATGTTTAATAATCCCCTATGACTAGAGTCAACCCATGGACATAGGGTAATGTTAAAATTCCCACATAACACTATGGGCTCAGGCCCTTGATGAAGTTCGGCCAGCTGATTGAAATTACTGCAATCAGCCACCCCCCCCCCTATATTAGATTTCGTTTTCACTAAAACCCAGTTAGGATCGCCTACCAGTAAAGCTACCTCCCTCTAATTGGAATTATAGCTAGAGGCACTAAGGAACCTACACCACAGCTCCATTAATAGAGAAGTTTGCTCACAAGACAGATGAGTTTCCTGCATACAAATAATATGCGGCTTAAGAGCATGTAATTCCAGCTTAATCAGCTTGCGCTTATGTAGTGCTTTCATACCATTAATGTTCCAAGAAATAATGTGAACTTGGAGCCACAACCTGTCACACCATTACCCATCACCTTACCTTTTTCTTAAAACGCCGCCACATGCACCATCCTTTCCACATACCTGTTTGCCCAACGCATTAATTCCATTTGTTGCAATTATTTTCCCTATTTTGACCCCCTGTACTTCTACACCATTGAAAGTGATATGAAGTATGCTTAAACCTTGACCCCTCCTATGCACCACCACAATTTACACCCGCACAACCACGCCTACCCAGACAACAAACCCACCCCTCAACTTCTATGCCCAAATCCTGGGTCATCCACCCACTCACCTATCCACCATGCCTTATAAAGTAACACCAATCAACAGTTTAGCCCCCCCCCCAGGTATAACAAAATAATCACTGGTCAACATAATACAAACAGTAAGTATAACTGGAAGAAAAAAAAGAATAAATAAAAAAGGGAAGAGCAAAAAACCTCATCACGACTAGGGGGGAGGGGGTACTCCAGATAAAGAGAGAATGTGGCATAACAGCTAGAGCTGCTGACTTTGAAACTGGGGAACCAGGTTCGAGTCTCTGTGTCAGCTCAAAATCCTGTGATTCTGGGCAAATCACCTAATTTCCCTATGCCTACAAAAATGAATTTGTCCTTCTGTAATATAACTGGTGCTCAACGTAGAGCACTTCATTACCTTTGGGTCGAGTTTGTGCGATATAAAACTGCAGAAAAAAAGAACAGATATCTGCACTTGGCTTGAGATGCTCCAAACCTTTAGGAGATAAAAAAGCAATTTTACTGATTGCCACTTGTTGTGCAATTCCTCAACTTAAGCAGCATCTTAGCAGAAATACATATGTCCTTTGAATTTGATCCTCAAGTTAGCTGGCTCCATTAAGGAGACCGTTATCCCGATATTCTGTAATGCCGGAATTAATTCACAAAGTTGCCAGCAATGAACAACTGTTATATAACAGAAGTTGGATCAAACCAAAAACTCCAAACCACAAGCTCTGACAGGGTATTGAGGACACACCACTTGAAAAATCGCCTGTCGCAAAATGAAGTTTCCAGCATATATTAAGATAGCCTGAGGATAGCGGGCAGCTCTGCCCTTCCTGGGTTGCTGAAATGGAAACGGTGTGCCCTTTGAATAATAGGGTCCGTGTCCCAGTCATTTAGTGCCAGAAAGGCTTCTCTGAAGGGACTGACAATATACCTTCTTGGGTCATATTCTTTGATGCCCTCAAGAAAACATAAAACCCTGAGGTTATTCCTCCAAGATCGATTTTCCAAGTCTTCTAATTTAGATTTTTGCTTCTGAGTGGCAGATTAATTCTCTCTGACTGACTGTTGTAAAGTGACCTGACACTCCGCTAGGTCCTCCTATCGAGTATGGAGAATGTCCATATTTCTAGACTGTTTTCTTAGCACCGCCTGTGTCTTCAGGTGTGCTGTCTTTAGAAATAGAGTCCTTTCTACACTCCTTCCTATGGAGCTGGAGTGGAGATCATAGATAGCAGCTAGGGTGGGAGTATCGTTTGGAGTGGCTTTCTTGAGCTCAGCAGCGATCGCCTCCGTTACACTAGGCCTGACGGTGCAGACTTCGCAGACCTACAGGGAGAGAGAGTGAAGACGTCTCTTTGTGATGGACTAAAATAGCTTTTTAGAGCATGCCCTAGACCGTCAGGATCTCATAAAAGTTCTTCCTCCAATCTAGAGATTACAGGATCCAATTCCCCTTGAGCAAAGACATTATTAACCAAGTCTTCCAGCTGCTTAGTTGTTAGGGGTCTGGCCACATCTTCTGCCGGATTACTGTCAACTGCTTCCTTACCAGCAGTCGCTTTTAATTACGAATACAACAACTCCCTATGATCCATTGCCGCCACTTCAGCTGGGTTATCCAAACCAAGCTCTGCAGCTTCCAGATCTGGCAAGCTGCTAGAATCTGACAGTGCGTAAAAAAGCCTTGGCAGGTTCCTGTGGATTTAGGCCAGGGTGCTGAATATCACTGGCCTCTGGGACATCTAAATCAAAGATCCTGTCCTGCTGCACGATTTGCCCTCCCCCTACTCTTCCAGAGTGCCACTTACCATTTGCCCAGATATTAATGGGTTACACCTTCCACCACATCTGTTCCTTAAAGGCTCTAGGGTCATCAGAGTCATCACTTTCAACCAATTTCCCACTGCCTTCAATATTGCCAGAGTGTTTTCATGCTTGAATCTGTTGTACCTAAAAGAGGCTCCTTTAATGCAGATGAATTAGAGACCGATGATTCAGGAGCAGAAGCAAGAGCAAATATGAGTACAGATTTAGTAGGCACCACCCTAGAATCATTGGTAAATGTGCTGCTAAAGTGATTAGCAGGTCTACCCAGCCCAGCTGTTCCACTCACATCTCCCACCAACATTGGGTTAGGAGGGCATATGTACTGATCAATAGTTTTTTGAGAGAGGTCTGACAAGGAGGCATCCGTTTAAAGCAGAGGGAAGTTGAGACAAGCCACATGAAAACAAGGAGTTACAGGTACAATTCAGGAGAGCTCAGCATCCTCCCGAGGAATTCCCCATGCCGCCATCTTGCAGCCTGGAACTTTTCCTTGTTTTCTGTCACCAAAAGCAATGCATTGCTATTACTGGTCCTGTTGTAGATGCCTGGGATGACAGAATTAACCCGAATGGTGCCCAAAGTCTTGAAAGATGCTGTTAGGAAGCACTCAGTGATGCTCACAACACCAAAAGGGAGCTTTCTTAAAAGGCCCTTGTTAGACTTGACATCTTTTGGCGTGTTTCCCCTGAGTTTTTGCTTTCTGAACTCCCGATTTTGACTCCGTTTTTACTGGCGTAGTGTTTCTGTGCACTTTTCTCACTGCTGATCAGTGGTAATGTGCAAGTGCTCCTGTGGTAAATTGTGTTATGGATTGGTGTTTCCATGATTAGATATTTGATTACCTTGTTAGTCCCTAGTAAAGCGCTCTGAGTGTGCCAAGGCCTGTGAATCAAATGCTACTAGTGGGCCTGCAGCACTGATTGTGCCACCCACATGAGTAGCCCTGAAAAGATAACTCAGACCCGCCATTGCGGAGTCTGCACGCAGTTTGTAACTGCCATGTCGACTTGGCCAGTGCGCACACTTGCCAGTTCCTCACCTTCCCTTTTCTTACATGTCAGCCACCCCTAAGGTAGGTCCAAGGTACCCCTGTGTGCCTGGTGCAGTGTATGTGAAAGGTAGGACATGCCCTGGTGTGTGTGGCATGTCCTGATAGCGAATTACAGGCAATTTCGTTTTTTGCTATTGCAAGGCTACCTGTTCCTCATAGGACAGAATTAGGAGTTTGTTTATTACATCTTATATACATAACTGGCCCGGTAATTAGGTAGGAAATTAAAGTTTAGTATATCTGAACTCAGAATCCAAAGATGTCTGCTGTGACATACAGCGTTCACCTGCAAAGCTCAGTTCAGCAGACAGGAAACAACAAAAAGAAAGCAAAACCATAGGCCTTTTTTTATTTATTTAAAGCGACAAGAACCCACCTCAAACAAACCCTAAACATAGTTTCAAATAAACACACCTTTCTTTACACATAAGCATTGTCCTATGTTTGTAATATGTTTGACAATATTACACTGCAAACTCAACCATATTATTCAAAAATTCTTAAAGCCTGTTAATACCAGTGTATGGGAAGTAAGAGAGAGAGAGAGAGAGAGAGAGAGAAAGGGTGTGTGTGCGTGTGTGTGTGTGTGTGTGGGTGCGTGGGTGTGTGTGTGGGTGTGGGTGTATATACATTACATATATGTGTATATAACATAAAATCAAGTACTGCTGCAAGGCTAAGAATGTAAATGTGTATCACTGACGGCACAGTGAATTTAAAAAAAATACAAAATTCGCCCGCCTCCCCTTACAAGAGTGCATTAACACAGGGGAAGGGAACGGGTTAATACAGGTTAATACACCACTTGCTGCTGGCAAATCCTGCAAGCTAAAGAGGCTGATTCCTTTCCCTTGAATCCTTTATCCATTTTCAGTAATGCATGTTTGTCTCTGCTCCTAAGACAGAAACAAGGGCTACAGAAACACACAATGCCTCTTCACAAATAACAGGGACACACACATGGCTGATTTCACCTAATATTTCAGTGCGGTTTAACTCTAAATTCAGATACTTCATTGCTTTGAGAAATAAAACAAAAACAACAGAGAAAATGTAATCATTTATAATGGTAAATAAATCAAATGGGAAAGCAGGCATGGAAATTTCATCTAAAATATACCTCAAGAAGAATTTTCCAGGGCATAATTGCTACAATGCGAAACTGAAATTTGGAAAAAGATAGGAAAAGGAAAGTTGCAGCATTAGAGCTTTTCCTCTGTGGTTAGCACAAACCTTTATTTCCGTCCCCCGACTCCCCTGAGGTTAAGTGGTTTGGATCTTTTGTGTAAGAAGTTATAAACTTCGGAAGGTGATCGGTTTGGAAAATAAAGGATATCGTGTTCCCCCTGGAGCCGTACGCCGCACCCGGAGAGAGTTAATAAGTACAGTCTGTACAGATCACTGTAATTCTCTCTTGCAGACAGATGAATGCCTGCAACCTTAACCTTCACCCTAGACGGATCCAGATGGGCTCCTTCCACGAAGCTTTTTTCATGTGTAAATCAGACAGACATAAGGGAAAGAAAATCTGTATGCAAAACTCCCAGGTGACCCGCAAAAGCTGGTTTTGCATGGTGGCCTTTGCACGGGCTAGGCTCTCCTATGCCTGCATGTGTGTGTGTGCACACAAAAACTATTTATATATATATATATATATATATATATATATATATATATATATATATATATATATGTGTGTGTGTGTGTGTGTGCGCGTGTGTGTGTGTGTCTATATCTATATGTATATATATATATATATATATATATATATATATATATATATATATATATATATATATATATATACGCAGATCCCGCTGAGGGGGAACCTTGTGCTCTCATATATATATATATATATATATATATATATATATATATATATATATATATATATATATATATATATATATATATATATATGTGTGTGTGTCTAGATAGATAGATAGATAGATAGATAGATAGATAGATAGATAGATAGATGGATGGATGGATGGATGGATGGATGATGGATGGATGGATGGATGGATGGATGGATGGATGGATGGATGGATGGATGGATGGATGGATGGATGGATGGATGGATGGATGGATGGATGGATGGATAGATAGATAGATAGATAGATAGACAGACAGACAGACAGACAGACAGACAGACAGATAGATAGATAGATAGATAGATAGATAGATAGATAGATAGATAGATAGATAGATAGATAGATAGATAGATAGATAGATAGCATCGGACAGCACCAACACCATAGCCCCCCTCAAGAAAAACAATACCCGTGCCAAGAAAGCCAGATGGTTTACCACCGAACTTCGAGAGTCCAGGCGCACATGCCGCCGCCTTGAAAAGGCCTGGAGAAACACCAAATCCACAGAAGCCCACAACAACTTCAGAGCCGCCACCAACGCCCACCATCAACTCATCAGAGAAACGAGGAAAAAAGCGATTGAAGACAGAATCTCCACCCACGCACACAACAGCAAGGAACTCTTCAGTATCATCAAGGAGTTCGCCCAACCCACCAGCGAGTCTACCGACATCCCTCCCTCACAAGACCTCTGCGACAAACTCAGCATCTTTTTCCACCACAAAATCAAGAGCATCTACGACAACTTCGACGAAGACAACCAACACACTGAACCCTCACCAACCACCCCCGACACCCGGAAACCAGCGATTGATGACTGGACAGCCCTCACCACCGAAGACACACTGAAGACAATGAAGTCAATCCACTCAGGGGCCCCCACGGACCCCTGCCCCCACCACATCTTCAACAGAGCCGCCAACACCATCGCACCCATGCTCCGCCAAACCATCAACCGCTCCCTGGCGACCGCCTCGTTCCCCGACGACTGGAAACACGCCGAGGTCAACCCCCTCCTAAAGAAACCCTCAGCGGACCCCACCGACCTCAAAAACTACAGACCCATCTCCCTGCTCCCGTTCCCAGCGAAAGCCATCGAGAAAGCCATCAACAGCCAACTCGCCCCATTCATTGAAGAACACAACATCCTCGACTCCTCCCAATCCGGCTTCAGAAAAAACCACAGTACGGAAACCGCCCTCCTCGCCGCAACAGACGACATCCGCACCTTACTGGACAAAGGAGAAACAGTAGCCCTCATCCTCCTCGACCTATCAGCGGCGTTCGACACAGTCTCCCACCGCACCCTAATACGCAGACTCTACGATGCAGGAATCCAGGACAAGGCCCTCGACTGGATCCGCTCCTTCCTCTCCGGCAGGACACAGCGGGTCAGACTCCCCCCTTTCCTCTCGGACCCCACACCGATCACCTGCGGAGTACCCCAGGGCTCCTCCCTCAGCCCGACGCTCTTCAACGTCTACATGGCTCCACTTGCCCCCATCATCAGAACCTACGGACTCAACATCGTGTCATATGCAGACGACACCCAGCTCATCCTCTCCCTATCCAACGAGCCCAACACCGCCAGACGCAACTTTCGAGAAGGCATGGAAGCCGTCGCCAAATGGATGAAAAACAGCTGCCTTCAACTAAACACCAACAAAACAGAAGTACTCATCATGGGCCCAAACCCCGACGCCTGGAGCGACACCTGGTGGCCCACCGCCCTCGGAAACCTGCCAACCCCCACAGACCACGCACGCAACCTGGGAATCATCCTGGACTCCAAGCTCAAAATGGACCGCCAGATCAACTCTGTCTCATCTTCCTGCTTCCACACCCTCCGCCTCCTTCGTAAGACCTTCAAATGGATCCCCCTCGAACACCGAAAGACAGTCACTCACGCCCTGGTCACCAGCAGACTCGACTACGGCAACGCACTCTACGCCGGAATAAACAAAAACCTCATCGCAAGCTACAGAACATCCAGAACGCCGCTGCAAGACTGGACCTCAACCTGCCAAAACACTGCCACATCTCCCAGCACCTGCGCACACTCCACTGGCTCCCCGTAGAGGCGAGAATCACCTTTAAGATGCTCACCCACGCACACAAGGCCCTCCACGGCACCGGACCAGCATACCTGAACAGCCGACTCAAATTCCACGCACCCCAAAGGACCCTACGATCAGCCCAGCTTTCCTACGCCGTGGTCCCCTGCACCAGAAAGACCAGATCGGGAGGCCGCTCCTTCTCCTTCCTCGCGGCCAAAGCATGGAACGCCCTTCCGCTCCACCTCAGACAGACAACATCGCTCCCCATCTTCGCAAGAAACCTCAAAACCTGGCTCTTCGACAGACCCCCCTCCTTGATGGAATGGAACCTGCACCCCCCCACCCCCCCACCCCTAGCGCCTTGAGACCCTTACGGGTGAGTAGTCGCGCTTTAACAAACTCCTGATTAATTGATTGATAGATAGATAGTACCCCGGCACAGGAAAAAGCTACTGTAACATTACTACTAATAGTCGTGTCCCCATTTAAAGGCGGAAAACCCTAAATCCTGAGGTAATACCAGAGCACTCATTTGTGGTATTTCTCCTGGATTAGCTGCAGGAGTCCAAATGGGGTCTCCTGCAAGTGATTTTTAACACATCGTATTGTGTACTAAGCCCTTTCTCTGACACTGTTCCGTGGGGTGCAAATCTGGAGTAGAAAGAACTTCCTTCGAGTGTACATAGTCGAACAACCACCTCAAAATGCCTGATCAGATACTCGAGCTTCTGTACAGACATACAACCAAATAAACCAGCCTACCAGATCTTTAGTCAAACCTATAACCTGCCAGACCTAGACAAAACAATGAGGGACTGATTCGCAAAGGTAAACGTACACTTTTGTGTAAGTTTACGATTGTTTGCTATTCAAAAATGGATTTACGAGTAGCATCTTTAAGCGTGCAGGGTCTTCGCACATAAAAAGATAAGACAGTCCTATTGGGGCGGTGGAATTTATTGGGTGCGATAAATTACACCTATTTTAAGATTTTGAGGGGGAATACCATGAGGAATTTGATGCCTCCCGCTGCAATTTCCGTATGTCACGAACATACCTTACATTTTTCCCCTGTTGAAATGCAGCAGGTTGAACCTGCCAGAATTGATCAAATGGGACAGAATTTTTCTTACCAGGTAATTATCTAGAACTTCGAACTCGGAGTAAATAGGGTGTTGCAAAGGTGACAGAAACCTCTGGCTGATTCATAATCAGAGCCTTTATCATCTTTCTCAGAACAGAATTGTTTGATTTGCAAGAGTGCAAGCTCAGTTCTCACCGGCGCCATCATCTCCATTTCCCTTCCTACTGTTTCAAAATATCTTTATGCTTTCAGGATCGTCTACACTTTTGCTAGCATTCTTCTTGCACTACTTTCACCTCTAACTCCTTAATATTACTATGGTAGCAGTGAGTAAGTATATGTGCACATCTCCAGATTGTATGTGGCAGTATAGGAAAACAGCAAGTATAATAAAGAAACTTACTTTGGCGAATAGATATATGCAACTATGACAAACTGGACTTTATCATGGCTGTAATTCAACAAATTATAGCAATAAAAAGTCTGCCAAGTAGATTAAAGTCTATGTATTTATAAGAAATCAGTTGTAGACGGTATGTACTCCTAAAGACAATGGACAATATAGAGATGACAGGGCCAAATCAAAAGTGCAGAGACTCTCAGAGTTAGGTTACATAATGTAGTGCTGTCATAATTGTTTATTAAAAATCACATTTCTCTGATCTCTGATTTTGAATTCAGATACCATGTATATGCATCTTATCTAAAATTCATAAACCGTCTAGCCTTCCCTCCAGGTAGACCAATAATCTTTGCTCTAAATTAACCAGCAGAACACATTTCTCCAAACATACGTGTTCATTCAACCGCTGGTACACAGCTTAGCATCATACATACATGACTCTAAATTTCATAAATACAATCAGCAATATACTGTGGACACCAAACATGATTTTTGTGACACTAGATGTCTGCTCATTATACACCTGTATACCTCATTCTGATGGCCTCTCTGACATGAACTATTTTCTATCCAACAGTGATGCCAATCTACAGGCACGCACAACCATGCTTGTGGATATGATTTCCTTGGTCTTGGATAATGATGCGTTCTTACACACGCGGTAGTATTGCCAGCATTGGGAGTTGCGATGTGCCCGAATGTTTCTCCACCATACACTAGCCACCATAAGGGGTGGTTAGATTCAGCAAAAACTAGAACAAATCCAGTATAGGAGGTATACATGGACAATGGAAGTGGAGTGGTGTGGCTCACTGGTTAGAGGCAGCAGACCCAGGAGCAGAGGACGGCCCGGGACCAGGGTTCAATTCCCGACGCGGCAGGGTCGTGGACCAGGGTCAGCGGACTCGATAATTCTCACCTCGGTGCCTACTCTAACCAGGGATCACACTCGGCAACTCTGGGCATTAGCTTGCCTCATCTCCACATACGCCGGGGATGCCTGGTTTCCCCTTGGAGATACCCAGTAGGGACCATCTCACAGGTAAAGCCAGGACGGGTTCCCCAGCGGTCTATTGCGCAGAGATACCCCTTCAGGAGTCGATTCTAGCGCGTTAGAAACACACAATTAAATGGGAAAATAGCATTCAAAATCTATTGCAAACCCAGAACTTGCAACTCAATTCTGTTTGTGAATAGAGTACATCCTAAATCACAAATAACATATATGCCCAAGGGAGAAATGAAAGGATTACATAGAAACTGTATTAATGATGATGTTTTTCAATGATGATGCTTTAATGACGCTTTACCCAACACCTTCAGCAACTTGCAATTTGGGTCAGTTACAGTAATGGTCTCTACACCCACTCTAACATCTCTCCATGTGCTATCATTCGATAGATGGCTGTAGGCAAACACTCCAGAATTTGATCTGGAGGTCAAAGGAAATGTTTCTTCTACCCAGTGCTGATTTTGTGCAGGTGGTTTCCGGTGCGCTGCTCCCACTTAATTGTCAACACCGGCATTTATGACAGCTGCCACATGGTGGCGCTGTTTGTGTAATTTAGAGAAGAGCAGAACAGCAGCTGTTTATTAATTCAACATACATTAAAAACAAGTGATACCTATCGCCCAAGCCATTCTTCTATCTTTGGAGGCCTGGAGTAGTCTGAATTGTCACACTTGTAGGAGTGTGATGGTTAGTAGTTGTGTTGGTACTGTCTTTGCACAACTCTGGCAAAGGAAGTGGGCGGTGCAAGCTGCAGTGCCATCCTAACGAGGACCATGGCATGTATTTTTTTTTTATAAATTAAGCACTGCTGCTACCTAACCTGTCCAATTACATGTCCTACTGTCCTAATTTTTGGCACCTCCCTCTTTCAGGGGCGGCTCCTCTGCTAAGGCGGAGGAGCATCACCCCACTAAGCAGGTCAAAGAGGAAAAAATTAAATGATAATAACTCCTTGTTATTATCATTTTAGTTTTCCCCTTGATGTGGAGAAGTGTGGCTCAATGGTCAGAGTGGCAGACCCTGATGCAGAGGTCTGGCCCGGGACCAGGGTTCAATTCCCGCCTCGGCGGGTCTTGGGCTCAATTTCCTCGGACCTGATAATTGTCGCCACTGTGCCTATTCTAATCATGGGTCCCACTCTGCAACTCTGGGCAATAGCTTGCTTCATCTCCACAACAGCCCCAACAGCGCTGGGATGCCTTCACCTTGGGGGTGCCCAGGAGTGGACATTTCACAGGGAAAAGCCAGGAAGGGTTCCACAGCGGTATGTGTACAGCGCCAAGATGCCTCAGGTATAAGTGCGCAATACAAGTACGAATTCATTTCATTTCACCTGGGTAGGGGCAGGGTTGTTCTGCTCACAGAGCAAGGCAGGAGTGGTTGGCCCACTGCAAGTGTGCAGGACTCTTTGACCAGCAGTCTTGAGCCGGGCAAACACAGTGCACACTTTGCTAGTTCTCCATGGAGGCTGGAGAACACGCCCAGACTCCCATTCTCTAGCTGAGAGCTGATTTACGGCACTCAGACCAATCACAATGCTGCATGGCAGCGTTGTGATTGGCTGCTGGGAGCTTTCTGCTTCCTGCCCTGGAAGCGGGTGAAGAGGAGGCAGCGGTAGAAAGCTTTTTTCCTTCAGTCACTACCCCCTTGGCCCCGCAAGAACAAGAAGAACTATTACTCGTAGAATTTTCTAAACATTAATTCAGAGCCATCCTTCACTTGAGGTGAATCTCCTAGGGAAACATAACACCTCTCCCTATATTACACATTCTGTTTGCAATCATGAGGCACCTTTTGATGGGGTGTTCAAGCTCCTAAGGGTTCAGTTTCAAATTCATATGGCACACTGTGTTCCAATATCTACAATAGTACAGCTTCATCTTTCCAGCTGTGGCCTTCAGAACCAAGTTTTAGCCTCCATATTACCTGGATACACCACCCAGGCACTGCACTCATACACACCCAGATTCGATTCATGGAAGCACACAGCAAGACTCCCTAGAGGTGATTCCCCCAGCCCAACCTCATTTACATAGACAACCCCTCTATTACTCCCACTTTAAACATCAATGAAAATATAAGACAAGTAATGTTTTTGCGTAGTCGAGATGGGCCTTCATCTTCTATGCCACCAGGACACTTGCATCTCCAGTTGTCCCCTTTAGCCTATTCTCTACTCATCAGAGATTGGTATTCTGTCCATGAGCTGGACAGTGTGACAGAAAGTCTGGTCCAAACAACTGGCAGGAAGATTTACTACGGCCATGGGAGTCCCAGACCGTCTTCACAAAGAACATGGTGCAGCAGGTGGAGATGGATTGGATACCCTGGGGGTAAGTACCCTCCCGGGGAACCAGGCCCCCTGCGTATGCGCACTCCAGTTATGGAGATAATTTTATGGGCGTAGGGGGTGTTCGGGGGGAAGTACCCTCCCGGGGAACCGGGCCCCCGGCGCATACGCACTCCAGTTGGAGTGCGGGCATAGCTTGATCAGGATTTGGGGGCCAGTTCTGACCTTGCCGTGGGCTCAAACAGGGATACGCAGAAAGATAATGATATTTGTTTTGAATGTTTAGTTTAGGATAGGAATGTCTATGTATTAGAAACTTGTTAATGTTAGACAACAAGAAATATGTACCTATCAATATAACTGTTTGACTTTCTGCATATTGTATACTGTGAATATACTGTATTGTTTGAATATTAATGTCTAAATATTAATTTTTTAATTTTAATAAATACGGCCAGGGGTTTACGACCAATAATCCAAAAAGTTGTGTTTTTATGGATTATTTGCTTTGGCGGAAGATGGGAGGTGAGCCCTTTGGGACACCGAGGTGGCCCCGTCTTCACTCAGAGAGGGTTACACAGTTAGAGGGGCACTAGGCGGTACCTGGCCATATCACAAAGAACATGATGCAGCCGGTGGAGATGGATTGTACCCTGGATCCAATTACATTGTTTACGGTGTAGGTGATTGATGAACTATGGGTTACAAGGGACAGGGCTACCCACCAGGGTGTGTAAGCAAGACCACAGTACTCCAGGTTTGCAGGGGGGGGGGCTCTGCCTTAGATTCAGGTCCAACTAGTTTCCTAGCATAGAATAAAAGCACAACCTGACACGAGTTGGGCCGTTAGGGGACAAATGAGGAGTGGTGCCTTACACTGAGTTCTCAAGTTTACCAGGTCCATGTGTAAGAAGCTCATCCATTTCAAGATATTTCTTTGAAACCTGGGAGATGCAGCCTTGCTGTAATAATGGGATGAACAGGAGTACCAATCTCAAAAATGCAAACAAAACAGCTGGACTGGATGAGCTGCTCAAGGATTGACTTGGGAAACTTGAGAAGTCTACCCACACCTACTTGTAGATTCCATGCAATTTCATTGCAGCCTGTCTGCAACCACTAGATCAGGTGGGAGACGCGTTTGGGTTACTACTAGGACGGTGTGAGGAGCCCCCATCAATCAGCAAGGAAGAGTAGGAATTATCAAAATACGGAGCGAAAATCTAGGGTCATAATGAAGAGAAGAGTGTAGATTATACGAGGAAGCAATTGACTATACGTTAAACTATATTTCTCTGGACCAGGGTGTTAGTGCACAATACCCAGTTGGGAACCATTATAAAGTAATTTTAGCTACGCATGGAAATATCGGAGCATAAGTAGTTGTTTCTCATGTTTTGCTCCCAATTATTGTAGAGTGGGATGGCGCTTGAATGCTTAGGGGTGAGTTTTCACTTGATAAATGGGTGATTGAGTGAATAGTAATAATGTTAGCATTCCATAACCAGGTCAAGGCACTCAGTAAACAATATGACAATGTCGAAATTTTTCTGTATGCCCTGAATATACGTTGCTTTCTAAACCAGAAAGGGACACTGCTCCCGTACAAGCTATGACCAACCCAGAAATGCTGTCCATGGACTTGGGTGTCTCCTATATCGGAATCGACATCTACAACTACAAATCCCAGAAAGCAAAGCACTATCTAAAAAAAACAACAATTGGCTGGCAGTCACACATGGCACGAGGTCACTTTGCAGCCATACTATAAAATCTGTATCCAAACCACAAAGTAAGCTAATGTGCTACTGCACTAGACTCACATCTATCTTTACTTTGGAGACTTCAATCTCTTTATTAAAGCCTGTTTCTAATTTCCTTATTACAGGCGAGAGAGACTTAGGGGGTCATTAGGATGGCGGGCGGACTTTGCCCGCCCGCCATCCTCGTGGTAATCGGGACGGCCCGCCATAAGGGCGGGGGTCCCGTGGGGATCATTAGGATGTGCCCTGTATTTTTAGCATTGTGGTGGGCAGTGCTCTCTGCACCACCTGCCACAATGCTAAAAAAGCATTTCAGCATTTGTATAATCAAAGCAGCAGGCAACGCGCGGTGCCTGCCACTTTGATTATGCAAATGCAGGGGTGTACCACAGGTACCCCCCGTGTGCACCCCCGTACTCTCCTTCACTCTGGGGGCCCGCAGGGTGCCCCAAGAGTGAAGACCGCATGCCTTTCCGTGGCGGCATTGCCGCCACGGAAAGGCATCTACTAAAGACCATTGTAATATGGCTGGCGGTGTCTAATAGACACCGCAACCATATGAAACATTTTCCGCCCCGGCCTCAAGGCGACCGGGCGGAAAAGTGGCGTGCATTGTTTTGCTCCGCTGCGGTCCCCCCGCCATTGTAATATGGCGGGGGGAATTCAGGGAAGGATGTCGGGCGGATTGTCCCCACCAGGCTGGCGGGGGCTACCGCCAGCCTGGCGGGGGCAATCCGTCCGACATCCTAATGGGCCCCTTAATGTCTCTAGTCACCTGTAATAAATTACATAGCAGGTCTGTAATAAAATTATTTCCAGAGCCAGAAGCCCAGGTCACAGAGCATAACGACTGCTGCCACTTAAACACGAAAAATGAAAACTGTTTTTTTGTTCTTCTGATCTGTTTTTCTAAAATGATCAGCAGAAAAGAGAGATTTATTGTAACATGTTTTTTGCATGAGCCATTAGAGGACAGATAGAATCTCTCTGCCGGTTTTTATACATTCTGACCCTTAGCATTTTGTTTCTATCCGACTTACACTAAACTGGCACTAATATCTTTTTTGCAACAAATTGCTAAATGCTCTTTGGTGCGCTAAATTTCAAACAACAGATTCTGCTTTTATTTTTCATGTCTGCAGCCATGCTAACTCCTTCATACGAAAGAGCCAGAAGTCAAGGATGTAAGATGTGTATGGGAAGGCTGATGGTGTAATTATGTAATATAAGGAATAAAATATCCTCTGAAACAAGTTAAATGGATATTGCAAGTCACCTCGGAGTTCCATGGCACTATAGAGGAACTCAGCAGGGCTTTAAGCGGGCGGGGTCCTGCCGGTGCTGAGCACCAACTGTTCTAAAAAGTAGGTGCTGAGACTGGTCCCTATCGGGCTCTCAATTTTTGTCCTCGCCCTCAGGGTGAAAAAGAATCTTCACTCTGCATCAGTACTACGCTTTGTTGCCTTTCATCTCATTTCAAAGATACTAGTTACAGTTCTTTCTCAGTCTCATTATTTCAGAACTGAATCATTTTCGATATTATATACAACAAAGCCATAGTTGTTGGTTATTTATCTTATGCAACTAACAACCACTGACAAAGCCATTAGTCCTGGTTTGTAGGTGTAATGTTACTTGTTGTATGATATATTGGGATGCAATGACAGAAGCAACAAAATACCAGTAGGGTGGCATGCTATGCTAAGCACAGATTTTTAGGTCTTGCACCTGCGATACAGGGCGAAAGCCCTGTCGCAGCGAGACCTGTTGCTGTTGGCTCTGCTTACAAGGAGCCAAAAGGGAGACAAGAGATGGGCACGCGCAGCATGCCAGAATCGGATCAGGTCGCGCGCGTGAACACGCGCTACAATTCTGGCATGCTGGTCACACACACACACACACAGACGCGCACACACACACACACAGGCACACAAGCATACACACATCCCTTCCCTCTCTCCCCCCCCACTCACCGGGCTCTTTCCGCGTGTTCTTCCGAAGCGGGTCAGTCTCGGCAGCAGGCTCTAATTCAGACTCGGAGCTCGGCGTGTCTTCTCCGGTGATCCTCAGCTTGCGCCGGGACAGCCGATGTGCACGCTCACGGCGATGGCGTCTCGTGCGCTCCCACCGCACTTTCAGTTTCGCGTGCTGAGACAATGTCCCCGCTGCACTCCGACGACTCCGTGGGCTTAATATTTTACAGTACCTAGAGAGAAAGGCTGCAAAAGGAGGCACCAGCGGATCCAAAAGTAGATGTACATGACACTGCATTACGCCGCTGTAATAAGGTGGGCGTCCTGGCGAATCCATCGCCTTTAATTCCTGCAATTATGTTAAGTATTCCAGCTCCCACACACTGGCAACATTCCCCCAGAAATAAAAGCCAATTTATGTAATTGGCCTTTCTTCCTAAAATGTTAATTCAAATCCCAGAGCAGCGGCTTCTTCCTAAGTAACTGTACATCAAGAGGCGGCGGATACAGGCCTCGCACATGGTACGCGGAGCTGTGATGCCTCAGACGCTGTGACAACATCGATCGGGTGTGGGAGGGGCACCCGGGGGGCCTTATCCCTCGGAGAGGCGCTGCTGATCCGGGGATTATCCGTTTGTCACTGGAGTGGGCCAGGGTTTAGCTGTCCACAGGCTGAGCCGGCACCTGGCCGGGAAAGATTGGAGCAGCTCCGACAGCAGGTAACACGAGTGGACGCAGATCACACTGCCAGGCAGGCAGCGCGCCGGGACTTGAGATGCTGTCAGGGAGAAACAGCGCAAATAAACCTGGGTGCCTCTAAAGCTCCTTCCATCCCGGAGAGCAAGGTCTTAATCTGAGGCTGGATGAACACATCACCTGCTGAACGGCTAAATTACTGAAGAAGAACAGGCACTGGTAAATCCAACCGTTCTGGATGTAACCTGGGAAGAGAAGTATGCGCACGTGTGCGTTTGTACATGTGTCAGCACGAGGAACTAACAGAGGGACAGAGATGTATAAAACGGTCCCTCATTTATTGCAATATGCGCTCCTTTGAGCTGCAAGGGCGCAGACAATAGCATTAGGAGATAGAAATCCTCCCCAGGGCTTAGCAAGATGTGATTGACTAAGTAAACCCAATGGTTTAAAAGGGCCGGCCCAAAGATCACAGTATATATTATGGAAAATAATAGTTCGATTTAAATTAGACATGCACAGAATCCTAAATCGAGACATTTTGTTGTTTTCCTTCCAAGCAGTGCTGTTAACTGGAGGTATGACTTGGGTGACTTCAGCCACTCCTGGTTTTGTTAAACAAAGACTTCCATGACCTGCTTCCCTAATTTGCTCATCCGTAACCACCATCTTGAATTGATAAATAAAAAAAGCAAAGCAAATTGCACCCATGACATTCTTCTAGTGTGCAAGCTTTCTGATGCATGCTCACACATAAGTCATCATGCACCACTGGAATGATGCAGATGTCAGCAGCAGCGCCGGCCACATAACACACCACCATTTGTCTGTGCCTCGGCATTAGACTGCAAAGGCTGCCGCTCCCCCGCCCCCGCGTGCACATCACGCACCACCATTTGTCTGTGCCTCGGCATCAGACTTCAAACTCTGCCGCTCCCCAGCCCCCCCCCCCCCCCCCCCAGCCACAGCAATGCCGAGAGCTTGTTTCTGGTGGAAAGTAAAAGCCTACTGTGCTTGTTTACAGTAGCCTTGCTCCTCAAATGCTTTGTTGCTGTGTTGCCATCTCTCTAGGGACACTCAGCTTGAAAACACTCAACTTGCTAGCTGCAATGCTACATCCGCTATACTTTGCCTCTAGACACGTTGATCCCTCGTAGGCTGTGCTGGCTATGCCCCTCCTGATTCTGAAACTGACCAACGCAGTCACCACGCAGTCTCTTCTCTCTATCTTATGATGTCTGCCCTGCCACCATTTACTTCGGAACGTCACATCTCCTCACCCTCACACACCCTCTCACCCTCACACACCCTCACTCACCCTCACTCACCCTCAACCACCATCACTCACCCTCACCCACCCTCACTCACACCTCCTCACCCTCATACCCCCTCACCCTCACCCTCACACACCCTCACCCTCCATTACTCAACCTCACCCACCCTCACTCACCCTCACTCACACCTCCTCACCCTCACCCTCACACCCCCTCACCCTCACACACTCTCACCCCATCACCCTCACCCCGCCACCCTCACCCTCACACCCCCTCACCCTCACACACGCTCATTCACCCTCAAACCCTCACTCGCCCTTACAACCTCACACCCCTCACCCTTACAACCCTCTCACCCTCACTCACCCTCACACCCTCACACACCACATCACTCAGGAACACCACCACATCACTCAGGGACACCACCACATCACTCAGAGGCACCACTCAGGGGTACCACCACGTCACTCAGGGACACCACCACATCACTCAGGAACACCACCACATCACTCAGGAACACCATCACATCACTCGGACACCACCACATCACTCAGGGACACCACCACATCACTCTGGGACACCACCACATCACTCGGGTACACCACCACATCACTCGGGGGCACCACCACATCACTCGGGGGCACCACCACATCACTCGGGAACACCACCACATCACTCGGAGACACCACCACATCACTCGGAGACACCACCACATCACTCTGGGACACCACCACATCACTCAGGAACATCGCCACATCACTCAGGGGCACCGCCACATCACTCAGGGACACCACCACATCACTCAGGGACACCACCACATCACTCAGGAACACCACCACATCACTCAGGGACACCACCACATCACTCAGGGGCACCACTCAGGGGCACCACAACATCACTCAGGGACACCACCACATCACTCAGGGGCACCACTCAGGGGCACCACCACATCACTCAGGGACACCACCACATCACTCAGGGGCACCACACCACATCCCTCAGGAACACCACACCACATCACTCAGGGGCACCACCACATCACTCAGGAACATCACCACATCACTCGGGGACACCACCACATCACTCGGGGACACCACCACTTCACTCTGGGACAACACCACATCACTCTGGGACACCACCACATCACTCAGGAACACCACCTCATCACTCAGGGGCACCACCACATCACTCAGGGGCACCACCACATCATTCAGGGACACCACCACATCACTCGGGGACACCACCACATCACTCGGGGACACCACCTCATCACTCAGGAACACCACCTCATCACTCAGGAACACCACCACATCACTCAGGGGCACCACCACATCACTCGGGGACACCACCACATCACTCAGAAACACCACCACATCACTCGGGGACACCACCACATCACTCAGGGACACCACCACATCACTCAGGGGCACCACCACATCACTCAGGAGCACCACTCAGGGGCACCACACATCACTCAGGGACACCACCACATCACTCTGGGACACTACCACATCACTCTAATACACCACCACATCACTCTAATACACCACCACATCACTCGGGGACACCCCCACGTCACTCAGCCCAACCACATCATCACTCAGCACCACAACAGCACTGTCCTTGCTTGTTTTTACCTGTCGCCTGCCCAAGATCAGGAAGCAGGCACACCGAACCAGCACCTCCTCACCACTTCTTGACAGCCAATAGCAACCCCCATGCCCAGCATACACAGAAAACTACACTGCTATGGCACAGCACTACCAACTGCCTGCCCCTACACTGTTACCCCGCGGTGCAGCCACAGGACAGTGGCTACATTGCCCGTGTCTGCCCCACAACATGTTGTTCCTGCTATGGAGGTTTCCCACAACCAGGTGCAGTTAATAAGTACAGGGACCCAAAGATATGTGGCATCGCAGAATAAGAACTGACGTGGTACAGGTAGGCTTTTTAAAATGTATTTATTCGTTTTCACTTTTATATAGCGCAAACTTTACCCGCAGGTATAAGAGCGCTTTAAATCAGCATGCTTATAACAAGCAAGACTAGCACTCTATATTACTTCCAACTTTGCTTAGCATAAGCAACAGCTAACCATTCACAAACAATGTTTATTTACCAATTGCAAATTAAAAAAAATTAATGCAAAACATTGTCATTTATAATGCCAGTAACTCAAACTTTAATGCTGCGAGACCTACTGCATTGTAAATGCTTGTTTGCTTATGTGTTCAAAAGCCACACCCTTAATTAGAACGGCCATGCCCCTTTGAGAGAACCCACTTGCATACCTGCCAGCTTGAAGAACAATCTTACCCTGTGAGAAGGAGGCAGGGCCTTGAAGGGGCGGGCCCATTGCGGAGAAGTACCTACGAGGCACTTTTGAACCCCACCCCCCTCAAAAAAAAAAAAAAAAAGATTGCAGAGGCTGGTGCCGATGTCCTAGGGTGTTTTCACACCCCTCAATAGACGACGATATTTCAAAGCCTCAGAAAAGGATCTGGAAACCACTATTTATACAGTGCTATTCAGCCAGGGTTGGCTCCTCTATTAGTGTGGAGGAGCGCCGGCCCATTGCTTTCTCACAGTGCGAGAAGCAGAAACATAAAATGGTATTTTAAATACCATTTTATGTTTCAGCTTCTCCCACTGAGAGAAAGCAGAAGGTATTGCAATAAGTAAAAGTGTATAGCTAGGTGATTATTCAAACCAACAACATTTCTATATCTCTCTGGGACCAATGAACCCCCCCCTCCTAACACATCTACACACAGTGATGAATCTAGAAACACATATTTATTTTATTATTTGATATATAATTCATAATCAAATTTTTGCATTTTTTTTAAACACATTTTATTGTCAAAGTTGCAAATGCAGCACAGGGCCCTGACACCCAAGGGAACCTGTCACAGGAAACATCACAAGATCCTCAGCATTTGACTTTTCCACTGTATAAACATACACTACAAAGAAAACGTGAAAGCCCCCTAACCCACTCTCCTGTGCCCCACCCACTCCCCCTCCCAACTGCCCCCCACACCCCAACTCCCTTTCCCACCCCTTTCCCCTTTCCCCTCCCGCACCCCTCCCCCCCACAGTCGCACAGCTTTCAAGAAGACCAGAGAAAAATAACGAGGAAAAGAAGTCCACACCGAACATATATTATGCCATATGTAGAATCGAGCCCCTATAGTCCATACATCCTGTCTGCACCATATTCCAGACTCTTTAATACAGCCCCCGTCACTCATACAGAGGGAGAACATCCTGCTCCAGCGGAGGCTCCAACCACACCCCCCTGTAATCTGCCCAGCGTTTCCAAATTTGAAAATGCTTCCGAGGGCAACCCCTAGCAATTTAAATCGGGCGCTCCAGGCCCATATCGAAATCAAGGCCCCTCTTCCAGATCGTCATCTTAGGGGCACGGGATCCTTCCACCCTTGGGCTATGTCTCTCTTAGCAGTGGTAAGGCCTAGTAACGTCAGGTGTCTTTTATACAAGTTGCCCCCGACCCCATCCATCACATGCAATAAGGCAAACTGCGGCGTATGTGGGAGCTCCCACCCCAACACCTCCGCTAAGCAGGCCAGCATTCCCCTCCAGAAACGCGCTACAATCCCGCAACTCCATACCATGTGGAGGAATGTCCCTTCCTCGCTCTGGCAGCGAAGACAAGCCGGCGAGGCTATCAGGTCCGCCCTAAACAGACGAACTCTTGTATAATAGACCCTATGCAGGAATTTGAACTGGACCAAGCAGAGGCGCATAGCAATAGCCGCGCCCGAGGTGAGGCCAGCGCCTCCCTCCAGTCCTCCTCCTCCTACTCCCCCACATCTCCCTCCCAGTGTTCCCTGAGTTTCTGAAGCATGGGAGAACTATGGATGACCAGTGTTTGGTATATGCGTGAAATCTTCTTTGTTACAAGGTCCCCCATGAACACTTTCGCTTCCAGGGGATTGAAGTCCGGCAATGTCTACAGACTCACCAGGCTGGGGGATAGGGTGTGGCGAAACTGAAGGTAGCGAAAAAATTGGGAATTGGGCATCTCAAATTCATCTCGGAGTTCTTGGAAAGATTTCAGTGTAGTGTCATGCATCACATCCCCTAAGGTTGAGATCCCCACCCTGTCCCACCCCACAAAGCCCTGTAGAGAGGCTAGAGCTGGAAAGCGGCCATTGTGCCATAAGGGTGTCTCCGCCGTCAGGGCATAACACCACCCCACGCGGCGCAGGGCCTGTTTCCAGATGAGGAATACCAACCGAGTAGCTGTGGGCAGTGCATTACGCAGGGGCGCAGAGTAGAGGATAGTATGAAGCGTATGAGGGCCCATCAAAAAGAGCTCCATGGCATAAGCCGGATCCGCATGGTCACCATACCACCATTCATTCAACACCATCAAATGGGAGGCCTGATAGTAGGAAAGAACATCCGACGTGGCCAGTCCACCACAATAGGTGGAGAGGAAGCACGTGCGCAATGCTACCCGGACCGCACCCCCCTCCCACAAGAATTGTCCCAGGTGAGAATTGACCTGACGAAACCAGCTCGGGAGAATCGGATAGGGGTGATTCTGGAGCTGATACAGCAGGCGCAGGAGCGCCACCATCTTAAAGATGGCCGATCTACCATAAATGGTAAGTGGCATACGCGCCCAGGTCTTCAAAATTTTTGCTTTTTAATTCATAGACATGTGCCTTTTTAAATTCATTGATTTCATATAAAACATTTGACAGAAATCCACATACGTAAACACAATCCTTAAATATATACGACAGACGTGAAGATGGTGGAGGCAGTGCGGCAGGTCTAAGAAAGTAGAAGGTATGCCTGGTTGAGGGCAGGCGGGTCAGGGAGGAGAGAATTGTCCAATGCTGTGGGCCCTGACTGTTTGATCAGCCCTCTGGGGCCAACCAAACCAGTCATGCGCACTCTGACTTTACTCTATGTAGGTTGCTTGCCTCCTCATAGGCGCTCGGCTGGGCGCCGACCCCACCAATCACAACGCTAGCATTGAGATTGGCTTAGGGGAGGGGAGAGTGGCTGCCTGGGGCTGCTTCCTGTTAGGAAAACGTGGGACCCGGCCCGGAGCTGAGGCAGTGCGGGACCTGGTAAGGTACGTTTTATTAAATTTTAATTAAGGCCCACCCGCCTTCCACCCCGTGAACATGCGTTGCCCCCTCAGTGACCCCCACCCGCCCCCGAGTCATGCCAGCCGCCACTGTTTTCAGCTCGTTTTTCCTGCCAGCATGTGATATAGGCCTCCTCACAGGTAGACCGAGTGATGGGAGCCAATATTGTGTGTCACATGGTGGCACTGTGAGATTTGGCAGGTATGCACTTTCCCCCTAGATTTTTCATCCCACTTAAAGCCCAGGAACTCTCCCTTTGGGCTCGTTCCTCTCTATGGTCACACCCCTCTGGCCTGGTTCCTCTCTATGGTCACATCCCTCCTCTGTGATATTCAATATCCTGCTAGAAGTGATTTCCTTGCCGGGCTCGGATCGCTTTCACAAAAGGCAAACGAGTCTCCTTTCTGGAACGGAATGTAAACAGGGAGACACCAAATCACTCACAGATAGCAGGTAATTTAATTACCTCCACTCACCTGCGCGCATTAACCAAATCACCTAGCTGTCTGCGGCTAGAACCCACCCACAAAAACCCCGTCTGACAGGTTATTACGGCGACTCCTTCCTCAATTAACTGCAGATTACTGAACAGACGGGCAGCCCCGCTGCAGCTAACAGGTCCCCCCTGCACTCTCCGCGCTCAATTAGCCAGCAGCGCCTGACAGCTGTTAATTTACAAAACGTTTCCAAAACGCTTCACCTATCCGAAGAGGACCCCCAGTGCGCCCCCGCGGAGCCACCGCCATATGCAGAGGAGATGAGCGCGTTAAATAACACTTGGATAAATCAGTTTGTAAACAGACACCCCCATTTGTCTCAATATAGGCGCATCGGCTCACAATCCTTTTCAAGAGATAGCAGCTAGTTTAACTCTGGCTGTTCCACTGTTTCCACAGGCAGCTCAACTCTGGCAAAATTGTGTTGTATTGGTATGTATATAGCGTTTCTTTAGATCTTGCGAAGCCTAAAGCGCTTAAAATGTGGATTTTTTGTTCTTGCTGTGAGTCAACGGCACAAAAGCTGGAAAAAGCCCTGCAACAAAGTAGCACATCTTTACAATATCTATAGGGTGACCAGGTTTCCCAGATCTTTCCGGGACAGTCACGGTTTATTTATTTATTTATTTATTTTAGTCACTTGTAAAGCGCGAACAGCTACCCGCAACGGGGGTGTCCAGGTGCAGACAACGTGTGAAGTCCTAGAGGGTCCAACAGAGAGTTCCAACAGGCTAGATCTGAGAGAAAAACCAGGTTTTGAGTTTCCTGCGAAAAACAACCTTGGATGAAAGAAATCTCAGTTCTTCTGGAAGGGCCTTCCACAATCTTGAAGTGGCCACGGCAAAAGCTCTACCGCCTGTGCGAGTCAGACGAAAGCGTGGGCAGAACATAAGCCCAAGATGGTTGGTTCTAAGATCCCTAGTGGCAAGAGATCGCCTGATTCTGAGCCTTAAGAATGCCGGGCCACGACCATTGAGAGCTCTGAAGGCAAGGACCAAGGCCTTGAACTGGATGCGATATCTCACAGGTAGCCAATGGAGGTTGGCCCTGGTGGGGTGAAATCGAGTGGCGATAGGGGATGTTGCAGATCAGCCGGGTCGCTGAATTCTGCACAAGTTGCAGCCGGTTAATGAGATAAGCAGGGGCGGTTTATTAACTGCTGTACTGGCAGATTTCAGTTACTTTGGCTCAAACACCGGTTTTCAGACATAGCCAACTGAAAACGGTGGAAGGAAGCTTTAATGTGTTCCAAAGCAACACTATTTACAGGGCTTCAGTAAGGAGAAAAAAACTGGGGAGTCTCTCAAAGTGGCGTGGGCAATATAATTAAGGGGAGTGGCTTATAAACACGGTTAAGCTAAAAATCTGTGCTTAGCATAGTGTGCAGCTGGACTTGTATTTTGCTGTTTCTGTCATTGCATCCAGATATATGATACAACATGTAACGTCATACCTACAACAAGTCAGGACTATTGGCTTTGTCAAAGGTTCTTAGTTGCATAAGATAAATAAGCAGTAACTATGGCTTGTATATTATTGAAAAAGCTTCCACTTAAGGCCCTGGTGACACCACGACAATGTTGCTGCTCCTGAGTTTCAAAAAGAAAAGGAAAATCCAGAGAGAAAATGACTCTCTAAAGGATTTCCCTTCCCCTACAATGCTTACCTGGCATGACGTCATGCCCTAACTTCTCCACTAGTGAAAAGTGAGCAGTGTGAGCACGCATACATAGACCTGCCTGTAGTCTGGGGAAAAACGGACCGCCTGTGCCAGGACACAAAACGGAGCTCGATAGAGACCCGTTTCAAGACATCCTTTAAAAAACTGCCGGTGCTCAGAACCGGTGAGACCCGGGCCACTTAAAGCCCTGGGTTAGCAACTGTTATCTGAAAGCAATTTGATGAGAATGAGGTAAGATACTGGAATAAAAAAAGTGCATTTTATTTCTTTAGTAACTTATTGTCTGTGTTGTTTTTTGAATGAGCACTGTCATTCTGTGCCCTCGGGTGATGTAAAGGTGTGGTTCTTCTTTTATTTTTGCAACATGTCCCGTTTTTTCGTTTTCAAAATCCTGGTCACCCTAAATTACTAATAGGGTGTAAAATAGACTGGAGGCAGAGCTCCCAGGTTTTCCAGGTTCATGTTAGCAGTTCATCCAGTCCAGGTTTTTACTTTGCATTCTGGATCTTGTAGTTTGTTTTTTGTCTCATTATACAATTAGGACTTACCTAACCTAGGGCCTGTTTGACAAATTGCATTTTATAATAGGTAAAGCAGTTCTTTTGATAGTACTTCTACGTAGTGCAATTCACATACCTCCTGGTTGGAGATTTCCTGCACTCCTGTCTCTTCTGTGTGGAGAGCTCTGCCACATTGTTGGATATCTCCATACAGGTAGGTCTACGTTTTGGAAGTAAATGTGGAAGTAGCAAGGGAAGAGGCTGGAAAATTGGGAATAGTTACTACTAAATGGGTGGGGCTTAGGGAATGTAAGCAGGTGTTTGGAAGGGACATACTAATACAAAACACACACCCACACAAAAGTAAGACACTTACCATACACAAAATACACTTCTAAAGTTACTACAGACTTAAAGGTGTCAGAACAGGTGTAAAGGTACTCCAGCCTAGGCTTGGAGTAAGTAAAGAACCATACGTGGCCAACCGCTGGCACTGCAGCAGACTCCCATATGAAGAAATGGATGAAAGGGATTAAAAAATAACACCCCATAAAAACTAATGTTAAATTAATTAACACGTAACATTATCTAAAATAACAAAGAAGAGAACCCTGGGCAGTTCCAAGGGTTCCCATCTTCTTTTATCCATAATTTATGCTGCCCTTCAAACATGAAAGGGCACTATTTGGATTTTAAATTATGAACACCTACTTATGTTAAGTGATTACAAATTATATGCAATTATTAATTAAAAATATAATAAACTTAATTTTAAAATAACTACATTCAACTTTTGAAAATAAAAAAATTATATATTTTAAGCACATTAATTATATAACCGATAACCATGTTTACAAAATATTAAATAAAAATTAAAATGTTAGTGGGTATATTTTCAAAGTATTGTTCAAAACTTAATATGTATGTAGTTTTTTAATATAATTTATGTTATCATTGAAAACACATTTAATTTGAGGAGTTAATGTGCTGTACAATTGTGTTCTATTAGTTCCAGGCTAATAATACATGTTTTAAATAATTTATATGTATATAGTTCACCCTCTTTTTTATTTTTTATTGATTTTTTTGTTGCAAGTAAAGCAGATTATATCATATTATTCAGATATTCAAGATATATACATACATTCTACAAAGCATCAAAAACGAAATACAAAGAGACAAGGGCGACAATAAAGAGAACATATATAGATCTTATTGGGTCGTTTCCCCATCAATCCATTGTTGTATTGGAGTCCAGATTTTCATGCCTAATTGCTTCCTTTTTCTTCCTTTTGTTGTATAGATTGCAAGTTCAAATTTGTATCTAGCTAATAATCAACCCCTCCATATCGAGAACAACGGTGGTTCCGGACTAATCCATTCCTGAGTGATACATGCACGCAGTTCAGACATCATGATAAATAATAAATTTTGTTGTTCCAACTCTGTGGAGTCTTTAGATATACCAAATAATATTAACTCAGGTGATAAGATTATTGTTTTTCCTATAGTTTTTTCAATACATTTTTGAATATCAGACATTATATTTGCAAGCTTTATACAAGAATAAAACATATGTATTGTGTCAGCTCCTCTCGTATTACATTGATTACTGCTTATTCCAACCGTAGCCCCCCATTTCATAACCTTGGCAGGTGTGTAATAGAGATCACACATTACCATATATTGTTGAGTTCGAGTTCGCCCTGAAAATAAAATAGAATTAGCCACTTTAATTGATTCCTTTAACATTAAATCTTTCATTCCTAATTTCTCTTCCCATTTATAACACAGACTATTAAAGTCATCAGGGAGGTAGGTCATAAATATGTTATAGTAATAGCCTATTTTTCTTTTAATAGCCAGACTGTCCAAAAGCAAGATTGGTTTTAATCCTTGTCTCTCATCATTAGAGAATGACTTTAAGAAGCTATAAATCTGTAGGTATTTAAAATAATCTTGAGAAGGGAGTTTGTACTTATGCTGGAGATCAGTAAAAGAAAGTAAGGAGGTAGAGTTAGTTGTATATAAATCAGAAAGATAGCGAATACCTTTAGTATTCCATTTCTTCATCACCTGATCTCTAAATATGGGGGGAAAGTAATGTATTGAATTTAATGGGGTGTATCTTATAACCTTTCTAATGCCGACCAATTTTTTTATGATTCGCCATACTTTGTATGCTGCTACTATAATCTTGAATTTTGTTTTTTTATAGAATCTTGGTTCTATTATTTTTAAAAGATGATGATTAGCTTCAGTACCTAATACTAATTCATATATCGTTGGATATTGTGCTAATGATGTAGGCATTTTATTACCAGCAGTCAAAGGGGATATGTATTGAAGTACAGCTGCTAGGTAATAAAATAAAAAGTGTGGTACAGCCCAACCCCCTCTATCTCTTGGAATAATCATCTTCTTGTAAGCTCTCCTGATGCCTCTATATCCCCAGAAAAATCTTCCTGAAATTTTTTCAAGTTCTTGAAAAAAAACTAACGGAAATTCCAACGGAATTGTTCTAAATAGGTAAATAAATTTCGGAAGTATTAGCATCTTTAATACATTATTTCTACCATGGAGGGATAAGTGTAGATGATTTAATCTTTCCAAAGTTGAGTTGACTTTCTTAAGGATCGGGGTATAGTTTAGGCTAGGTATTTTCGAAATTGGTGTGGTTAGTTTAATTCCTAAGTAGACTGCTTCAGAGACTACATTTCTAATAGGCGGAGGATTAGAACCTATGAAAAGAATTTGTGTCTTAGACAAATTGAATTTATATCCTGAGAAGGATCCAAATATATCTGCAAATTCTTCGATCCTTAAGAAAGCTCTTTCAATATCTTTGGTAACCACTACCAAATCATCTGCGTAGGCAAGAGCTCTATAGGAGATGCCTACTAACTGTACCGGTAATATGTTCTCGTCTCTATTCAATTGGTTAAGACAAATATCAATATATATGGCAAAAAGAAGAGGGGAAGATGGGCATCCCTGACGTGTTCCTCGCTGAATAGGAAATAGTGCAGACTTAGTGGGTCCTATTTTTACAGCTGATACCGGGTTTTTAAATAGAGCTTTAAATGCAGTCACTATTCCTGGACCAAAGCCTTTCATAGACAACAAATCCCAGAGATAGGGCCATGCCACCCTATCAAATGCTTTTTCAGCATCCAGGAGGGGGATCCCTATTGATATATTAGAGGCTTCCGCCCAGTCCATCATGGCGATAATTCTTCGTATATGATCTGCTGTATCTCTGTTTGGAATGAATCCATGTTGCCATCGGGACACTATTAAGGATATTATTTTTGAAAGTCGTGTGGCTAGTATTTTAGAGTATATTTTGCTGTCAGCATTTATTAAAGATATTGGCCTGTAGGATACTGGATTAGTTGGATCCTTATCCTTTTTTAAGAAAGTCATGATTACTGATTGGGCCCAAGAATCTGGTGGTATGCCTTTCTGAGCTTCCAAAAAAGTAATGAGCATATCATGTTTTATGTTATTTCTGAAAATCTTATAAAACTCTAATGGAATAAGATCAGGTCCAGTTGCTTTGCCTATTGCTAATGAATTTAGTGCATTTTCTATTTCTTCCCAAGTGATTGCTGATTCTAAAAAAGCAGTTTGATCATAAGAGAGAGATGGCAAGACATTTTCCTTGGCAAAGTTCATACATGCTTCTAACGAATAATAGTCGTTCTCTTATTTGTAAAGTTTAAGGTAAAATTGGCGTAAGACTTCCAGAATTGATTCCGGTTTATTATGTAACTGGCCTGTTTCGTCTTGTATTACATTAATAGAATTATAAGCTTCTTTTTGCCTGGTTCTTTTTGCCAATATTTTCCCAGTATTTTCACCCATCTCATATAACTGAGATCTAAAAGTTGCCATCTGTTGTGCTGCTTTGTATGCAAAGGATTCATAACAAGAAGCTTTATGAATCGCTAGATTCGTTTCTATGTCAGATATTGGTTGTTTTTGTGCAATTGCTGTTATTGGTTTCTTTTCCCATAATGATACTCTTTCATATACTTGTTCGATTTTTCCACGTATAATTTTCTGTTTTTTTATAACATATGACAGTGATTCACCCCTTATCCCTGATTTGAACGTATCCCAGACTATTTGAACTGAGGCTGTTCCTCTATTAATGTCAAAAAATTATTTTATCCATAAGGACATCAAGTCTAAGTATTCCGAGTCATATAATAATTTACGATCAAAAGTCCAGGGTTTTGGTTGGAAAATTGATGTATCATTTTTAATTTCAATCAGTATTGGGTTGTGATCCGAAATTATACGTGGAAATAGATCGAATTTAGTATCATAGATAAATGATTTTTTAATAAAGAAATAATCCAGACGCACAAACTTTTTATGAGGACAGGAGAAAAATGTGAACCCAGGAGATGGTAATTTTTTTTCATAGACTACATCAACTAAACCATGGTCCAAAACCAATGAACGGAAAGCCTTAAATGATTTCTTTTTAGACCCTTGGTAACTAAAGAAGTCGCATATATCCATATTAGAATCTAAATGAAGATTAAAATCCCCGCAGAGTATTAGTGATGAGGACCAGTTGGCTAATTCCAAGTTCAGAAGGTCCAGAATGGATGGATCATCTACATTTGGAGCATAGACAGCACAAACAGTCCATACTATATTGTTAATTCTAAACTCTGTAATTGCCCATCTACCGTATTGGTCTGCTTTATGCCGGATCAGAGTACCCAAGCCTTTCCTAAATAGAATTGCAACTCCTTTTGTTGTTGACCCTTGTGATGTACAGACAGCTAAATTCATGCCTAAGTCTTTATATAAATGTCTTTCCTTCCACGTAATATGTGATTCCTGGATACAGAGTATATCAGGTTTCATGGACTGTATGATTTGTGCCGCAATCCCTCTCTTTTTTTTATTATTCAACCCAGATATATTCCATGAGCAGATTCGTAGTTTTCCCATTTAAATTAAAAAGTTTCCTCCCCCCTCACTTCCCAGGTGAGAGATCATGCAAGACAATATATAAGTAAATACAATCAAACGATACCTCCAATATATCACCATGTCAGAGAGATTTAAGAACAAAATGAAAGCTAGAAAAATAATCACGAATGCCAAAAAAGAAGTCCTTCTGCTTTACTCAGCCTGAGCCCACCCCCCCCCCCACCCCCCAAAGCTATCAGGGCAGAGGGACTTAATAGTTCCTCGCATTGATGATGTGATGAGCGCTAAGTGGTTCTCATCGTATGGCTCTATTCCATGATTATTGCTCCTTTCTGAAAGTCATTTCAGATTCAGCATATCTGAAAATATTATTCAATATTAAATGAAAAAAAAGAACAGCTAAGCAGTCTATATCATTCATTTGCTGAGCCTTTTGTCAATTTCTACAAGCCTGTAGAGACACAGAAAGGAAAACAGAGAAAAAAAGAACTTACACTATATTGAATTCTTATTTCATTCTTATTACATTGGAACATGTCTAGTCGGTGAGCCGCTATAGTCCATACTTAATCAGAAAAAAAAAGAATTCCCCCCCCCCCCCAAAGATAGCCGAGGATAGCTATTGTATTTTTCCCCCTCATATAGACATTAGAAACTCTTTGGCTGCTCCCTCTGAAGTGAAAAAATAGGAGCGCTCCTTATAAATTACTTTAAGTTTGGCAGGGTTTAAGAGAAATGCCTGCGCTCCTTTCGCTTGGAATAGAGGAATAAGCTGTCGAAGCTGCCATCGTAGTTGAACTGTAGCGTGGCAGTAATCGGGGCGCACGAAGAATTCCACATCTTTAGCCTTGCGCTTTCTGTTAGGTCTTGCCAGATCGTAGAGGGCTTCTCTAGCCAAGAAGTTGTTTAATGAGATCAAAATAGCTCGTGGTTTGAGAGCTGAATCTTGTCGTGTTATCTGAAACGGAAATCTATGGGCCCTTTGAATTTCAATCTCCCATTTCCACTGAGTTAACTCTGGGAAGGCATCTGAAAATAAGTCTATCACATATTGTCGTGGATTTGAATCTTCCTTCCCTTCCGGCACACCTAAGACTCGGAGATTATTGCGGCGTGATCTATTTTCTAAATCCACGAGTTTCCAGTTGATCTCCTCTTTCAAGCCCTCCATTGATTTTAATTGAGAGCTCTGTTGAACCATTGAATCTTCTATTTGCGATATTCTATTTTCTGTCTCAGTAACTCTGACGACCGTATCGTTAGAAATTTTCATCACTTTTCTCAGGTTGTTTTGTAGTTTTCTCACAGCTCCCTGAGTTCGGAGATTTTCGGCTTTAGTTTCCTCTCTATGATGTAACATCACTTGATAAAGAACTTCCAATGTTATCTCGGGTGATTCAATAGGTGATTTATTAGTTTCTGGTGTAGTGGCGGTAGGAGGTGAGATAGGTCTGTTAGGGCCCTGCATAGTGGCATTAGGATTCTCCTCATCTTCTTCCTCCCCCATTCAGGTCTGTTAGGGGACTCCTCAGGATCCGAGTCTTCAAGATTACTTAGCTCCTCTTGTCCTGGATCTGAGAAGGATTTTTCATGCTCCTGCAATGAACCCCCATCTCTCGCCAAATCTTCTGTACTATCCGAATCTAGTGCTTGTGAGAGGTCAGTCATAGAATAAAAATTGCCAGCAGAGTCTATAGATTCCGTGTCTTCACCTCTGGTCTCAGTAGCTACCAGTGTCTTTTCTATTGGATCACGACTTTGCTCAATGGTGGCTACTTCTTTGACAGAGCTTTCAGTCACGTATAGTTGCTTATCTAAAATTTTTAAATTGAGGTCTGAGTTGACCGTTTTTTTTCTAAACATGACTGGAATTTTTGGTATAGCTCCTAGCCTACAACTCCCAGAATTCACCTAATTCGTATCTTCAGCCCTGGCGATATTAGAAACTGCTATTGGTAATTCCGAAGGAGTAGGCTGTGAAGTAGTATGTAAATGGCCTTCAATCAGAGTCATATTGGTAAGTGCAGCATCTGAATTTGATAGAATGTTCGTACTCACAGTAGTAAACGAGAGATTAGTTACAGATACTGCCCCCGCATGCTGGTTCGTCTCATGTGCAGCCGCGGTGACTGCTCTCGTTTTCGGCTTCTGCTGCCTCTGTGCTCCCGTCGGATTCTTCGGTGCCATTGAAGCAGGAGAAATTTCCGACGCTGATGCAGAGTCTCTTAGATGTTTCTTCCGTGGTTGCCGAGCGTACTCCGCAAGGTGCGAGCGTCCCATCCGGGATTGGAGCCGGCGTGTACCACAGATAGCCGGTTCAATCGCTCCCAATGTATCCCTGGGTGAGAGCGGTGAGAGCGGAGGAGTTGGGCGTAGCCACGCCGAATGAAGAGTACGAGTGTAACTCTTCCAAAGATCCAGGCGCATAGCCGTACACTCTCTCCGTAGACTCCAGCCGCAGTAAAAAGCAGTAAATGTAAGTAAGTAGCAGTCCCCAACAAGTAGCAGCACAAAGTTTTTAAGTTCTTTAAGAAATCAGCGTGCGTGAAACAGAGCCACACGAGAGCTCCAGTTCAGCGTCTCCTTACTCGGACTCGCCGTCCGCCATCTTGCCCCCATATGTATATAGTTCATGAGAAAATATTTGTACTTATTTAAAAAACATAAATTACAAATTACTTTTAAAAATTTCTCGATTTTTTCCCATGGGGAGATCTCTCTGGCTGAGTTTGTCACCCCTATGGCAGACGTGTGCCAACTCGGAAGGACATAAAATACAGTTGTAAAGGTACTTCTAGTAACTTAACTGTCAGAAATACCATTGTGCAAACCTTAGTGTAAATATTCATTCTGAAAAAGAGAATAGTAAAATGTGAGGTACATCTACGTATTGGGGTAAATATAGACATGAGTAAATATACATGTGTAAATGTACCTTTGTGAATCAGGCCTTAAGACTTGGCAAGCTACTCACAGGTGGACCTAGGGATCTTGAGAGCTCTACGAACGGGCACATTAACATCACCCAGGCTGTTTGTAGTCTCCTCCAAAATTATTTAAAGTGTTATAAAAAAGCAAAACTACATTAAAAACGTATTTATATAACATGCATTGGCAAGGGCAATAGGTCAAACCTTGCAATTGCATTACCCTACCTTTTGGCTTTGCCATTGCTTGTTGCTGATGATATTCTGTTTTGACAAAAAGGAAAAACATGGCTGTTTCCTAATGCAAAAAAGTATCAGCAAAAACAACAGGTGGAGTAAAACGAATGGATTCACATGCATGCATGTTAGTCATGACGCTTATGACAGCTAGAGCACAAACCCACATGAACCATGACTTATGCCCTCGAATGCATCACTGTGCATGTCAGGATGCTGTGGTCATTTTGTTTTTAATTTAATTTGCCTTTGTAAGGTGGGGACGCCCATCTTTGAGTGGAAAATTGAAAAATCATAAAAAGTGCACCCAAGTATATATTTTTAGGTCGAGCTATTAAATCCCGCAGGGATTAATTAGCTCGACCCTATAGCAGGGGAACAAACTCTCTTGACCAAGCGGATTTCTCTGCGGATTTTTCACAATGCATGTTAACTCTTGAAGCGTGACGCTTCTCCAGCGCGCGCTTGGCCTCGCACACCACATCAAAGGCTTCTGCTCCCCCTCACTCACACCCCATCCCCATATGTTCCTTCCCTCCCTCCCACTCCCTGGCTCCCCCGCCCCCCCCCCCCCACCAGGCTCTTGAAGCGCGACGCTTCCCCAGCGCTTCCCTCCCACTCGCTCACTCCCCTTCTCCCCCGCCCCCACCCCCATCCGACTTGTTTCACTTGCATGTGCCTCAGCTGTTTCAGGGTCTCATGTAAACTCGCGCTGTGTCTCTTGGGGTTCTGGAAGTTTTTTAAAGCCAGACAGATGGGCCTATTTGCTACTCTAAATATTTGTGTGAATGTTTTCCAGAAGAGGGAGTCATTTGCCAACGAATTAATGTCCGTCGCCTTTCCTCACCAACTTGTTTCCGTCTCGAACGCCACAATGTCGGCACTTCCCTTTCACAGGTTTGTTTGATGTTAACCAAAAATGTGCCCCTTATCATCTGCAATGAAGCCCTAAACAGGACGCTGGACAAGGTTACTATAAGCGCTGAAGAGCACTTCGGGCCGGTGCCCAGGGGACTAATTCACCACAGTTAAAATGGTGCGTCAAGGTGATTAGGAACTGGTCTAAAAAAAACATATACGATGTTTATTTATACTTGATCTGTCTTGTTTTAACTGGTATACTTCACATTATTTCTTAGTTTTAAAAAGCACAATGGGTTCCCTGCTTTTAAGCGTCAAGTAGAATTTATTTTCAACAAATTAAAAGTGAAAACTAATCTGACATGTCACCTTATCCGTGCGAACTGTTACCAATGTCGACATGTTAGCGGATTTTACGTGACAATATCATACATGCCCACAGTGTTAATGGAAATAAAGTGACTGTAAGTGAAAGCCCGATCCTTACGGCAGGCACCTTGAGTAGCCCGCGTTAACAATATTAAATGCTTGGTTATTCGCCGCTGACAAGTTGCATCATTCTCACGCTCACCTGGCACTGTTTGGGAAAGCGCCTTGAATCTGAGTTAGGCGCTTTTAGATCTGATCGGTTGTGATCGGAGGGGGAGAGAGCTCGATCCAGACTGGTGAACCCGTGTGCGTACAGAGTTTAACTTAGATTCAGTTTATACATTAAAGCATCCACGTCAAACCCTTTCACAAATGACACGTCACTCTTATCTCCGTAGTGCTTTGCTTTCTTTACTTTGTAAAGAAATTAAGCGAAGGCGCTGAAAAAAAAACATTTCAGTTAAGTCAACGTTAAATAACAACACTCCCCCAAAATTTTTTTTAACTAAAACTTTTAAAACTGAATATCTGCCCAGTTGTTGCAAAATATGATCAGAAAAGCGGATGTTTCTTTTTGCAGGTGCACACATATACAGATGGATGGAACAGTGCTTGTTTGGACTTTGATTGTGCCACTGCCGCTTTTACAGCTTTCAAATCATACATATTTTTAGGTCGAGCAGACCTACATTCAATGCGTAAGCATTGATTGTGTCTGCTTTAGACCTATTGTCACCCGTATTTAGGAATGAAGACACGAGTCAGACGCGCGCTTTTGCAGTCTCAGTTTTGACCGAGGAGCACACACACACACTCCGGTTTCCAGGAGTCCTTAAACTCTAGGGTTACTCATACAGTTGATCTACCTGGCGCAACATTCAGTAAGTGGCGCAGTTATGCGCATTCGGATACTTATGTTATTGTCCACAGGCACAATATGTTTACAGTGCACAACCCCCTCTCACCTCCTGCTGCGGGCCCGGCCGGGGATGCTGCTGCTGCCGGGCCTCGGACTCGCTGACCAGCGAGGTCTTGAGCTTGGCCAGGTCGCGTTCCGTCAGGCCCCGGCTCTCCCGGCTCTTCTCCTCCTGCTCGCCCTCCTCCTTGAAGGAGATCATCTCGTCGTTGGCCCTCAGGTCATCGCCACCGCCGCTGCTGAGCTGGGGCATGGTGACGGCCGGGGGGGGCACCGGGTTGGAAGAGGCCCCTGAGGGTGGACTGGAAGGGTCCGGGGGGGGGGGGTCAAACACTAGAGGGGACGAGGTGCGGGGCTCCCTGAGGACCCTAATGCAGGTACCTTAGAGGGGGCTCTGGATCCTTAGTGGGGGCGGGGGCCCTCCATGTGCTCGGGCGTTACTTTGGGGGAGGGGGTCGTTTCCTGCTCTGTCTGGCGAGGGTAGTTTTCTTCCCTGGTTGGGGGTGGGGGGTGCTGGGAAGAGTGTTGTTCTTTCCTTGCTCTTGGTGGAAGCGGTGCGGACTCCCCTCTTCTGTTCTCCAGGTGGGGGCTGCTCCCCACGCTCTGCCCCGGGCTCTGCTTCTCTTGGGGCGGGGAGCTCCTCCCTCTCTCGGTGGTGTGCCGGTCGGGGGTCTCCGGTGTCCCCGGAGCAGGGCTCTACGCTGGCTCCAAACTTTCCCTGCGCCGGCTCTGCTACTGGGAGTCTCTAGGCGCCGGAGCGTGTGAGCTGCTGAGAGCACAGGGGGCGGGGCCACGACTTCAAAGCACGCCGTCGCTGATTGACAAGGAGCGCCGCGGGGAGCAGCGCATTCTTAAAGGGCCAGGAGCCGATCGAGCAGCATGCACAATGCACTGGAGAAACGCTGGGCATCCAGGCACCAATCACTCATCCTCCATGCCGGGAGACCCAAGCTCAGTGTGTGGTGGTGTGTCCCACCGCACCTTCCTGCTTCTCTTGCTGAAACCCACACAGCCGGGGGAGGGGGGTTAAGGGGAGTCTCGGGTATTCTTAGGAAGAGGGACTTTGTGTTTTTTTTATTTTCTATATACCTGTGCAGTGTGATCCCATGCAGTCCTTAATTTGTAAAAAAAAAAAATAAATAAGTGACCGGGCTTTCGTCAGGAGGCCACTGCAGCTTTCATCAGTGCCCCAGCCAGAGCTGCAAATGATAGTAACAACACAAATAACCATTACACTCCCCTAAGCGTGACAATTGCCACTATTTCTAGCCTCAAAAGCTATAAGAATGACTTTGGGAGAAGGTACTAGTAATTCACCACCACATCACTCACAGACACCACCACATAACTCACAAACACCACCACATCACTCAGGGACACCACCACATCACTCAGGGACACCACCACATCACTCGGGGACACCACCACATCACTCGGGGACACCACCACATCACTTGGGGACACCATCACATCACTCGGGGACACCACAACATCACTCAGGGCACCACCACATCACTCAGGGACACCACCATATGACTCAGGGACACCACCACATCACTCACAGACACCACCACACCACCACATCACTCTGGGGCACCACCATATGACTCAGGGACACCACCACATCACTCACAGACACCACCACACCACCACATCACTCTGGGACACCACCACAACACTCTGGGACACCACCACATCACTCTGGGACACCACCACATCACTCACAGACACCACCACATCACTCGGGGACACCACCACATCACTCACAGACACCACCACATCATTACAAATGCTATAGGTGTCACATTTGCGAAAGTTAAAACTATTGGCATTGTAAATGACAAAGCTATTAATTTCGCTATTTTCAAAACCAACACATAAATAAAAAAATTGTCATGTACAATACCAATAGCTCAAATTTTCCTAATGCGAGACCTATTGCATTGCAAATGCTTGTTTTAATTCTGTGACTGAGTCATTAAATGCTTTCAATTCTTCAACTAGGCTGGGCTATGAGATGGTTTGAAAAGATAGAGTTTGCGCACACAAAGAATAGGTTGCATTAAAAAAAATATTTGTGGTCTGACATGAGGGCTTTGTGCTCCTGTCATGCAGTGCAGGGCACTGCTGTTTGTGCTTGGGACATCTCGACATATTTACTGCCCTCCCCTCCCCTCTTTCCAGGCCAGACCAGGCACAAAGGGAACCAGGTAATAAATCACCATCAGGTGCTCGAAAGATGACCGCAGATAAACCTTGCAGAGGCCAGGCACTACCTGAGACGACTGAAGCTCTTTCCCATCACTTCACTGCCAGTAAACACCCGGGGGCTTGTTTTCATACAAAACAAAACGCCCTTGAAGCAACATCATGAACCAATGGCACATGGAACAAACCTACTCCTATCACAGCTTATAATACACTTTAGGTGTCGGAGTATTGTAATGCAACTTCGATGCATCCAAAACCCAAACTTAACAAGAACTGACAATGCCAACTGTCTGAACACCTTTCAGAGGGCCGCAGGCATGCAGGGGCTACTATACTAGCCCAACCATTGGGGTTGAGGCCTTTTATTCCTTATGTTTCAGAGCCAGATCGACTATGTCACCAGAGCACTTGACTTTCAGTGGAGAGGGTGGGATGGAGGCGGAACAGGCTCACAATTCAAAATATGTTCGACAGTAACAATAAATGAGTGTCCCGCTTGATCTCACTCATGGCACAAATATGAGATTTTGCAACACTTTTTTAATCACTCTGAGCACGCACTATAGTTTACCTTGACTTGATGTAATTTCACGTTCTTCATGGGCAGCTGCCCAGTGCTAAACAATGCTGACAGTGCATGGCAAAGTCGTGCGGTCTGAACAAACATATTAAGTATAATAAGTTGTTGTAATTGGTATTGGTTTCTCCTTTTTTAAGAAAATGTTAGTTTCTATTTTTGAATGTGTGTGTCTAAGGTTATTTTATGCTGATAGGAGGTCTGCCACTTTGTCACAAGGATGTTGTCATCAGTGATGTCATTTGAGATGTCATCAGTGATGTCATGAGTGATGTCACTGACCATGTCATGAGTGATGTAATATGGGACGTCATCAGCAGTGCATTGCACGCGCAAGTTATAGTGAGTCCAACTAACTATAACGTGGGAATTTCAATGGTTTTATGCGAGTAAAATTTCCACCTAACTATAACTGGTGTGAAACCTATGGTTTTTTCAGTGAATTTAATAGGTTTTTTAAATGCTAATTCCTAACTATAACTGGTGTGAAACCTATGGTTTTTTTCAGTGAATATATATCATTTCTATGGCAAAATGAAACCCCTCATTTTGTTCCTTTTCTTATTAAATGTATTAAGTGTTACCACTTTATTCCAATCAAGATGACTTCAGGTGTGCCATACTTTTGTCATAAGTAAGACTGTTAGCGTTCTAGTTATTCTTTAGAACACTCTGGGACATTCTGTCATTGGGCTATAGTTGGGCTACATCTGGCTGATATTTGGGCTACATTTGGGCTCTTTTGTCTCTGGTGGCCATCTTGGGAGACTGCATATCAGAATTTTTTTAATGAAATATAAGAGGATTTGAGAAGTCACTCAAAATGTGCCCTAATTTTTCTTTCTTCAGCACTAATCATAATTTCTATGGCAAAATGAACCCCCTCATTTTGTTCCTTTGCAAATTAAATGTTTTAAGTGTTAACACTTTATTCCAATCAAGATGACTTCAGGTGTGCCATACTTTTGTCATAAGTAAGACTGTTAGCGCTCTAGTTGTTCTTTAGAACACTCTGGGACATTCTGTCATTGGGCTATAGTTGGGCTACATCTGGCTGATATTTGGGCTACATTTGTTTTTTTTTGTCTCTGGTGGCCATCTTTGGGCTACATTGGGCTACATTTGGGCTCTAACATATATAGCCCAATGTAGCCCAATATATATTTTTTCAAAGTTAATTTTCGTAAAAACCACTGGAGCACATATCTTGAGACATAGCAAAGGCACATCGGGCTACCAGTCCCTACAATTTTGCCAAGTTTGGTGGAAATCCATTCAGCCGTTCGGGCTAAAAGTGAGGTCGACCGCCCTATGGAAATTAACATGGGGAAAACACATTTTGGAACCCCCCTTTTATCTCGGCCCCCGCTTGACGAATCCCCCCGAAACTTTCAGGGAAGGACCGGAGCTCCGCGAGGCAAATTTGAGGACATTTGCAGGCAGATTCGTCAACTGGCGCCAAAGTTATTCTTAATAGAATTTTGAGATTTTGCATTGAAAAAAATCCTAACTATAACTACCTACTGGCGACCGCCAGTAGGTAATATATATGTATGTGTGTATATGTATGTATATATATATATATATATATATATATATATACATATATACATATGTATATATATATATATATATATATATATATATATATATATATATATATATATATATATATATATATATATATATATATATATAAGAAAAAGAGAAACGCTTCTTCCGGGGTGCTGGGACCCATGGGAGTTGGCGCAAATACCGGCGAAGCAGTCCGGTTGAACAGTATCCAAGGAAAACCAAGTTCGTTTTGGGCTCTCAGGTAATCAGACAAAAGATTCCAAAGTGTAATATAAGCAGTTTATTACACTGCTTATATTACACTTTGGAATCTTTTGTCTGATTACCTGAGAGCGCAAAACGAACTTGGTTTTCCTTGGATATATATATATATACACACACCAAGGTACCTATTTGCGGAGAGGGTTAGTTTTTCAAATATTCAAAGTCTATACATACTTACCTTTCAATATTTTGGTCTGCAATATCTGGTCAGGATATTGTGATTACTCTAAATTCTTTCTTCGATATTCCAGACCCACACCCACTGTGAGATGATATCGATCTACTGTGAAAACTATGTTTGAGCTACCTTTCTAGTAAATCCCTCCATGAACTTAAATTGCAGTAATCCGTTTCATCAATATTACATGAACCATTATAACTTGTTCTTTTGTGACTATAGGGAATGAAAAAATGCTTGCTAAATTTTTACAACTCGTCTCATTTTGTTGTGATCTCATACCTTACAATAGTGATATGTTTCTGTGTTTTTCTCATACTAGGAGAACGGCCTCTTGCTCGGATCTCCTGCAAATTAAACCTTCTATGCACACTTGCATGTACAACCACCTTTCATAGGTTGCTTGTTTTGATGTTTTTCCTTTTTTACTCAAATTACACGCTAGAGACGCGAAGCATACTTATTTATTCTGCCAGGCTCGATTTGAAGGTTTACTGAAATACCCTGAAGCTTGTTGAAAGTCATTGACTATCCTAGCTTTTATTCGACATACGACCTCAAGGGAAAATTCATTTCCCACGTTGTCGTGTGTTGAAATCCCCCCTACCTAGCCCCACCGCTCTTACCTGCACAGGCCGCGGCAGCAAGTACAGCTATTGGATCTTCACCATCGTATTGATTCATCTTTTGTGGTTGGATTGATATCATTCAGAGTGGAACTTTTAGACATTAATCTCGTATTTATTCATTACTGAAACGTGATTTACAAGATTAATATTGTTAAGGAACTTTATGACTTGTACCCTTTTAAACAATATCTATCGAATATATTGACTTTCATATGTATGCAGCTTTTCTTTTCTCATTTTTGAGGATGCTATTGCATTACGAACTACTTGTTTGATTGAGTTAAAAACATTCTATGTTTTCATCTTTTGGGACAAGCAGTTGAAGCAGAACATTCAAAATATTTCCTTTTTATAAGTGATTCCCTTGTCAGCTCGTTACCTTTCAATATAGTTTTGTTGCATGGGCCACTTGGCGGGCTGCCGGCCTTTGCTGTGAGTTGTACCTAGAATGGCACAGTGGTCTCTTTCATGTCTGGCTCATGGCTCACGGCCTTCAAAGCAGCTTCCCACATTGCACCAAACAATCTCCTCCCCTGGAAACACCAGAATTCCAGAAATCCCAATGGTGCTCAGTAGCGATGCTCTTAGATATATGGCATATGGTCTCCCTGGGACTGTGAGAAGTACATATATCTGTATAGTTTCATTAACTCCTTAACTGCGGCGCAAATTCCGCCACGGTGCAGGAGTTCTGTTAAGTGGGCGGGGCCGCGTCGGCCAACGGACGTGCCCAGCACTACCGAGGTAGTGCTCCCAATGGCCGTTGGCCGACGCGCGCACGCAACGTGTTAACATAGCCGTAAACAGGAACATACCATGAGGGTAATTTTCAACCATTCCTCCTTTTCCATCCATCAGCACCATCCATGTTGTGACTTGCAGATTCACTTTTCCCATTCTAATTATTGGCCTACATGCTGAGCATGCTTAGTGTGTACTTGGCTAAGAAACAATGCAGCATGTTTACAACAAAATGGCACAGCGCAAAGCTGCAAGCAATTTAGCAGCGCCAAGCTGCGTCATTCTAAAAATGCAGGGATGTACTGTATTGACAAGAATACGACGCACCCATACGTTTTCCCTTGCGCCGGCGCTATAAAAGTTGCCTATCGCCAGCGCAGGCACCCTTGCACCATGTTACAAGGGTGCCTGCCTTGTGTGGATGATTGTGTTTGTACAGGAAGGGACACCGTCCTGCACAAAAACAACCATTAATGTCGTTTTGCTCCTTCTATGTGGGCTGCAGAATGCAGCACACACAGAAAGAGCAAAAAACGAGTAGAAATAAAAGTATTTCTCCTCGTTGCACCACTCCAAAGTCTCCTTTTCAAAGCCGTTAGTTATTGGCGCTGCCTCAGATTTACATATCCTTGTAAAACTGGGGCAGTGTCAAAAAGCAGTGGGTGTTACGTGGGTACGCCCACAGCAACACCTGTTACCCATTTGCCGAGGAAAACTGCCGGGAGGAGGCCCATATTTACAAGGCGGTAGTAGTAAAGCTTTATTTCGATATAGAAACATATCATAAAAGCAAAACAAGACAGCATAAAAACAATGGTCGAAACAAAGCAATTTACAATTCATATTATCATTAAAAACATTTCATATTTACACGAGATAATCTTAAAATTTATGAAAAATGAAAAAGGGACACTTTACTGTATCGTCAGTTGTTTAGCAGATCTTATGCGCCAAGCCCAGCCTAGGAATTTAGCCAAACAAATGGCAAAAAAGGGTCTTGTATCTGAGAGCAGTATTCTTATAGCTTCCAGATGTGAGCGAGTTCCCAGGCTCCTACAAAGAGGCTTCAACCACCTCCGTCTAGGGGCCATATAGACTCGACACTCAAATAGAAAGTGTGCGACAGATTCAATTTTTAGCTCGCAAAATGGGCAATAGGGTACAGTTTGCAGTGGTGGTTTCCAGGTAGAGGTAAACTGACATAAAGGTAAGACCCCAACCCTGAATTTAAAATATAATGCCCTATCATGTGAACTGTGAATCAAGTCCAAATATGGTTCTCTGGAGGGAATATCTTTAACCATCAAGAAGTTGGCAACAGATCTTGGGTGATTTGATTTACCAAGTCTCTCGTTATCCACCCAAGACCAGTAAGCCTTCTTCAGTTCTTGTTTAAGAGGTGCTGTTTTATTTTCCCACGCAGCTCCCAGACCGAGCTTGTATAATGCCCTCTTGACCTCTCTGAGCCAGGCGATCTTATGCCAGCCAGGTAAGGACAGTACATCTTTTAGGGCGTCTGCATAGCTGTGGAGTTCGGGGACGTTCCAAATTCTAGACCAAAGTAGTAAGGGGCGTAATTTAGCTTGCTCGCAGATTGGACGAGTACCTGCGTCCAGCAAGAGGGGGATTGTGGGGGTGCTCTGGGGTAGCCTCATCAGATCTTTGTGAAATTTATTTTCTAGGTGGGCCAAAGTATCCACTCTCTGGGTACCCCAAAGTTCTGCGCCATACAGTGCTGCACTCACAACCCTACCCCTATAAATATCAAGAAGTGCCCCAATAGGTTTTATGGGGGAAGCACGCTGCTCTTTAAGTAAAGCACCAACAACCCTCTTATGGGTTAGAAACACTTTTTGGTGATGGGCCTTCCAGCTCATACTATCACAAAGACGTATGCCTAGATAGTCAAATTCTTTGACCCGTTCTAATGTGACAGAGTCTAGAGTGGGGGGTTTAACAGATTTCTTAGGGGGGTTGAGGACAAGAAATTTGGTCTTGCCAATATTTATGGCCAGTCCCTTGGTGTCACAGAAGGCCTTGAAGCTGGAAAGTAGTGACTGTATGCCTGCAGGTGATTTCGAAATCAGGAGGGTGTCGTCCGCAAACAGGAGCGTCGGGATTTTCCTTCCAGCCAGGGATGGTGCATCTGCAGGATGTTGAAGAAGGTGCTCCACCACTCCATTGACGTAAAGCGAAAACAGAGTGGGGGCAAGCACACACCCCTGGCGGACGCCCCTGTCTACTGGAATACACGGGGTTTTTTCTCCCTGGGCACCCCATCTGATTTGGGCAAGGTTGTTTTCGTGGAATTTTATCAGCAAGGCCAACAAATAGGGAGGTAGACCTAACTCGTCAAGGACCTTCCACAATAATGCTCTTGGAACCAGGTCGAAGGCTGTTTTTAAGTCTATGAAGACTAAGTATAAGCTGCCCCCTCCTAGCACCACTACCTTCCAATAGAGCATTAAAAGGCGGAATGTCTGCTCGACGGTGCCTGTCCCTGATCTAAAACCCGCTTGGAAATCAGACAATATCTGATTTTCATCCACCCACTCCAGAATCCTGCCCAATACCACTTTCCCCGCTACCTTTTGCGTCGAATCCAGCAAACTGATGGGGCGGTAATTGGCTGGGTCTTCCCTGCTACCCTTCTTGAAAATGGGGACTACTTCAGCGCCCCTCCAAGAGTCAGGGAAAGACCCCCCCCCAACATAACCTCATTAAGAAGAGCAGCAATTAATCTGCTCCAAAATGGGGGATTATTTTTTATCAGGTCGCCCGGGATCCCATCAGGTCCTGCCGCTTTGTTAGAAACAGTACACCTAATTGCCTTCTCTACTTCCAAGGTGGTAAATAGGACTTCATTTGGTGGGAGATCTGTGGAACTGAGCCTTGGGAGCGGGTCTGGTTGCGGAGGCCCTGTCTGAGCCGAATACAATTTCGAAAAGTGGGCAAACCAGGCAACACCAGGGATATTACAAGTCAGTTGTTGATCAATGGGCTTGTCTCTTGATCTTAGCAAGTCCCAGAACCCCTTAGCATCTTTCCTTGTGCTCGCCTCCGTTAGGTCACACCAAAAGTTGAAATCATATGTCCGCTTGGCCTCAGTCACAGTTTTCCTATAAAGTTTCCTTGCAGACCTGATGGTAGCTTTGTCTTTTCCTTTTACTGCAGCAACAAGATCACCCTTAGCAAGTCGACACTTGGCTGTGAACCACTTTTCACTTGTTCTCAGGGCCCCCTTTGAAGCAGTTCTGGAGCTGGGTTTGGGAATGATAAACAGCCCACTTAGTGCCGTTACAGTCTCCGTAAATAACGATAAAAACATCTTGCTATCGCTATTCGTGCTATCAAGCCTAGATTCAGCCTCTAGTAAGATGGTTTCAGCTTGTGACATCCTAGCCTCATCCGCTGAGACTCTTGCCCATTTAAGACGTCTGCCACAGTTTGAGGGAAGAATCTCATGTGAAGCTTTCCATAACTGATTAGTGGTTTCTTGAGACCCAGTTTGCCAGGGGACAGAAATGGTTAAAGCGAGAGGGTTGTGGTCGCTGTCACAGGTCTCTATAACCTCCATGTCTTGATGATATGGCCAGAGGTTATAGTTGAGCATAACAAAGTCAATTCTGGATGAGTGGCCCGTCCTATTGTATGTATGGGCACCCATGGGATCTGATTTAGAACGCCCATTCGTTGCTCTCAAGTTATACTCCATGCAAAGAGCATTTATATCGATCGCCATTTGTGTCCATTTAGGGATCGGTTCGAGGTTCAAAATAGGGATGCCCCTCCTGTTATCCTCATCGTTGGTATCCAGAATATCTTCTTTGGCTAAAGGCTCAAAACAGCATTGGGAACAAGACATTGTAATGTGGCACTAAGGATATTACTTTCAGACACTCGCACATTTTACGCATGCGCCACCTCGAAGTATCTTGGGTGGGCATGGCGGATTCGGTCAAAAAGACTTAGACAAATTGTTTAATCATGTTTTTACCTTTGTGGTCTGTTTCATAAACATACCTTTTTAGGTAATTTATATATTCTTCCCCTAAAAAATAATAGTAAAAATTGCAGATTTACATCATGCAAGGGGTCTTTTATACGTTTTATCCTTAATGCTTTGAAAAGAATTTTATATGTATGTATGCTTTTCAAGATATTTTTTATGTCGAAATAAAGCCTTTTTGACTTGACTTGACTTGAAAATAGGGATGCCCCTCCTGTTATCCTCATCGTTGGTATCCAGAATATCTTCTTTGGCTAAAGGCTCAAAACAGCAATTAAAATCGCCTGCCAGCAGGACGAGAGAGTCGGCGTCACAGGCAGACAGGTAGTTACTTAGGCCTAAAGAGTTTAGAGATCCTCCGTTCCTATTGCCCCTTAAGTAGAGATTAAATAGTTCTAGTTTCCTTCCCCCTTTGTAGTGCACTGTTAGCCATTGAAGGTCAGGTGTTTCGGTGGTCCTTTGAGAAACACTGAGGTCTAGTGCTATGTTGATCCAGATGAGAAGACCACCGGATGGGCGTCCTTTAGAACCTTGGTGACATACAGCCGGAACATAGAAGGTCGAAAACCCCACTCTATGTCTAGGTTCCTGGCACCATGTTTCCTGTAGCAAGCAAATGTCATAGGGTGCCAGGAAGGTGTTCCATTCCGGGTTATCAAAGTTACGTGCAAGGCCAGCCACATTCCAGCTTAAGACCCTCAGTGAAGAATCGCCTGGGGAGGCAACTCTATCAGGCAGGTCGATCTCCATTGGATTAGATTGTACTGGAGGAGGGGGGATCGGACAGGGGCTGTCTGGCCTCGTTTCCACTCTTTTGCAATCTAAAATGGCAATTTTGATCGGTTCCATGGCCCGGGGCAAGAGAGTCAGAAGCCCGGCTTGGCTAGTTGGAGGGCCGTTGGTTGGATTTCCAATTATGTCTGTAACATGTGGAGACGATGCTTTTTCTAGTTGTGGGCATGCTGGGAACATAGAAAGTCAATCGACCTCCTCCAGGTCTCCAAATCTATTGTAGGTTGAAAGGCCATTCCAGTGTAAAAGAGTATTCTTTTGCCTCATGGGATGGGTGTTCCATGGGTGGTGCTGCACCAAGGACCAGTTATCCGCTTGGGTATGCACTTGGCGTGGGGGGTAAAAATAGGATAGCGGCCTTGGTATGACTAAAGAATCTTCACTAGTTGGCCAGGAACAGATATGGTGCGCCGTATGTGGGTCTTCAAAAGTTACAACTACACAGTCCCCTTGCTTAGATTTCTTGGTTGGGCCCACCCAGGGTATTCTACGGACCATCATTACTCGGCTTCTTTTGCCATTGGGAATCGGTCTGTTGACGTTAAGCCAGTGCATAGTTTTATTTTTCAATGACCAGTGGTTTTCGTGTTGGTCAGTGCCAATCACAGGGACGCCTGTCAACACGACCACATAGTCATTGGCCTCTGGTGGAAGGTCTATATAGCCTCCTCTAAAATTTTCTTTTGGACGAGGACCCTGGGTTTCGGCAGGCTGGGGTCTGGCGGATGCTACCAGGTTTGGATTTACTTTTCCAGGCTTAGAGTTCCGTGTGGGGATCTGCGGTTTGGTAGCCTGAGGTTTAGCGGTTATGGAAACTTGATCCACAGCCACAGTCCTCGGCTTAGGAACAGGCCTTACAGCAACAGGTACTGGTGGGGGGTGCTGCTCAGCTTGCAAAACAGGGGCTGGCGAAAGTGGGTCAGATAAGGACACGCCCTGGTTTTCGAGACTTCTCAGGCCAAGAGTGGCCAGAGCAATAATGCTCTTCTCCATCTCGAGTAGATTGTTTTCTATCCTAGACAATCTTAAGTCGAGTGGTGAGAGAAGTTTTTTTAATGTTTCCCAGACTTGATCTATAAATTCCTTATCATTCCTTCCCTGGTCTTGTACCTGCGCCCCCTCGTCTACTGGGGTGGTGTTGGCTGGACCCTCTCCCATACTTTGGCATACTGACTGTGTGCTCGAGGAACCCTCAGGTAAAGCATTACATGCCTGAGTGTTGGTCATTGTGAGCTGGTGGGAGACTGCGACCTTTGCCTTTTTACGAGAGTAGGCTGAGCGTGATTGGCGTTTTCTTTTGGGTTGTGCACCACTAACACGGGAAGTAGTTGGGAATACTTGGGAAAGGGGATTAAGGGTGGGGGTCTGGGCCTGAGAAGGTGCAGCGAAACTTAGCTCTTCTGTAATGCGTGATTGTTCTAAGGGCGGAGTGAGGGTGGAAGTAATCGGGGGCTGGTGTAAATCAACCTGGGTGGTAATACTATTTGGGCGGGCAGGGCATGCTGGAGTGACAGCAGAGGCTATATGTCCTAGGGATGATTTTTTCGAGAGGGCAATTACCTCGGACAGCCTACGTGCAGCTACCAATTCTAGGGATACCCGGGTTTGAAGTTTAGATATTTCTTCATCGATGGCTATATTTGTGCGGGTGATGAAGTCGTCCATAGGGCCACAGATTTGTGAACCACCTTTGGAGGCTTTGCTACGTGTCATCCTAGTACTCATGGTGCTTACGATGAGATCAGGGTCGTCACTCGACTTACTAACTAGGGAGCTTCAGTTTAAGCTAACCTGTCTCAGCACGATGATACAATAACAAGCAGGTTAGGAGCAATAAGGGGGGTGGGCCAGGGCCGTCCTCTGCCGTCCTCGAACGGCCTCAAACGGCCCGCTCTTAGCCCGGTCTTAGCCCGGTCTTCGCCCCGGCCGTTGCCCCGCGCGCGTCCCGCGTGCGCGTTGTCCACACAAGCTATGAAGGAAAAACAAGCGGAAGGGGCAGGAAGAGGACCAGCTGCGGCCGATCCACGCCGCTAGGAATGCTGGTCCTCGCAGTCCCGCCTCTACCCCTGTTGACCAGATGACAGCTTGCAAGGGGCGCGTTGGTGCTCAAAGCATGTGAAGGGAGGCAGAAAGGATGTTCCCCAGAGAGAGTCTAAGCCTACGAGCGGCGCCCGCGAAGCGGGGGCCGCGAGGCGTGGCGAAGTGGCCAGACAGCAACAACACAGGAACAGCGCTTCTTTGCAGGAAGGGTCCCAAGGCTCACTCACTCCACACAGATTTTAAAGAGGAGGAGGAGGGGGCGGGAAGAGGACCAGCTGCGGCCGATCCTCGCCGCTAGGAATGCTGGTCCTCGCAGTCCCGCCTCTACCCCTGTTGACCAGATGACAGCTTGCAAGGGGCGCGTTGGTGCTCAAAGCACGTGAAGGGAGGCAGAAAGGATGTTCCCCAGAGAGAGTCTAAGCCTACGAGCGGCTCCCGCGAAGCGGGGGCCGCGAGGCGTGGCGAAGTGGCCAGACAGCAACAACACAGGAACAGCGCTTCTTTGCAGGAAGGGTCCCAAGGCTCACTCACTCCACACAGATTTTAAAGAGGAGGAGGAGGGGGCGGGAAGAGGACCAACTGCGGCCGATCCACGCCGCTAGGAATGCTGGTCCTCGCAGTCCCGCCTCTACCCCTGTTGACCAGATGACAGCTTGCAAGGGGCGCGTTGGTACCAGATTCTTTTTATGGATGGCTGGTAGAGGGAGGTGGAGATGGGTGGCATGACACCAGGTTTGATATGACATAGGGAGCTGAGGCAGATGAAGTCCTCCTGAGTATGCCCACCCCCTTGAATCTTGTACAACTGCTTCCAACTCCTGTTGGAAGCAGGGTGTGATGACTTGCATGGGCCATTAAAGAAACGTATGATTGTTGATGGTTACAGTGACTAACTGGGGTGTTTTTCACCTTGGGGTTCTGACTGGCATCATAGACTACTGAAATGTATGTCTTGTTGGCTATTCTAGCCTTAGAGCCCTCTGTAGCGGGCTTTACTGGCCATTAAAGGCCCGCTCCAGCATTAAAGTGCCAAGGCGAGGGCCTTTATCAAGGGAGTGGGCCTTTAATGGCCGGTAGAGCTCGCTACAGAGGGTTCTAAGGCTATTAGAACATTCCGCCCCTTGAGGGCAGAATGTTCTAGTTAGTAAAAACAAAGGCCTCTCGGAGGCCGAGGGGCTTTAAATCCCCTCGGCTTCGAGAGACTTTTGTTCAAAGAAACAGCTGTGAAATGACAAAAACATTGGAATGTTGCTCTCCGTGCTTCTACCAGCCATTAAAAGCCCGGAGCACTTCATTGACTTCAATAAAGTGCTCAACATTCCAGTGTTCTAATTATTGTTATTCAGAACCACTCAGGGAAAAACATTTGTTATTTACTGCTACCCATCTCTATATACATAATGCATACCTGTAATAATTGTATACCTACATGTCCCTTATATATAGTCAAGTAGTAAAATCACTAGTCCCCTGTATAAGGAAAGTGACATTACAACTCTCCTTTAGTAAGTTACTACAAATAGGTTGTGCAGTCACAATGCCTTGTAGCAGCAGACAATGTGAAAAGTAGGCCAATAAACAGAATTACGACAGCTGTTTTATAATAAAAGGGTGGCTATCTTTTGGGCTTTTTTTTAATCTGAGCTATTGTTCTCTGAAGATTCCTTATTTGTGGATAAGGTGCATTTTCCCTCGACACACTTCTGCACTCGAGAAATAGCAACTCGGGAACAATGTCATTTCCAGTACTACACCTGCAAACCTATGACTGGTGCAGCTTTCTAGGCGTACTACTGAAAATGTTGTAAGAAGATAAAAAAATCATAAATGTGCTTCCATATGCAGGAGTACTTTTATTGGTTCAGGCTTATGATTCCCCTTATCAATCGGGCCCATGGTGTGTCCTGGGACCTCACCATAATCTCTCTTTGGGCATTGATTGTCGATTTCAATAATATTTGTATACATATGGGCCTATTTCTTTTTTGGATATAGACCACCATAGTATGAAACTCAGAGAAGCAGGCCCTTAACTCTGGAAAAAAATATGATGTCTCCGTTTTGGACATGGGTCTTGGGATTTAGCAGTATTAAACAGGCAAAGTGTGCCAACACAAACAGGCTACAAGCTATTGGCTTTGTAGGAGAAATCCATGTTTTGTTTATAAATTCTCTAACCTAGCTATTAAATAATGTATTGAGACGAGAGAGAAGAAGGGGTCAGCATGTTTTTCCTGATGAATTATTTAGGTCTTGTTGTTCCTTTTTTTTCTATTCTTCACTTAGTTGAACATTTTGTACATTCATTTTGCAGAAAACAAGTGTCTGGTCCAAGCTAGCTTCATCTTCCAACAATCATAAGGATGACAGAGGCATATCCCTTGGCCCCCTCCCATGACATCACAGGAAATGGCATCACAATACCCTTGATCCTAAGAGTATTATTTCAGCATTTAACCCTGTTGACATCACAGAAAGTAGACAACGTGGGGCATCTAGCTATTTAGCAAATGGCGTGGGTTCAGGAGTAGATTAGTCTGGCATATGCAAATCTCCCAGATTCATAATTGGTCATTAGATCTGTCTTGACAGTCCCAGGCATTATGGGATCAACAGAAAAAGAGCTTTAAGAAGCACTACTTAGAGAGGGACTTTGCTGCTGCCAAAATATTGATTTTCCTGCTGTTGATTGTGCAGGCATTTATGCTTCCATAGAGAAAGAGTGCTAGTATTGCACTTTTTGTCTTATGAGAAAGCTAAGCATAATACAGCAGGACTGACCTGGCTATTGCGATAAGCTATTACTCAAGGCCATAGGCCTGATTTGTTTAATATGAAACATCACAACAAAGGCATTAGGCTTGTATATTGCTTTGACAATCATCATTTTGTACATGTTTTTAATTTTATGACTGTATACCAATAGTTGCCTTGTGGGAAAGCGTATGTGGAATACTTTAGGCCCAAGTTGCTTAGTAATAAATGCTATAGGACTAATTGGTTCTTTGGAAAAATGTGTCTCAGATGCCATATGTCTGACATATTTATCATGTTAAATTGAGACAAATACAAAAGATTGAGTTATTGATTGTGAAAATCATATGTTAAAGCCAATAGGCCTTTAAGTGTGGATTTGTAGTACCCATTGTTAAAGCCTGTAGACAGATATTGCATGGATTATCACAGATCACACTAGTGGGCAAAGGTTTTGAGTTTGGCTCGTTTTCACCTCTTTCGAACTCTGCAGGTAGATTTGCACTTTGATAATATTTGTTGACTCTTCTAGGCAGGGTTGAATATTGCCGTACAAACTAAAATTTCGTGTATATTTATAATTTTCTAACTGTATGCCTGAGGGCTACCTTATGGGAAAGTTCCTACAGATCTACTAGGCCTTAGTTGGGTATGGTGACACACCAGTGATAAAAGCTATAGCACTGATAGGTTATTTGGGAAATTTTATATGAGATGCCAAAGGTCTAATAAATACATTTATTGTGAAAAGCATTTGTTAAAGACAATAGGCCTTTAAAGGAGGATAGCATTTACATGGAGTTTCATATTACCATAGTAGAAAAGGGTCTGTGTTAGTTACCACCTCTGACAAATATGTGGGTCCAGATTTATCAACACTTTGCACTATTGAAAAAGGTTGCATGTTGGAACAACAAGGTCCTCTACCCCGCATACCTTAACAACGCAGTCTCTATAACAACCGCACCTTAACCACGAATTGCTTTACAACGCATGTCTTTACCACAAATTTTTGTGTTAAAGGTATGCATGGTAAACAGCTATGTGTGGATAATGTTACCACCCCTCCCCCTTCCCCTGAGCCCTAAAAACAACCCTGTCCTCCCTATATCCCTTTAAATGACCCCATCTCCCTCCCTGAGCCCTAAAAACAACCCCTATAAAAAATACCCCAAACTCTCTCTGAAAATGTTCACGAACTCCAATCTACCCCCTAAAAACTACCCCAAACCCCCACCCCTAAAAACTACTGCAATCCTCCAACCCCTAAAAACTACCCTAGAACTACCCTGAACCCCCAACCCCTAAAAATTACCCAGAACCTCCCACCCATGAAAACGACCCCGAACCCCCACCCCCCAAAGAGTACCCTGAAACCCCACATACCTGTCCGTGTCCACTTACTGACGCTCCTCTCTCCCCGCCCATTCAGAAAACTTGATCGCCTTTGCCTTAACCACGCACATGCGTGGTTAAGGCAAAGTCGTTGTTCGGGCAAGTCGTTGTTCGGCTTGCGGACTTCCGGAACTTGTGGCTCTGGCCTTATTTTTCCTGATTTTTCCCATTGAAAAATCATCAAAGGTGATGCAAACCAGAGCAAAGTGTCAATGTGGGATTTGCTTTCTGGCACAAACCTTATTTCGCACTGGGAAGTGATTGTAAGTTACCACAAAGTAGAGCTTTGCACAACTTTGTGTCAAGTGAGTTCTCATGCAACCAGCTGTGGTTTTTGACCCTGAGCACTATCTACTAACATTTGTAAACAGGGATTTGCTCCACAAATTTTCAACCCCTTGAGGAGTGCGCAAAGTTGGAAAAAAGTTTTATTTGCTGCTCTGAATTTCTTGAGAAAATGTGTAAATGTAAATGTGCTTCGATTTATATAGCGCACTTTAACCCAGGGGCCTCAAGGCGCTTGCTTAGGGAACCCGTCCTGGTATTCCCCTGTGAGACACCCCGGCCGGGTATCCACAAGGTGAAAGCCAGGCATCCCGCCGCGAGGGGCTGTAGTGGAGATTAAGCAAGCTATTGCCCAGAGTCGCAGAGTGTGACCCCGTGAGTCGAGTAGGCACCAGAGCGAGAATTATCAACTCCGTGGAATTTTTGAGCCCGAGACCCCCCCGAGGCGGGGAATCGAACCCTGGTCCACGGCCGATCTCAGCTTCTGGGTCTGCCACCTCTAACCACTGAGCCACGCTTCTCCACATAGTAAATGTATCCCATGGAGGTGAAGGTTTGCAATGTGATAAACCTTGTTAGGCCGTTTTCAGATGGGTTCTATATTGCTTTGCCAATTGTTATTTTGAGTATAGCCTCAGCTGATTATCACAACAAGCAATCAAGAAAGCTATGGTCTTCATTGGTTAATTAGAAAAGATTATGTCAGATGTCATAAGTCTGATCTGTATATTATGAAAGTTATGACAATGGTGGTAAGCCTGACATATGTATTATGAAATGCATTTGTCGCCTTAGCTGCGCCCCTTGCCAGTATACATCCTGCAAGAAACAGTGCTTTGATAAAAGAAGTGGGGCCAGATGTTCACATGTGCAGAAGAATTCAGAACAATGTATTTCCTTCTATTTAAAGTTATGCCATGCTCTCATGACCAAAACTGATTGACACTGCATCCTTGCTCCTGTACTGTGTGCTACATGAAGCCGAAGGTGTCCATCTCCAAGTTCCCATGTATTGTGGTCCTCTTCGACGACCTAACGTCTGTGGTGCAATCCTAAATCCTCTCCAAGCTGGACTACGATAACACAAAGATAATGGGCTCCCCTAAATCACGCCAGACTACTCTCTGTGGAGAGTCGCTTTGACCACATCACTCCCACACTCAGTACACTCAGCTGTCTACAAATAGAGGCTACCAATCAAGGTGAGGTGTACATTCATAACCCACAACGCTCTCTACACTGAAAGCCATCCTACCTCGCTAACAAACTAACAAAAACTGGCTAAAATAAACCTCTTTGAAGCTCCAATACCCTACTCCTGATTACACCCAAATTCAAGAAAGAAAAACAACGCTCTGCTCATTCTCCGGGAATGCGCAAAAACTCTGGAATTCGCTGCCGTAGGACATACGTGAGGAACAATCATTCCCTCTCTTCAGAAAAAATCGTCAACTACTTCCTCTCAACAAATACGTAAACCCTCCCCTTAAACCAGGGGTCTCCAATCCGGTCCTAGAGGGCAGGATCCATGCCAGATTTTTTGGATATCCCCATTGAGATACATGTAGCTTTTTTAAAAATCTGGCATGGATCCGGCCCTTCAGGACCGGTTTGGAGACCCCTGCCTTAAACCAACCACTGCGCCTAACGCTCCTACCTTTTACCCTCCAATGAATCTGAACTTTAAGTAATCAGGATAAAACTGTGACTCCACCTCCCTTACTCCTGAGGCTCTGTACCGAATCTACCTTTGAACTAATTCAGCCACATTTCCCTTGTGTCTATTGTAATCATCTTTTATATATAATCACCATATTTTTTTTATTTTTCTTCTACTTACCACATTTACACCTTGTGCAACTGCTACTGTGCTACTATTCTACCTCACTACGTATTTTGCACAAATCCTTGCACCTACTGTCATTTTCTTTTATATATCGTCACATGTATTTTTGTTTTCCTGCATACACCGTATGCACCACATGTAACTGCTGCTATGCTTCCATATCTAACTCACTATGCATTGTGCATCTTTATGTACGCCTCATGCACCTCATGTAATTGCTACTGTGCTAACCCTATGAAACACTCTGATACCTTCGAGTCAAGTTCACGCTCTACAAAACCCAATGAATAAAATAAATATATGCCTGTGGCGGCAGCAACGTGGAACCAGTAGCAAAGTACTCAAAGCCTTGGTAATTACAGGTGGGAATCTTATGCTTCAAGTGCTCTTCTGGTAAATAAGATGTGTTTGTGCTGCTTTGAGTTCTCAGGTCTCACACTGGCAGAAGATGTAGAGCTTGTTTGTAAATAGCAGGTTTCCTGAGGCTGCAACAATCCCTACCACAGAAAGTACTCTTCATTTCTGATGTCCAGGTCTTCAATACTGGTGCATGGTGCATCATGTGGGTACATGCTGGGCACTCTTCTGAAGCAGAATTTGCAGTTGAGGTCCAAAAGTCACATGAAGCAGATATGCTCCTGCCTCTCGCATCACTGCCTTTTTTGATATGGCACAGCATCAATGTCAAGCTGCTGTGAGAATTCCTTACATGTCCCCTTTGCATTCCCCACAGACTTGCTGCCTGTTGTCCCCACTTAAATTGAATGCGTTGAGTCTCCAAGCCGCCAAAACAGGGTATAGCATAGAGTGTACCACTGGTGGAGAAAGGATTCAAGAAAAAAGAACTTGCTCGGATCAATTCCTCATTAACAAGTACTAATCTCTAGATATAGAAAGGAAGTGAAAATTAACATACGCACGACATTCACATATGGGGGAGAGAGCTTTTGGCATGTAAATAACAAAGAATAATTTGCAGCACGATCAAATGTAGCTTTAACCTGAAAATGCTTCTGCGCATGCGCAAACCAGAACCTACTAAATGATCATGTGATTAACTTGTTTGAGAGGGAAACTCTTGCGCATGTGCAGGAATTACGAACCTTGGGTCTTGAGGCACTGCGTGCCTAGCACATGCTTGCTTGAAGTTTAAAAGAAGATGTTGCTGCTAATGCTTTTGCTTAAAGAAAGAGCATTTAACATGGGATAGAGTTGGAGTGGGTGGTGAACAGTGATTCTTTTATTAATAGTGTACATGTACATTTGGGCCGGTATATCTTGACAATGAAAGAAAATGGCGCTGGAAGAAAGATTGTACTGCGCATGTCCGGTAAGAGACGGAATGTGACCTAGTGCCCAGAAAGATGAACAACTGCCAAAGATCAAGGACAGTAGCTGTGTGAACATGGGAACGTGTGATATTTGTCAATGGAGCTTGAATAAAATGTTATTTAATAAGTTACAAAATGTGTATGGGAAAGAAAGACATTGATGAGCTAAACGGGAAGGGTTTACAAAACAAAAGGGTCTTAATAAATTGCCTGTGTCAGCATAGTATGATGTGAACTCCCCTAGTCTTAACCAATCACATTTTATATATTACTGAGATTTGCAACTTTTGAGTGTGGGACGTGCAGAAGCAAGAGTATAACTAGAGTGACATTAGTTGAAAGGGGTGTCGTCGATGCTGAGTGAGGTGTGGGGGAAATCTGCTGCTGCAAAGAAGAAGAACAGACTGGGAAGATTCATTCTTGAAAGACAGCCTGATTAGATTGAAGACTGCGGAAGAATATTGAGGAGGGAGAGAGAGTAAGAGAGGGTTGCGCTCCGGTGCGTCGGGGTTCTAGAGAAGTTTTAGTAAGTATTATCCTATCCTTATCCTGTCCTATAGTCTGAGTCCCTTGCTCACTTTGCCACTGGATTCGAGCAAGCCTGGCTGAAGACTGCTGTAATGCCAGAAACCGGTCCTAGGAAGCTTGTTTCCGGTCCAGGGAAGGCATGGCTTGGCAGTTCGGGCTGGATTGTTCCCATGAGGCACAGGGTCAGACTGATTTGCATATGGCCATGTCTGAACTGGGGTGGCAGAGTGGGCTAAAGAACGGTGATGGATTAAACCCAGATCTGTTGACTGGGTGTGAGTGTTTGATTGGTTCAGATGCTCCGTCCATCACCACCCCCTTTTGTACCGCTTTGTTCGCCATAAATTGGCAGGGTATGCTCAGACGTGAGTCCCTTGCTCACTTTGCCACTGGATTCAAGCAAGCCTGGCTGAAGACGGCTGTAATGCCAGAAAACGGTTGTAGGAAGCTTGTTTCCGGTCCAGGGAAGGCATGGCTTGGCAGTTCGGGCTGAGCTGTTCCCATGAGGCACAGGGTCAGACGGATTTGCATATGGCCATGTCTGAACTGGGGTGGCAGAGTGGGCTAAAGAACGGTGATGGATTAAACCCAGATCTGTTGACTGGGTGTGAGTGTTTGATTGGTTCAGATGCTCCGTCCATCACCACCCCCTTTTGTACCGCTTTGACTAAAAGCGAAGCACAATCCATGTGATTTCCCTCAAACTGCCCAGTTTCAGGATGCGATTTAAAGAAGGGTTTGAAGGCCTACACGGCTTCTTGCCCGTATGCTGGCCCAGCCATGCCCTCAGCGCTGGTGGAACATAGCCACGCAGTGGTCTCTCCGGGAATTAGCCACTAACTAGTTCAGTTGACTACCGGGGTTTTGCTGGACCGGCTTTTAAGTGAAACTTTAGATAGCTGGTTACCCATTGAGTACAAATACACTTAGAGGGGCGCTTGTCTATCCTTCTACTTATTTCAAATATTTATCTTGCTTTACGATGCATACGTTTTAGACATAGAGGTCGTCAAATTCATTTTCAAAATGTGTTCTAAATGAATTGTGTACGTTCAAGTTTTATTTGAGCCGCTCTTGTTTTCTCCTTTTTCCATGACTTCTGTTAAATGTTTTTGATCTCTGTATACTTTACTATGTTTATGTTTCTCGTTCTCTACGTTTCACATAAGTTTCGCATTTGCACTAACGGATTTGCTCAGAATCTCGGGCACACTTTTAGGTCTCGCCTTGGCAGCGCATAAGAATTTATGCTATTGGCATTGTAAATGACAATGCCTTTTATTTACTTGTTTAAAAAATCAACACATTAATAAAAGGCATTGAAATCTACTATGCCAATAGCTCAAACTCCAGTAAATGCAAGACCTATTGCATTGCAAATGCTTGTTTTGTTTTCTTGGTCACCTTTGAATCCTTTAATCAATGTCTTCATGTTGTAGCATTTTTTTACGTAAATACATTTTGTTAAGACTAGGAGTGGGCAGAATTGGCCGAATTTGATTCTGCAGTATTCCATGGAATTACATTTAAATTCCACAATATTACGTGGAATCTGCAACAGTTCTTAGAGCGTAATGCACCCTTGCGTCCAAAAATGGATTCAAGGATGCATTTTGCACTAAGAAATAGCACTGCCAAATACCAAATGCACTGCAGTGAATATACCTCACCACCCTTACATACTCTGCAGTTATTACTGAAGAGTATATAAGGGCACCGAGGGGTATGCCCTGTAGTACATACCCGTTGGGACCCTTAGATGCTCTGCAGAAATAAATGCAGAGTATGTTGGGGCATCGAAGAGTATGCAATGCTGTGCATATCCCTCAGTGCCCCTACATACTCTGCAATAATCACTACAGAGTATGTAAGGGTACCAAGGGTTATGCACTATAGTGTATACTGAATACTCCTCGAGTGCATACAGTGGTTACTAAACAGGGCCAGAAGAGGGGGCTGTCCCTCTATGTTTAAAAACCACTGCAGCTTAAACTTTCATCTGCAGTGGTTTTTAAATATAGAAAGACCCTTTCCCCCTCCAAGCCCGTTTAAAAACCAAACACTCCCGATAATTTCCGCTGGGGGAGTGGTGGGGTTTATCAGTAATTCCTTGTTACAAGAGTAACGCACAGTTACAAAATTGCTCTAATACTACAGGTGGAATGAATACTTCTGCCCAGGCCTAGGTAAGACTACCCTGATTTGGTCCTTCTAAGATCTTTATTGCTTAAGTGCATTGGTGTATTAACTAGTTGTTGCATAAGCTACTGATAGCATGGCTGCTTGTGGTAAGCTATCAAAAGGCAGCCAGGAATTGCTCTCAAAAACCTGGTTAGCATTGTGGGTGAGCTTGTTTGAGCAAGCTAACTTCAAGATGATGGCCTCCATCCCCCATAGCCTAGCAATCCGATTCCCTGCATGTTCCAAAGTCCATCATTGAAATAGAGGCTAGTAAAGTGCACTTGTCTCCCATAACACTTTAAAGACAAAAAAAACACCAACAACAAACACTCTTACAGACAATGGAAAAACTAGACATCCAGCAACACAACACCCACCTTGAAAAAAAACCTATAAACATACAGCTCAAAGACATACATATCCTCTACAACTGGATCTCCACTGCACTGAAAAAAAAGATACCAACAAAAACCACATCCAAAGTTGACCATTAAAAGAACACAACATTAGCTAGTGGCAAAATCAAAAGAATGAAAACACAACTTAACATACTACAACGCAAATGGAGACAATCAAGAGATGAAATCAACAAAAGCATGCTCAGGCACTATAGCAGGGGACTACAAAAGATCCATCAGAACCACAAAAAGACACCACTGCTCCACACACACGTAACGTAAGCAGACTGTTCTTCCAAAGAATTCCATGAATTCTCACTAAATTCTGATATGCAGAGTGCCTAAACACAGAAAAACCACGACCACAAGACATTTGTGACAAAATGTCCAATTGATTGATCTAAAAATTTACAAAGATTGAAAATTGCTTGAAGATGAACACAGACAACACCACAACGTGTGACCTAACCACCACAGAAAGAGACAATAATAACCACCCATCAATGCATAACTTGAATACCCTGTTACCAAAGGCTTTCTTCAATATTATTATTGCAGCAAGACCATCAGGATCACCTCAGCACATCTAAGAATCTCTGATGCTATCCTACGCTCAGTCTGTGCAGGAGAGCCAGATGCCTACTCAAGAAGTCCCTGGAACAAAGTTAATTCCCATCTGAGCTAAAAAAACAAACTCCTGCATCAGACCTATCCTCAAAAAGAGAGAGCAGTGTTTTCTCAACTCTCTAATTTTACAGAACATTGTGGCTTGCTGTCGGACCAACAGTCCAGTTTCAGAGGAGGCAAAGGCACAGAGTCAGCCATTCTGTCCATCTGTAATGATCTAAAACTCACAGTGGACAAAAACGGTTTAGCTGCCTCATCACTTCTGGATTTATCAGATGCATTTGACACTGTCTACCACCACACCATACTTCAAAGACTTCACAATATTGGAATCCGTGAAAATGCTTTTAAAATGGATTGCTTGTTATCTCACAGACAGACACAGTATAGTCTATCTAGCCTCTTTTACATTCTCACGGGCCCATTATATCCCCTCTATTGTTCAATATCTACCTAACCCCCATTACCAAATCTATTTAAACCATACAACCTCACCTGTTACAACTATGCAGATGCCACCAAAATAAGTTTGAAAATAGATAGCACCCAAGACCTAAACCATTCAAAACTCAATAACTGTCTTCAAGTCCTAAACACGTGGATGATGAACCATCCAAAGCTAAATACCGCAAAGAGAGATTATGACAAGCGGACAATGGTAAAACTACAAGCCTACTCAGATATGCCCTCTGTAACTTCAAGCCCCTCCAAAACATCAAGAGAAGTTAGCATCCATGGATAACCATGTATTCCGACTAATCTTTAATACTGCATGCTAACAACTTCACAAAGATGGCCTTCTACTCAATTGAAACACTAAGACGCATCCTCCCACACCTTGCATACTAACAAACTACAACCCATCCCCACGCTCATAATCTCCAAGATTGACTAAGCATATACTGTGGCGCACCTGCAATCATTAGATGCAAAATATAACACATCCAAAATGCTGCTGCAAGGCTTCTTCTCCACCTTCGCTCAAAAGAACTGCAATTGCTCCACTGTGCACTTATTGCTAGAAGAGCAATGTTCAAGGCACTGTGCATTGTCTACTGAGCCCCCAAGGAAAAGGACCACTATAACTACAATTATTAAGAAAAGAGAGGTACCCCTCTTTTTGCTGTTGATCATGGATTGAATGTGACATATTAAATAGTTTTTTTCAATCTCTTCTAATATGTTGCATATCTATTTTAGGGATATTATATGACCCCCTGGTTACGACAGATATTGTGATAGTCTTGAAAAAGGTGGCAAAAATGAAGAAAATCCACCGAAACGCGTCAACGCTTTCTCAAGTTGTATAATTCAAGACTCCTCCATCGTTGTAGATATACTGATGATTTATATATATGACATTGATGTGATCAATTAGGAGTCCGAATATACTAGGAGTATTGTACAATTTTTATGTCTTACTGTTTCTGTCTTCCTTTCACCAATTATGCGGGTCATAATTGTATGTAATGTATTTTATGTCCTGTATTGATTTGTTTTTATTCAAAATCCTTTATATGTGTTCAGTTCAAGAATCTACTGTATTTTAGTGCAATTTTCATTGTATGTATACATAACAAACTGTGATTTCCTTTTTGATTTAGTGTGTAAAGATATTTATTATTTCCTGTGATTTTGGTTTTAATTGCTCTTACCAAATACTGTATAGTTTTGTTCAAGGGAATTTTACTTTTTTCTGGTTGTTCACCACTATAACTAAAAGCTAAATCCTAGCTTTACAATCCAAATAGAACACTGTGCTCCAGGCTTGCACCACTCATCATTGTACCACCTTACCATAAGAAATCTGTAGGAGGCACTGCCTTTTCAGTACAAGCTGTCAAGCTCTGTAACTCACTATAGCCAGCATTAGAAGCACCCAGGAGAATTTACACTTCCGAAGACAGGTGAATGCTTAGCTATTCCCTAGATAAATGCACCACCTGCAGATAGGCAACAGTGCTAAAAATCCACCAGAACTATTCAAATGCTGATGGAACAGATGTGCTTTAAAAGGCCACCATTCCATTAAAATATTGCTGTTTAGAGACTACAGGATTAGTAAACTGTCCAGGATAGCATGGAATACATCAGTAAAGTTCAATTCTAAAAGCATTGCTTAGTGAAAAGTTTGGATGCTAAACAGCATAAAATATGTAAAATAGAATAGGGAATGCTGAAACCCCTGGAAACTGCCCATTTTAACTAAAGGCCACTGCAAGTGAAATGCATCAATCAGCCAGTAACTGGTCTGGACACTTAAATTGTAATTGCATTAATAAGCGCTTACTGCCCCTGACGAGGCGTCAAATTGCTTTTTAGGGGAGTTGCAAGCTACTCCGGAACCTGAAAAGGATTAGTGGTGAAGGAAAATATTAAATTAACTTGCGCTGCAGAACTGTTAGTCTGTTATTTGGATTGAAAAGGATACTGGAGGGATAGAAGAGGGAAGGGTTTGCATTTATATAGCGCTTATATAGCGCCTGATGGGGTGTTGAAGCGCTTTTCGGCGGGTAGCACTAGCACGCTACTCCGGAACCCAAGCAGAATTAGTCGGTAACTAGTATAGGGGAATATAAAATGATTTTAAGTGGTGGACTTGCGAGTTTATTATTTGTATTGAAAAAGGATAGTGGAGGGATAGAAGAGGGAAGGGTTTTCATATACATATTGCTTGCTATCTCTGATAAGGTGTTGAAGTGATTTTCGGCAGACAGCACGATACTCCGAAACCCAAAAAAGATTAGTGGTTAAATAATATAGGGAAATATTAAATTAATTTGACCGGTGGACATGTTAGTCTGTTATTTTGATTGAAAAGGGATAGTGGAGGAATATAAGAGAGAAGGGTTTGTATTTATATTTATATATCGCTTGCTGATGAAGTGTTGAAGCGCTTTTCGGCAGGTAGCACGCTACTCCGGAAACCATTAGGATTAGTGGGGAATTAGTATAGGGAAATATTAAACTGATTTGAATGGTGGACATGCTAGTCTGTTATTTGGATTGAAAAGGATAGTGGAGGGATAGAAGAGGGAAGGATTTAGAATGACTCAAATCGATCAACGTCTTTCAAGCATTTGGATTGTTTCAGAGCCAACTGTATCAAGCCCAATGAGTCTTTTTGCCTTTACTAGTGAGGTAATATAAATTTTATGGTCATGTTGTGTTCCCTAGCGAGTACCCCACCGACTCCATGTACGAGTTAAAAGTGCATGTAACTTCCCTCCTGTACCAGCTATGAAGACGCAAATACATTTGCGTCCAACGTTAACTTGTCCTCTTTCAGACCCACCATGAATGGGTTTGATGGTCCGTTCCTAAGTATGCTATGCCAACGTCTTTTTGAAGTGTACTCCTACGTTTTTCAGCCTGGCTGAAAGTAGGCCCTGAATCTCTGCCACCGAGCCTCTTTTCTGGCTTCTGACTGCGAGGGCCTCTGCCCAAGCAGCCCCCGTACCCGTGAACTCTGACTTACTTCTAGCGCGGCCCTCCGTGCTCAGCTCAGCCTGCTGCCTGCCAAGATTGACTATAACCTTCGAGTTATCTGTTTTCCTCCCCGAAGATACATTCCAGCCTGCTAGCTTCAGTAAACATCCTTCCTCAGCTACAGGGCTAAAGGGCCGACCTGTCTTTATGCAAGTAATTCATAGCCTCTGTTGCCATGCTTCCATGGAAGGCCCCATGCCCCCACGCTTCTCATACAGACACTCAGGCGCTTATACACGCACTCACAGCAAGTATAGAATAGCTTCTGCTCTAGAGACCTTTCTGCCCAGATAGCTTAGTTCCTAAACATCAGATATCGGATATGATAGAAGCACAAGTTGATCTGACATGCCAGACTTCTGTCTCTTTCCGCCAGTGTAAATGTCAAGTCCCCTGCACCCCGTCTATCACACGTCATGCAGCTGCGCGCGCATCCAAGCTTCCGATTTCCGCTGACATTGCAACATTCTGTTAGCACCACCCCTTGGTGCCACCCACTTGCGTCACCTATCAGTGACGTTTCTAGCACACACGCCTAGTTTACGCCTCTTGATGATGTACTAGCACCACGTGTATACTGTTATCTTGTCTTCTCTCAGCTGTTACGCCTCTTACATTGAACATTATGATGTAAATCAAGTATATAAGCTATGTATTGTCAATAAACGACGGCGCGCTCATCTATCCCTTCTGACATCCTGTGTGGTGGTCAGAACATGATATCCTGATTCCTTTATGAGGAATAAAACCCTTAGAAACTCTTACACCACGGACTCTGTTTTCCTTCTTTCCGATTGAGTTATTATTGATTAAGTACTTACCTGCATAGAAATTAAGAGAGTAAATTAATTATTTACATCATTTTGGCGCCCGAATAGGGACCCCTCCCCCACCTCACGCGCCGGAAGGTGCGTTGCAATCCGTGTCCCCTGCCATCAGTTAGACGGACAACACGTGTACTGGCAGGATTTCCTGCATCCCCCTCTGACACACGGAGGTGACGAAGACTGCGATCAGTGCCCAGACGAGGCGGTGAGGAGTGCGGAGGATCCCGACCAGAGCCCAGCCGAAGGAAGCAAGGTCCGAGGTGTGAAGAGGCCCACCAGTTTTCCGAAGTTTTCCGAAGTTTTCCGAAGTTTTCCGAAGTTTTCCGAAGTTCCGAGTCGAGTCCAGTCGAGTTTTCCGAGGCCTTCTGTTTTCCGTGCTTCCCGGTGAGTACCATTGCTGGGTCGTATCTAGACGGGTTTGGGTACGCAAGTCCGGTCTGCACTGTTTTTAGGCAGTGTATCTGTACTGTTTAGCAGTATATAAAGTATTCCGAATTTCTGCACTGTTACAGCAGTGTATCTGTATCGTTGAGCGGTACATTCAGAGTAGGGGGAAGTTAGCTATGTCTTTAAATGTTTCATGTGATTAATGTCGTGGTATGAATGTGATTGTTCTTGTGTATTATTGTGTTTTTTTGTTTAAATAGTTACAGGCGAAATTAAGTATTAAGGATCAAGCATTTCAGTATCAAGTAGGCACAATGCCGTTTTTTAACAAATTAAAGCAGATAGGAACTAGGAAAGGGATGTTAGAGGAAGAGATTCCAATCCCCCCTAGGGACACTCCAGGTAATTTCATGTATAATAAGCATGGCATAGACGCCATCTTGTATCTAGAGTTATGGACAGATTATACCAAGCACCTAGAGGAAAGATACCGATGGCCAGTTAACGGAACATGGGATGCCGAGTGCATCATAAAGGTAGAAGAAATATTACGGAAAAAGAAAGCTAGACAATCTCAGAAAGACGCCATAGAATTTTGGCGTAAGGAATCACGTAAGCGTGCTGATAGAGCACTCCGTAGAGAAGACAGGCTTAAAGAATCAGAAAAGGCCCAAGAAAACGAATTAGTTACTGAGGGAATTCGAGTAAAAGTAGAACAAATAGATCGTATCCTAAATGGCAAAGTGAACAACATGTATCTTTTGGCCGATGGTACCCCTGACGCCATTTCAGAAATACCGAAAAATTTGCCGTCACCATTAGTTCCAACTAAAGTAATGCATAAGACTACTAAAGACATATTCCTAAATTCATATCTCGAAGATGTAGCGCCAGCTTACACCAATCTGCCTGTTCGTGCCCTGCCTACTGACAGGGCCGGGGGTGGTACTGCCCCCCAAGATCACTCTCAGCCGACACCGAAAAAGACTAGTCCCGTTCCGCCAGCTCCGCCACTTCCCTCACCTAAAACTGATCTGCCGAAACCACTTCAATCAGATCCTACTAAAAGACAAATTCAGATACTGACTACACACAGAGATAATGCCCAAGTTTCCGCTTCAGGAGGTGCGACCGCGGGTCTCCAGACCCCGCCACCGACTCACAGATTAAATCTCAGAGGTATGCAGAGTCCTTTTACGCACAGATCCCCCCGTTCTTCTAATTCATCCCGTCTTGATGCACTAAAAGAAAATATGTCAGTTTGTAGATATGATCCAGAACCTGGACAGGACGACTTAATGATATTAGCGTCTTTACGGTTAAGATCTGCTACTGATAGTTTGTTATGTTATGCAGGAATGAAGGAGCACCTAGATAGAATATATGAGTTCGTTCAAACGGGAAAGGACCCCGACAGTATTAAGGATGCCCTGGAGAAACAGAAAGTTACCATGCAAGCACTGATACTACGATTTTTCATAAATTGTCTAATAAGAGAACGAGACAGGCCCGGAACAGAGCAGAGTGAATTGGATGCATTGAACAAGTGGGGTCAAAATATAGCCGATGGAAAACATGACAGACAAAATTGCATAGAGGCCATGTATAAAAAGATTAAGAAAGCAGTGATAGCAGTACACGAGAAAGAGAAAGAAAAGGCTCCCTCCGAGGAGGAAGAAGAATCTGAAGAACTAGAACCGACTACAAGCACTATAGCATATGTAGGTAAGGGAACTTATCTTAGGAAGGGTATCCGTCCAGAAAGCAAGAGAGTTTTCTTCTCTGCCTTAACGAATCCGAATTCTGCTGAACATCAGTTCCAGGAAACTGATAAACGGCTTCGAGATCGAGTTGGGTACCATGTACTCAATTCTATGGATGAACAAGAATTAGCCCGATCAGCGGTATCATGGGCCGAAAATGCAGACATATATAATGATGACACCGTAGCACAGACATTTCTGAACCTCTCCCCCGACGAACAGAAATTAGCAGGTATATATATGATTCAGCACCTTCTCATTAAGTACAGAAAACATTATTCCGATCCAGGTCCCTTACATGAGACACTAGAAGCACTACTGATGGATAGATGGAGAGGCCTAAGCACTAAATTAGTCCAAATAATTCTAGAACAACGACGCAGATATGACACCTTTGTAAGTCCTGAATATGTTCCCGCCCCACCTCCAGAAAGGAAAATGTACCATATGCAGTGCGGGGGTGGTATTGAAAGTCAGAACCCCTTGCGAGAAGTGCACCCTGTTATGGGTGAGGATAAAATTTTGAAACGCGTGTATGTACACACACCTCTAACTAAATTAGAACTGTTAGAAATGAAGAAATTAGTACCGTGCCATGATAAAGACCCTGCAGGTTTTCATAGAGAGCTCAAAGACATGTTACTGATGGGGGACTACACATATGATGATATCATGAAAATGTTGAAAGTATTATTGCCTACGGGTATATTCGAGAAATTAAAGGAAAAGGACTGGGAGGTGGGAGACGCAAAGATTGCCTGGGCAGAAATAGAGGATGAAGAAAAGAAACGGGTTCCAGGGTTAGGCCTTGGGGACAAAACTAAAGCATTACCAGGTTTAATAGTACAGGTCCTGCCCAGATTATTGACAACTAGAAAGGAGGATTGGGATGCAATCTCGTCCTGTAAACAGAAACATGATGAAGATACTAGCGACTTTTATTCAAGATTCGAGAAATGTTTTATTATCAATAGTGGCCTCCAGCCAAGTAGCGAGTCGTACCCACATCTTTTTGTATCAAAGTTAGTCGAGAATTCCCTACCGTTAGTTAAAAATAGAGTGTATAAAGTCGAGAGTACATGGCAAGCAAATACGCCATCCCAGATGTTACAAATGTTACAATATCACCAGAATAGAATTAGGGAAGAACAAGATCAGGAACAGAAACGTATGAAAGACACGAAAATGAAAATGTTAGTAGCCCAGACGGTTCCATCCGACAGTCACAGAAAAGGTACGACCCAGACAAGTCACACTGCAGCTCCTGTTAAAGGGACATGCAATTATTGCAAGCAGCCAGGTCACTACGTACACGAATGTGCAGTTCTGAAACATAACATAGCGACAGGTAAAACTAAAGAGAGACCGCATCCGCCTAGACAAGACCATAACCAGCATCAGTCTACACAGAATACACAGCCCATGCATGCATCCGCACAGACAGCACAGACCGTAGCAGTACCACAGCCACAGCCCATTGCTGCAACTCAGCAAGTCTCACAACAGATGTATCAGTATGCCCAGTCTGCTTACCCCGAATATTCCCGATATACATGAAACAGCCTAGAGAGGGAAGGTGGCTTGCCTCTTATCGAGATTCCTGTAGATCAAGAAGGTCCTTATGTACACAGTCAAGTATTGGGGAAAGATAGAAAGTTTTTAATTGACACAGGGGCAAGTCGCACTACAATAAGTCATGACGAAGTTCCAGGGGCACCCCTCTCAGGCTCACAAAATGTTTCCCTTGGTTTTTCAGGACAACCTATTGTAAATGAAGTCTCAGAACCAGTTCCCCTGGCTGTGGGTCCATTATCACGCGTTACAGACCTGTTACTAACAAAATCATGTCCGGAAAATCTGTTAGGAATTAAAACACTGAAGGCTCTAGGGGCTATAATATGCTGCTCCCCGGAGGGAGTTAGACTCTTTCTGCGGGATTTCAAGGGTCATTACGTCCTTCGTGAGTTTGACGTCAGATTGAAAAATGTACCTGATTACTTGTGGGCAAAAGGCCCAACTGATGTAGGATGTATGCACATTACACCATACCGCGTTACCCTCAAGGCAGGTGTTGTATTACCCAGAATCAGACAATACAAGTTACCACCCGATGCTGTAGCGGCTTTACTGAAAATCATTGAAGAGCTCATTGCCCAAGGAGTGGTCGTCGAGACCGACTCCAATATCTGTAACTCACCCATCATTCCGATTCTTAAACGTACTGATCCCAATGCACCGCCAGTATATCGGCTGGTGATTGATCTTCGAGAATTGAATAAATGCATTATCCCACAGTATCCTGTGGTCCCCGATATATCATCTCTCTTGACTGCTATTGATTCAGAAGCAACGTTCTTTACTGTAATTGATCTCAAGAACGCCTTCTTCAGCGTGCCTATTGATCCAGAGAGCCAATATCTCTTCGGATTCTGTTTAAATGGACGCAGTTTCAAATTTTCGCGCGCACCTCAAGGATTCACAGAAAGCCCCAGCATCTATAGTCAAGCACTGAAAAGACAACTAGATTGTATTCAAATGCCAGTTAACACCGCTTTACTACAATACGTCGATGATCTGCTGATCACCGCACGAAGTGAGCCCGAATGTGAAAAAGCATCACTGACAGTTTTACATTTCCTGGCTGACAAGGGACACAAGGTGTCTCCTTCGAAGCTACAATTCTGCGCTCAGCAAGTTGTGTACTTGGGTCACTTACTGTCCAAAGTGGGGAGACAGCTCACTCCCGATCGCATTCAGTTAATTGTGAACATGCCGCAACCCAAGACACAAAAGGAAGTGCGGGCCTTCATAGGCCTCACCTCGTACTGCAGACAATGGATTCCCCAGTATGCATTTCTAGCTAAACCACTCATCCAGTTAACGACACAGGAGGCAGCGACTTCGACTGTCCTCCCTTGGACTCAGGAACACACACAAGCTTTTGAAGAATTAAAGAAAGTTTTATGCCAAGCACCAGTTTTAGCGACACCATGTTACAGCAAACCGTTTACACTTTTTGTTACAGAACGTGATGGCACAGCGTTGTCTGTCCTCACTCAAGACCAAGCAGGTTCACATAAGCCTTGTGCTTATTTTTCTAGTACATTGGATTCAGTAGCTCAAGCACTCCCTGCGTGCTTAAAGTCAGTAGCAGCAACAGCGTTAGCAATAAGACAAAGTGATTCAATTGTTTTAGGTCATCAGTTAACAGTTCAAGTACCACATTCTGTAGAGGTTTTGTTAAACAGAACCCAGACTCAACACTTAACTATAGCACGACTGACAGGTTATGAATTAACACTATTCCAGCCACACATAGAAATCAGACGTTGCAGCATCCTGAACCCAGCAACACTGTTACCTACAGTTATGACAGATCCAGCTCCGCATGATTGTATAGAAATAATTAATGCAGTAACTAAGCCTAGACGAGACTTAACAGATGTCCCATTGACAAATCCAGACCTGACACTTTATGTGGACGGTTCATGCATGAGAACAAGTACAGGAGAATTAGTGGCCGCGTACGCCGTGACCACTGAAACTGAAATTAAAGAAACACATCGTATTGACACCCTGTCTGCTCAAGCAGCAGAGCTCATCGCTCTGACCCGAGCTTGTATTCTAGCCAAGAACAGAAATGTTAACATATACACAGATTCCCGCTATGCCTTCGGAGTTGTACACGACTTCGGAGTCCTCTGGCAAGAACGAGGTTTTCTGACTTCCCATGGGGCCAAGATACAACATGGCCCCCTCATTCAAGCACTGTTAGAAGCAATACATTTGCCCTCGGGCATATCAGTCATGAAGTGTAAGGCACATACTAAAGTCACAGATTCTGTTTCCCAGGGTAACGACCTGGCAGACCAGACAGCAAAACATACAGCATTGACTTACACCCAGACTACTGATGTGACAAAGACAATAGTCCAGACCCAGTGTATGGCAGTTAGAGATCCCGCCCTAGATGTAATTGATATCCAGACACATGCTACTCCAGAGGAGATAAAGAAATGGACTGAACTAGGAGGGATTCAGACAGATCAAGGTTGGGTGACGAAGGGAAAATCTATATGGTTTCTCCCCGACTCAATGGTTCAAGTCATGATAAATACAGCACATAGTCCTGCCCATCTTGGAGAGAAAGCCATGTTAGACAGTTTACAGAATCTCTGGTACAACAAACACTTACGAGCAGCAGCAAAACAGAAAGTGCGTACTTGCATGATCTGTTGTCAGTTCAATCCAGGTAAAAGCGTCCCTGTTGAGCAAGGTGGATTCCATCCTCCCGATCACCCTTTTGAAGTCCTCCAGATGGATTATATCCAGATGAATAGCTGTAGAGGATTTAAGTATGTCCTTGTAATTGTTTGTGCTCTGTCCCGCTGGACCGAAGCATACCCAGTCCCAGACTACACTGCTCCGACCACTGCCAGACAGTTGGTTCGTGAATTCTTCCCACGGTACGGTTTGCCCCGTGTCGTGTATTCAGACAACGGACAGCCGTTCTCGTCCGAGCTGATGAGACAAGTTTCCCTCTTGCTAGGATATCAGTGGAGGTTCCACTGTGTCCGACATCCCGAAGCAGCTGGCCTTGTAGAAAGGCATAATCAGACACTAAAAATCCGTCTTGCCAAGATCTGTCAGGAAAAAGGGGTCGACTGGATAGTCGCCCTGCCCGTGGCACTATTCTACATGAGGATGGTCGCCCACTCGAGATCAGGGCTATCCCCGTACGAAGTGGTCTTTGGCAGACCGCCGAATATGTGGGGGACGCCCGTTCCGAAAAAGATCACTGATATTGATTGTAACATGTTGACAGATTACCTTGCCTCCTTGATGTCTGCACTCCAATCATGTCGTTCACAGGTTGCCGCAGCCTTCCCTGACAACACCGATGTAAAGGCGCATGAGGTCCGTCCAGGGGACCTGGTAGTCGTCCGGAATTTCGACCGGAAAAGTCCGCTGGAGCCCCGCTGGAAGTCTCCAAAGACCGTTCTGCTTACCACTAGGACCGCCGTGAAAATCGAGGGGAGAAAGGGGTGGGTCCACACGAGTCACATCAAACTATGCAATGAACTAAAAAACGGACTGAAACAGGACTCTGACTCGTCCACCCCCACCAAAGACTGTGTTGAAGCACAAGACGTTACTGTGCCTAAAAGAGAAAAGACTCCTCAAGAACTTTACCGAATGAAGCTTCGATCTAGCAAGTCAGACAGTTTAATTGTTTAAGTCCTCCCTTAGGTGAATCGGTTAAATAGTTTCTGACATGTATCCCCTAGATCGAGTTAGAGAGAGAGAGGAAAAGAGAAGAACATATTGCAAATCACTTCGTAGTCACTGCATAGTGACACTAATAATCATGTTTATTCTGAGTATTCTAATTATTATTGCCAGCATTCTGCTTCCTATGTACTGGCCTATTTTCAGGCGTGAACAATCTGCTTACAATGTCTCTGCTGAACACACTTTTAGTGAACTTCCTGCACATGAACTCTCTTACAGACTTGCGCTGCGCAACAATACATTTATTAGTATGTTACACCATTCCCATCAGACAAATAATGCTACAGACTGTTGGATATGTGGCCGACTCCCTCCCTACCAGAATTACAAGGGAGCTCTGCCTCTCTTTCCGTACCCATTCACTCACAATGGCTCCTGTGGAGCATGGTTTAAAATAATTAATTCTTTAGATCCTGATATTGCTGTTTTCGATGGGGGCTGGGTTTGGGGAAACTTGAACTTAGTCCTGCTCAACGTCTGTTATCCGGATAAAGAGGGACTTCCCACTCGAATAGGAACTGATCTAGAAAATGAAGTATATGGATTAGGTAATTACACAATTAGCCTTATGATCCTCACTGTTGAATCTGAAACTGCTCCAGTTTTGCCCCATATGTTAGTGTTACCAGTCACAGGTGAATTATGTGTTAGCAAGAAAGGTTCAGTACACGTAGGTCATAGTAAATGCACTACTGTGGTCGAGTTCAGTGACCATGGTAAATCGTCCTTTAAAGCTATCAGTCATTCCTACTTTGTTTGTGGTCATACCGCATACATACGTTTGCCTCCAGACTGGGATGGTACCTGTTACATTGCATTCCTTCTGCCACCTGTTTTCCTAGCTCCTCCTGATTACCATAGAAATACGAATCTAGCACCGAATAGACCCAAAAGAGATATTCCCCTTGTCGACTACACAGAAACGGCATGGGAACAGTACACTGATTTCAATAAAGGATTCTTTTTCTTCCTAGGACCTGTCCAAAACAGTAAATTAATACGCAGATTAACGAGAACACTTGAAGCAGTAGTGAACGAAACTGCCTCCGCTCTAGGTAACTTAACAGAGGAGCAGTCTGCTATACGGACTGTTGTCCTTCAAAATCGTCTCGTGATTGACGTCATCTTGGCAGATAGAGGTGGAGCCTGTAAGGTCATCGGGTCAAGTTGCTGTGTTTTCATTCCACAAAATGCACCATCTGTCTATCAGGCTATCACCCGTTTACATAAAATTGCAAATCAGATACATCAGAATCCAGGCACCTGGACTTGGTCCGGTTGGTTCTGGACTACGTTGACAGCTTGGGGATGGAAGATCTTATCGTTCCTAGGCATTGGCCTTGTTATAGTATTCAGTTGTTGCCTATGCCTGCAGTGTGGGCCAGCGATATGTGGACTGTGTGCCACATCCTGCATTGAGCATTCCAGTTGTCTTTCAAACAGTCAAAGAAAGAAAGACGAACATATAATGTTACAAGAACAAACCGATCGATTTATGAGGATCGACATATCATGAAGGGTCCGTAGGGAACAAGGAGGGAATGAGGTAATATAAATTTTATGGTCATGTTGTGTTCCCTAGCGAGTACCCCACCGACTCCATGTACGAGTTAAAAGTGCATGTAACTTCCCTCCTGTACCAGCTATGAAGACGCAAATACATTTGCGTCCAACGTTAACTTGTCCTCTTTCAGACCCACCATGAATGGGTTTGATGGTCCGTTCCTAAGTATGCTATGCCAACGTCTTTTTGAAGTGTACTCCTACGTTTTTCAGCCTGGCTGAAAGTAGGCCCTGAATCTCTGCCACCGAGCCTCTTTTCTGGCTTCTGACTGCGAGGGCCTCTGCCCAAGCAGCCCCCGTACCCGTGAACTCTGACTTACTTCTAGCGCGGCCCTCCGTGCTCAGCTCAGCCTGCTGCCTGCCAAGATTGACTATAACCTTCGAGTTATCTGTTTTCCTCCCCGAAGATACATTCCAGCCTGCTAGCTTCAGTAAACATCCTTCCTCAGCTACAGGGCTAAAGGGCCGACCTGTCTTTATGCAAGTAATTCATAGCCTCTGTTGCCATGCTTCCATGGAAGGCCCCATGCCCCCACGCTTCTCATACAGACACTCAGGCGCTTATACACGCACTCACAGCAAGTATAGAATAGCTTCTGCTCTAGAGACCTTTCTGCCCAGATAGCTTAGTTCCTAAACATCAGATATCGGATATGATAGAAGCACAAGTTGATCTGACATGCCAGACTTCTGTCTCTTTCCGCCAGTGTAAATGTCAAGTCCCCTGCACCCCGTCTATCACACGTCATGCAGCTGCGCGCGCATCCAAGCTTCCGATTTCCGCTGACATTGCAACATTCTGTTAGCACCACCCCTTGGTGCCACCCACTTGCGTCACCTATCAGTGACGTTTCTAGCACACACGCCTAGTTTACGCCTCTTGATGATGTACTAGCACCACGTGTATACTGTTATCTTGTCTTCTCTCAGCTGTTACGCCTCTTACATTGAACATTATGATGTAAATCAAGTATATAAGCTATGTATTGTCAATAAACGACGGCGCGCTCATCTATCCCTTCTGACATCCTGTGTGGTGGTCAGAACATGATATCCTGATTCCTTTATGAGGAATAAAACCCTTAGAAACTCTTACACCACGGACTCTGTTTTCCTTCTTTCCGATTGAGTTATTATTGATTAAGTACTTACCTGCATAGAAATTAAGAGAGTAAATTAATTATTTACATCACTAGGACTGTAAGTATTTCAGCTTTGGAACTGGTAAACTGCCATTCAAGTAAACCTAAAACACATATAAAAATAAATCATGTATAGTATATCCTTCGCTGTCAGTGCGTTATATTCCCATCCTCTCTCTCTTTTGATTGTCCCTTCCTTTCTTCTGCCCTGTGCCTGCTCTCCACAGATCATCGAAGCAGCATTAAAGGCGCTATACAAAGCGACTAGCATGGTATGAAATAACTGCGACACCGAAATGACGTCAGTGCAGCTCCCGCTGGCAGATTCGGGCGCCCTTCCTCGGGCAGCAGGCCCGCCTGAGTTGTGAAGACGTCTGCCCGCGTGCGTGGCACGCGCGCCCCGAGGCTGTCGCGAGCCCAGGCTGTTCCCGCCACAGCTCCTCGCGGAAGGCTTTCACCCCTATTTACCTCGGCACCAGTCACCGTTAATCCAAGATGATTCCCGCCAGTCAGTCAGAAGGGCGCAGCTACAAATCGGAGCAACTCGCGAGACAAATGACCTCCCACTGTACACAAAGGGGGTGTTAGCGGCACAATGAAGGGGCAGATCTCGCCCACATTACCCCCGAGGGGAGAGACGCGGGGTAAGCCTGCGACTGATACCGCATTGTCTGCACTAAAAGCTTCGCGGGTACCTCCTCGGCATTAAGGGAGGGCGCACGTGTCTGCGGGCGGACAATGGCCAAGCGTTTCCCGCCACTAAAGGCCGCACATGGCGCTCTTGTCCTCCATTAGTGCGTCTGATATGATCAGCCCTCGGACTTTGCAGGGATTTGGCCGATTACAAAAAGGCAGACGCACTGGCTGTAAGAGCCAGACACGCCACAGGAGAGGCTCATTGTGACAGATTTCAGAGATACACCAGAATGGGAGTGAGGGAGTCATTGTATAGCGCTTACTACCCCTGACAAGGCGTTGAAGCGCTTTACGGCGTGTAGCTCGCTATTTTCGAACCCAAGGTTAGTAGTCAAGTGGTTATTGTTGGAAAGTGTCATTAGTCACGTGCTCTTAAGAAGAAAAAGTGTGTGTGCATTTATGTTTTTATTTGTTGTACAGCACATTCCCAATTCCTTTAAAAGGTGTCAGTGCACTTAACAAAAGCAAAATAATGTTTTAACAGATATATATAGAATATATAATCACAGGGGATACATGTACCAGTAGGTATGCTGGAGACATATTATTTTAGCGAGATTAAAAAAACGTGCAGCTACTCAAAAGAGTGTGCCAATGCTGAATCAGGCAGCCTACAACAATAAGCAATAATGCTTGCTGGAAGAGCTGTGTTTTTAGTTTTTTTTCTTGAAAGTGGAGAGTTCCATTGTAGTTTGTAGCTCTAGAGGGAGTTTATTCTATGTGACTGGCCCAAGATCAGAAAAATACCTGCCACAGCTCTGGCACGATGGTTTTTAGGAACTCTACCCAGTTGCTCTGCAGAGGAGTGAAGGCTTCTGGTAGGCACATAGGGCCATATGTATCAAGCCAAATTGACTTCGCAAAAGCCGAAATTCGCAGAATTTCAGCGTTTGCGAATGCAATTTGGCCTAATGGTATGTATCAAGGAAATCTGCTTGCAGAATAAGGAATCGCAAAATTTGCGATTCCTTATTTTGCGATTGCATTTAAGGAATCATAACATTTGCGATTCCTTAAATGCAATGTAAGAAGCCAAAAACATTCGCAAATTGGCCTTAAGGAATCGCAAATTACCACCAACTTCTAGTTGGTGGTAAGTTGCAAATTCCTTGAAAAATGCATATTTTTGCATTTTTCAAAGTGCCATGTGACGCACATACATGCCCTTAGGGCATGTATGTGCGCCACATATGCACCCATGCATATTTCAGGGGTGCAACAGGGTGTCCTTTGGACACCCCTGCACCCTTGAAAATATTCTCAATTTGCGATTAGCAAATTGCGAATCGCAAATTTCCCATTCATTCCTATGGGCCTCCTGGCCCATAGAAATGAATGGGAAAGTATTCCTTAATTGCGAATTCGCAATTAAGGAATATCAGGAAATCGCTATAAAATTGCGAATTTCTTGATACATAGCAATTAGCAATTCTGAAATAGCGATTTCTTAAAAATCGCTATTATAGAATCGCTAATTGCTACCTTCATACATTTGGCCCATAGTCATGAATCCTCTCTTTCAAATAGTTGGCTTCTGAGACTTGCAGAGGTTTGTGTTTCAGGGATTTTAAGAGAATCCTTTTTTTTTCCAATGAGGAGCCAGTGCAGAGCTCAGATGCGGGGAAATGCGTTTTCTCGGGGAAGATTGAGGCAGATACGGGCTGCCGCATTTTGCACCACCTGAAGTCTACTAAGAAGGTACTCTGGGAGACCCAGGTGTAGGGCATTTTCCTAGTCCAGCCTGGAGGTTATTAAAGCTTTGATTGCCTTTATCTTAGTGTCCTCCAACAATAGAGTGAGGAATTTTTTCATTGACCGTAACAGCCAGAAACAGGAACCACTCAGTGCAAGAAAAGGCATTATCAAACTTGATTCTTAAGTTCTTTACTGTGCCATGTTGGGCGCCGTGTAGGGGGGGCTTCCTTTAGCCAGAAGGTCATCCATAAATCTGGCGATGTTGGGCCAAAAAACACAATCTCTGTTTTATCCTAAATACATTTTAGTTGGTTGATATACAACCAATTGAACACATTAGATTTTCATTTTTAAACGACTTCCCCAGCGAGCTCTTCTCCTTTCCCACAAGAGAAGAGAAGCTGAGTATCATCAGCATAGGAGATTACTTTAGCTCCTAGAGTCTCTGCTAATACAGCTAAGGGCGTGAGATAAACATTGAACCAAGTAAGGCTGAGTGCAACCAAACCTCTTGTCTTCTTCCCTCCAGAAAGTAGGTGAGCCTCTTTAGGGCTATGCTCTTGATCCCAATAGCTTGGAGTCGATCAAGGAGTCTCTGAAAGCGGGCAGTATCGAAGGCCACTGATAAGTCCAACATGATCAAGGTGGCCTTCTCCCCCATTGTCTAGGGAGCCCTTTATGTGCTCTGCATCCCCTAATAGGACCGTCACAGTGCTAAAATGGGGTATGAAGCCCGATTGACTAGAGTGCAAAAGATTATTCTCCTCCAAAAATTGAGAGAGCTGCGAATTTCAATTTTTACAATATTTTTGAAAAAGCGGGTAGCAGGGAGATGGTCCTATAATTCGCTGGGACCTTGGGAGCCGCAGTGGGTTTTTTAAGCAGTGGCAGAATTTTTGCATTTTATCCAATTTGCAAGGACTGAGCCAGTTGGCAATGAGTTGTTCAACACACTATATTACATGAGTACTTGTAAACATTTTCCTAGGGGCCAAAACGTTTGGTCTTTGGTGTAACCAAGGGCCGCACTGATGCCAGTGGGATAGTAGTCATGGTGGCCTAAAATGGGTGTAGGGGAAGTGAAGCATGTACATCTAGTGGCTGAACTGAATTGCCCAATGTGGAACCAGAAAACCTAGGGTGAATCCCGGCTTCTCCACTTGTGGAAATTGCGTGATCCTGGGCAATTGTTTTATTTCAATTTCCCTCCATTTTCTTCATTATCACATATGAGGGCCTCGAAATACAAAACATCAGGATGTGTGCTGTAAAAACCCTTCTCCTGTGTTTGGATTAAATCACTAATGGCATGGGGGGGGGAAGAATGAACGTTTCTAAATTCATGTTTGAAAACCATGATTAGAAATAAAATACGTCTTGCACAACTTTAACCAGTATCAAGTGAGAGCATGGGTCAGATGGCGATCCCGATTTAAGGCTCTTGATGGGCGCCACAGAATCCTCTAGGGACATAGGTTGTTAGTTGGAAATGGCCGTCATCCCAGAAATGGTTTTAGTTGCATTCAAGACAGACATAAATTTGCCAGCGCCACAACAGTAACATAAACGTAACCAGCTGGATGTTCCAGCTGAACCATTGCAACTGATGACCTTTTATGTCTGCTTATGCCTGTTGTTTTGGGTTGGTGTTTCTCTGCCCAAGACTTCTCCTTGTTTTTCTGTACACTCTAATGGAGTCTGGATAAACCGTATGCAAATGCTGGGGGTCCATGTTTTTATTGGAGGAGGGAGAGGAACATAGCGTGAATCTGAAATTTCCTGGCAGTCCCCATAATGTACACAAACAAAATGATGATGGTGAATGCCAGGCAAGAGTACTAGAGGGAAGAAGGAAGGGTCAGTATTATTGGGTGTGTAAAGGAGTTGGGATTCGTAGGACGAATGAGGATGTTACTCTGAAAAGTAATTACCATTCTTGGTAACTTTAATGATATTATAATGGACTGGGGTTTTATCTTCTTTTTAATGTGTAATACTTTTCTTATTTTTTGTAACTTGCAAAGGTTTTTTTTAAATCATGCAATAAAGTTTAAAGTACTGCAACTTTAATGATATTAACACATGAGATTGCCAGTTCTGTCACCATCTCAGTTTTCTCGTCCCTCTAAGGACCTCTTTCAGAGGTGGTAGGAAATATTAATCTGGTAACAGGAGTTACTGGCCAAATTGGGATTACAAATTTCACAGGAAAATCTGCAGCTCTGCTATTTTCACATTTACATTTCACCACAGAGAACCATAGAAATGTGAATGAGAAGCAGGGACCTGTATTTGGGGGGAAAGCTGGGGGAATCGGTGTGGAAACACCAATTTAAACGATTATTCAATTCCAGGAATTCCTCCCAATTTCCCAGGTCGCTCATAATGTTGAAAGAGCTGTACCTGTAATTATGAATTCTATTCTGAGGAATTCGATTGGTGGTCCCATTTCCAGAAAGGACAAAATTCTGAAGTAGTACTATCACAAAATATGCTGCATAATGCTACATAATTTACTCAAGCCTGCCTCATAATTTGACCCTTCCCTGCTGCCTAATTTCAGTTGTCTTGCCTATTTTTCCAAAATTGTAACTTGCAATGCAGGTAACACAATGATTTCTGCAACAAAAAGCATTAACCTGCTGAGCTATCAGCCAATAATTTTCGATTTACAGAGTGCATGGGATGGGCAGTAGCAAACAGATTAATTCTCTGGGCTATTTTTTGAGGAGTCAAATTTGTGTCTAGAGAATGCCTCCAGATCTCTCAAGCAAATGCATTAACCTCCTCAGCTTTAACACTATGATACCCTGAAGTTGTACCCTCCCCCAAGCCATTTTAGTGTGTTTGTGTCAATTGAGTGAGTCACAACGGCTTTACCATCTCAAGTTTTCATGTAGAGAAATTGATAAAAATATAAAAATAAAGGAATCTGCAGCCCAGCTAAACCTATCCTGGAACCGAAATGCACCTCCTATTCAGTCAGGTATTCACTTGTGACCAGGGCTCAGCTTCGGCAGTTCTAAAAAAAAAATAACTCTGCAGCGGAGCCAACCTTCACTGCCTTTCATGTAATTTCAAAGCCACTCGGTATAGTTCTTTCACAGTCTCATCATTTCAGAACTGAAGCATTTCCAATATTCTATACAACAAAGTCATAGTTGTTGCTTATTTACCTTATGCAACTAACAACCATTGGCAAAGCCAATAGTCCTGGCTTGTTGTGGGTGTAATTTAACTTGTATTACATATCTGGATGCAATGACATAAGCAGCAAATTACCAGTCAGGCGACACACTATGCTAAGCACAGATTTTAAGCTTACTTTTAAGCCACGCCCCTTTGAGAGAGACCCCTCCCTCCTTCAGTTTTTTTAATCCCACTTAAAGACCTGCTGGTGACCATGCAAAACTTCTGTCACTAAAAGAACAAGACTTACAATAGATGAAGGTAGCTGGGCTGTAAGCTATGATGGGTGGTAGCTAGGGTCAGCACTTGGCGCTGACCTGGGAGGGGAAAAGAGGGAGGTCTGTGTTTAGAAATTTCTTATGGTTTTAAAAGCACCTGCTGCTGAGTTCCTTGTGTGTGCAGCAGTTTTCAGGCAGCAATATAAATGTCAAAATAACTCTGTGATTATGGTTACTGCTGGAGAGAGATCAGAGTTTTGTCTATGGCAGTTTGACTCATCAAAAAGTAGCCCAGAGGGTTATTGTGCCTGCTGCAACAAATGTGTGCCATGCAGATCACAGAACTATATTTTATGTAGCTAGATCAGTGGCTTACTACTTTTGTCACAGAGATCCCGTTGTTACTTGCAGTTCATAAGTTACAACCCTAATTATAGAACAGTGACTTATGAGAGCTGTCTTGGCAGGGGGGACGGCGTCCACCCTGTGAAAAGAGTGGGGGTATGCCGTGTACCTGCGTGTACCCCCGACTCGAGCCCTGGGTATTTGTGCATGCGCTTACTTATGAATTGATGGAAAACTCGAGGCTGGTGAGCCCGCTAAAGCTGCCACTTAAGACGAGGCACGGGGTGGTGCCAGGAAAACTTGGACTAGGGATGAAAGGGGTGATGAGGTATGACCCAAAGATACCCCTGTGCCAGAACAGTTATCGGGTGAGGCAAAGAGAGGCTCACCGTAGTTCAGTTTGTTTATACAACTTTGGAAAATTATTTTGTTTCCGATGTTGCACATCGGAAAAAGTCTTTGTGAATTGGGCCCCGTATTTAATGTTTCCTGTGAACCTTTTTCATGACAACGCATGCACACGAAAGAAACAGGGGCGTAACACAGGCAACTGTGGCAAAGGGGGACCCCCAAAGCTACTGGGGGGCTCCATTCCGACCAAGACACATGAATATATCAGAGTCTCCGGGGCCCCTTATCTACATTTTGTAGGGGCCCCAATCATGATGCGCCACTGACTAACACGAAGATACACAGAACAAGCAATTGCAACAACACGAGGCTTCGCGGGACAAACCTATAAAACCGGCATGTAGGCGAAACATTGTTCCTGGAACTGACAGTCCTACCTTCAAAAGTTGCTTCAGGGCCTTTAATATTATCTGCCTGCCCTGTGCCAACCAGTTTAGTTTCGGGTCATTGGCGACGTGAAAACCCGTGCAGGCGAATCTCACAAGAAGAGACTGTCTGGAGTGCCAGAAATCCTACTTCAAAGGCAGGTGTGTAACCGAAGCGAGTAGTAGACATTCTTCGGTGCAGTCTAGTGCACGTGACGTCATGCGTGTTAGATAGAGAAAAAAGTGAAGAGGTGTCCTCCCTACGAGGATAGTCCGGCTAGCTAGTAAGCAGGTGCCTGTGAGTTGTAAAACTAGTCATTGTTTATCATCAGCGGCAAACATATTTTATTTGTTTATATTATATAAGATAGGGTGCATCGTGCGAAACCCATACACACTAGTTAGTAAAGAGACGTACACCACAAACAACTTTCAGAGTTATTGCCCCCCAAAACTTGTTTGAAATAGTAGATTTTGCCAGGTGTTTTAAATAGGAAACACATAATCAGCCTATTGCATTTTAAATTCCAGAATGTTATGCTCCAATTTTTTGTAAATCCGATGCCATTTCCACAGCTTTATGACTGGCTCTCTTTGATTTCTCAAAGTGTGGGGCTAAATGTAGGTTATCATGTTGGAGGGAGCTGCTATGTTGTGGCACTGGAGTTAAAGACCCTGGCGCAATGTCTGATGCAACCAGTTCACCTTCCGAACAATGGAGACTGCTGCAGTTGAAGGTTTACGCATAAATGCTCCCAAATTAGCCAGGCAAATAAAGATTTCCTTAACCTTAATAAGGTAGTCACTTTTAGAGTTTGATGAAATGGCAGAAAACCTATGAAGCGGTAGGGCTTCCGTATACCAAATCCGAGGTTATCCCCATCTTATTTAATGTGCAGAACTCAAGGCTCTACCCTTGGAAACCTTTGACCAGCCCATCCACCAGAGGGCTGGTCAAAGGGTTGTGTACATGCCACAAGGCTTGCCCAATATGGGTCACACCTTCTGACGGCTTCTTCTCCATCACACATCCTGAGCGGGCCACAATGAATTGGTGGCCTCCCCCCGCCCTTGGAAAGCATGTTACCACCACGTTGGCAGGAGGACTTTCTGCAAAAACTGATCCAACAAAGCATTGGGTAACTCAGAAAATCACTCGTGGATTGCAGCGGCCTCTGCAATTTCTGACAAAGGCTCCCCCAACTCGGGGGAGCCACGCATATGGCGGCGAGACAGTCCAAACCGGGGTTGCAGCATGGTGCGCCGCAACTTTACAACGACAGTTGGTGTGGGATTAGCTGGCATGGGCAAGGTCCCATAGGGGGGGGGCAGACAGTAGGTGAACTATGCTGGCCTGCAGCAGGCGAGTCCATGATTAGAGCCATATAAAGAATCCTCTTCTTTTTAGACCAAAATAACAGCAGCGTCATGGGACCCGCCAAGGAGTGCTGGCAGCAAGTTGAAGGGAGGTTGCAGGGGCACATTGCAGCCATTGACACATGGTCCTTACCTGCCAACCGCCCACGCAGGCGCACTGGATGCAACCTAGCACAGGCGCTTGGGGTGGGGGTACAAATGCTGGGTGTAGGGGGTGCCCGAGGTAAGTATCCCAGTAGTGGCGGTCGGTGAGTCGGGTCCTCCCATTAGGAGGGACCCACCCATGTGCAGTTTGATTAGACACAAGGTGTTAAGAGGAAAGGACACCAGAACCAGTTATGATCTCACCTGAAAATGGCAGAAGCAACTGTGGCCTCAGGGCACTAGTTGGCAAGGAGAAGTTAAGAAACACAGAGAACATAATATCAGTAGAAAACTACAGACAAGGAAAAGAAACTCCAGACAGCGGTACCAAATGGTTCACAAAGGGCTCAACCAGACAAGAGGCCCTGAGAGCAAGAATACCATCACTTCCATCTCCAGGAAGCAGCACAAAAGGGACAGTGACAGACCCTAGTAATCAGTTACCACCAGAGCTAAAGTACAGTAAAACGGGGGGAGTGCAAAGCACAAAGCTAGCAGATGGACACATCCTGGCAGATCTCACAGACAGTCAAACACATGCTCGCGTCCAGGGGACAGTCAACCTCACAGGACAAAGAAACCAGCAAAAATGGCCAAGTGGCCAGAACCAAGTATCCAGGTCCAGTAAAAACAGAAGATCCGCACACAGGCAAATAAATCATAAGGATGAACTGCACGTCCACTCCACTATGGGCAAATGCACCACACGACCATGCAAGAGCAAGAAGCGCAGCGGGCAGGAGAACTCAACCATCAACAGAGGCTGCGGGTAAAATGACATAACCTGCTGCATAAGAAACACCTTTGGTGGGGAATCACTATCCAAAGTCTAGTTATCATTCAGACAGCATAGAACCTACCACTGGTAGTACACTAGAGCTACATTAGCAGAGACCACCAAAACAGTGATTGGTAAAATAAACTCAACAAGGAACATTACCTTCTGGCGCCCTAACAGAGCACACATTTTGATAATGACAATCCATTTAACAAGAGTGAGTCCAACATGGAGACAGCCCCAGCAGGTTGCCTTCCCCAAAAAATGCAGGATGAAAAAAATACCTGGAAGGTAAAGTCAACAAGACAGAAAAGAGGTTCAAAAAAAGGGAACTGAACACACACCCTTTCACTAAAGAAGCATTGGCAAAGCCAATCAATTGCCCCTATGCATGAGCTATCGGCTTTGACAATATATTTTAGCGATGTTGCTCACCAGCATTGCTAAAAAGTAGTGGCGTAAAAGAGAGTGGTGTGGATTAGAGTGTCGTTAAGTAGAATGTCATGGAGTAGAGTGGACTGCTGTAGAGACTCGTGGAATGGCATGAAGTGGTTTAGAGTAGAGTTAAGTGTCATGGAGTGGTGTAAAATGTTGTGGAGTGTCGCTGAGGGAATAGATTTTTGTATATTGGAAGGGTGTATAGTGGAGAAGAGTAGAGTGATGTATAGTGAAGTGGCGTATAGGGTATTGCATAGAGTGTTGCAGAGTACAATGGCGTGGAGTAGATTGTCATAGAATTATTGTAGGAAAAGAGGATCAGCTTTTATGGTTTCCCTCACTTTTTGCTTGGTGCTAAGCAGTTTCTGACCAGTCTGACTGGGATCCTGCTAACCAGGACCCCAGTTTCTGCGCTTTCTCCCCTAAATTGGTTATAGTAAGTTCTTAGGTACATCCCAGATTGGATACTGGTGTACCCTTATAAGTCCCTAGTATATGGTACTGAGGTACCCAGGGCATAGGTACACCAGGGGACCCCCATGGGCTGAATCACGTATTATGCCACTCAAACTGTAACTACAGGCCTGCCATTGCAGCCTGTGTAAGCTGGTGCTAGCAAAACTTATGAAAGATATATGTTTCCCTATATCCAAGGTCACTGCACTTAAAACCTATGTCATCTCTTCAATATTGAAGGCAGGGTGCTTGGTTCTAAATGTGAGGGTGCCCCTGCATGAGTAGGACACCCCTACAACCTTTAGAGTCCATTCTTCCAGGTTATAAGTGCAGCAGCCATTACGATATATAGAGTGGCCATGCGTCATTACGCCATGACCATCTCTAAGCTGGCTGTATTGAACCCGGTCATGTTTGGTATCAAATGTGTCGGAATCATACCCCTACACCATAAACAGTGTGAGAGGTATGATACCATGCACTGTAAAGCTCCTCCGGGAGGCCCTCGGTGCTCCTAGTACCAGACTTCTAGACCCAGACATCGCAACATGACTGCTGCTGACCAGAGACACGATTCTGCCTGCCAGTGCTCAGCAGCAAACCATGCTTGAGCAGGGGAAGGCAGAACAATAGGTATCCTGTCACAGGGAGGTGTGACCACCTCCCAGACAGGGTTTAGTGTATTGGGGCCCGGTGGGAGCGCTTGCCAACATCATTCAGTCTGCTTGAAGAGCACATTTGGTACCCTCCTTGCATAGTCCAGTTCAAACCAGCTCAGGGAGCCGTTGGCTCCCGCTCTGGCGCACACCTGGACATGGGAGTATCCTTCCCACTGTCCAGCCCCTACCCTGGGAGGGAACCCTGAATCATCCCAACCCTTTCCTTAGGCTTACCAGAGGGTGGGTCCCTAGATTTGTTGTGGGACAAGATTCATTTCAAGACACCACTTCTTCGACCGTCCAGGCACTCTGGACTTCACTGGACTTCACTCTGGGCATCAAGACTGCGACTGGGAAGACTCCTGCTGCTTCTGGTCTCATCGCCCTGCTTGTCTGCTGCAACGTCCATGCCTGTGCTCTATACAGGAACCTTCCAAGGCCTGTGGACATCCAAGACACCTGAAGGAATCTCTCTTGAAGTGAAGGAGTCCCTTCCCTGCATCTGCAGGCACCGCAACAAAGCTGTCTGGTCTGCTGATCCTGGGCTCCCAAGTACTCTGGAAGGCTCAGCAACACAGGTGGTGGTTGTTCAAATCCCTCAAGGCCTGCCCTGTTCTCTCACTAGGTTTGAGGCCACTATCCCTACAGCTACATGCAAGTAGCTCTCCTGTGTGCAACACACTCTACTAAATTAGATGCTTTATATTGGTTGAATTAATATATGTATATCAAAAATGAGAATGTGCACTTGAGACAAAAATGTGTATATTTTCTGAATTTGTAAGTTGATGAAAACCAGCTCAGTTACAAAATATATATTTAAAGCAGACATTTGAGTGATAAACAATGTGGTGTTGAAGAGATTAATTGAACAAGTTACTTACCTTTGGTAAAACTCTTTCTGGTACTCTATCTAGTTGCAGATTCGTCACCTTTTGAATATGCCCCAGGCACCAGACTGGATCCAGGAACTTTTGAGTAGTAACTTGGAGCGCCATCTGGTGGCACCATGTGGATCTGCACAGACGCCTTATTGCTGCACAAATTAGTTGCAGGGTCCTCCCAGTCACGCGAATGTCAGCTGCTTGTGAGTCTGTCCGTGTTCCCAGACGTTGAACCTCATGTGCGAATTGGTTGTGAGCAGGATCCTAGACTGGGATCTCAATAATGAGTAGAGTCCAATCACAGAACAAGGAGGATAAGAGGAATCTGCGGTCAGATAGTCTCTACCAGAAAGAGCATTACTGAAGTTAAGTAACTTGTTCTTCTGATGAGACTTCCAGCTGCAGATTCCTCAACTTTTGAATAGATACCAAAGCAGTAGCTATTGGGAGGAGAGTCTGTAGATGGACTCAAACCAGAAGGTCCTACAGGACCAAGCAGACAAAGAGCCCCTCTCAACAAACCTGGCTATCCAGGCACTAGTGTTATGTGAATGTATGGAGAGACCCCATGAAGGTGTCTAGCAGATGTCTAGGACAGGACATACTCATGCTGACAAAGTGGTAGCAGCTTTGGCCCTGGTAGAATGAGCACGCAGTCCTTCCAAAGGCTGCTCTTTAGCACGTGCATAGCAGATTTTAATGCAGTGAACGTCCAAGTGGAAGAAGGTTCTCTTCTGCAATTATTTACTTTATTCTGCACCAGCAAACACCACAACGAGCTGATTGTCCACCTGGTGTTCTCTGGTACACTCTATGCAGATTCTCAGTGCTCTCTTGGGGTCCAAAGATGGAGTATTTCCTCCTCCTTAAAGGGGTGGCGCAGCACATAGACCGCTAGCAGGATGATGGCTTTATCGACGTGGAATGGCATCACAACTTTCGGCAGTCTGCAAACCAGTTTGTCTGGGGGAAAAGTGGTGTATGATTGATTAACACAAAGAGCCTGAAGTTAACAGTCTGTGCCAAGGTGATGGCGACGAGGAGCACACTCTTGATAGTAAGTAGCCATGGCTGCTCAAACAGAGTGCACATCAGGCATGTGAGGACCAGGTTAAAGGTCCCATTGGGGCATCACAAAGGGAGAAGGGGGTAACCTGTTGAATCCCTTTCAAAAATTGCATCTCAACTCTCAACTTAAATGAGGAGGGCTGATCTGGCCAATGCAAAAAGCCTTTATTAAGCCTCTATATCACTTCTGATAAAGAATTGTGAATTGGCCACTGGCGTCACACAGCACCAGCTGACGCACAAGTTACTTACCTTCGGTAACGATATATCTGCAAGAAACAGTAGTTAGTATTAGATTCCTTACCTTAGAATATCCCCAGGCATCAGACTGGATCTGGAAACTTTTGCGTAGCAGTACCCTTGCACGTCGGTAGGCGTCGTCTGCGGTTCCGCGTCCGTCGTCGGCGTCGTGATGACGTCAGAGTACTTAGACGCCGCCCTTGCGCGCTGACGTCAGTTCCTATACACAGCTTTTCCGAACGAGAAACTCAGAGCCATGATAAAAACTAACACTGGTGCCATGAAACTAGGGCCATGAAAGGGGATGACCTTAACCCTAGATATCTGTTCGCAGAACGGGGAGGATGGGTGGGGCGGTAAGGAATCTTATACTAACTACTGTTTCTTACAGATATATTGTTACCGAAGGTAAGTAACTTGTGCATCTGAAAGAAACAGGTTAGTATTAGATTCCTTACCTTAGAATAGATACCCCAACAATACCAACCCCGGTGGTGGGTCTGCGAACTAATAATCACACCAGAAAGTCCTGGAGGACGGAACGGCCATAGCTGCCTGACAGATGTCCTGCAAGGGGACTACCCGACCCAGGGCAGTAGTAGCCACCGTGGCCCGAGTGGAATGGGCCCTCAGCCCAACAGGAAGCTCCTTCTTAGCCAAAGAGTAGCATGCCTTGATGCACAACACGACCCACCGAGAGATGGTCCGTTTGTGCACTGCCCGTCCCTTCTTAGCGCCCACATAACCAACAAAGAGTTGGTCATCCACCCGGAACTGGCGTGTGCGATCCAGATAGAATGAGAGCCCGCGTTTTGGGTCCAGATGGTGGAGACACTCTTCCTCTTTAGAGGGATGCGGAGGCGGAAAGAAGTTGGGCAAAGTGATGGACTGCCCGATGGGGAAAGCTGTGACTACCTTGGGCAGGAAAGAGGGTCTTGTCCGCAACACAACTTTGCCCGGATGGACAGAAAGGAAGGGGTTTCGAGGAAAGAGCCTGGAGCTCACTCACTCTTCTGGCAGAGGTGATGGCAACCAGGAAAGCATTCTTAAGCGTAAGAAGACGGAGAGGACAGTTATGAAGTGGCTCGAAAGGAGCGCACATCAGATAAATCAGAACAAGGTTCAAGTCCCACTGGGGCATCACGAAAGGAACAGGGGGAAACATGTGAGTGATGCCCTTCAAAAACCTATTTACAATCTGGCACTTGAACAAAGAAGGCTGATCAGGTAGCCTCAAGAAGGCGGAAAGGGCAGAAAGATTGCCCTTGATAGTGCCCAGAGCAGAGCCCTGCTGGGCAAGAGAAAGAAGGAAGAGGAGAACCTCAGAAAGAGGGGCAGAGAGTGGATCCACAGCCTTTGCTGTGCACCATGCCACAAATCTGTTCCACCTGCAGGCGTATACCGACTTAGTGGAGGGACGCCTGGCTGCCAGAATCACATTACTAACTTCAGGAGGCAAGTCAAATGGCCTCAACTGTCGCCGCTCAATCTCCAAGCATGGTGGAGACTGGACAGGTTCGGGTTGAGGACCGTCCCCATCTGCAGCGACAGAAGGTCCTCCTGAAGAGGCAGATGCATCGGGGGATCAACAGACATGCTGAGTAGCTCGGGATACCAGTATCTTCATGCCCAGTCCGGAGCCACAAGGATGACTTGGGCCCGGTCACGCCTGATCTTCTTCAACACTCTGGGCAGAAGTGGTGTAGGCGGAAAGGCGTACAACAGACAGCAGCTCCACTCGCGACAAAAAGCGTCTCCGAGCGAGTGCCGCCTTGGAAATCCCAACGCGCGGAACTGATGACATTGCCCGTTCTCTTCTGTGGCGAATAGATCTAACCAAGGCTCTCCCCACTGCTGAAAGAGGCCTTGCGCCACGTCCGAGTTCAGACGCCATTCGTGATCCATCATGCACTGACGGCTGAGTTAGTCCGCTCTGGCGTTCAGGGAACCTGCCAGGTGTTGAACCACCAGGGTCACTCCCTGATGTTCCAGCATTGGGTCCACGACCCCACCCCGCCCTGTTTGTTGGAGTACCACATGGCGGTGGTGTTGTCCGTGAACACCTGCAATACACTCCCCCGGACAGAGGGGAGGAATGCCTTCAGTGCAAGCCGGATCGCCCGCAGCTCCAGAAGGTTGATATGGAGCCGGGACTCCGCCGGAGACCAGAGGCCTCTGATCTCCGCCTCTCCCATGTGGCTCCCCCAGCCCTGGGGGGGCGCGTCCGTCACAACTACGTGCTCCGGGTGGGGTAGGGAGAGGGATCTGCCGCTGACCCAATCGCGGTCCGTGAGCCACCACTGCAACTGTCTTGCAGTGCCCTCCGAGATCAAGACATGGTCGGACAAGTTGCCCTGATGCTGAGCCCAATGAAACTTCAGGTTCCACTGCAGAGCCCGCATCCGCCACCTGGCGTGATGCACCTGAAGGATGCAGGAGGTCATCAGCCCCAGAAGCCGCAGCGTCAACCTGACCGAGTGTAATGGCTGACTTTTTCTGGCTCCTTTAAGAGGGAGAATGATGGAGAGTGACTCCAGTCTATCATCCTTATAGCATAGGGATTAGGACTATAGATAGGACCTCTGTCTTTTACATAGTAGGGTATTTTCGTGCCCCTTTCTTTAGAGTAGGGCTTATGAATTCAAGCTAGGGGATAAATATATAAGTATTAATCATGATCTGTCCTTTTGCTAGCGTGTTAGGATATTTTCCATGGAGTTATGCGCATTGTGGGCCCCGTAGACCTTAAACGGGACAGACTCCATCTTGCCCTCTGCCCGGTAGCTCGAGAGTCCTTCTAGGTCAAGTGTAATGTTTTAGTTTCAAGCTGTTGTTCGCTTGGAGAGAACCGGCTCAGGCTGGCCCTTATCGAAGGAATGTATTTTTCTCTACTCCGAAGACACAACTTCAGGCCGGCCGGCTGGGAACGTGTCCTTGGTACGGGGAGGTACAAGAATTTGGTGGGCGGCAGGTTACTGGCCGTAGCTTTCCATGAAGGAACATGCTTTGATATTAGCGAAGGTGTTAGACAGTCGAGAGTTAGTTCGTAGGCGGCAGCTAGCCGTTAGCATCTCTGCCATTAATTATTTCATGGCGGACAGTCGCCATCTTTGAAGTCCGAGAAAGATTTAAGACCGAGACTCTCTGAGAAAGACTGAAGGAGAATTAGCGCGGAGCGCACTGAAACAGAGAGATAGAGAGATACGGTAGCTAATAATCAGCAAGGTTCCAGTGGCTTGGAGGGAAGCAGACGAGATTGAGCCTAGCGGTGCAGATGTGTACTTGTGACGGCTGGGGTGTGACTGCGAGACGAGCCAAGACACAGAGACGAGAAAGGAACCTAGATGACTGCCGAGTCCCGACTTCACATTAATAAGGTGACCTCCGCCCTTTCCGTAATGAGCGCGCATTCTAATCTTTACCTTTTCTTTGCAGAATCTGTGTTGCATAGTACTGTGTTATATGTTTATTGACAATAAATACCCTAGTTCTTAGTGAACTGATATGTGCCGTGTATTCTTGTTCAATCCTGGTAAACGGAGCTTCTAGTTGATAATTGTTTATATGAACGGATGTGTAATCCCGATCAGGTAAGTGGTGATCAAATAAATAGGGAGCTAGTGGACCTTTTATGCCAAGAATAAGAGGTACATCATACTATTCGGAAACCGTACTAAATTCTATTATTATAGTTTTATCCCAAGTAGACAAATGAGAAATTGTTCTGATAGGTGCTCATAGGAAAGTGGTCGTCGTTGATATACAGCGTTAGTGAGAGCGCTGGGGTGGATTACCAGCGTGTAGGTTCGCCGGATTGCGACCGTGTGTAAGTGAGAGCGCTTGGGCGGATTACCAGCGTGTAGGTTCGCCGGATTGTGAACCGTGTGTAAAAGAGAGCACTGGGTTCTGCAGGCCCGTGTGTAGACACGCCGGATTGTGTGTCACATCTGCCCTGGGGTAGATCAGTCTGGGTCTGAGAGGCCGCGAGACTAACCGAGGTGAATAAGATATGGTAGAAAGCCTATGCATGTGTATTGCTATTTTCCCATCCTTAGTTACGATCTGTACATATATATATCTATACCCATTGTAAATACGTTCCAAGGAGGGAGGTAAGTACGTTCTGGCTGGGTTAGAGGGGCCCCCAGGGGCTGATTCCACCTAAGTGGAAAATCCGGCCATTACACCGAGACTCGGGATAACGTCTGAAAGATCGGAATCAGAGCCTGAATATCCCGAACCCGCTGTTCGGGAGGATAAACCCGAAACTGTGCCTAGTCGAGAACAGCTCCGATGAAGAGGAGCTTCTGAGAGGGGCACAGGTGTGACTTCAGCACATTGATGAAGAACCCCAGCAGGTACAGGAGGTCGGCCATAGTCTGGAGGTGGCTGACGACTGTCTGGGGCGAGCCCGCCTTCAACAACCAGTCGTCGAGGTAGGGGAAGACTGACACCCCTAACCTGCGCAGATGAGCTGGGACCACCGCCATCACTTTCGTGAACACCCATGGGGCGCTGGTAAGGCCGAAGGGGAGCACGGTAAACTGAAAGTGCTCGTTGCCTACCGTGAACCGCAGCTAACACCGGTGGGCCGGCAGGACAGGAATGTGGAAATAAGCGTCCTGCAAGTCCAACGCTACCATCCAGTCTCCTGGGTCCAGGGCAGCTAAGACCTGAGGCAAAGTGAGCATCTTGAACTTCTCCTTCCGGAGAAAGCCGCTGACGTTCCGTAGGTCCAAGATAGGGCGTAAGCCCCCTTTGCCCTTCTTGGGTACCAGAAAGTAGTGGGAGTAACAACCACACCCTACGTCTGGCCCAGGAACGCCCTCGATGGCCCCCTTGGCCAAGAGGGCCGTAACTTCCTCTTGTAGAAGTATCAAGTGATCCCCCGACATGCGGTGGTACTGCGGTGGCATGGCTGAAGGGGTCGCCTTGAAGGGGAGCGAGTAGCCCCTTCGGACTATTTGCAGCACCCACATGTCCGATGTGACAGTGCGCCAGTGGTGGTGGTGATGGTGAACCCTGCCCCCCACTGGCGTCACATGGGCCTGAAAGCTCGGACTAGGAGGATTTAGAGGCGGATGCTGCAGGGGCAGGTGTGGACTGGCCTCGCCATTGTCCCCGACTGCCGCAACGGCGGTCTCTACGTCCGCCACTGCGCTGGATGGTAGTCTGCGGCCCTTGGCTGGCAGGATATGTGGGGGCGCCCCTTCCTTGGCCACGAAAGGAGCGAAAGGTGACCGTTTGCTGGCGTGGGGCCGAGAGGCTCAAGGACTTGGCCATAGCCCTGGATTACTTAAAACTCTCAAGCGCATGGTCCGCCTTGTCGCCAAAGAGGCGATGGCCATCAAACGGCATGTCCATAAGAGTATTTTGGACATCTGGCGAAAAGTTAGCGGACCTCAACCAGGCGTGGCGTCGCCTCGTCACCGTCGTTGCAATTGCTCTGCCCAGTGAGTCCGTGGTATCCAGTCCACACCGGATGGAATACCGCGCTGCATCTCGACCCTCCGCAAGGGCTTGGGCAAGTTTAGTCCGGACCCTCTCCGGACATTGTGGCAGCACGTCCGCGACCGTGTCCCACAGAGAGTGGGTGTAACGGCCCAAGAGGCACGCGGTGTTGACTGACCGCAACCCCAAACTAATTGAGGAGAACATCTTTTTACCATACTGTTCATACCTCTTGGATTCCCGATCGGGGGAGCTGACGGGAATGCAGTCTGGGAGTTGGAGGCCTGGATGACCAGGCTCTCGGGGTGGCGTGGGTGGACAGGAAGCAAGGGTCGCCCGGAGCCGGGCAGTGGCGCCTGGCCACGTTCCTATCTACAGGCGAACCTGTAGCGGGCTTGGACCAAGTGCCCAGAAGAACGTCCGACAAGGCCTCATTAAACGGCAGCAGAGGCTCAGCCGAGCTTGCTTGTGGTTTAAGGACCTCAGTGAGGAGGTTGGTCCTCACGGCCGGGATGGGGAGCTCAAGGCCCAAAGCCTTGGCAGCCCATGTCAGCACCACACTATAGGTAGCCCCCTCCTCCGTAGCCAGTAGGAGGGGAGACAAAACCAGTGTCGGACAAAGTATCCAGACCACTGGCATCCCCAAGCTCACCTGCCCAGTCCTGAGTAGACTGGCACTCACGTGCCAGAGGGTCCTCGGACCCCTCCCTATCCCCCTCGTCACCCATCACCTGGTACTCAGGTGTAAAGGATGGGGCCGGGACATAGAAAGAAAAATCTCCAAGCGGCGTCGTATACGGCGCCGCTCCGACGTCGGACCCGAATCGAGGGTGGGATCGGGGACGGCGCCGTCCTGAAAGGCGCCGGAGGCGACACCCTGGGGGGCGGCGAGGTTGTAAGGTTGACCGACGACGACCCGGATCCGGAGCCGGATCCAGCGGGACCCTGCGCCGTCGGGACCGAAGCAGCCAACAGCGCCGGGGCTGAAGCACCCAACGGCGCCGGGGCCGAAGCACCCGGCCCGCATGGGCCCAGTTGGGGCCGCTTGGCCCGAAGGTGCCACGGAACCCGACGGAGGAGTGAGTGACCTCATGGCCGAGAGGAACGCCTTGATCTCCTCCGGTGTCGCATTCTGCCCAGGGACTGGCGGGTATGGAGCAGGCCGCGATGCCTGCGGCTCCGGCGGAGCCACGGTGTCGCCCGAAGCCCCGGCCACGTCGTGCGAGCGTCGTGGGGGAGTCAGAAGAGCGATGACGCCTCTTCGACTTCTTGTGCCTCTTACCTGAGGACTTCGAGCCCGAAGACAGGTGACGACTCCTAGAGCGATGATGATTCCGAACCCGCGACCGGTCCCTCGACCTCATCGTGGACCGGGACCTCGAGCGACGCGGGGCCGACTGACGGAGCTCGAGTCGCTTGCGAGACCGCTCCCGTCTAGCTTTGGACGCCAGGGCCCGGCAGTTGGAACAGGACTTGTCGTCGTGGTCGGGGCCCAGACAGTGAAGGCACCGGCGATGGGGGTCGGTCGGATGTGGAGTGGTGTTGCTCACCAGTTAGAGGCGGCAGACCCGGGAGCAGAAGTCGGCCGGGACCAGGGTTCAATTCCCGACGCGGCAGGGTCGTGGACTTGGATCAGCAGACTCGATAATTCTCGCTTCGGTGCCTACTCTAATCTGGGGTCTCACTCGGCAACTCTGGGCATTAGCTTGCCTAATCTCCACAACTGCCCCCCCCAACGCTGGGGATGCCTGGCTCCACCCTGGGGACTCCCAGCAGGGACCACCCCACAGGGAAAGCCAGGACGGGTTCCCCAGCGTTGCACAGCGCCAGGAAACCTCCGGGTAGCAGCGCGCTTTACAAGTGCAAACATAATAATAATAATAATAATAATAATAATAATAACCGACATCAGTCGGTTGCAGTCGACGCAGGGTTTAAACCCGGGCATCCCTACCGGCACCGTCGAGTCGATAGACTTCGAGAAAAATTATCAAAAAGGATCGAAAAAGTTAGTAAAAAATTGACTAAGGGTACTACTTTTTCCGGATCGGCGCTTGCTGGCGCGGAAAAAAGAAGAACTGACGTCAGCGCACGAGGACGGCGTCTAAGTACTCCGACGACGTCATCACGGCGCCAACGACGGACGCCGAGCCGCAGACAACGCCTACCGACGCGCAAGGGTACTGCTACGCAAAAGTTTCCGGATCCAGTCTGACGCCTGGGGATATTCTAAGGTTAGGAATCTAATACTAACCTGTTTCTTTCAAATACTGGTGACACGCAGCACTTTGAAATTTTTGTTGATAAAGTCTGACACATGGGAAAGGGTTTACAAACTGAATCTGTGGTAAACAGTATCCATTAAAATGAATCAAAAAACAAAATGACCATCTATAGATCACACTGGCATTATTGCATGGGTTTTTATTTAACGAAAGCCAATTCAAATTGTAAATGTTGCAAGTGCACACTAGTGTGAATTTAGGGCACAGGCTAAACCCTTATGAAACCAAACTAAAGGCAAAATAAGAAAAGCAAAGGAAATACAGATAAAAAGGTGGCTGTAGGAAGGTGGATGCCCGACTATGGTTACCCTAGATTTTTTGCCTAGTGTTTAGCTGGTTTTCGACTTAGTTGGCCTGGGATCCTGCTAATTAGGGCCCCAGGCTATCCACTCACACTGTAAAATGGACTCCATGTACTTTAGGTATATCTCCAATTGGATATTGGGTCACCTTACGAGCCCCTGTATAGTGTACCTTAGTTACCCAGGGCATAGGTGCATCCAAGGCCTACCAGGGGCTGCAACACATATTATGCCACCCCTGGCTGGCCATTCACATTGACACAACTGGCTGATCACTCAGCTGGGGCAAGGTCGTGTAATCACCCTTTGCTTAGGTGTAGTATCCCTATACCTATCTTTAAATATAGACACATATATACCTATACGTCACTCCTATGGCAGGCCTTAACAATCCTGGAGGCAGAGTGCTTGGTTTTATGTGAGATGGTGCTCTAGCATGGGCTGAGCCTGTCTGCAGCTTTCGGAACCATGTCCTTATAGCTGTTCTAGGATATTGCCATACCATATACTCTTAAGTGCATTATAACCCTTGCGGTTATTGCAAACTTTGGTTTGGCTTTATCAAAATATGTCGTGTAAGGTGTCATACGCTTTGGAGTACCACCCCCTCGCAAGTTCTGGCGACGGGGGTAGCATTCCACCCTTCTAGAGGGAGAAGACATGTTGTTCCTAGTAAACCCGGTTAAAGTTAACCAGAGCCTCAGCATCACAAAATGAATGCTGCTGCCACAGACACAAGTCTGACCTCCTGCTGCTGGGAGTCCTTCCAGCGAGGGAGGCTTGGACAATAGGTTTCCTGTCTTTGGAGGTGCTAGCACCACCCCAGACAGGCTATAGTGTATTGGGGCAGGGAGGGCTGAATGAAATGAGACACTGCCTGGGGCACACAAGGTGTCCCATGCATAGTCCAGTTCAAACCGGTGTTGGGCACTCCAGCCCCAGCTCTGGCGTGAAACTGGACAAATGTAAAGGGGTGTAACCACCCCTTTCCCTGGTCCCACCCATAGGAGGGACCTAGCAGGTAATCCAGCTCCTAAATTTGGTATATAGGTAGGAGCCGAGTCCCAAGACTTTAGATTAATCGTGACTGCAACTTGAAACAAAACTCTGGACCTTCGACGTTCTACTTGAAGATAGAAGACTGAAGAATCTCCCTTGTGGTCAAGGAAGGACCACCCTGCACAAGCAGGCACCATCAAGCGATCAACGGTTTGCTTTGTCGTCTCTCCCGCCGGAGCCCGAACACAGAGCCTGACAAGACCCGGACTTCCAGACTTCCTTCAGCCCGATCCACAGCAAAGCTGAGACCCGTGGAGGCGACGCGAGACGTGGGACCAGCCATCTCTGAAAGCCCGCGAATTGCTTTCCGTGCTACTTCTGAGGCACCCTCGAAGTTGTGCATTGGGGATTGAGAAGCCCCAGCCCCGAGCACCAACTGCACCGAAGATCAGCTCTCCACACTCCACGAGTTCTGCGTGGGGCCCTTCTGCATTTTCCTGCTCGACGCGTCTGTCCGGTCACTTGCCCGTTGGCTAGTGGCCTCTGTGATGACGAAACCTTGAATCTACTGGTCTGGTTGCTCCAGACTGGCCCTTGCTTCCCTGAAAAGGAGAAGCCCATCAGACCTTGCTGGTCTGATCCAGAAGCCATCTTCGATTCCTGCGTGGGTTGCCTTTGCCAAGGCTTGTTGACTCCAATCCGGAAGCAGACAACGCCGACAGCGAGAGCCTTCATCGGACAGTCCGTGCCTGACTCCTGGTCGTCGTCGATGCCTCCTGGTCCACATGGCTGCAGAGACAAGCTTCACGACATCGCCTGGTTCCTTCCTGGTCACTGGCTAGTGACCCAGACTCTGTCCCCTCTGCTTTCAGGTGCTCTTCATCCTCGATCCGCCCTTGGATCCAACCGGACACTTCTCTCCTGGTCGCCTGCAGCATCTTTCTTCAAGGCTCCATAGGATTCAGCGACTAAACCTGACACACTTTGACACCTATGCACGAGCTTCCTGTGGGTGAGGTAACGCAAGTACTCCGGTGCTCCTGTGGATATTAACTATCCTAGTGTCCTAGTTTCAAGTAGCTTTCTCCTAGTCCATCCGGAAGTGACCTAAAAGAACTAGTTTCCAATTCTTTCGTTCCCATTCTAACTCTATGGTAACGTGTGTGTGTGTAAAGACACTGCACACGCCTCCCGTCGGCCTCCTACTTCCTTTTCTTTTTGTAGTACAGTGTAGCCCCAACGATTCCCTAGGCCTATCCTTTGTTCGTGACGTGGTTCTTATACCACTATTTTAGTATATGGTTCGACGTGCCCCTAGGCACTACTGTGTATTGTGCAACTTATTGTATGATAATTGAGTCTCTTGTTATGTGCTTTTACCTATGACCTCAAAGAGTTCAGAGGGGTTGTGTTAGAAATAAATACATATATATATTTTATATATAACCTGTGTGGTGTCCTTTCATTTGGTATTAAAGGGGTTACATATGGTAAAACAGCTGGCTTTACACGCCCTCTTGCGTTTAGCCTAAGACTGCTTTGTCCATGCTACCATTAGGATAGCTGGTCTATAAGGTTGACTTTACAACCATCACTATAAGGGTTGTTTGGACTGATACAGGGTGCCCACTAGAATAGTGGACATCACATATCAGGCCAACTTCTCACATTGGTGTGCAGTGGTTGGGATAAGAGCTTACTGTTGTTTTACCAATTGTAGTCTTTGAGATATCGTTTCAAAGATCACATTAGGTACCTATAGGTACATATATCAAGATTTATAATACTTAAGTTCTACTGAACGTAGTTGTTGTAGACCAAAGGGCCTAGCACACCCTGACTACAACTCCTAGAGAGGTTTAGTAGGAAACACTCAGTGTAGGTAGGTGCAGACACCACACCTCACTAGATCATGTCTACCACAGATGAACCTAGTGTGTCTCTACCTGTGGAAGGTGACCCCCCAAGGGCACCCTCCAGATATGATATACTCAGCTTCAGAGAACTGAGACACTTGTGTACCACAAGAAAGCTGAAACAGCGGTCTAATCCTACCCTGCAGCAACTGATAGAACTCCTAGAGGAATCTGAAGTTCTTAAGGCCTCTGGTTCAGGCCCTACAGGGAATGCAGATGAGGTCCTCCCCTCAGCAGATGATGCCACTGATCCTGCAGTCATAGAAGATGATGAGGATGACATTGAGGAAGATTATGAGGAAGAGGTAGACAGCCAGGCCCAAGTTAGGAGACTTAGCCAGGCTAACCTAAGCCTATTTGGGGCTGAGAATGGGGCAGCCCCATTCAGTCCTACAAGTGGACTTAATCAGAGGCAGAGGAGGGACAGATCCCACTCAAGAGATTCTCTCCACTCCAATGCTTCAAGGGGTTCCCAGAGGGGATGACTTCCCCTCAGAGAAGAGAACACCGGGCTAGGATGAGGGAAGTCAATCTCAGAATTGAGAGAGAAGAACTTGCCCTAGCCAAAGAGAAACTTGCTTTTGCTAGAGAGCAGACGTTGAGTGGGTCAGAACCCACTGGTGGCAGCAATATCCCTAAGGATAAAGACAGGTCCTATGACAATAGAAACCTAAGTAAGATTGTGCCCCCCTTACAAAGATGGGGATGACATCCATAAATGGATAACTGCTTTGGAGAGGGCCTGCAAAGCACAGCAGGTACCCCAAAGTCAGTGGGCAGCAATCTTGTGGCTCTCCTTTTTAGAAAAAGGTAGAGATAAGCTCCTCACAGTTAGTGATGAGGATGCTAAAAACTACTCAGCCCTGAAGAGTGCTCTAATTGATGGGTTTGGCTTAACCACTGAGCAATAAAGGTTGTTGTTCAAGGATACCCATAAGACACAGACTCAGGACTGGACTGAATTTGTAGATTGTGCTACTAAGGCTCTGGAGGGCTGGTTATTGGGCAGCAAAGTACATGACTATACAGGATTGTATAATTTGATTATGAGGGAGCAGATCCTTAGTAATTGTCAAAACCAGCTTCTACACCAGCACCTGGTGGACTCAGATCTGACCTCACCACAAGAATTAGGTAAGAGGGCAGACAAATGGGTCAGAACCAGGATTAGGCCTAAAATTCAGGGTGGTGACCAGAAGAAAGATTCTTCCAAGCCTAAAGAGAAAGGTGGGGATAAATCAAAAGACAAGTCCTCCACTGGGCCCCAAAACTCCAATGGTGGGGGTGGGTCCCACAACACTTTCTCTAACCCTAAGAAACCTTATTGCCATGTCTGTAAACAGCCTGGCCACTGGAAGACTGACAGCAGTTGCCCAAGGGCCAACAATAAGGAAAACATTCCCCCAAGTAATACTCCCAGACCTCCAGTTACTATTTGTAGTAATCCCCCAGGTGGTGGGAGTGCCCCCAAGAATTTGGCTGGGTTTACTATGGGAACTCATGTGGTCTCTGGCCTAACCAGTTCCCCTCATGTAGCTACTTTTGTCTGTGAAAATGGCATGGGGTTTATAAACTTCACTGCTTGTCCCAACACTTTGGGCAAGTACAGACAGGAGCCCCACATCAATGGCCAGAAAGTTGAAGCCTACAGAGACACAGGGGCTAGCATCACTATGGTGACTGACAGTCTAGTCCCCGCGGGACCTTTTACCTGGGTTCACCTATTAGGTGAACAACATTGATGGAGTGCAGAAAGATCATCCCATGGCACTAGTTAATGTCAGCTGGGGAGGTGTCACTGGCCCCAAGAGAGTGGAAATGTCTACAAACTTGCCTGTAGATTGTCTACTGGGGAATGATCTAGAGATCTCAGCCTGGGCTGGGGTAGAGCAAGAAACCCATTCCAAAATGATAGGCCTTTCATAAAAGGTTAGTGGGCTGTGACGGCTACAGCCCCAGCTCAAGCAGAATTCCTTCCTAAAGAGGTTGGAAGGGCTGTGATGGTCACAGCCCAAGCAGACTTCCCTGAAAAGGTTGGCAGGGCTGTGATGGTCACAGCCCACACACAAACAGAGTTCCTTCCTGAAAAGGTTGATAGGGCTGTGTCAGTCAGTCAGTCAAAAAATAACTTTATTTGGTTTATTATAACCATAAAGCTTTTAAAACCCAATTCATTACATGAAAATATTAAAAGCGATGCGTTTTTTCCACTCTGTTAAAATATTTACAATTTCAATAAAAGGACCTTTTCTGGCCCGAGCCTTTAGTCTTTTCCAGTTTTCGTGAGTAGATTTTCCACTAATGACATGAATTTTACCCCCCGACATATTAAAATGTTTGATGAGGCGCCCATCCAACTTGTTACCACATGTCTACAAGTGCGAACGTGTAAATTGATTAAGACCGTTTTCAGCATGCTCCTTCTTTCCGCTTTTACTGATTCACAGACGCACAGTAGGTGGCTTGAAGTTTCCATATGGTACCCACATAAACGACATGCCTTTGTTTGGTGTTTATTTTTCCAGGTAGGAGCCAAGTCCTTCGAGCAGTGATCGCCAAATCTAAATGCCATAAACTTCCTTTTTAATGATAATCGGAAGTGGGCTGCTAGGTAGGGTTGTGGTTTTAAGCTTGTATATGAGTTTATTACAAACCATGCAAGGGTGCGTTTGGCCAGTCTCCTTTTATCTTCCACCAAGGATAATGCCTTTGCCCTGATGTTACAGGCTTTGTTAAATGAGGACCTTTCCATCTTGCTATTCCATGCTTCTTCGATTTTCAGTTTTTCCATGGCAGTGCGCAAATGGTCACCCCAGGTGTTTGGGATTCTCTGCTCATATTGTAGTTTTATTCCTGTCCAACATACTTTGTTTAATGTACCCGTTTCTGCTGCTCTTAGTTTCCAGCATAATTTTACCAAGATTGCTTTCCTTTGGAATTCTTGGTTCTGGAGCCCAAATTCCAAGCGTTTTTGTGCTGGCGACGAGCCTTTAAAAATATTGAATACTGCTTTGTAGACCCTGATTTGTAGTTTGTTTAAAATGTTGTTTTCTTGGCTGTGCCATGTTTCCAATCCATAGGATAAGGTTGGGAGCAATTGTGCTGCCATGATTTTTAGATGTTCGTGTGAAGGCCATTCCAATTTCTTATATAACTGTTTATAGGCAAAGTTTAATGATTGGGCTTTTGCTGTGATCTCCCTTTTCTGGTCCGCCCAAGACATATTTAATACATATATATATTTTATATATAACCTGTGTAGTGTCCTTTCATTTGGTATTAAAGGGTCTACATATGGTAAAAAAGCTGGCTTCACATGCCCTCCTGAGTTTAGCCTAAGACTGCTTTGTCCATGCTACCACTAGGATAGCTGGTCTATAAGGTTGACTTTACAACCATCACCATAAGGGTTGTTTGGACTGATACAGGGTGCCCACTAGAATAGTGGACATCACATATCAGGCCAACTTCTCACAGTGGCATCCTTTGAAACCCTGAGAAAGGCATGCTGTACTTTTAAGGTACCCAGTAGCCCCAGGGATACACAATGCATTGTATTGGCTATTACATTAGTTTGATTTGAAGGAACCACACTATAGCGATCTTCAATAATCTACTATTCTGATGTCGCTTCCTGGGAAGGATGAAGAGGTACTTACGACTTCAACAATGATTCTCAAGATGATAACTAGAACCACAAACATTTCTTTCTCCATCGTGGGATGATCATTTGTTGCCAAACACTGAATAGCCCATCAGAAAGTGGAAGGAAGACCAACAGGATGGTAACCCATACAGATGATTTAATCAAACAGACTACACCGAGTGCCACACTTGGATGTCTGCCTTGGATTAGAGTCCGGATAGTGCTGTCTAATAAACATGTGACCAGACATTCATGTTGCCACTTGGTGTATGTCAGCTATGGGGACATTTTATATTAAAGCTGAGATAGCAATGTTTCCACTTGTGAAATTGGCCTTTGGTTTCAATGGAAGGCATCTGTTAACCTTCCGATAACAAAGATATGCAAGATACTTTCCATCTGAATAGAAGTCCCAGTGCAAATGAGCTTATATTACACAAATAGTGGTATTTAGTTAAAAGCGTTTGATGAAGAATTAAAGGGACGCCATGACGTCTCTGTTTTTAATAAACACTGTGTATGGTTCTTGTGACGGTACGAAGTGCATCTCACTAACTCTACAAATAGAGGTGAATGCTGCTAGGAAGGTTGCCTTCCATAAAAGATGTACAAGCACGGGAGCAATTTCATGTGATTTCCCTCCCAGATATCACCCAATTTGGAAATTCACATGCAGTCACAGGACCTAAAGCTTGTGCTGAGTTGGCCAGACAATTACCCTGTCGAAGAGGAGTTCATGCTTGATTGAGCCTGCCCTTTCAATCAACTAATCTGTATCGGGACTTCATGTCAAGCTTGTAATGCGATTTTCATGACGGAGAGGATCCCTTACACAGCAGTGGTTCCCAATGAATCCTGCTCTACCCTGTGTGCCGAGTTCATTGCTTTTTCTGAAAGGCAATTCGCAGTTAGTGATAAGTTGAGTCATCCAGTAGTAAAGTTGCATGCCTGGTATGCCCTGACCCCGTCATATGCCATCTGCAAGCATCTAGCGAAGGACACCATAGATTTTTTTCCTGTTCACAAGAATTTGCAAAGTAGTGAGTGCACCGTGAGGAAGAAAGCAGCTAGAATTTCATTTGGGTATTGTAGGAGTGTGTAAAGCTTGCTCTGTAATGCAATCATTTTGTAGTGTTGATCTTCCCAAGATAGTTGAAGAGAGTCCCAACCCCAGAGGTTTCACTGATGTGTTTCTAATAACAGGAGCATATTGAGGTCCCAGTGCCATTGTTGGTGCCATGAGATATGATTAATAAGGTATATGGAACTTACTGGCTGGATCTGCGGCCCAGAGTGCCTTTCCGCTGCCCGTCACTGAATAGAGCGCAGATTTATCCTAATTTACCATAAAGGTTCAGGATTTCCATTGACCACTGGCCAACCCATAGGGGATAAGTATAACCTCCACATAGAAACACAATCAATCTTCTATTTCCCCCCTTCCATTGAAAACCGTGTAATAAACAGTCTTTTTCAGATCCCCTCAGCCAGTGGCTCCATCACAGCTGCAAACAGAGGTGGCAACGCATACCCATCGATGATTTAATTCAATGACGAACGCCTAAAATCACTTGAGCTAATGGGCCAGTGTGGATCGCAAAACACACAAGATGATGGACGAAATGTTGCACAATGGCAAAACAATCACCCCCAGTCACAGATCTGGGTTTAATCTATTGTTATTTTGCTCACCAAGCCACCCCAATTCAGACATGGCTATTTGCTAATCAGTCTTGACCCTGTGCCTCATGGGAACAGTCCAGCCCGAACTGCTAAGCCATGTCTTCCCTGGACCGGTTTCGGGCTATCAGCCATCTTCAGCCAGGATAGCTTGACTCCAGTGGCTTAGTGAGCACGGGACCCACCTCTGGGCATAAAGTCACAGATCTGGGTTTAATCCATCGTTATTTTGCTCACCAAGTAACCCCAGTTCAGACATGGCCATATGCAAATCAGTCTTGACCCTGTGCCTCATGGGAACAGTCCAGCCCGAACTGCTAAGCCATGTCTTCCCTGGACCGGAATCAAGCATCCTAGGACCGGTTTCTGGCTATCAGCCGTCTTCAGCCAGGATAGCTTGACTTCAGTGGCTTAGTGAGCACGGGACCCACGTCTGGGCATACCCTTCCCACATAGGGTGAACAGCAAAGCACACAAGATGATGGACGAAATGTTGCACAATGGCAAAACAATCACCCCTAGTCACAGATCTGGGTTTAATCCATCGTTATTTTGCTCACCAAGCCACCCCAGCTCAGACATGGCCATATGCAAATCAGTCTTGACCCTACGCCTCATAGGAACAGTTCAGCCCGAACTGCTAAGCAATGTCTTCCCTGCACCGGAATCAAGCATCCTAGGACCGGTTTCTGGCTATCAGCCGTCTTCAGCCAGGATAGCTTGACTCTAGTGGCTTAGTGAGCACGGGACCCACGTCTGGGCATACCCTTCCCACATAGGGTGAACAGCAAAACACACAAGATGATGGACGAAATGTTGCACAATGGCTAAACAATCCCCCCCAGTCACAGATCTGGGTTTAATCCATCGTTATTTTGCTCACCAAGCCACCCCAGTTCAGACATGGCCATATGCAAATCAGTCTTGACCCTATGCCTCATAGGAACAGTTCAGCCCGAACTGCTAAACCATGTCTTCCCTGCACCGGAATCAAGCATCCTAGGACCGGTTTCTGGCTATCAGCCATCTTCAGCCAGGATAGCTTGACTCTAGTGGCTTAGTGAGCACGGGACCCACGTCTGGGCATACCCTTCCCACATAGGGTGAACAGCAAAACACACAAGATGATGGACGAAATGTTGCACAATGGCTAAACAATCCCCCCCAGTCACAGATCTGGGTTTAATCCATCGTTATTTTGCTCACCAAGCCACCCCAGTTCAGACATGGCCATATGCAAATCAGTCTTGACCCTATGCCTCATAGGAACAGTTCAGCCCGAACTGCTAAACCATGTCTTCCCTGCACCGGAATCAAGCATCCTAGGACCGGTTTCTGGCTATCAGCCGTCTTCAGCCAGGATAGCTTGACTCTAGTGGCTTAGTGAGCACGGGACCCACGTCTGGGCATACCCTTCCCACATAGGGTGAACAGCAAAACACACAAGATGATGGACCAAATGTTGCACAATGGCACAACAATCACCCCCAGTCACAGATCTGGGTTTAATCCATCGTTATTTTGCTCACCAAACCACCCCAGTTCAGACATGGCCATACGCAAATCAGTCTTGACCCTGTGCCACATGGGAATAGTCCAGCCCAAACTGCTAAGCCATGTCTTCCCCGGACCGGAATCAAGCATCCTAGGACCGGTTTCTGGCTATCAGCCGTCTTCAGCCACGATAGCTTGACTCAAGTGGAGTGAGGCCATATTTCATCTTGTGTCTTAATTTGCATAGAGTTCTAGCTAAGGGAATCAAACGCCGTCTCAAAATCCACCAGGGCACAAGGACCTGAAAACTCATAGGCAATTTCTACTGCCGGTGGGCGATAAGGCTAGGTGCTACGTGCAGGCATAAAGCCATGTGAGCCAGGAAAATCACAGACCTGATCAGATGGTTTGCAGTACCTGGTCTACAATGTTTGTCTTCATGTAAAGAGGACGATCTGCCTGTAGGAAGAGCATCTGTAGAAGTTCAACAAGGCTTTAGCAGCACTTTTATTGAAGCACCATGGAGAACGGTCTTGTCTGGGATACCCTTTGAATAGAGCCACTCGGTGGGGAGAGAAAGAAGGAATGAGGACGTTTGAAGAGCTGTTGTCAGGGCCCGTAAGGGCCAGAGTCTTATCTGACTGCATCCCAGCATTTGCTTCAGAGACTTCTTAAGACGACAGAGGGAGCTGAAGATCTTCTTAGCCTGACTCACCTAGCGCCTGGACAGGAAGGTCCAGGATTAAGAGGTTTGCTGCTTCAACTTCCGGTGAATGGCTCACCGGGTATAGTAAGTGGTAATAATCAACAAATATGCCTATGATTCCGAGAGAATTGGCAGCTGTGCGTACTGTGGGAACCATTCTAGAAGCGCCTTAGGAGTAGACAGTCAATAAAAAATGTACCTTTTAAAGGTTGATGTAACCTATGGCTCTTTCTCGAATGACTGTCTTAAATGCCTCCCATAAAAAGTAAAGTGAGACTGCGTGTACACTTAACCTGAAGTACAACTCCATCTCTCTCCACAGGAAAGGTGCAAAGGCATCATGAGTGAGCCACCAGGCATTCACCTGTCACAAATTGTGTGGCCAAGGCGCTGGGCAGTAAACCTCCATCTCCGCTACTGAGAGATACGATAAGCCCAAGGAAGGATGTGGTTCCCTACCACCTTATAAATATCTGATAATCGGAGGTTAACAATTTACACAGGAAAAGGAACCAGGGGGACTGGAGTAAAAGGTGTGCCTCTCTTCCAGACCCACAAACATCATTAGGCTCAGAGAATCTGCCTAAGTTGGCAACCGCTCAAGACAAGGGGTTTCATATATACCAGTTCTTGTTAAAGATGGCATTGAAATCTCACAGGGCATGGTTGCACCTAGCAGTGTCTATCAGAAGGTTGGTAAGGGATGTCCACCAAAGAGGGCAGGGCACATACCCTGTGTTTAGGAGGACAGTCACTCCTCTAGTCCCTACTGTATAACCAGAGTGGAACACTCCGGAAATCACATTTGGTGTGTTTCTTAAAGCTTGGGAAATGGCGAATAGCAAACTAATGGACTGCTCCTCTTTTAATCTTGAATTTGAGAATGCTGATGAGGTATGAGAGGGCCCCCCTATACGTGCAGGTGTCTGCTGTGACAACTAGGTAGGCCATAAAAAAATTGCTGAGAAAATTCCCTCAAGCAAATCATTTACAGTAACAAGCATTGGAAATGCAATAGGTCTCGCATTAGGAAAGTTTGAGCTATTGGTCTTATAAATGCCTTTTTTTTATTTATGTGTTTTTTAAAATAGCTAAATTAATAGCTTTGTCATTTACAATGCCAATAGTTATAACTTTCGCAAATGTGACACCTATAGCATTTGTAATGCAACATGTTTTGTATTTACGTGACTTAGATGTATTGATATTACAAATAACAATGGCTTTTAATTTTTTTAAATAATTAATACTTAAATAATTTATTTAATTTGTAATGTCAATAGCTTAAACTTTTGTAAATAACTTTTGTGAAGATTATGTTCAGTGTTTTTTATTGTGACGAAAATCCAAGAACAGAAGTGAAATATTAACATCTTTTTGTGATTTGTAATAAAGCTTGAAAACAGCTTGAAACATTGAAAGAACATATTTGAACCAGTGATGCTGTGGTTGCGCTGAGTGCTGCTGTGGTTGCGCTGAGTGCTGCTGTGGTTGCGCTGAGTGCTGCTGTGGTTGCGCTGAGTGCTGCTGTGGTTGCGCTGAGTGCTGCTGTGGTTGCGCTGAGTGATGCTGTGGTTGCGCTGAGTGATGCTGTGGTTGCGCGGGGTGATGCTGTGGTGGTGCTGGGGTAGCGCTGAGTGATGATGTGGTGATGCTGAGTGGTGCTGTGGTGGTGCGGGGTGATGCTGAGTGGGAGATGGGGAGAGGGAGAAAAAGGAGGGAGAGGGTAAAGAGAGGGAGAGAAGAGAGGGAAAGGGAGAGAGGGAGAGGGAAGTGAGGGAAAGGGAGAGAGGGTAGAGGGAGAGAGGGGGAGGACGAGAGCGAAGGACGGAGGGGAGAGAGAGGGGAGAGGAGAGCAGGCAGAGTGGGAGAGGGAGAAAAAGGAGAGCAGGGGGAAGGTAAATAGAGGGAGAGAGGGAGAGAGGAGAGAGAAAGGGAGAGGGTGAGAGAGGAGAGAGGGAAGGGAGGGAAAGAGGGAGAGTGAGAGTGAGGACGAGAGGGAAGGAGGGAGAGGAGAGGGAGTGGAGTGAGAGAGAGGTAAAGAAAAATAAAAAAAACTGGGAAGCCTTGCTTCAAAAAGAGGCATACCTTATGTTTTACTTATTTGTAACACAATACTGATATTGCCGACCACATTAAACATGTTAGGATGTTGTCCGAGCATGTGATTTCATAAGAGTTCCATCTATTAATTGGAGAACTTCAAATTGTCACCCTACATAAATCTAAATGAAACAAACGTATGTTCGACATGATATAGACTACCGATTTAAGGTGTGCATTGGTCACACAGACAGGCAGTTAGGTGTAAATCGAAGAGAGGGCGCTACTGCATGCTTAAACAAAAGACTAATCTTAATATTGCGGGTAGCAGTTAACAGGGTTTCAAACTTTAGTAAGTTAGCAGGTCATCATCAGTACAAGAAAATATTGATCAGGGAGTTTTTAATCTGCCGAGAGGTCAGTTCAAGAGGTACAAATAAATCTTGAATCCACCTAGTCAGAATATTGTACGGGTATCCTGAAATTCAGTCCTGTACAAGACACTTCCTAGAAGTTTAGCTCTTTGGGAATGTTGGCAACACCCACACAGTTGGACTTTTCTTATACCTCTCCCACCCTTCTTGCTTACATATGTTTTTGTACTAAAACAGTTGATGTAAATTGAAACACATGTAATCTATAATTGTCTCTGGGGTGAGCTGGGGCCATCTGAGAATGCTACAGAACACAAAGCCCATTCATTCATTAGTGCCTGGAGACACTAGCATCCTTCTTTGCAGCACGTTTGTAGAGCTAGTGATTTCTTCCTCAGCTTGGAAGCTGGGGAAAGAGCTAAGTGAACTAATGATTCCACTGAAGAGTAAAAAAAGTGATCACATAACGTGTAAAGCGCTCTGATACCTTCGGGTCTAGCTAGCTATACAAATTTAAAACAATAACAGGCTCCAAATTCAGTCTTTCATCCTTACGAGTCGAAAAAAAGGGTAACATTGAGTTGGGTAGTAATGTACATATCAGTGCCTAGATCCCAAACACAAAATGGTAGACAGCGCTATGTACAGTTAATTGTGTTATTTTTGTCTTCCAAAGCCGTACATAAGTTGGCTCAACAATACTTTTTCCGGGCTAACTAAAAAAAATTTACATTAAAAGTAATACCTGTGGCGTACACATTCCTTGCACTGGCTGTGTTTTCAAAAACTTAAACCGGTGCGAAATATTTCGCGAGTCTCAGGCCACACATCCCCGCAGCTGGTGAAAGGAGGTGCAAGCGGAACCGAGTGGTGAAGAACAGAGGTGAAATGAGCAACACTGAACAAAAGGCGCGCCCTCTGAAGTGTTGTGGCAGCTTTAACATCTTTTCTGTGACGTGGCCGAGGTGCGAATGGCGGCGGCACAAGCTACAGTAAGGTCCCTGCTAGAGGACTGCAGCAACATGGGGCAGAGGAGGAGCACGAATGACAAAAGAGAAGTGGGAAGTTGAGAAGCCAAACAAGGAAGGGGCAGAAAGGATCGGATTGCAGACTATGGTCAGAGATCAAAAGATAGCAACACAAGGGGAGCCTTGGAGTGACGAGGCGCTATTTGTATGTCTTGCAGATGGATGCGGGGAGGAAGGAACCGGAAGGAACGGCAGGCTGCTGTAATGAGCGTCATTCAATATGTGTGGGAGAATGAACGAGGGGCACTCACTGCAGGTGAATAAACAAACACGGGCCCGCAGTGGGATTGCCCGAACAGGAAAGTTATCAGAATACATCACACAGAAGGAGGTCGCCAAAAGTTAGGTAAACTTGCACACACATGGCCACGCCGACTCTCATCTGGCGTCTAACTTGGGTGCACTCAAAGAAAGATGAAATTAGATGTACTGATAGAAGACAATCCAGATGTGGTGTCGTCCCCGAGACAATTCCTTTCTCAACAAGACGGAGGGCATTGCTGTGGGGAGGGGGGAGGAGAAATGCGACACGGCGGGCAGGGGAGGGGGCGGAGCGGCGATGAAAATAGATTGACTACTTGCTTTAGTTGGGATTGCAGATTGCTCTAAAAATGATATGATGAAACAAGAATCCCGCCGCCGCCCCGTTTCCATCTCTTGTGCCTCCACGCGAGACTGAGGTAGCGCAGGATGTCTGCACACTGCTGTTGCCTTAAGAACAAGAAGCAGTGGCGCTGTCAAGAACACGTTTGCATCAAATAAAGTAAGCGAGTGAAGCCGGCTACCACTTACGGCCTGTCATTAGAGGGACGAAGTCAGGCAGGTAGCAAACTATAGTCCCGACTTCCATGCGGAAGTAAAACAAATCAGATTATATTTGTTTATCCTCGGGTCAATGTAGCGTGAACTCGGCTTGAAGGTATTCGAGTGCTTTACATGAGCACCATTTACATTACACAGCCTCAGGTTCATTTGTGTAGGCGCGGGGAGAGTACGTGATTTGTCCAGCATCGCAGGATGTTGAGGCGACGCTGAGACACCCGATTCTCCTATTCCACTGTGGGCCGCTCTGGTTGTTAAACACATTCTGATCCCACTTTACCTGCACCCTGTGACACTGTCATGGCATTTGGATGCAGAGCAGCAAAGAAAGGACACAGCAATTGATACCCAGAAGCACGTTTTACTTCTCACAGTATGTGTGTGCCAGGGACAAAGCTGCACACCTTTACAGTAAAGTGCTGTTATTAATAGTTGTTACAAACAGCCACCAAAATGGTCGTGGTGAAGAAAATTTGACACCCTTGGACGCTAAGCTGCCATTTCCACCATTCAAACGTTATCGTGCACCTGCGAGAGTTCACACACTGAAGACTGACTCGATCACATGTAGCACACACTGCAAACTGACCCGCCTCTAAGCGCTATCTAAGGAAGTACTAATCACACGCATAGAACACACTGAAAACTGACTCGCCTCTAAGCTCTTCCAGTGAGACTACTAATCACACAGGTCTCAGTCGCACTACAAACTGACTCTCCTCTAAGCGCGACCTCTCGAAGTAATGATCACACAGATCGCACACTCACTGCAAACTGACTCTCCTCTAAGCTCTTTCAGTGAGAGTACTAATCGCACAGATCGCAGTCACACTACTCGCCTCTAAGCACTACCTATGGAAGTATTAATAACACGCATTGCATACAGAATCGCCTCTAAGCTCTACGAGTGAAGTACTAATCACACAGATCGCAGTCACACTACAAACTGACCCGCCTCTAAGCGCTATCTAAGGAAGTTCTAATCACACGCATAGCACACACTGCAACCAGAATCGCCTCTAAGCTCTACCTGTGGAAGTACTCAGAAAGAGAGCTGTTATTAGCTTCAGATTAACCAGGATCTTGTTGGGACTAGAAACAGAGAACACTGCCAGCAGACCAAAAATGAGCCGTAGCCGGCATCGGGCCAAGATCACAGTCTGAGAAGAGGGGTGGGGGAGGAGAAATGCGACACGGCGGGCAGGGGAGGGGGCGGAGCGGGTAAAAAAAAAAAAAGCAAGACGGAGGGAAGGCAGAGAAGGGGAGGTGGGAGGAGAAATGCGACACGGCGGGCAGGGGAGGGGGCGGAGCGGGGAGCGGGTGTGAAAGCAGCAGGGGCCTGGAGTGCGGCTGAGGGAATAGACGGCGATTTGGTGATGTGCACGCGCATTTTAGGTCAATGCGCTTGCGCATTGACCTAAAAGCCACGGGCACAGCACCAAATCGCCCAGTAAGTTAAAGTTTGTTTGAAGCCCTATATGCTCGCAAGCTCGATGCGTGCGCATCGAATAGCGAGACCTAATAAAAACACAACACACACATGACTATTCCATTCTTTAATGGAATAGTCCATTATGGGTAGGAATGTTTGCTGCAGTGCAGAGGGATTTGTGATAAATTAAACTCTGACAAACATGTAATGAAACAAAAAGGCAATTTGCAAAAATATTTTTTAATTTACATAAAATGGTCTACCTCCAAACACAAAGAACTGTACAATAACAATATTTTAATCAAGGACTTCTGTATGCTCGACTATGAGGATATTTGCATTTAACGGGTAATAAGGATGTGACGTACGTGTATGGTCCTAGCCAAAACAAAACAAACGGAATGCTAATGTGTATGGAAACCAAAAATCATTACATTTCTCATTATATTATTTCATTCCTCTTACAGGCTGAACTTTCAGCTATGATAAATAAAATAGTATCTCGGATGTACAGACATCAAGAACGCAAACGCATTTGTATTTACTCGCCATCTGCTTTGACAGAAACAACGATGAATCAGATGTATTTCAAGGTTCCACTGCAAATCCTCAAAGTGCCAATGTTGATTCTGCTTCATATCCATTCCATCTGACCTATTACATGAGGTAAAACGTCTCCATGTCATACGTCCCATTGGCAAATCAAATGTTCACAATAAAATCCTACTCATTTACAAGTATTTAGTCCCAGGAGAGTTCAGCACTTCGATCACGTCAAGGCTTCCATATGAAGGACCTTCAGGGTCTCAGAAATCTGTGAGCTAGTGTCCACCTGTCCATACATTCCAACCAGAAAGGCCCTGTGCAGCAACACTGCAGCATGTTCTGCAACAAGAGAAAAGACAGTGGTTTAGGGGATCTGGATGCTGTATGATAAAAAGCAAAACTAATGCCAAAAACATATTATGCAATGCATGCAGAAAAAAAGGTTCACTATCTACAACATCTGCGTTAATCAAGGCTGGTGTTGAGACTTCAGTTACAAAGAGACCTCTTCACCTTCCACCCACAAATGTACCCCTCAGAGAACTCCCACCACATGACTTAAAATCCATTCCAATGCTATTTAATTGGCGAGTCAAAACGAATATCCTACTTACCAGTATGCATCTGTTCTTGGCATGTAGGGCTGCTGACATTCATATCTGTGCATAGATTGCCGCCTAGTGTTGGGTCCGGATGATCGCACATTGTTGTCCTGGAAGAGTCTTCGAAGTATCACGAGATAGGTGGCTCCTCCCCTGGACTACAGTGCGCATGGGCATCGACTCCATCCCCAGATTGTTTTTAGCCATTGTGGCAAAGATGGAGTGTAACACTGTGAGTGATGACCATGCTAAGAGTATTTCTGAGTGCTGCAGCCGCTACAGGCGCCGGGGAGGAGGGCGGGCGATATGAATGTCAGCAGCCCTACATGCCAAGAACAGATGCATACTGGTAAGTAGCATATTCGGTTCGAGGCATGTGGGCTGCTGAATTCATATCTGTGCATAGAATACATAGCAGTCCCTCCATTAGCGGCGGCCGCCTGTGCCAGCTGCAGCAGTTTGAAAAAGTGTTTTTAGAACAGCCTGCCCTACAGCTGCCTGCTGTTTGGAGTGCACATCTACACAGTAGTGTTTTGTAAATGTGTGAGTGGTAGACCATGTGGCTGCTCTACATATGTCTTCTAAAGGAATATTTCCAAGGAAAGCGATGGAGGCCCCCAACTTCCGGGTGGAGTGGGCCCGTGGGGGGACCGTTAGAGTGCGCTTGGCTTTCTGATAGCAGATCTGAATACACTTAACGATCCACCTGGCTATCCCTGCTTTGGAAATGGGGTTGCCTTTGTGTTGTGGCGAAAAGGCAACAAATAGTTGTTTCGTCTTCCGAAAATCTTTGGTCCTATCAATGTAGTACATCAAGTCTCTCTTGACGTCTAGTGTGTGGAGCCTTCTCTCCGCCACTGACTCAGGATTTTGGAAGAACACAGGCAGTTCTATAGTCTGATTGATATGGAACTGTGAAACCACCTTAGGAAGAAATTTAGGGTTAGTGCGAAGCACCACCCTGTTGGAGTGAATCTGTATGAATGGCTCTAGGATAGTTAGTGCCTGGAGTTCACTAACGCGTCGTAGCGATGTAATCTCTATCAGGAAAGCCACTTTCCATGTTAAGAACTGAATCTCGCATGAATGCAGAGGCTCAAAAGGTGGACCCATCAGTCTGGTGAGGACCACATTCAGGTTCCATTCGGGGGCTGGTGGGGTCCGGGGAGGAATGACTCGTTTGAGTCCTTCCAGAAAGGCTTTGATGGCAGGCACTCTGAAAAGTGAGAGATGCTGCCTGTTTTGGAGATAAGAAGCTATTGCGGATAAATGTATACGAATGGAAGCATAGGCCAGATTGCATTTGTATAGATGTAACAGATAACAAATGATGTTTTGAGTAGATGCGTGTAGCGGGTTGATGTTGTGGTTTGCACAATAAATGACAAACCGCTTCCATTTTGCCGCATAGCATGCTCTGGTGGTGGGCTTCCTTGCCTCTCTGATGATGTCCATACAGTCGGGAGGCAAGTTGAGGTAGCCAAATTCTAAGACCTCAGGAGCCAGATCGCCAGGTTGAGCTGTTGCGGATCTGGATGCTGAATGTCGCCATGGCTCTGCGTCAAAAGCCTGGGTGTGAGGTGCAGCCTTTGATGCGGTACCACGGATAGTTCCAGAACGTGGTGTACCAAGGTTGGCGTGCCCACGTTGGAGCAACCAGGATGAGTGTCATCGAGTGTTGCTTCAGCTTGCGTGCCACCAGCGGTATTAGAGGTGCTGGGGGAAAAGCGTACGCAAATATGCCTGACCAGTTCATCCATATCGCATTGCCCTGCGACTGTGGGTGTGGAAACCTGGCGGCAAGGCTTCGGCATTTGGCGTTTTCCTTTGTGGCGAACAGGCTATCTCTGGATGACCCCACTGCTGGAAGTACGGGTGGAGTACTGATGGATGTATCTCCCACTCGTGCATCTGGTGGCTGTACCTGCTGAGCAGGTCCGCCATCTGATTGTCCTTGCCTGGGAGGTGTTCCGCCATGAGGAAGATGTTCCTCTGAATGGCCCACTTCCACATGCTCTGAGCCAGATGAGACAGCTGTGGAGAGTGTGTACCTCCCTGCTTCTGAATGTAGTACATGGCCGTCATGTTGTCCGTCCGGATCAACACGACCTTGTTACACAGATGTACTTTGAATGCTGTCATCGCCATGAAGATAGCCATCAGTTCTAGAACGTTGATGTGCACCTTCTTTTGCTGCGTTGTCCATAGTCCCTGCACTGTGTAGTGGAGAACATGAGCTCCCCAACCCTGGAGAGATGCGTCCGTCGTCGGAATGATCTGTGGCACAGGCTCCTGGAACGGTCGTCCCTTACAAAGGTTTTGTGGATTCCACCAATGCAGAGAGTTGTATGCACGACCGGTTACCAACACTAGGTCTTTAAACTGTCCGTGAGCCTGATTCCACTGACGTGCTAAGCACTCCTGAAGCGGACGCATATGTAGTCTCGCGTGCGGCACTATGAAGATGCAGGAGGCCATCATGCCTATCAACTGCATGAACACTTGTGCCTGAAGCGAGTGTTGAGGTCTGAATTTCTGTATCAGCGATTGAATGCTGCTAATCCTCACTGAATTTGGCTGTGCTTTGGCTGCCAGAGTGTATCGTCGCACCCAGATACTGCCGTATGAGGGCGGGTTGCAGGTGGGACTTCGGGTAATTCAGTGAGAATCCCAGATCGTGAAGAAGGTGAATGGTGTGGGACATGTGGGCGGCACACTGCTGGGCCAACTTTGCTTGGATAAGCCAGTCGTCCAGATAAGGGTAGACGTGAATGTTTTGTCTTCGTAGGTGTGCCGTCACCGTCGCCAGGCACTTTGTAAACACCCTGGGTGCCGTTGTTACTCCGAAAGGGAGGACCTTGAATTGGTAATGCTGATTTTGAATGGTGAATCTGAGGTATTTTCTGTGTGACGGGTGTAGTGGAATATGAAAATACGCATCCTTCAGATCTAATGTTGCGAGGAAATCTCCCTGACTGAGCAACGGTAGAACCTACTGCAGTGTTAGCATATGAAAGTGTTCTGATAGAATATACTGATTGAGGGGTCTGAGGTCCAGTATGGGTCTGAGGGACCCGTCCTTTTTTGGGATCAAGAAGTACAGAGAGTAAACTCCTGTGCCTCTTTCTTCCACAGGCACGAGCTCGATTGCTCCTTTTTGCAGCATGACGAGTACCTCCTGCCGCAATAAGTGCAAATGCTCTGTGGACATAGGACGGTGTCTTGGGGTTATGTTGGGTGGAGTGGATGTTAACTCCAGACAATAACCGTACTGGATAAGCTTTGTGACCCACCTGTCTGTGGTGATGGACTTCCAGACTGGCAGGAACTGTTGGAGTCTCCTCCCGACCGGTGTTGTATGGTTGGGGGGCAGTGACAAGGCGTCACTGTTTGTTAGTGGCAGAGGACCTGGAGCTGTTGTTTCCACGACCTCTGCCCTTGGCGCTGTTTTCACGATAGCCACCTCTACTTTGTTTGGTATAGGTGTTTTGCGCGCCACCTTTATTGTACTGTGTTTGCTGGGACAGCTGGCCTCTGGAAACACCGCTATTGCCTGAGCGACGAAAAGAACCACCCCTGAACTGCTGCGACTGGAGAGCCCCCATAGACTTTGCAGTCTCAGTGTCTTTCTTGATTTTCTCCAAGGTGGTGTCCACCTCTGGGCCAAATAAATGATCAGGGTTTACTGGCTGATTGAGAATGGTGGTCTGTATCTCTGACTTGAACCCGGAGATTCTGAGCCAGGCATGTCGCCTCAACATGACACTAGTGTTAACGGCTCTGGCCGTGGTGTCTGCTGCGTCCAGTGCACATTTGATAGAAGCGTTTGATATGAGCTTCCCTTCCTGAATGAGCATCTCAGCTGCCTCCTTATATTCATCTGGCAGGTGCTGTAACAGGGTCTCCAGTGTGTCGTAATGGGCCCTGTCATACCTGGCTAAGAGTGCCTGAGTGTTTGAAATGCGCCAGATATTGGCCGCTTGAGCTGCCACCCTTTTCCCAGATGCCTCTAGCACCTTAGATTCTTTATCAGGGGGAGGAGCATCACCCATTGTTTGTGAATTAGCCCTCTTCCGGGCATTAGAAACAACAAGAGAGTCCAACGGCAACTGTCCCTTAATGTAGGTAGGGTCCCCAGGCGCCGGTTTGTACTTTTTCTCCATCATGGGGTTTTTCACCCTGGCCCTTGTGGGCTCCTTATATATCTCCCCAGCATGTTTCAAGACACCCTTCAGCATAGGCAGAGTCTTGACAGTCCTCTCTGAGGTGGAAAAGGTGTCGAACAGAAAGTCCACTTCAATAGGGTCAGCATGGAGCTGGACGTCATGATTCTTGGCTGCCCTTTCAATAAGTGCATTAAACGCCGCCGAATCCTCAGTAGGCGATGTTTTTACAGTATACACATGAGCGTCTGGGGCAGTGTGTGGATCTCATTATTATCTTCTGGATCAGTGTCCACAGGATAGTTGTTCTCCTCATCGTCACCTTCCCCTGTTTCTACATCCGAATAAGTGGTTGAGACATCTTGGCCACGTGGAGAAACAGGTTCTACAAGAACAGGTGTTGTAGTAGAATCCTTCTTTTTCAGTGGGATTCTATACAACTCCATTGGCTGTTCCGGGGCGATCTTTCGTTTATAAATAGAAAGTCTGCCTGTATCGGCATCGATAAACTGTTCCTGTTGCTCTTCAGGCGAGGGTTGTCGATGCTTTGTGGCCGGAATCCCAGTTGTGGGCTTCAGCCCCGTGGACACCTTCCTGGGCGCTTCGACGGCCGGTTTAGGGACGAAGGCCTTCGGCACCACTTTTGGTTGCAGCGTGAAGTGGATGGGCGCCAACGTCTTTTGAGGCTTATCGGCAGGCTTCGATGGTGGAGGATCCTTTGGTCCGACAGCCGAAGCCTTGTCCTTAATGCGCTTTAGTGATTCCGCCACCTGCTTCGAGAAGGAGGTGGACGGCTGCGTTGACTCGACGGAATCCTTCGAGGCACCGCCAGGCGTGAACTCTAGGGTTGTACCACTTTTAGCCTTGTCCGGTCGACGCATAGGCTGGAGAACCTTTGGATCACCAAGACCTTTGTCGGTGTCGACTGTCTTTGGCGCCAATTTTTTCGGGTCGACGTCCTTGACCTGTGCCTTCGGCGTGCCAGACTTTGGCTCGACGCCCTTTAGCGGTCTCTTCGGGTCGATAACACTTTTATGCTTCGTCGGTGCCGACAGTTCTGAGGACTTCGAGCCGACCAAAGCAATACGCACTTTCGGTTTCGATTTCGCCTCAAGTGCTTTGGGTTGCGTAGACACCGAAGCTTTCTCTTTCGGTTTTGATTTTGCAACTTGCGGCTCCTTAGAAATGTCCGACGCCGAGCCCGAAGGCGGGGCTGTAGAACTTAGTGGAAGATCTTGGGTAAGGCCAAGAGGCGATCCCTCGACCTGAGCTTTATGAAGTGTCTTGGCCCCAGTATCAGTTTGTGGGCCTAGCTCCTCGCTTGAGCTATCTTCCATGGCCCCAAAGGCCCCATCGTCGTCTCCTACCTCGTCGACGACGTCTTCCGCATCGAGCATCTCAACATCAGCGTCGTAGATGGAGTCGACCTCCGATGCGGGATCCGACAGGTTCTCTCGAACCTCCCGCTCTGCTCCATCATCATCCTCGGCATCGAAGATGTTCACCGGTTCAGGTGCCGTCTGCTGGGCTTCCTTGCGTGCAGAAGTCGAATTGTCTTCTTGGATCGGAAACGGGAACAAGCCATACAGCTGGCTTCATCGCGATCCAACGACAGGCACTTGTTGCACAACGGGTGGACATCGATGTGAGGATATTTCGAGTTGCACACGGGACATCTTTTTGAACGGGCTCCGTTCCATGATGAATCGTCGATAAGGCCTCTGGCGTCGACCGGGCCTTCAGTGCCGAAAAGCACGCGGCTCCTCTGGGTGTCTGGCTCGGGAACTGAGCTGGAACAGAACTGGGCACCGATCGCAAGACAATACCGACGATAAACTAAAGGCCTTTTGGCCAAAAGAGAGTTTTATATCGATTCCGAACTTGAGTGAAACAATATGCATCCGAACCCAATGGTGGAAAAAAACAATCTGGGGATGGAGTCGATGCCCATGCGCACTGTAGTCCAGGGGAGGAGCCACCTATCTTGTGATACTTCGAAGACTCTTCCAGGACAACAATGTGCGATCATCCGGACCCAACACTAGGCGGCGATCTATGCACAGATATGAATTCAGCAGCCCACATGCCTCGAACCACTGTCGAGGTAAGTTAGCCTTTTATGTCTCTCAATCAGCTGAAAATGATCCTCACTTCATGCACGATTGTCAAGTTGGTCTCAAAAAGGCCTTAAAACAACTACAGAAATGCTTGAACTGAACTTTGAGACGCTCTCAATATGGTGAGTTAATATCATTATGTTGAGTTGTGATAATTTGTGTAGCGCGCTAATCATACTTAAGGGTATCCAGGCACTTTGCAGTTGGGTAAGCGGCTGTCTACTTGGTGAACTTATTTGAAGAGCTAGGTCTTCAACTTCTTGCAGAACTCAAGAAGCAATGAGGAGCCTCTGATGTGATAAGGGAGGTCTTTGCAGCTGAATTTACAGAATTAAAGGTCTGTTACGACTGATCGCTTACACTCTCTGAACGTTTGCAGACTGAATGCAACAGGGTTTTACCAGTACCAGATCAAAGCTTCAGCAAATTTCTAGTAATGCTCGTTCTTTTTTGTTGTTGCAATCTTTACTTATTAAAGCTTTCAAACAAGAGGTGGGTACAGAAAAAAAATGTGAGCAACACTCTAGAGAGAGAACAATGGGAAGCATCCAAATCATTTTAGTCAGATTAGTATCCAAAAACAATATCCCCAACACCCCCTAACAAAAGAGAGAGGGTGGGGAGAATCCGTGGGTGTGGTGATTCAGGATGAAGGAAAAGGGGACACATGGCTGGAGGTGGGCGGGAAGAGGAGGGATAGTGGTGGGCACAGAGGTCATAATATGGGTGGGGGATTGAACCATGTTGGGCACCAGTTGTACTGGGACCCATCCAGGCCATCCAAGCAAAGGCAGGGAAGAAGCACCTAAGCAAATCATGCAGAGCATGTAGCTGTGCAACAGTTGGGAGAGCACCTAATGAGGGGCCGTGTGAGAATGGGTCAGATGATAAAAAAAACTTGCCTCAAATGGTGTTGAAAGTGTTCAGTTTATCATTGATCTCGTAGGTGGCCCGTTCATGGCCAAACACTCTGCAAAGTTTGAAGAGCCACTCCGTGCATGTTTCTGAAGAGGGTGAGGTTCCGTGATAATTGTAAGTGGTGTTTTCGACTCGCACGAATATGGTCGAGTCTGGTATCTACGAACCGCAAATTACGAGTTCAGTGGGTGTGCGCAGTTTCGCTGTGCTAACCTAAACCGTTCGTCTGTTTCGTGGGTTTATCCATCTGTACCCACGGGTTCCATCTTAGATACGGCATCCATTTTGTCTCTTGCCCTCAAGTAGCCAGCGAACGGACGTTGTCCGCTTCGCGACCCTGGGATTCCCAAGCCATTTGCAGAAGACACATTTCCTTTGAAAGTGTCTTTATGATGAGGGGGATGATACTGTAAGGCAGATGGCCCCGCTCGAGGCTCATCTTACCGTGCCGGTCTATTGTCTCAGCCGTTCATCCCATTAGGCACGTCCCTTTGATGCCTGTAGCTCGTGTTTCCCGATACCTCCCCTTTTACACCCTTTCCCATCTCCCCACTGTTTCCATCTTCCTTTGCACCTGTCCTTGTTCCCTCTTCGATCTGTTTATTGTTGATTGGAGTGTACTAATGGTGGGAAGATAGGTTTTTACAGTTGGGAACCGCCAAATGTTTCCGCACTTATGTTCCGGACCCTGAATACATCAATGCGACACCCTTTCGGGGATAATTATGGGAACCAAGTTGTAAACCTTTGTGTACCATGTAAACGTATGGGAGAAATGTGTATATAAGGAGCGACCCACTTGCAGCAATTTGAAGCAGTCTCCCCAAGTTGCACGTGTTGTACTTGCTGTGACTTCTGTGTTCCCTGCAGTAATAAACCTCGAATCTTTGACGCCGAAGGAAGTGTCCCGTGTCTCTGTCACTTGTACTCCGGAACAGGTTACCCACGAAGGTTTCAGGTGTTGTCCCCTGGCACCGCTGGGTCTTAAAGAACCCAGTCCTTCAGTTGGCGCCCAACGTGGGGCTGCATCAGTGGTACCGGTCCAAGCCTGACGATCGTGAGGAACTTCGTTTGAAATCTCCGAGGGAAGGTGCACTCCGCTTCATCGATCCTGTTGTCGAAATAAGTGGCCTGAAGACTTTTCCCGCGAAGATTCCCGCCTCCTAACGGCTGCGACGGACTGCTGCCCTGACTGTAGACCTGTTTTGGCGCCTGGCGTAGACCTTGGTATAGCGAGACGATTGGCGGGCCTTCCTGGTGACGCCATTGATCTTTGAGTTAAGTATTTGTGGGTCGCTCCCAGAGTTCTTGGTTGTGGTTGCTTAGTTGTTGCATGGTTCCATTGCATTTGTGGTTCTTGGTACTTTGTTGTGATATTTGACGACTGCAGCCGCCAAAGACCGAGGGTTTTTTGCTCTTTACTGGGACTTGGTAAATCCCGTAACCCTTGAAGTTTGTGAAACTCGGCTAGTGTGCAAGATGCCTGGTCGCTGTACTCTGTTTAGTTGTTTCAGACGTTGTGGTACGGATTCCCGACTGAAGGACTCTTGTCCGATACCTCCGGTTGGAACTCCCACTTATGAGCTCTACAGTAAGCACGGGCTAGGCCCGATTACTTTTAATGAATATTGGATTCGTTACACCAAAAAAGATGGTGTCCTTAGTTGGCCACCTCATGGTAGTTTCGAGACCCCGATCTTAGATAACCTCGAGGCAAAATTGTTTAAGAAAAAGTCAAGGCCGGCCATGTTTGATGCTTTTTGGTTGTGGCGTAAGGAAGCCCGACAGAAAGAGATCAGACAGACTAAACGTAATCAGAGAGATGGTGTGGCTACTATTGTAAAGAAAGCAGAGCAGTTCCAGCGTGATAAGGAGGATAAGGAAAAGGAAGTATTTGATAGGCTACAGCGTATGTCGATAGATAAATGCTATCCTGTTTAGCCTGCGGAGTCGGATAACAAGGAAGAATTAGTTGAGGATCCTTTAATGTCCTATCTTATGAAATCACCACCTCCGTATGTACAGGGTACCGCGGCTCCTGTGGTTCCCTCTGTACCTGCTCCTCAACCTGCACCCGTTCTTCCGACTGTTCCCGCTCCTTTGTCTACTGCTGTTCCTACTGCTCCTCCGCTTATACTTCCACATACTCCTGCTCCCGCTACCGCTACCGCTTTACTTACTCCTGTTGCTTCGTCTGTCTCTACTCCTTCTCTTGTTAACCCCTTATGCTATTCTTCTCCATCTACTCGAAGTCGTACCTCTCCGGTTGCGGCTAGCTTCTTTAATTCTCTTGGCCCTGTTCTTGGGTCCGCTGGTTCGGACGGTCCTCAAAGGCGTAGCCAGCTTCCTGGAAACAGGGAACGTGCCGCGCTGTATAACATGGCGATGGGTTGGATGACATATCCTCTTAGAAATCCTCCACGTGCTGTACTTGACACGTTCTGTCAATTCAATATTCCGACGCAGAGATACGTTTTCGAAGAAATGTGTAAGGTTCTGCGCGATCAAATATCGGCCGATGCACCTGATGATGTATTGACCGCTCTGTCCGATCTACAGCTGCAGTTTTCGAGCGGAATGATAGTGGACACCAACGTTCGACGTGCTGTCGAACGTTTGTTGTCTCTCCGTCCCTCTCCGATACCTCAAGCCTTGTTCGTTGAGGACGTTGAGAGGCAGTTAGATGCGTCTGGTCAGTTTCCCATGCGTGAAGTTCCACCAGTGTGGATGCCGGGTGATGCCGCCCAAGTTCCGCCGATTCTGCCACATTTCCAGAGAGTATGGATACATCTCCCATGGAAACGTTCTGAAGTTTTGCAGGTGAAGCAATCTTTGCCTGATCCTCGCAAAAATCCTGCAGGATATTATAAGGAATTGTCACAGCTCGTAGACGCTACGATAATGAATCTTGCCGATATCGATATGCTGTTTGGCAATGTCGTACCGCAACCGGTATGGGCTAAGATTCGTCAGGAAGATCATGCAAACGAATTGGGTGGTGATTGGGCTGCCCTTACTGCGGCAGATACACGACAAATTGGTGGGGCTAAGCCCGAACAGCTCATTACGGCTCTCCCACAGAGAATAATTACCCTAATTATTATTATTATTATTATTGAATTTTGTACCGCGCACGGTTACCATGAGGCATCCCAGCGCTTATAGAAACCAAGAAGCAGGCTACTAATAAAAAACAGAGAAGCTACAGTTATTCTGGGAACAGATACGTTTTCAGATGTTTCCGGAATCTGAGAAGGTTTGGTTCGGACCGCAGCGAGAATGGGAGGGAGTTCCAGGCGAGCGCTGTATGGATAGAAAAACTCCTGCCCCCTGAGCGGGATCTCCTGATTCTCTTAGTCTGAAGGAAATGTTTATTGTCAGAATGAAAACACTTATGCCAGCTATGAGGGTGAACTGGGACAAATTGTCAGCTTGCAAACAAAAGAAGGACGAGAGTGTCTCGGATTTCTTTACGAGATTCGAGGAGGCTTTCCTCGACCACAGCGGTCAAGATATGGGCACCGAAGGTGGTCAAAGGTTGTTTGTGGACAAATTTGTTTCAAATTTACTGCCTGACTTGAGCAATAAATTAAAAAATTCTGAGAGTGCGTGGGCTGTTTCTACCTCTGCTCAAATACTGGCTACGGCACAGTATTACGAGAACAGAGAAAAAGAGGAGAACGACCGTGCAGATAAAAAGACGAAAGAACTCAAAACAAAAGTGTTGTTGCAGCAGGCTTATCCTCCGCGTTCGAATCAGAATGCTTCACAGCAAAATAGATCGCAGTCGCAATTGAATAGGTTGCAATCTCGAAATGACTCCTCTTCCCAAAGATCTTCGTTAGGGTACAATCAGTGTGCCTATTGTAGACAGGAGGGTCACTTAAAATTCAACTGTCCTGTTCTAAATGATCGTAATAATGGTAACTCCTCTAGAGGAGGTCGTGGTGGTTCTCAGCAGACATCACGTGGTAGGGGTCGTGGTGCTCAAAATGATCGTTCAGATAACTCATCGAATTCCAATAACTGTTTTGATCAACGTGGATCATCGCAAGGACGATCTGCGCAGTACAATGTAGACGATTATTAAGTCGATCAGGGAACTGACGACAGTAATTACTAGGACAGCCATAGACAAGGAGAGGGAGTGGTATCAGTTCCGGTTGATCAGAGAGGGCCTTACGTCGCAGTTGCTACATCGGGCGTCGTTGAGCCTTTTCTGTTGGACACTGGTGCAGCGAAAAGTTCCATAATGCATTCGAAACTCCCTGGCGCACCTTTGTCTGGCTTAACAAATGTTTCCGTTGGATTCTCTGGCGCCCCCGTTAGCAATCCAGTTTCACGCCCTTTGTCCCTTGCAATTGGGCCACGTGAGCTCGAAGCTCCGTTGATTTTGACTACTGGTTGTGGTGAAAATCTTTTGGGCCTGGATTTGCTAAAACGTTTGTATGCGACTTTGTATTGTTCTCCTGCGGGAGTAAAGCTTACTTTGGGTGAGAGGGTTGTCTCTCCTATGTACTTGTCTCTCGATAAGCTTCCACCGGAATTGAGCTCTCTTCCTGCATCTTTGTGGGCAACGGGTCCCAATGATGTGGGCCTGCTCGATATCTCCCCTTATGTTGTTCAGTTGAAATCTAATGTACGATTGCCACGTATTCCCCAGTATCGAATCTCTCTTGATGGTGAACGAGCACTGTTAGCGATCATCTATGATCTGATCGAGAAAGACGTTATTGAAGAAACTCGGGGAAACGTGTGCAATAGCCCTGTACTGCCCATTCTGAAACGCACCGATCCTTCGAAACCGCCTGCTTATCGTTTTGTTATCGATTTACGGGAGGTAAATAAAATTGTGATTCCTCAGTTCCCTGTTGTGCCTGACATCACGGCGCTACTGACTCTGATTCCAGCTTCTGCATCTTGGTTTTCGGTGATCGATTTGAAGATTGCTTTCTTTAGCATTCCGATTGCCGAAGAAAGCAGAGACCTTTTCGGTTTCTCCCTTGGTGGACGTAGTTTCCGGTTTAAACGTGCTCCTCAGGGCTACTGTGAGAGTCCATCGATTTACAGTCAAGCCTTGAAGGGTCAACTGGATGCGTTTGTGTTGCCGGCTGGTGCGGCTTTAATCCAATATGTCGACGACTTATTGGTGGCTGCAGATACTCAGGACATTTGCAAAATTGCTACGGTGTCGTTGCTGCAGCATCTCTGTGACTTACATCACAAGGTGTCCCCTTCTAAACTCCAATATTGTTATCAAGAAGTAACCTATCTAGGTCACTTATTGTCAAAGGAGGGAAGGCGGTTGACCCTAGAGAGAATTGCAGCAATTGCGCGAATGACTGTGCCAACAACCCAAAGAGATGTGCGTGCCTTTCTGGGCATCACGTCATACTGCAGACAGTGGATCCCGAATTTTTCACTGTTAGCGAAACCATTGGTGGCTCTCACGTGCAAGGATGTTTCAACTCCTTTACCATGGACGGAAGAATGTCAGAAGAGTTTTTCTGAATTGCGTGACTCATTGTGTTCGGCTCCTGTGTTAGGTACCCCTGACTACAGCAAGCCGTTTACATTATATGTTCACGAGAGGGAAGGTTGTGCTTTGAGTGTCTTAACGTAACCTTTTGGAGGAAAGCAACGTCCATGTGCATATTTTTCCTCGACCTTGGACCCTGTAGCTAGAGCATTGCCAAGTTGCCTGAGAGCAACAGCGGCAGCTGCGGTGTCTATCCGACAATCAGCAGGATTGGTCATGGATAATATGCTTACGGTGATGGTTCCGCATGCAGTTGACACTCTTTTGAATCGTACGAAAACTCAGCATTTGACGAGTGCGAGGTTGTCTGGGTACGAGTTGACGCTGTTGGCAAGTCATATTCAGATAAAACGCTGCAATGTTCTGAACCCGGCGACTTTGTTACCAATCAGTACGGAGTCAGATGAAATAGCAGAACATGACTGTTATTTGAGGACTGAAGAGGAAACAAAAGGTCGAGTGGACCTTAAAAACACTCCTTTGGAAAATCCAGATGGAACTTTGTATGTGGATGGTTCATGTTTCAAATTGCCAAATGGTGATGTGACTACTGCGTATGCTGTTGTAACTTTGAATACTGTTGTGGAAGCTGCAAGATTGAATCAGAACTCTGCCCAGGCTGCAGAACTGATTGCTCTCACTAGAGCGTGTGTGTTAGCGAAAGGGAAACGTGTGAATGTGTTTACTGACAGCCAATATGCATTTGGCGTCGCTCATAGTTTTGGACGATTGTGGAGAGAGAGAGGGTTTATGACGTCGCATGGTACGAAGATTCAGCATGGTCAGCTTGTCAATGATCTTTTGGATGCACTCACGTTGCCTAAGCAGGTAGCGATTGTTAAATGTAGTGCGCATCGTAAGGTGACGGATGATGTCGGTCGTGGTAATGCGTTTGCGGACGAAACTGCTAAGGAGACTGCCCGGAACCTTAGCACTCGAATGTATGTAGCGAGTTCGGTTAGGTGGCCTACAGAAACGATAATGTGTGAGGATACTATCGAGAGTGTGAAAGCGATACAGAATGAGGCCACCGAGACTGAAAAGACGAAGTGGAAAGAAAGTACGGGAAAGTTGGATGCGAATGGTTGTTGGGTCGATTTGTCGGAACACAAGAGATGGATGTTGCCAGATGCGTATGTGCTAGCTGTTGTGACGATGGCACATGGGTTGGCACATATTAGTGTGAAAGGTATTTGTAAATTGCTGTCCCCTGTGTAGAAGAATGATGGTATCACGAAATGTGCTGAACGGTTGGTTAAGAATTGTATGGTGTGTATGTTGTACAATCCTGGTAAGGGAACCCCAACACCTCCTGGCCATTTTGCTCCACCATCATGTCCTTTTGAGGTGATTCAATTAGACTTCATCCATATGGAGAGATGCAATAACCTGAAATACGTTTTAGTTGTGGTTTGCGCGTTCTCCCGATGGATTGAAGCCTACCCTCTCAAAGACAACACTGCCCTGTCGACTGCGAAAATCCTGCTGAAGGAATACTTTCCTCGGTATGGAATGCCTCGGATTGTATGGTCTGATAACGGAAGTGAGTTTGTGGGGAGTGTGATGAAGAGTGTGTGTAAGGGCCTTGGAATTAATCAGAAATTCCATAGCGCCAATCATCCCCAGTCAGCTGGTTTGGTTGAAGGGTATAATGGCACCCTTAAACTAAAGTTGGCGAAGATTCAGGCTACGACTGGTCTTTCGTGGCCTGACGCTTTACCCTTAGCTTTATTGTCAACAAGGGCGACAGTACACTCCCGAGTAGGGCTCAGTCCCTACGAGATAGTGTTCGGTCGTCCTGCAAATATTTGGGGGGTCCCTAGACCTAAACTGTTTTCACATCTTGAGTACCCCATGTTGATTGACTATCTTCATGATCTGACTGCTAAACTGAGGTTAATTCATCAACAGGTCTTTGAAGCACTGCCGATGCAGACGGAGGGTCCAGGTCACCAGCTGCAACCTGGTGATTGGGTGGTGACGCGCAACTTTAGCCGAAAACACAGTTTGGAACCCCGCTTCACTGGACCCCATCAAGTCTTGCTGGCCACGAGGACTGCTGTTCGATTGGAGGGACGTAAACATTGGGTGCACGCCACCCATACTAAAAAGGTCCCTATTCCTTTACCAGCAGACTCGTGGGTGAAGAAAGGCATCGCTTCATTTGAGACCGAAACAACATCGAAGTTCGTTCCTTTCAGTGACGCGCAGCTTGTCGGAGACACCTCAGTGCAGCAGGAAGATATTGTTGAACATTTGTCACCAAACTCAAGATTTAAACATTCAACTGATCCACAGAACTCTGTTTCGTCACCAGACCAATTGTTTGAAGAACAGACACGTCCTGGGAGACATCGTTATTCTCTTCGTTCTAACGTTAAAGATTAATAAAATCCATACTTTTGATTCTCCCCTGACATACTACGTTACCCTCAACGTTGCTACTCTTCAGTCTGAACACCCGTATTATTGTGATTGTTTTTGTATGTATTGAGTTTCATTCCACCTGCGTTTTTGTTCCCATAGCTGAGAGACATTTTGTATATACATTGTGAATAAAGGCCGTAGGGCCGTGCGTGTACTTCCTTCTGGTTAGTAGGTCTTGACGCTAGGTTAAAGGCCGTCGGTTCCTGGGAACCCCTAGGGATTGACTACTGCTACACAAAACGAAGTGCGTCAAGAAACGTTGCGGACGGTCATAGGGGATGGCGTTTTCAAAGCTGATGGACTTGGAAGAAGCTCAGGCGCAAAGATTCAAACTGCAACAACTTAGTCGTACCAAATGTTTTGTGTTTCAAGTGTTCGTATTACTTTTGACTGTTTCTGCACTATTGGCGGGTGGGGTGTATTACATGATGTCGTACTTCTTACCTTCTGCCATACCTACTCCTACTTCTGACCCTAAACTTACCTCCACTGTATCCCCTCATTCTTTCCCGAACACGAGCAGGCTAGACGTGCAGAATTCCAAAATAATTCCTTTATTCAGCTCCTTCACCAGCACCAGTTAGTGGTTAACACTACTAATTGTTGGGTGTGTGGGCTGATGCCACATACCACGGATAAGGGAATTCCATATCTGGTCTTACCGTATAGCTCCCAGGGTTCAGCTCGAGCATTTCAAACAATGTTTCGAAGCGCACTAGATTCTTACCCCAGTCGAGAGCCACGTTCTCCCTACTTTGGCCCTGGCTCGTATCATAAGCCTTTGTCTATAGCGATAGAAGATTTAGATAGAGATATCTATGAGCCGTCGCTCATCCCAGAGGAAGAGGTACAAGCCTATAGGGTCCTGAGTAAGGTCGAGTATAGTGCGCTCACGAGTGAAAAACAGTTTAGAAGCTCGCCTCCTATATGGGTCGTACCCCACATTGGAAATTTTTGTTTAATGGGTCGTGGCCGAAGATCGAAAGCTCGACTTGGAGAGAGTGCTTGCACAGAGAATTACATTCTGCCGATGGTTTCGTCCCCTGTGTTTCTGGCTGCCAAGGGTACATACTTTGTCTGCCATGATCATGCGTATGCATGGTTGCCCTCCGACTTTGTGGGCTCATGTTTTATCGCAAATCTGTTGCCTCCGACGTTCACTGTAGATGGAGACTATCACAAGACTAGAGTTGTGAGGGGCGTAATTAGCGAAGAGGACACTGCCGGTCAAGAGGCAGGAGACTTTTTCAAGGGTTTCCTCCCGTTTTGGGGGCCTATGGCTAATAGTAGGAACCTGAGACAATTGACTCGAGTGGTGGAATCGACAGCTAATATTACTGCCAGTGCCCTTGGTAATATCACCACAGAACTTCAGGCGGATAGGCTTATGACGTTACAAAACCGAATGGTTTTAGACGTGATCTTAGCAGATCGCGGTGGGGTATGTAAGGTGATCCATTCGAGCTGCTGTATTTTCATTCCAGATAATGCTCCGACTGTTTATCAAGCCATCTCAAAGTTGCATAAGATCTCTGAGTCCATACACGTGGACGTAGGGGATTGGACGCTGCTTGGGTGGTTTTGGGGCTTGATGTCGACTTGGGGTTGGAAGATTCTGATGATTGTCGGAGTCGTTGTGGCGTTCCTGTTCACGTGCTGCCTTTGTGTGCAGTGTGGACCTGCCTTATGTGGCCTCTGTGCTACGACGTGTATAAGGCAACCACCTGTTACCAGAGGAGCTCGGTTGGACAGAGCGATGTTACAGCAACATCTAGATGGTCTGATGAATATCGAATATGATTCCGACTAGTGCTTGCCTACATGAGGGCAAAAGGAGCGTCTGAGGTTCCGTGATAATTGTAAGTGGTGTTTTCGACTCGCACGAATATGGTCGAGTCTGGTATCTACGAACCGCAAATGACGAGTTCAGTGGGTGTGCGCAGTTTCGCTGTGCTAACCTAAACCGTTCGTCTGTTTCGTGGGTTTATCCATCTGTACCCACGGGTTCCATCTTAGATACGGCATCCATTTTGTCTCTTGCCCTCAAGTAGCCAGCGAACGGACGTTGTCCGCTTCGCGACCCTGGGATTCCCAAGCCATTTGCAGAAGACACATTTCCTTTGAAAGTGTCTTTATGATGAGGGGGATGATACTGTAAGGCAGATGGCCCCGCTCGAGGCTCATCTTACCGTGCCAGTCTATTGTCTCAGCCGTTCATCCCATTAGGCACGTCCCTTTGATGCCTGTAGCTCGTGTTTCCCGATACCTCCCCTTTTACACCCTTTCCCATCTCCCCACTGTTTCCATCTTCCTTTGCACCTGTCCTTGTTCCCTCTTCGATCTGTTTATTGTTGATTGGAGTGTACTAATGGTGGGAAGATAGGTTTTTACAGTTGGGAACCGCCAAATGTTTCCGCACTTATGTTCCGGACCCTGAATACATCAATGCGACCCCCTTTCGGGGATAATTATGGGAACCAAGTTGTAAACCTTTGTGTACCATGTAAACGTATGGGAGAAATGTGTATATAAGGAGCGACCCACTTGCAGCAATTTGAAGCAGTCTCCCCAAGTTGCACGTGTTGTACTTGCTGTGACTTCTGTGTTCCCTGCAGTAATAAACCTCGAATCTTTGACGCCGAAGGAAGTGTCCTGTGTCTCTGTCACTTGTACGCCGGAACAGGTTACCCACGAAGGTTTCAGGTGTTGTCCCCTGGCACCGCTGGGTCTTAAAGAACCCAGTCCTTCAAGGGCTGCATCCAATGGTGGAGAATGCAGATTTTGGGCTCTGCAAGGTACGTCGCCAGAGATCGGTGCTTAGGTGACATGAATTCAGGGTTGTCCATACATCATGGAGAATTGCCAATGGGGGAGGGGCAGAGCAGAAGCGAGCCTTAGTGACGCAGTTCTGAACACAGTTGTCCAATAGCCAGACAAAGCCGGGCAAGACAACAGGATATGGTGCTAAATACAATTATCAAATTAAATTTTCAACAGATGTTGTGCGGCAGCTGCTTTGAAATCTCTAATTTCCTGGGGGACCGGTACCAATCATGGAGGATATTAAAATATAAACATTTCATTTTAGATTCACAGAGTGCTCGGTCATGGTCAAGGAGGAGGGATGCCCAGTTGTCTAAGGAGTAGGCTTTATGGAGGATTTGCCTGCCAGCATAGTCTGATTGCGAAAAGGATGGGAGCGGAGTGTGTGGCTTTAATGAGCACCCTGCATAATTCAGAGGCCTCACCCTCAGTATTGGCTCAGGGTTTGAATGTAGTGAAGAACAAGGGCAGGGAGGATAAGCTTATCTTGATATTGTTTCAAGCCTTAACTGTATTGTAAGAAGAGAGAGGAACCCCTTGAGTTAATCAAGGGAAGTGGGGTATTAGACCCAAAAATTAAACTAGTTCCCTTGAGACATATACAGGATAAGCTGAGACTTAGCTATCAATCAAACAAAGATAAAATCATGAACTAATGCAATTCTAAACATAAGATACACAACAATTTATTAAAGAAGCAATAATAAAAACAGTTTACATCATGTATACATCATACAATTTCTAAGTAACAATTAAAATTTGAACTAATAATACAATCTATTGTGACCTGCACAATACAAAAGACAGACAACAATTTTTTGTAAAACATAAAAAATTGTAAAATACAAGTGGTACATTCAATACTACAATTTCATCACTCCCTTGTTTTATAGCCACAAATTTGTATATCAACAAGGGAGGAGAGGACTTGAATTGTACAGGAGTTGGGCGTCGACGCGTTTCGGTGGTTCTGAAGCAGATATGATCCACCTTTATCAAGACTAAGGTTCGATGTCTGTCTTGTTTCAGGGTCTGTACAATTCCCCGGTGTACATCTGTAAAATGCGGTAAACGGATGGGTCTGGAGATCAATTCTCTTGTCACGTTTTTAAGAAGCAATGTAGGATAAATTCCTGTCTTATCTCTTCGAGATGTTGAATGATGGCACTTTATGAATTGCGTAGATGTACAAATTAAAGTGGTTCCTGAAGAAGATCAGTCAATTTCCATCTCTAAAATCGAGTGAAGTGTCTTCTCCAGTAAGGGGAACAATCACGCTGTTTCTGGGGGTTCTGGTTCGAATGATATGATTCGAACCAGAACCCCCAGAAGCAGCGTGATTGATCCGCTTAATTAGGGGAGATTCTATTCCCGCTCGAGGAAACTGCTAGAGCGCTCCGCCTAAAAAACATCAACATTCATTGACAGCAAAAGACGCTAACCGTTTCCCAGCAGAACCATGCAATCATAACGTTCTTCTTTCCCTTACTGGAGAAGACACTTCACTCGATTTTAGAGATGGAAATTGACTGATCTCCTTCAGGAACCACTTTAATTTGTACATCTACGCAATTCATAAAGTGCCATCATTCAACATCTCGAAGAGATAAGACAGGAATTTATCCTACATTGCTTCTTAAAAACGTGACAAGAGAATTGATCTCCAGACCCATCCGTTTACCGCATTTTACAGATGTACACCGGGGAATTGTACAGACCCTGAAACAAGACAGACATCGAACCTTAGTCTTGATAAAGGTGGATCATATCTGCTATAGAAACCACCGAAACGCGTCGACGCCCAACTCCTGTACAATTCAAGTCCTCTCCTCCCTTGTTGATATACAAATTTGTGGCCATAAAACAAGGGAGTGATGAAATTGTAGTATTGAATGTACCACTTGTATTTTACAATTTTTTATGTTTTACAAAAAATTGTTGTCTGTCTTTTGTATTGTGCAGGTCACAATAGATTGTATTATTAGTTCAAATTTTAATTGTTACTTAGAAATTGTATGATGTATAAATGTAAACAGTTTTTATTATTGCTTCTTTAATAAATTGTTGTGTATCTTATGTTTAGAATTGCATTAGTTCATGATTTTATCTTTGTTTGATTGATAGCTAAGTCTCAGCTTATCCTGTATATGTCTCAAGGGAACTAGTTTAATTTTCAAGCCTTAACTGCACACTGCTTCTGGACAACAATATCAGCCTATTTATCAGTAGTTGCCGGCATTGCTTGTGGGTGGGGTCGGAGGGAGGTGAGAGGGGTCACGGGGGGATTCACGGGGTGTGTCCTCGGGCAGGAGAGGGGTTGTGAGGGGTCGCAGGGAAATAAAAAAAATCGAATATTAAACTTACCTTTCTACCGGGTCCCGCGTCTTCTCGGCTCCTGCTCTCGTACCTCAAACAGGAACAGGAATCCGGCAGCCAGACTCTCTCCCCAAAGCCAATCACAACACTGCAAGCAGCATTGGGATTGGTCAGGATCCTGCCCTGACAGGGGCTAATCGGTTGGCCATGTTCTCCATGACAAGGGCAGAGTGGCAATAACTGGTTTGAGCGGCCCGAGAGGGCCGACCAAACCGTCTTTGCGCACTCAGGAGTGGGCAAACCACTCCTCCCCATTCCTGATAAAAGAGCAGAGCAGCCCTGCCCACCCGCCCGCCCGCCCGCAATACGCAAAGTAAACAAAATTATAATACCATTTCGTTATTACCATTTTATGTTTTGGCTTTCGTGGAGGAGCAGCCCCTGATTTTTATGTTACTGCAATGCGCTTTGGCATCACTTCTGTGAATTTTTTCTGCACCCACAAATGGCAAACTTCAAAGAATGAACTAAAGGAATGAACACAAGCAGCCTACCAAAATCCCAACGATACATGTAAACTAATTAACTGAGAGGCCACTCTTTTGCACGGGGAGGAGGGCGGGCAGGAATCTTTGAGGAAAATGAGAGTATCCAATAGGAACAGTGTTGCCGAAGGTAATTAACTTGATCTTCTGATGGATACTTCTTTCTGCACATTTTTAACCTTTAGAAAAAGTCCCCAAGGAATGCTAACATTGAAGGTGGGATTGAGGAGTGTCACCCTACACCAAAAAAGAGCAGAAAAACACACAGGTCCCAATTATGAAAATGCCCATTGCTCCTTGCAAGAGTCTAGGCAGTAATGGCTGCAAACATAAGGAGAAAACACCACTTTACATTGCCACCTGTGCCCTTAGTTCTAGTGGAATGGCTAATCTTCCCCAAATCTTAGCTTTTTTTTTTTGTTAAGTTCAACGTGAGGAACAAGTTACTTACCTTTGGTAACACACTTCACCTGAGGAGCTGGTCTAAGGATTGTGACTGCTATCCTGTACTTTGGTACACTGTGTGTTTCCCCCCTGATTACCTTTAAGAAGTGCCTATCGGTCTTCAAGTAGACTAAAGCCAAGATGGCTGAGTTGGAGCCCTTGGAATATGAATCCTATCCTTCTAATGAAGCTCAAAGGCATTACCTATAAGATGATGTAGTGAAGGCTCATGACCTAAGGCCTTGACAGCCGCCCTTAAACCCATCACAAGGTAACTTGAGCAATATGCCAAAAGTCAGGGATGTGCCCAACCGTCTAGTTCCAACTCTGGGCAAGAACTGTGAAAAAATACCAGAAGGCGAAAGACAAATCAGGCTCCTAGCCGCATGCTGAAGTGCTTACTACTAGACTATTGCAAAACTACCTAGCATGGCTATTGTACAGCACCTAACTTACCAAACAAATTCTCAAACCTGTCAACTCATAAGACCGGCACAGATACAGACGCTGATCAATCTAACTAGCCCGACCAAAACAAGATCTCCCAACGCAAACGAAAAAGGCAAGCAGATCCTGCGAACTTGTGGGAGTGCAATCTGTTGATAGCAAACCCCCGTAATTTGACCCGGAAGACATTGTGCACCAAAGGTCGTCCGACAGGGTTCCATCTTCCGCTATGAGGGAACATCTGCATACCAGAATTTGAAAGAACTTTGATAAGGAGGTACGTAACAGGTTGTGAGCAGAAGGCCCAAAACTGGATTTGTCATGCAGAGCTGCCGACACCCCTTATGTAGACCCCTGCAAGCTCACCTTTTTGAAAAAATATGGGAAAGACCCAAAGAAGGGTACAGACTGCGCTTGGCTTAGCAAGCCTGTCTAGACAAGCTGCTGGATGTGACAGGGCTATTTGATAAAAACCTGTAGTTGGTATTGAAGGAGAAAGAAACAGGGCAACCTATTGTCCCGGATACACTTGCAGGCAGGTCTCAATGTGAAGTGCGCCTATAAGGTAACGCTAACTGCGCTTTCTCATCAGAACAACTCAAATCTCTGCTTATGCGCATTGACCCTAAACTGGTTGTTCTCGTCTCGGATGAGGCAGGCCCGTTTGCTTAAGGACTTTTATTTGGAGACATGTTTGTCAAAGATTTCAGCAAGTTCGTCAGTACCTTTACGGCCTAGGATAAGGCTCAAATATCTTTGAGGAAGGTCTTTCAACCCCACCTTTTTGGGAGGGCCCGTCGAAGCCAGGGGCATTCATCATGCCGACTACAATTTCAGGGCCCCTAAAGAGTTTAATGCCTACCACAAAAATTGGCAAGACAGTTCCAGAGGAGGAGCCCAAACTGCCAAGCCAGGTCTTCCGTGGACCGGAAACAAGCATCCTGGGACTGGTTTCGGGGTAACACCACATATCAGCCAGGCTAGCTTGAATCCAGTGGCAAAGTGAGCAAGGGACCCACATCTGGACATACCCTGCCAACCTAGGGCGAACAAAGCAAACAAGGAGATAATAGACGGAGCGCTGAAACTTTTCAGACACTCACCCCCCAGTTACAGATCTGGGCTGAATCCATCATTGTTCTTTAGCTTACTTCGCCACACCAGATCACATCCAGCCATATGCAAGTCAGTCTTGATCCTGTGCCTCATGGGAACAGTCCTGCCCAAACTACCAAGACAGCCGAAGATATACACAATGCACACAATGCTTTTCAATAGAAACAGATGAGTAGCACGTAATACACAATGGTCACCAGGGGGAGACCAAATCAAATACTAAAATAGTGGTATGCGAACCACGACTCGAGTCAAGGCTATACCGGGAAGACATAAAAGTGCCGGGGAGCCAAGGAACCACCTGAGGTAAGTAACTAGGAGCCCCACGGAGGCCATGTGCAGAGTGGGAACACGACCTTAGATCAATGCAAGCCAATGGGTACGTCGCAGTAGCAATTTTTAAGAAGGACCCTTCCCAGTGGACCCAGAAGAAACCCCGTGGAAGACAGAAGGTTGGAGAGCCATCCCACTTGTGGATGCCTTAGGAACCAGGATACCTGCACCAGGGAAGCCGGGTGCATAGGTGTGAAGTGATGTCGGAAACCGCTGTCGAACTGAACAGAGGTCTTCATGAAGATGTTGCTGCTGGAGAAGGTGAAAGTGTGCGGTGGAACCCAAAGGTGGATTCCGGATGTGAAGAACCTGCAAGCAGAGGGAACAGAGTCATGGGTGACCAGGAGGCACGGAAGACTAATGCCCACTACGTTTTGCAGGAGAGCTGATGGGGACCTTGATACTGCAGCTCTGTGGACCAATTGACGCTGTAGAAGATCAGGAGCCGTACACCATCTGTTCCACGTCGGATGTTGAGAGTTGAAGTGTTGGTGTCCGGCGGGAGCACCAACAAGCCTTGGCAACTGCAACCAACATGGAAGTTGAAGAATTTGCAATGTCGGGACCAGCAAGGTATAAGAGATTTACCACAAGCAGGGGAGCCAGGGCAGGCCCGAGCAATCATGGGAGCACAAAGAATTCAAAGCTGACCATCAAGAGGACACACAGGCCGGACGCACTGGAGTTGTAAGAGTAACTCGAGCAGCTTACCAAAGATGCAAGCCCATGATACAAGTGATGCGGTGAGGGTGAAGGTCTTGGTCACATGAGATGCTTGAGGTTGGGGCTACTTGGAGCCTGAAGATCTTGGTGGAGGAAGATAATAAGCCTTTGCAACTGCTAGTCGACGCGGTGCACAGGGGTTCGGTTCCTTGGGCTCCAATGAAGGATACTGGCCTCAAACTTGGTGAGAAGACAGGGCAGGCCTCGAGGGATGAGAAGAACCACTACCTGAGTTGCTGACCCTTTCGGAGTCCGTGGGAGCTCAGGATCAACAGACCGGCCAGCTTAGTTGCAGTGCCTGCATATGCAGGGAAGTGACTCCTTCACTTCAAGGGAGATCCCTTGAGGTGTCTTGAATGCCCACAGGCCTTGGAAGGTTCCTATATGGTGCACAGGCACAGACGTTGCAGCAGACTAGCAGAGTGAGAAGTTTAGGAGCAGCAGGAGACTTCCCGGTTGCAGCCTTGATACACAGAGCATAGTCCAGAGTGCCCAGACGTTTAAAGAAGTGGTGTCTTGAATGAATCTTGTCCCATGACGAATCTAGGGACCCACCCACAGGTAAGTCCTTAACGACCCTTAGGAAGGCATTGGGATGATTCAGGGGTCCCTCCCTACGGAGCGGCTGGACGAGGGGGAGGATACTCCCTGTCCTTTGTCCAGTTTAGCGCCAGAGCTGGAGCCAACACCTCCCTGGACTGGACTATGCATGGAGGGCACCAAGTGTGCCCTTCATACAGACTATGTGGCACCGGTAAGCGCCCCCACCATGCCCCAATCCACTGAACCCTGTCTGGGAAGTGGTCACACCCCTTGCGACAGGATACCTATTGTTCTGCCTTCCCCTGCCCAAGTGTGGCTCAGCAGTAGGAGGGCAGAAATGTGTCTCTGGCCAGCAGCAGCCCTAGCTTGCTATCCGGGTTTTGAAGACTGGTACCGGGAGCACAGTTTTACGGTGTATGGAATCATACCTCCCACACCGTTTATGGTGTGGGGGTATGATTCCAACATGTTGGATACCAAACATGACAGGGTTCGATACAGCCAGTTTAGAGATGGTCATTGCGTAATGACGTGGTGCCCCTCTATATGTTATATGACCGTCTCACTTACAACCCAGGAGAATGGACTCCGTCGGCTGTAGGGGTGCCCTCACACTTAGAACCGTCACCCTGCCTTAAGGATTTACTTATAGGTTTTAAGTGAGGAGACCTTAGATATAGGTAAAACTATATCTTTCATAAGTGATGCTAGCACCAGCTTACACAGGCTGCAATGGCAGGCCTATAGTTACATATTGAGTGGTCTCCCATGGGTGGCATGCTTCAGCCCATGGGGGAGCCTTTGTGTGCCTATGCCCTGGGTACATTAGTACCATATACTAGGGATTGATAAGGTTACACCAGTTTCCAATCTAGGATGTATCTAGGTACTTACCAACCAAATTTAGGGGAGAAAGCACAGAGACGGGGGTCCTGGTTAGCAGGATCCTAGTCAGAAGGAAAATGCTACTTACCAGTATGCATCTGTTCTTGGCATGTAGAGCTGCAGAGTTGTACACTATGCATTAGATCGCCACCTGGTGTTGGGCTCGGATGATTGCAGGTTGTTGTCTTCTTGGAAGAAGTCTTTGTAGTCACGAGATAGGCGACTCCTCCCTTGGACAATACTGCGCATGGACATCGGCTCTATCCTTAGATTGTTTTTCGCCATGATGGGGAATGATGGAGTCAGTAGAAGTAAAGAAAAAAGGATGTCCATGCGTGTGCATCTAAGTAAGATAAAAAACAGGAACGGATACAAGTCCCGGGGAGGCGGGAGGGCGTGTACAACTCTGCAGCTCTACATGCCAAGAACAGATGCATACTGGTAAGTAACATTTTCCGTTCAAGGCATATGAGCTGCAGATTGTACACTATGCATTGATTGTGCAGCAGTGTCTCCCTTAGCGGTGGTCACCTGTATCCGTTGCAGTAGTTTGAAAGAGAGTTCTAAGGACAGCTTGGCCTACTGCAGCTTGCTGCTTGGCTTGCACGTCAACACAATAGTGTTTTGTGAAGGTGTGTGGTGTAGACCATGTTGCTGCCCTGCATATGTCCTCTAGGGTTATGTTTCCTAAGAAAGCCATAGAGGCTCCTAGTTTGCGAGTGGAGTGCGCTCTAGGAGGAACTGTTAATGTACGTTTAGCTTTAATATAGCATATTTGTATACACTTTACAATCCACCTTGCAATCCCACCTTTGGAGATGGGGTTGCCTTTGTGTGGAGGAGAGCAAGATACAAAAAGTTGTTTTGTCTTTCGAAAGGATTTAGTTCTATCTATCTATACTACTATTATAAAGAGAGAACTTGCACCTTTTGGCCAGGTAAACTCGGGAACCACAGCGCCAATCTACACACCCGATACATCGTAGAAAACGTCAGGGTGTGTAGATGGTTATAGGCTATAAACATTTTCAAAATAAACGTTATTTAAAAAGATATATTTTTTAAAAAAGTAGTCCCCCAAATTAGCGTCGACCACGACGTGCGTGGTCACGTCAGGAGCAGGGGAGGAGCGGCTAGGAGCGTTGGACTGAGGAGCGGAGGCAAAGGTAAGGCAGCAGGGGGCAGGGGTCGGGGCAGGCAGGGGTCGGGGCAGGCAGGGGTCGGGGCAGGCGGGGGCCGGGGCAGGCGGGGGCCGGGGCAGGCGGGGAACGGGCCGGGCGATAGCTGCACTTATCATTTCTCTCGATGTGTGGATGACGAGTCAGTGCAGCTATCGGCACCAATTGTAGCGCAATTGCAGAACATAACTATTACTAGAAACACCCAGGGTGGGTGGATGAAGGAACCCGTGGAGAAGTGAACAGATGGAGCAACGAGTGTGTGAAGGAATGTTTTAATGAACATCTGAATGAATACATATGAATGAATGAAGCAACATGCGAGTGTCTGCATGTATCAATCTGTGCGCTAATGATTGAAATAATTGCCTGTGTGAATGAATGTGTTAATGGACACACACGAACATGTAAATGAACCAGTGTGTGCACCACGCTAACGAGGGGTTCCAGCATTCTTAAGGGGTTTCATTGCACAACCATAGTGCAAGAGATGCCCACCCACCTGAAGCCGAGGGGTGGCCCGTCTCAGAGGTCATGACCTTGAGGATGAAGGCTCGCTGAGGAGGACGGAAGTGGAGGACGTGGGGTGACCTTCTGTAATGTGACTGGTGCTCACGTAAAGCGCTGCAATCCCTTCGGGTGGAGTTAGCGCTATGTAAAGCTGCAACAAACATATAAAGTACCGTATTTAAACCCGATACATGCCTCCCTCGCCAGTAGCAAGACCGGGGAGCATGTGGCTAGATGGCATCAGGCGGGCACCTCGTAAATAAATAAATGGAGGCGAGGGGCTCCCCCCGTGGCCCCCCTTCCCTCCCCGCGCCCGGCACCCCCTCCTCTCATGCACCTGCTGGAGCTCGGTGGTTCGGGGCTCGGATACACAGCCTGCTGGCAGGATGAATGCCCAGCCAGTCAGACTGGCTCGGGTGACAGCCGAGGGAGGGAAACTCATGACCAATACCCGGAGAGCTCCCCGTGGGGCGAGTGCCAGGGCGGCCCTAAGAAAGTACACACAACCAGAGGTACATGCTACAGGCCAGCCAGGCAGATGCACACAGCCAGAGAAGAGGTACACACTGCAGACAACCAGACAGGCAGGCACACACAGCCAGAGGTACACACTGCGGACAACCAGGCAGGCACACACAGCCAGAGGTACACACTGCAGACAACCAGACAGCAGGCACACACAGCCAGAGGTACACACTGCAGACAACCAGGCAGGCACACACAGCCAGAGGTACACACTGCAGACAACCAGACAGGCAGGCATACACAGCCAGAGGCACACACTACAGGCCAGACAGGCACACACAGCCAGAGGTACACACTGCAGACAACCAGACAGGCAGGCACACACAGCCAGAGGTACACACCGCAGACAACCAGGCAGGCACACACAGCCAGAGGTACACACTGCAGACAACCAGGCAGGCACACACAGCCAGAGGTACTCACTGCAGAGAACCAGGCAGGCACACACAGCCAGAGGTACACACTGCAGACAGGCAGGCACACACAGCCAGAGGTACACACTGCAGACAGGCAGGCAGGCACACACAGCCAGAGGTACACACTGCAGACAACCAGGCAGGCACACACAGCCAGAGGTACACACTGCAGACAACCAGGCAGGCACACACAACCAGAGGTACACACTGCAGACAACTAGGCAGGCACACACAGCCAGAGGTACACACTGCAGACAACCAGGCAGGCAGGCACACACAGCCAGAGGTACACACTGCAGAGAACCAGGCAGGCACACACAGCCAGAGGTACACACTGCAGACAACCAGACATGCAGGCACACACAGCCAGAGGTACACACTGCAGACAACCAGGCAGGCACACACAACCAGGAGGTACACACTGCAGACAACCAGGCAGGCACACACAGCCAGAGGTACACACTGCAGACAACCAGACAGGCAGGCACACACAGCCAGAGGTACACACTGCAGGCCAGACAGGCACACACAGCCAGAGGTACACACTGCAGACAACCAGACAGGCAGGCACACACAGCCAGAGGTACACACTGCAGACAACCAGGCAGGCACACACAGCCAGAGGTACTCACTGCAGAGAACCAGGCAGGCACACACAGCCAGAGGTACACACTGCAGACAGGCAGGCAGGCACACACAGCCAGAGGTACACACTGCAGACAGGCAGGCAGGCACACACAGCCAGAGGTACACACTGCAGACAACCAGGCAGACACACACAGCCAGAGGTACACACTGCAGACAACCAGGCAGGCAGGCACACACAGCCAGAGGTACACACTGCAGACAACCAGACAGGCAGGCACACACAGCCAGAGGTACACACTGCAGACAACCAGGCAGGCACACACAGCCAGAGGTACTCACTGCAGAGAACCAGGCAGGCACACACAGCCAGAGGTACACACTGCAGACAGGCAGGCAGGCGCGCACAGCCAGAGGTACACATTGCAGGCAGGCACACACAGTCAGAGGTACACACTGCAGACAACCAGGCAGAAACACACAGCCAGAGGTACACGCTGCAGACAACCAGGCAGGCAGGCACACACAGCCAGAGGTACACACTGTAGAGAACCAGGCAGGCACACACAGCCAGAGGTACACACTGCAGACAACCAGACAGGCAGGCACACACAGACAGAGGTACACACTGCAGACAACCAGGCAGGCACACACAATCAGAGGTACACACTGCAGACAACCAGGCAGGCACACACAGCCAGAGGTACACACTGCAGACAACCAGACAGGCAGGCACACACAGCCAGAGGTACACACTGCAGGCCAGACAGGCACACACAGCCAGAGGTACACACTGCAGACAACCAGACAGGCAGGCACACACAGCCAGAGGTACACACTGCAGACAACCAGGCAGGCACACACAGCCAGAGGTACTCACTGCAGAGAACCAGGCAGGCACACACAGCCAGAGGTACACACTGCAGACAGGCAGGCAGGCACACACAGCCAGAGGTACACACTGCAGACAGGCAGGCAGGCACACACAGCCAGAGGTACACACTGCAGACAACCAGGCAGACACACACAGCCAGAGGTACACACTGCAGACAACCAGGCAGGCAGGCACACACAGCCAGAGGTACACACTGCAGACAACCAGACAGGCAGGCACACACAGCCAGAGGTACACACTGCAGACAACCAGGCAGGCACACACAGCCAGAGGTACTCACTGCAGAGAACCAGGCAGGCACACACAGCCAGAGGTACACACTGCAGACAGGCAGGCAGGCGCGCACAGCCAGAGGTACACATTGCAGGCAGGCACACACAGTCAGAGGTACACACTGCAGACAACCAGGCAGACACACACAGCCAGAGGTACACGCTGCAGACAACCAGGCAGGCAGGCACACACAGCCAGAGGTACACACTGCAGAGAACCAGGCAGGCACACACAGCCAGAGGTACACACTGCAGACAACCAGACAGGCAGGCACACACAGACAGAGGTACACACTGCAGACAACCAGGCAGGCACACACAATCAGAGGTACACACTGCAGACAACCAGGCAGGCACACACAGCCAGAGGTACACACTGCAGACAACCAGACAGGCAGGCACACACAGCCAGAGGTACACACTGCAGGCCAGACTGGCACACACAGCCAGAGGTACACACTGCAGACAACCAGACAGGCAGGCACACACAGCCAGAGGTACACACTGCAGACAACCAGGCAGGCACACACAGCCAGAGGTACTCACTGCAGAGAACCAGGCAGGCACACACAGCCAGAGGTACACACTGCAGACAGGCAGGCAGGCACACACAGCCAGAGGTACACACTGCAGACAGGCAGGCAGGCACACACAGCCAGAGGTACACACTGCAGACAGGCAGGCAGGCACACACAGCCAGAGGTACACACTGCAGACAACCAGGCAGACACACACAGCCAGAGGTACACACTGCAGACAACCAGGCAGGCAGGCACACACAGCCAGAGGTACACACTGCAGACAACCAGACAGGCAGGCACACACAGCCAGAGGTACACACTGCAGACAACCAGGCAGGCACACACAGCCAGAGGTACTCACTGCAGAGAACCAGGCAGGCACACACAGCCAGAGGTACACACTGCAGACAGGCAGGCAGGCGCGCACAGCCAGAGGTACACATTGCAGGCAGGCACACACAGTCAGAGGTACACACTGCAGACAACCAGGCAGACACACACAGCCAGAGGTACACGCTGCAGACAACCAGGCAGGCAGGCACACACAGCCAGAGGTACACACTGCAGAGAACCAGGCAGGCACACACAGCCAGAGGTACACACTGCAGACAACCAGACAGGCAGGCACACACAGACAGAGGTACACACTGCAGACAACCAGGCAGGCACACACAATCAGAGGTACACACTGCAGACAACCAGGCAGGCACACACAGCCAGAGGTACACACTGCAGACAACCAGACAGGCAGGCACACACAGCCAGAGGTACACACTGCAGGCCAGACAGGCACACACAGCCAGAGGTACACACTGCAGACAACCAGACAGGCAGGCACACACAGCCAGAGGTACACACTGCAGACAACCAGGCAGGCACACACAGCCAGAGGTACTCACTGCAGAGAACCAGGCAGGCACACACAGCCAGAGGTACACACTGCAGACAGGCAGGCAGGCACACACAGCCAGAGGTACACACTGCAGACAGGCAGGCAGGCACACACAGCCAGAGGTACACACTGCAGACAACCAGGCAGACACACACAGCCAGAGGTACACACTGCAGACAACCAGGCAGGCAGGCACACACAGCCAGAGGTACACACTGCAGACAACCAGACAGGCAGGCACACACAGCCAGAGGTACACACTGCAGACAACCAGGCAGGCACACACAGCCAGAGGTACTCACTGCAGAGAACCAGGCAGGCACACACAGCCAGAGGTACACACTGCAGACAGGCAGGCAGGCGCGCACAGCCAGAGGTACACATTGCAGGCAGGCACACACAGTCAGAGGTACACACTGCAGACAACCAGGCAGACACACACAGCCAGAGGTACACGCTGCAGACAACCAGGCAGGCAGGCACACACAGCCAGAGGTACACACTGCAGAGAACCAGGCAGGCACACACAGCCAGAGGTACACACTGCAGACAACCAGACATGCAGGCACACACAGACAGAGGTACACACTGCAGACAACCAGGCAGGCACACACAATCAGAGGTACACACTGCAGACAACCAGGCAGGCACACACAGCCAGAGGTACACACTGCAGACAACCAGACAGGCAGGCACACACAGCCAGAGGTACACACTGCAGGCCAGACAGGCACACACAGCCAGAGGTACACACTGCAGACAACCAGACAGGCAGGCACACACAGCTAGAGGTACACACTGCAGACAACCAGGCAGGCACACACAGCCAGAGGTACTCACTGCAGAGAACCAGGCAGGCACACACAGCCAGAGGTACACACTGCAGACAACCAGACAGGCAGGCACACACAGCCAGAGGTACACACTGCAGGCCAGACAGGCACACACAGCCAGAGGTACACACTGCAGACAACCAGACAGGCAGGCACACACAGCCAGAGGTACACACTGCAGACAACCAGGCAGGCACACACAGCCAGAGGTACTCACTGCAGAGAACCAGGCAGGCACACACAGCCAGAGGTACACACTGCAGACAACCAGGCAGGCAGGCACACACAGCCAGAGGTACACACTGCAGAGAACCAGGCAGGCACACACAGCCAGAGGTACACACTACAGACAACCAGACAGGCAGGCACACACAGCCAGAGGTACACACTGCAGACAACCAGACAGGCAGGCACACACAGCCAGAGGTACACACTGCAGGCTACCAGGCAGGCAGGCACACACAGCCAGAGGTACACACTGCAGATAACCAGGCAGGCACACACAGCCAGAGGTACACACTGCAGACAACCAGACATGCAGGCACACACAGACAGAGGTACACACTGCAGACAACCAGGCAGGCACACACAATCAGAGGTACACACTGCAGACAACCAGGCAGGCACACACAGCCAGAGGTACACACTGCAGACAACCAGACAGGCAGGCACACACAGCCAGAGGTACACACTGCAGACAACCAGACAGGCAGGCACACACAGCCAGAGGTACACACTGCAGACAACCAGGCAGGCACACACAGCCAGAGGTACTCACTGCAGAGAACCAGGCAGGCACACACAGCCAGAGGTACACACTGCAGACAGGCAGGCAGGCACACACAGCCAGAGGTACACACTGCAGACAGGCAGGCAGGCACACACAGCCAGAGGTACACACTGCAGACAACCAGGCAGACACACACAGCCAGAGGTACACACTGCAGACAACCAGGCAGGCAGGCACACACAGCCAGAGGTACACACTGCAGACAACCAGGCAGGCACACACAGCCAGAGGTACTCACTGCAGAGAACCAGGCAGGCACACACAGCCAGAGGTACACACTGCAGACAGGCAGGCAGGCGCGCACAGCCAGAGGTACACATTGCAGGCAGGCACACACAGTCAGAGGTACACACTGCAGACAACCAGGCAGACACACACAGCCAGAGGTACACGCTGCAGACAACCAGGCAGGCAGGCACACACAGCCAGAGGTACACACTGCAGAGAACCAGGCAGGCACACACAGCCAGAGGTACACACTACAGACAACCAGACAGGCAGGCACACACAGCCAGAGGTACACACTGCAGACGACCAGGCAGGCACACACAACCAGAGGTACAAACTGCAGAGAACCAGGCAGGCACACACAGCCAGAGGTACACACTGCAGACAGGCAGGCAGGCAAACACAGCCAGAGGTACACACTGCAGACAACCAGGCAGACACACACAGCCAAAGGTACACACTGCAGACAACCAGGCAGGCAGGCACACACAGCCAGAGGTACACACTGCAGACAACCAGGCAGGCACACACAGCCAGAGGTACACACTGTAGACAACTAGACAGGCAGGCACACACAGCCAGAGGTACACACTGCAGACAACCAGGCAGGCAGGCACACACAGCCAGAGGTACTCACTGCAGAGAATCAGGCAGGTACACACAACCAGATGTACACTCTGCAGACAACCAGGAGGAGGAGCGACAGGAGGAGCGGCGTACAGGCGGGGAGGAGCAGCGGAGGATAGGCGGTGAGGAGCAGCGGACAGGCGGTGAAGAGCAGTGGACAGGCGGTGAAGAGCAGCGGACAGGCGGTGAGGAGCGGTGGACAGGCGGTGAGGAGCGGAGGACAGGTGGTGAGGAGCAGCGGACAGGAGTGGTGAGGAGCAGCGGAGGACAGGCGGTGAGGAGCAGCGGACAGGCGGTGAGGAGCGGCGGACAGGCGGGGAGGAGCGGTGAGGAGCAGCGGAGTACAGGCGGTGAGGACCGGCGGACAGGCGGAGGTAAGTGAAGCAGCCACGGGTGCGCTCACGGGGCGGGCGGGGGCCCTGAAGCCTGATTGCTCCCGGACAAGGTCGGGACGGGCTGCTAGTATAGTATAAAAGAGCCCTTTTAACATCTAATGTGTAAAGCCCTTTCCGCTACAGAGTCTAAGTTTTGGAAAAACACAGGTAACTCTACGGATTGATTTAGGTGAAAAGGAGTGATGACCTTTGGAAGAAATTTTGGATTAAATTAAGAACCACTTTGTTAGGATGTATTTGAAAAAATAGTTCTTGTATAGCGAAAGCTTGTATCTCACTTACTCTTCTGAGAGAAGTAATTGCAACAAGGAAAGCTGTTTTCCATGTTAGGAATTGCAGTTCACATTTATGTAGAGGCTCGAAAGGGGACCCCATGAGTCTTGTAAGGACAAGATTCATGTTCCACACAGGAGAAGGTGGCAATCTGGGTGGGATTATTCTTTTTAATCCTTCCATGAATGCTTTGATTGCAGGTACTCTGAAGAGAGACAGTTGTTGCCTGTTTTGTAAAGAGGCTGCAATTGCTGCAAGGTGCAGGCGTATGGAAGAATATTACAAATTAGACCTTTGTAAATGTAAAAGGTAGCAAATGATATTTTGGATGGAAGCATCCAGGGGATCAATTTGGTTATTGTTGCAATAAATGGCAAATCTTTTCCATTTAGCGGCATAACACACTCTGGTAGTAGGTCTCCTAGCCTCTTTAATGATGTACATACAGTCTGGTGGTAGGTTTAGATAACCAAACTCTAAGACTTCAGGAGCCAGATCGCCAAATTCAGTTGGTTTGGGTCTGGGTGTCTGATTTCTCCATGGTTCTGTGTTAACAGGGAGGGTGTGAGCTGTAACTTTGATGTGGAACTAGAGAGAGATCTAGTAGTGTGGTGAACCATGGTTGGCGTGCCCATGTGGGAGCTACCAGGATCAATGTGAGAGACTGTTGTATGAGCTTGCGCACTACTAATGGAATGAGTGGGAGAGGCGGAAAAGCGTACGCAAATCTGCCTGACCAGTTCATCCATATTGCATTGCCTTCGGACAGTGGGTGTGGAAACCTGGCGGCGAAGGCTGGGTATTTTGCATTGTCGTGTGTGGCAACCAGATCTATGTGTGGGTGCCCCCACCTTTGGAAGAATGGCTGAAGAAATTGTGGATGTAGTTCCCATTCGTGAAGCTGTTGTGACTGTCGACTTAACAGATCTGCTATCCGATTGTGAACTCCTGGAAGGTGTTCCGCTAACAGATGTATGTTTTGAGGAATGGCCCATCTTCAAATGTTCTCTGCAAGTTGGGACAGTTGCAGAGAGTGTGTCGCCCCCCTGTTTTTGTATATAGTACATGGCTGTCATATTGTCTGTTCGGATTAGGACAGCTTTGTTTTGTACTTGAAGTTGAAAAGTTTTGAGTGCTAAGAATATTGCTAGCAGCTCTAGATGGTTGATATGGAACAATTTTTGTTGATTGGTCCATTGACCCCGAGTTGTGTGATGTAAGAGATGGGCTCCCCATCCTGTGAGGGATGCGTCTGTTGTGAGCACTACCTGTGGAACAGGCTTGAGGAACGGCCGCCCCTTTGTCAAGTTTTTGGTGTTTCACCACTGCAGAGAGCGATGCGTGAGACTGTCTACCAACACCAGGTCTGTTAGTTGACCTTGAGCTTGGTTCCACTGTTGTGCTAGGCACTCTTGTAATGGACGCATTTGCAATCTTGCGTGTGGTACTATGAAGATGCAAGATGCCTTCATGCCTATTAGTCTCATGAACACCCTGGCTTGCAGAAACTGCTGGTGTTGAAAAGTGGCGACAAAGGCTTGAATGCTTTGTATCCTGGCTGAACTGGGATACGCTAGGGCTGTAGACGTGTTTAGTGTAGCTCCTAGATATTGATGTACATGCGATGGCTGCAGGTGCGACTTGGTGTAGTTTATTGTAAACCCTAAGTCGTGCAATGTTTGAATTGTCTGATGTGTGTGTTGGACACACTGATTGAATGACTTGGCTTTTATGAGCCAGTCGTCTAGATAAGGGAAGACATGTATTTGCTGTCTTCTGAGATGTGCTGCTACCACTGCTAGGAACTTTGTGAATACTCTTGGTGCCGTTGTCACTACGAATGGGAGGACTTTGAACTGATAGTGTTGTCCTTCCAGTACAAACCTTAGATACTTTCTGTGAGCAGGATGTATGGGGATATGGAAGTAGGCATCCTTTAGATCTAGTGTTGTAAGGAAGTCGCCTTGTTGTAGCAGTGGAAGCACTTGTTGTAGAGTGATCGTATGAAAATGATCTGATTGTATATAATGGTTGAGGGGCCGGAGGTCGAGAATTGGCCTTAGTGTTCCGTCCTTCTTGGGAATTAGAAAGTACAGCGAGTAAACCCCTGTTCCTTGTTCTTCTAAAGGAACTATTTGAATAGCATCTTTTTGTAGAAGTGATAGAACTTCCTGTTGAAGCAGAGTTAGATGGTCTGTAGACATTGGACGCTGCCTGGGAGGTATGGTTGGAGGAGTTGCTGTAAGTTCAAGGCAGTAGCCATGCTGGATAATCTGTCTTACCCACTTGTCTGTTGTAATGGAGTTCCAGACAGGCAGGAACTGTGGTAATCTGCACCCTACAGGAGTGGAATTCTGTGGGGGAGCAGGGGGAAGTCACTGTTTTGTGGCGGAAGAGGATTGGTTACTATTGTTACCGCAACCTCTTCCTTTGCTATTATTGCCTCTGTATCCTCCTCTAAATTATCCCTTGTTAGAGGATGTTTGTGATTTAATAGATGATGTAGTGTCTGCTCCAGTTTGTTTGGAGCCTCCTCTGAAGAAGGAGCGACGAAAGGAGCTTCTAGCTGGTGTAAAGCCCCCATAGACTTTGTGGTGTTGGTATCTTTCTTCATTTTTTCCAGTGTAGTGTCTACCTCTAGGCCAAATAACTGGTTCTGATTAAATGGTTGGTTTAAAATGGTGGTTTGCACTTCTTGTTTAAACCCTGAAATGCGTAACCACGCATGTCTCCTAAGTATGACACTGGTATTTACAGCTCTAGATTTTGTGTCTGCGACATCTAGCGCACATTTTATTGAGGCATTGGATATTAGCTTGCCTTCGTCATTTGCTTGATCTTTGTACTGATCTGGTAGGTGCTCAAGTAGTTTTTCTAATTGATCATAATGAGCCCTATCGTAACGAGAGAGGAGGGCTCGAGTATTTGCTATCAGCAAATGTTTGTAGCTTGTGCAGCTATTCTTTTACCTGACGCATCAATTACTTTTGATTCCTTGTCAGGTGGGGGTGCTTCGCCAGAAGTTTAGTGTTTGCCCTCTTTCTAGCATTGGCCACAACTAATCAGTCCAGTGGTCGATGCCCTTTAATGTAGACTGGATCCGTGGGTGCCGGTCTATATTTTTTCTCGATTTGAGGGTTTAATATTCTAGTGCGTACAGGGTATTTAAATACCTCTGGAGCGTGTTTTATAACCCCCTTGATCATGGGAAGAATTTGAGCAGACTGCTGAGACTGCTCAAAGGTAGCTAGTACAAAATCCTCCTCAATGTCATCAGAATGCATAGGGACGCCATGATAAACAGCAGCTCTGTTTAACAGATGGCCAAAATCAATGGTATCTTCTGGAGGGGAAGGTTTTGATGGGTATGACTGCGGTTCAGGAATGAAGACCACAAAAGAGATGACTGGGCTGTTCCTTAGGGAAGGAAGAAGGAAAGGGTCACTAGGGAAAAAGGGTTAGTCCTCAATGGAGGACAACCCCTGGGTATCCAATTTGTTGGATATAATGGCCTCACAAACCCTTGCTAGTGTCATGCTTCATCATCGGCAATGCTCCTCGTTGGGCAGGCGGTGCAATGCCCAACAGGCTCACCTCAAAGAGGGGCTCTTTATCGGAGATCTTTTATCCAACTGCCTATGGGTGAAGTGGAGTGGGGGTGAGGGGTCAGGACAGAGTAGATAGTGTGGGTGTGGATAAAATGTGGCACAAGGTACCGGAAAGCAATTTTATTCTGGTGGTCCTCTGCCACAAGTAAAATCAAGGATAGCCGGTGCTCATGGGGACTATGGTTTCCCAGAGTGGACCAGGGCTAAAGTGCAAATGGTGTGGTCAACATGTTTCTCGCTTCTAGTACATTGACTGCGATTCTTCAGGACCTAGTAAAAAACTACAAAAATCTACAAAACATGACCTAATGATTAGTATCAGTTTAAATACATCACATAAGTTGTACTACCTGTATGACACTGCTCTTGCCTAAGGGTTAGAGTTATTGTAATTGTAATTTATATTTATATAGCGCATTATCACCAACGGTCTCTAAGCGCTTGCTTTGGGAACCCGTCCTGGTGTTTCCCTGTGAGATAACCCGTACTGGGCACCCCCAAGGTGAAAGCCAGGCATTCCGCCGCGGGGGGCCATAGTGGAGATTAAGCAAGCTATTGCCGGGAGTTGCAGAGTGTGAACCCGTGATTCGAGCAGGCACCGAAGCGAGAATTATCGAGTCCGTGGACATTTGGGCTCAAGACCCTGCCGCGTCGGGAATTGAACCCTGGTCCCGGGTCTGACCTCTGCTTCATGGTCTGCCTCTTCTAACCATTGAGCCACACTTCTCCACTGTGTCAACAGTACCCGGTGGGTCTGACATCAAGGGAGAAGCCATAAAGTTTGAGGTTTCTACTGCTCGTGTCAGGGCCAGTCAAGCCTACCCATCTGACCGGTTCAGGAATGTCAGGCACATTTTGTGGGTTTGTAAAGTCCCATATAGGCACATTTTTTGGGTTTGAAAAGTCCCATATACCCTCATCTACCTGGTATGAATCAGGTTCTTGAATGTCCTCCCCTCCACCCAAATTGTATTCATCATCATTCTGCTGTGGGGAATGTGATGATAATGGAGAATGAACAGGAGAGATTTGAGGCGATATGTGAGGAGGAACAGGAGAAGAAGGAAGAGGAGGTATAGGAGAGGAAGGGTGCATAGGAGATGTTGCACAGTCCTTCTTCTTGGCAGGAACCACAGGTGTGGGTGGTGCATCTGCTGGTCTCTTCTTGTGAGGTGTAGCACCTACATGACCTGTCTTTGGGTCTATGTAGATTTTCTTTTGTCGAGGATCTGGTGCCGAAGAGTCGTTTGACTTCGGTGTTGAAGGGTCTTTTGGCTTCGGTGCCGAGGCATCTTTATTTTTCGGTGCCGATGGAAGAGGCTTGCTCGGTGTCGAGGCACTAGAAGGCTTAGTTGGTTTCTTCGGAGCCGGGCTGGAAGGCGGGGCTTTCGAAGCAGGTATTCGGTCTCGACTGGGCCCTTTGGGCGGAGTGCTGACCTTTGCCTTCCGTTTGGGCAGAATATGTGGTGCAGGGGCAGTAATACTCACGTGCTGACTCGATGGAATGGAGTCATCTGAGTCGTCTGCCTCCGAAACGATCTGGAGATCAGGTGAACGAGAGGAACCTCTTTGTCGAAGATGTCTTCCGGTGCTGGAGCTGATCTCCTCATTTCGTGTCGACGGGCCCTCCGGTCCAGATTGTTTTCTTCGATCGAAAGGATGCAAAAGCTGTGCAAGTGGACTCGTCGTGTTCCGGCGATAGACAGAGGTTGCAGACCTCGTGGTGGTCGCTATGTGGAAACTTTGCTCGACATACCGGGCATCTTTTGAACAGAGTTCTTTCCATGTGGTGTAGGCCGCACGGCGTCGGTAGGCCCAACGGGCCGCGTCGATGACCGGAATGGAACTGATGGAGTCAAAAGTATTGTAGTCGATGTCGAGGGTAGTTTGTAGAAGTTTGAGGAAGTTCTGCGCTTCGAAGTTGCTGAAAAGTCTTTTTCTAGTCGGAGCGGAGAAACTTTCATCCGAACCCAGTGGCGGAAAAAAACAATCTAAGGATGGAGCCGATGCCCTTGCGCAGTATTGTCCAAAGGAGGAGTCACCTATCTCGTGACTACAAAGACTTCTTCCAAGAAGATAACAATCTGCAATCATCCGAGCCCAACACCAGGTGGCGATCTAATGCATAGTGTACAATCTGCAGCTCTTATGCCTCGAACACAGTATTACATCAAGCAAAAAGTGGGGGTAACCATAAAAGCAGATCCTACTTTCCGACAGCCAGAAACTGGTTTTACACACCTGGCCACTTGGCAATTCTCCAGTGGGGAAAATGGCTCTGAGTGCCCATCAAGGTATCAGTGAGGGCCTTGGGGAGCTAGGGCTCAGACGCAGGTGGCACATGATGCTAAAATGTCTGTAAGGACATTAGTCTTCATCTCGATTGAAGTCAGCTGCAATTCCAGGACTTCCGCTGCCCACTACTGCAAATCATGCACTTCCTTTAGTTGGAGGTCCAAGTGGCGAACGCAACCATGTGTCGGGTAAGTTTTCAAGTCTACTGATCCTTTGTAAGTCCATGTAAAAACAGTCATCGTCATAAAGAGGGGGGAGATCACTGTCCACTTCCTCACCATTATTACATTCCTCTGGTGGATTACCTTGCACAGAACGGGAGCCAAAAAGATAATGGAGCTTCTATTGGTGCTCTGCCTTGGTCGAGGCATTAGTACAGAGTCAGGCTGTATGGTATGTTATATTATACATGCTTGTATAGCGCATGGCTGCCCCAGCAACGGGGCGTCCCAGTGCTTGCGGATGGGTGGTCATAGAAGATGACTGCTAGCCATATGGAAAGGCAGCCAGGAAAGTCTTTCTAAAAACCCAGGGAGCAGGAGCGTAGCATGCGGGCGCATCAGGTGCTATGATGACCTATTGCGCTTTAGTAATTGTGTTGCACAATATCGGTTTAGTATGGTTTAAGTCGACTCAGGGTTGGACAACAGAATTCGCACTGCATCCTCTTCCAGTGCCTTCAACAAGGAAAGGCCCAGTCAGATCCTGAGACAGTAGATGTACGTCCTGGAGTTGGTAAGTGATTCAAAATGGGTACCAAGTGCTCAGATGATGCAGACTTGCTGTAACTCGACTAGAGGCCCCTGCAGTTCCTTGGGGCCCAAAGGCGTGAAAGTGAGTATGTGGCAAAATCTGCAGCATGGGCTCCTTGAAGGCATCAGTCTCCTGAGGCATTGCCAATGGCGCAGGAAATTCATGGCACACTGGAATCAGTAGGGGGATCATCTCCATGACCAGGGACCTAGAGGGAGACCAACTGGCATTGTGATATCCTTGCAACCTCTCTTCATATAGGGTGCTGGAATGTGGTCAAGTCCTGTTTTCTTTTTTATGCTTGATCTTTGATTTGGATTTACTGGAGGACTTCAACCATGAAGTAGACCTCTTGCAGGGAACGGCCTTGGAAGCAAGAACGAGGCTGCAACATCGACTTGCTGCAGGACATATGCAAAGGAACAGGAGTTTTACTTATGTTCGGGGACGTACCGCTTTGTTTCTCGGTAATGGATTGCCATCGGGTGCATGAGGGCGCACCTGTTGTGAGACACATCATGTATGGGTCCGTAACAGACATCGGATTCCAACCGTCACTACATGGGTTGAAACCTGTTGTTTTAGTAGAGGACATTGTTCCCAAGCACAATGGATTGAGTTCCTGATCCGTATTGAAAGGTGCAGAAAGAAAGGAAGAAAGTAACCAGCTTACATGCAGTCCCCACTTCGGGGTGGAATGGAACCAGCGTGGAGCCGCACAGTGCCTCCTTTTTCTACACAGATGCATTGCTGGAAAACGTTTACAGTCTGGCCCTAAGGGAGTATTCTAAGGTGAAGAATCTGGTGTTAGAAGTATCCATCAGAAACAATCATATTATTCAAAATATTTGATTAGTTTTTTTAAGTGGTTGGTGCTATAGGCTCCACACCAACGACTTTATCTTCCGCCTGATAAAGAGAACAACAAAGATGCAATAAGTAAACCAGACACACAAACCTGAAGACTGCCAACACAGGAAGAGTTGCCATTAGATGAAATATCGGGATCATAGCTCAAAACGCCATGAGGCATCTGGCAAGGGAAAAGATTTCGCTGAGGTCCACATCAACAGCCACCCATATGAAGATAGAAACATGGCTGGTTACAGTTGCAATTTCTTGGCATTGACTGAAAGATGGTGGAGGATATCCACAGTCTGCATCAGGTGCATGGAGACCAAGTAGGGTGAATTTGCCTTTACTAATCATTATCACCTTAATGAAAAACAAAGGTGCTGACATCAGCTCTAAGGACAGAATTGTATTCCAACGCAAAACAGTGGCACCTCCTCTGAGAAAGCAGAATTGGACTGTGGAAGTAGGCATTATGCAAGTCTAAGGACAAAATCCTGAGTCAAATACCAGGGACAACATCTTGAGCTTGACCTGTCTCAGAAAACAATTGGAGCAGTAAGTACAAAGCTAGCGTATTAGGTTTACATTAACAAATAAACATGTGTGTACATATATATATATTTTTTTAACAAAGTGGCCATAACCACTGAATAGTTATGTTTTAACCCTGCTTTCCAATGAAAAGGTATTTTTTTGGTTTGCTTATAACTTTGGAACTCATGGGCATACCTACTTCAAATCTGGCACTCCCTTAGCTTATGCGGCAGAGGTCTTGTTTGTCAATTTTGTTTTCAAGTGGAAAAAAGATAACGGATTTAGTGAAAAGAAGACGCAAATTCCGATTTTAACTCCAGGAAATGTTTCTCATTACTACAGCAGAAACCGCTGAACAGGTTTATGCCCAACTTGCCATGAAAGTATAACTTAACTCAGAAAGCGAGCTTTCAGTGAAAGTACAACTTAACTCGGAACGCTCACACCTTCACACCTTCACTCCTCTCTCCAGGATTCAAATTGTTTTCGTTTTTATTTAAAGGTATTCCTTGCTGCAGTGTACACATGCACGCAGCAAGGCTCAAAGGTTAAAGAACCTTTGTCTAGGTTTTGCAAAGCCCTTGGACACTAAATGGCCCCCTTCTAGGTCCAATAAGGGCCCACAAGTCTGAAAGGGTTTGCTACACACCACCTCTCAACAAAATAAAAAAAATAAGAGGCTAGCCCCCGCTTGAATGCTCGTAGGACATGCACAGCGAGGGGCGCCCAACATACTCCCTGCAAAGGGCCTTGTAATTCTCCTGCTTTCCCCCAAAACACTGATGTTTCCTGGTACCCCTAATTTTGACAAATGGTTGAGGAAAAATACCAGGCACCCCTATTTAGGCCTTAAGTCCTACTTTGTAGTTATTGCATTGTGTTCGATGTGGAAACGAAATATAGTCATCATTTAGTATATAAAATGTAAATTGAATGTACATATTTCTTGGTATTTTAAAATCAAAAACAGATACAAAATAAGTGACTGACTCAGTTTATGCTTCAACCTGAAAAAGAGATGGTTAGAAGGTTCATAAACTGTTAACAACATTAACAGCAGAACTGAACTGTATATCGGTGGAGCGTCTCTAGATTGGAGGATGCTGGAAGGGACCTGAAACAATGTCGCCCGACACCCCATAGCAGAGCAGAAGCTAAACTTCAACAGGAGACTGAGTTTACACAACATTTGCAGAATATTTGGTTTCTGGATGTCTAGCAATGATAAATACATCCTTTGTTATCGCTCTTGAATTTCGGATAGGAAAATACATGGAAAAAACTCAAAACCCCAGAGAACAGAAGCATTAGGTAGAGTTCATCCCTTGCCGATCTCCAGTGCTGTGAATGTAGTGCAGGTTCCTCTACTTGGTCACAATAAATAGATAAATAGAAGGCAGGAAAAGTAAGGTGGCTCAAGTAGCAGTTACAGTCATCTGACCCAAGTGGATGGTGTCTAGGCAGGATACTTTCACTGGCTCACAGAGCAAGCCTTGACCCCTGACTAGAACATCTGGATTGCCTTGGAAGTGAGAGTCTGAGGTTTGCTACTAGACACAAACAACTTTAGTATCTGTATGCCCGATTGTTGATGCTATCTCAGGTGATCAGATAAGATAACAAGCACACACGAAGGATCGTGGACAGTGTTGTCCTCAAGGACAAATGAGGAAATGCGTCCTTAAATCAAGAATATATTTAAAACAGCACTTTAAACAGCAATCAATTAATAAGACAATTCTGAAGTATTTGAGTCGAGGCTTATTTGAAAAGGATCGAGATCACAATTAAGAAAACTTGAAGGTTTATATGGTTTATGAAAACAAAGTGCAATACAGAAGGCAACAATTGAGCGTCTCAAATTGTAAAATAAATGAGTCACAGGGAATTAACAGCATGAGCAAAATCTAGGAAACAGTCTAACACAAGAATATTCAGCAAATTATTAGAAAATCGGGCAGCATCCCTAGAGGCTGGGGAAGAGTCCAAAAAGGTCTCCTGGCGCACTCCTAAAATCTTATCCGTTTATGGACAAATGCATGCCAGTGCTTAATATATTTCATAACAGGATGCAATATAGTTTTTACCTTGGCAGAGGAGGGTGTACTCCGGTAGGTTCCTCAACGCTGTCTGTACTACTTCAAAATCCCGACTTCCAAGACAGTACATATAGGTGGGAAGGAAGTCTGCGGCGATGCTGCAGAAACAAAGCATAAACAACCCTAATGTACATATGAACCTGTTAAGCAAATATGTTTCAGTGCAAATAAATGGATGCCTGCACAACTCCTGAAAAGCCAGTGAATCGCACCAAACTAGTGGCAACTGCTAATCCCAAGCAATCAGTCGTATCCAAGGAACCACAATTCATTTATTTGGCTGCATCCTGACCATCTTAAATGGTCTGAGGCAGAGGCCCTAAATTCTTCCTAATTTGTTGACCTACCTTCAAGGCTAGACTCGCTGAAGAAAATATTCGATTTTTGAATACCTTGATCCTCTTTGACTATCTATACAAGGGAGGGGTGGAGAATTAGGTTATGGAGTATGAACTATGATTCACCTTGCTGGTGGAAAGTTAGTACACAAACGTCTCCAGAGGAACATATTGTGTAAGAAAATCAGTGTCACCAAGCGTTGGTCTGTGGTACCTGGCCACCGGTCTGTTCCCCAGTGGGCAAGAGAAAGGCCTTCCTAGACCAAGTGCTCATCAGAGTGAGCGTGAGGAATCGTTGAATCATTGCACGATTTAGGCCCGTGCCAAAGATCAATGGGGTACCTCATGTACGCCAGTTACTGCCACCTGATTCTGCAGTCTCACCATGTTTTGAAGCCTGTAGTTTTAGGTAGGAACATCATTCCTGCGTACTAATTCATTTTAATTGTCTGCAAAAGACGTAGTGGAAAACTCTAGATCCACATTTGAAGTCGTAGAAAAAAAGGAACTGCCCTCTGCGTGCAGGGCGGCGCTTACATGCAGCTCCATTCCCAGGTAAAAAGGTAGCCTATACGATACCACACATTGACTCCTAGCAGCACACTGGAGCACCACTATAATACGTTTCCAGGTCCTAGCACACGCTTGGGGAATATGGCTAAAGGTGACAAATCTGTGGTAAGAAGTATTGATCAAGCCTCGCCCCAAGACTATAAGACTCCCCTTTATTTCAAAAGATCAGGACAAATCTGAAACACCTGCCATCTCCGAGTTAATCCTCTGGTGCTTTCCAGGGTGTTTTTCATACACACAATTCCATTAACACACCTGAATGCTCCCAAATACAGACAACTACATCCCTTACCTCCCCCCCAAAGTGCTTTGCAAGCGTACTCGGCATCTTGAGCTCTCTACAACAGAGAGAGCTCTGAGAAGAGTTTGACATGAAGAATTAGATACCAGCGAATTAAAATGAACATTGACGCCACATCAGAAACCCATTGTGGGTTGGAAATATCCCCACATAGAAAAACAGTTTTTACACAACTAATAGCCTTGAGAAAGTCGCAGGATGACCTCCAGGTTGCGACGAAACAAGTGTTGGCTGTAGAGAACAATTTGTGAAGACTTGCACATATTAAATTGAACGACAAAGAAGAAAGAAGAACAATTTCTTGTCTATTATTTATGTTTGTACTTATTGAACACATTACGCACCTGTGTTACCTCAAAGATTGATATATACGTGTGCTAAGGAGTGTTATATGTTCTTGAAGGCTGAGGCTTGTCCTGAGGAGTTAGGTGGTTCTCCCCACTGTTTAGCACCGTTAAATAATTGTTTTTTTTAACGATATTGTGTGCGAATACTCTACGTGGCGCCGTTGTACCTAAACTTAATACCACTGTCCGGATTAATTGATTTATAAGCCTCCTCTGTTGTACTGGTGCACTTTAGGTGATGGGGTAAGGGTTGACAGCAGTCAATCAAAAAAATACTTTAAAAATCATTCATTGCTATGAAGGACCCCCTCCCATCAGAAAAGGAAGAAATATTAATTTGCAGCTTCTTAATAGGACAGAGTTTTTATATTGCACTCATGACGCACAAGTTACTACTTGTGTAACAATATATCTGTAAGAGACATTAGTTAGTGATAGATTCCTTACCTTAGAATATCCCCAGGCGTCAGACTGGATACGGAAAGTTTTGCATAGCAGTACCCCTGCGCGTCAGTAGGTGGCACCCTGCGACTCCGCGTCCGTCACTGGCGTTGTTGGCGCCGAGACGACGTCACAGAGGGTACTTAGGCGCCACCCATCCACGCTGACGTCAGTTCTGTACACGACTTTTCGCGCCGAACGCGGAGCCATGCAAGATACTGACCATTGGTGCATAAAACTAGGGCCCTAAAAGGGGATGAGCCTAACCAGAGTAAGTAGTTCGCAGAATGGGGAGGATGGGTGGGGCGGTAAGGAATCTATCACTAACTAATGTCTCTTACAGATATATCGTTACACAAATGGTAACTTGTGCATCTGAAAGAGACACGTTAGTGATAGATTCCTTACCTTAGAATAGATACCCCAGCAATACCAACTCCGGTGGTGGGTCTGCGAACAAAATTACACCAGAAAGTCACGGAGCATGGAACGGCCAAAGAAGCTGGCTCTCCGGACCGGACTGTCAAGGCAACAGTGCTTGGCAAACGTGTGCTGCATGGCTCACGTAGCTGCTTGATTAAATGTCCTGCAAGGGAACGCCGCGTCCCAAGGCAGTAGTGGCTGCAGTTGCCCTGGTCGAATGGGCACGCAACCCAATAGGAGACTCCTTCTTGGCCAAGGAGTAACATGCTTTGATGCACAGAATGACCCACAAGGAGATGGTCCGTTTGTGGACAGCCTGACCTTTTTTGGCGCCTGTGTAGCCAACAAAGAGCTGATCATCCACCCGGAACTGCTGTGTCAGCTGTAGATAGAATGCAAGCGCACGGTTTGGGTCCAGACGGTGGAGCCTCTCCTCTTTCTTTGAAGGATGCGGAGGAGGAAAGAAGGTGGGCAAAGTGATGGTCTGCCCGATGTGGAAGGGCGTGACAACCTTTGGCAGAAAAGAAGGACGGGTCCTTAAAACCACCTTGTCCGGATGAACAGAAAGGAAAGGAGGTTTGGAAGAAAGGGCCTGGAGCTCACTCACTCTTCTGGCAGAGGTGATAGCAATCAGGAAAGCCGTCTTTAGAATGAGAAGACGTAAGGGACAGTTAATGAAGGGGCTCAAAGGGAGCGCATATCAGAAAAGTCAAGACAAGATTCAATTCCCACTAAGGCATTATGAAGGGCAAGGGTGGAAACGTATGGGTAATGCCTTTAATGAAACGGCTAACAACCGGGGACTTAAAAAAGAGAAGGCTGATCTGGAAGCCGTAGAAAGGCAGAGATGGCCGAAAGATAACCTTTGATAGTGCCCAGAGCAGAGCCCTGCTGGGCCAAAGAGAGGGAACAGAAGAACCTCCCGAAGAGGCAGACGGATCGGGGGATCGATGCTCATACTGAGTAGCTCAGGATACCATACTCTTTGAGCCCAGTCCGGAGCCACAAGCATGACTTGGGCTCGTCACGCCTGATCTTCTTCAGCACTCTGGGCAGAAGTGGTATAGGCTTCACTCGAGACGAAAAGCATCTCCGAGCGAGTGCCACCTTGGAAATTCCAACGTGCAGAACTGATGACATTGCACGTTCTCTTCGGTGGTGAATAGATCTAACCAAGGCTCTCCCCAACACAGAAAGAGACCTTGCGCCACGTCCAAGTTCAGACGCCATTCGTGATCCACCATGCACCGGCGGCTGAGTTAGTCCGCCCTGGCGTTCAGAAAACCTGCCAGGTGTTGAACCACCAAGGTAATGCCTTGATGTTTCAGCCATGTCCAGAGGTGCAGAGCCTCCTGACATAGGGTCCACGACCCCACCCGCCCTGTTTTTTGCAATACCACATGGCGGTGGTGTTGTCCTTGAACACCTGCACTACACTTCCCCGGACAGAGGGAAGAAATGCCTTCAGTGCAAGTCGGATCGCCCGCAGCTCCAGAAGGTTGATATGGAGCCGGGAATCCGTCGGAGACCAGAACCCTCTGATCTCCGCCTCTCCCAAGTGGCCGCCCCATCCTAGGAGGGATGCATCCATCACCACTGTGTGCTCCGGTTGGGGAAGGGAGAGGGATCTGCCACTGACCCAATCGCGATTTGTGAGCCACCACTGCAACTGTCGTGCAGCGCCCTCCGAGATCTGGACATGATCGGACTGGTTGCCCTGATGCTGTGCCTACTGGAACTTCAGGTCCCACAGCAGAACCCGCATATGCCATCTGGCATGTGTCACCAGCAGGATGCAGGAGACCATCAGGCCCAGAAGCGGGAGGGTCATCCTGACAAACCCGGGATAGAGGCTGAAAGAGCGGAATCATAGCTTGAATATCCCGGACTCGCTGCTCGGGAGGATATACCCGAAACAGCGTCGAATCCAGAACCGCTCCGATGAAGGGGAGCTTCTGAGAGGGACTCAGGTGCAATTTCGGCACATTGATGGAGAACCCCAGCAAATGCAGGAGGTCGGCCGTAGTATGGAGGTGGGTGACGACAGCCAGTCGTCGAGGTAAGGGAAGACTGACACCCCTGACCTGCGCAGATGGACTGCGACCACCGCCATCACCTTTGTGAACACCCGAGGGGCACTGGTAAGACTGAAGGGGAGCACGGCAAATTTAAAATGCTCCCGGCCTACCGTGAACCGTAGTAAACGCCGATGGGCCGGGCATGTGAAAATAAGCGTCCTGCAAGTCCAACGCTACCATCCAGTCACCAGGGTAGCCAGGACCTGAGCCAGAGTCAGCATCTTGAACTTCTACTTCCGAAGGAAGCGATTGGTGTCCCAGAGGTCCAAGATGGGGCGCAGGCCCCCCTTGTCCTTGTTGGGGATCAGAAAGTAGTGAGAATAACAATCACTCAATACTTCCTGACCGGGAACGCACTCAATGGCCGCCTTGGCCAGGAGGGACGTGTCTTCCTGATGGAGAGGAGCCAAATGATCCCCCGACATGCGGTGGTAACGAGGTGGCATGGCTGGAGGGGAGGACAGAAAGGGGAGTGAGTAACCTTGAAAGATTATCTGCAGCACCCACTTGTCCGATGTAATTTCGCGCCAGTGGTGGAGGTGGTAGCGGACCCTGCCACCCACTGGCGTGGGGTGCTCCCTAAAGCTCTGATTAGGAAGGCTTAGAGGTGGAAGCAGCGGAGGTGGACTGACCCGTGCGATGGTTACCAGACCCGCCCCTGCGGATTCTGCGGCCGTACTGAGGCTGGTTCTGCACAGGCTTGTTGGAGGAGCTTGCTTGGGTGCCCTTGCCCTGGTCACGAAAGAAACAAATACCCGGCGTGGCAGGGTTCTTTGTGGAAAGACCCAAAGACTTGCCCGTGGCCCGAGAGTCTTTAAAGCATTCTAGGGCATTGTCAGCCTTATCCCCAAAGAGGCAGGAGCCATCAAAGGGCATGTCCATGAGCAAGCCCTGGACATTGGGCGAGAACCCAGTTGACCGCAACCAGGTGTGGCGCCGCAACGCCAGTCGTGGAAATTGCCCTGCCCAAAGAATCCGTGGTGTCCAAACCACACCTGATGGCAAACTTAGTTGCATCCTTACCCTCCGCAATCGCTTGGGAAAGGACAGCCTGGACCGCCTAAGAACACTGAGGCAAGACCTGAGCTACAGAATCCCACACTGCATGGGAGTAACAGCCCAATAAGCAGGCGGTGTTAACCGACCGCAGCCCCAAGCTGGCTGAGGAGAACAACCTCTTGCCAAATTGTTTTAGCCTTTTAGAGTCCTTATCCTGTGGAGCCGTGGGAAAGGCATTCTGCGACGTCGAGGCCTGAATGACCAGGCTCTCAGGCGTAGGATGAGTGGTCAAGAAGGCAGGGTTCACCAGGCGATGATGCCTAGCGACGTTTTTTATCCACCGCCGCCCCCGTGGCCTGTCGCAACCAAGTGCCCAAGAGGACTTAAGTGAGGGCCTCATTGAAAGGGAGCAGCGGCTCCAACGATGCAGACGCTGTCTGGAGCACCTCCGTAAGGAGAATGGTTTTAAGGGCCTCTGTAGGGAGGTCGAGATTGAGAGCCTCTGCAGCCCGATGCAGCACCAAGGTGTAGGAAGCACCCTCCTCCATAGTAGGTGGAGGACAGGCAAACCCCGGGTCAGAAGACACATCAAGTTCGCCCGCATCTTCAAGTTCGTCCACCCAATCTTGCTCGGAGTCACACTGCCGGGCAACGGGGGTCCTCGGACCCATCCGAGTCTTCGTCCGGCTCTGGCGTAGAGGGGGCCGGTGTTGGAAACGGCGCAGGCCGGGGCCTAGCTGGAGCTGCATCCCAATTCGGATCCTAGGCCAGAACAAAATGGTCCAGGAAATGGGGCAGGGGTGGGATAAACGGCACCCAGTGCAGCGCCTGGTGCAGATTCAGGGCCGGAGCCAGCAACCCTGTTCCTCGTGGCGCCGGAGCCAGCAGCGCAGGATCCTGTGGCACCGGGAGCCGCCGGGTCAACAGGATCTGGACACGGGACCGCGGGGCCCGAAGGCACGCCAGCGGGAGTCCGGGGCCTAAAAAGGCGGTCCATGGCAGTAAGAAACTCTTGCATCTGTTCGGGAGTCGCCGACGGACCCAGGTATAGCGGGTAGGCTGAGGGACTCCCCAGCTCCAGAGGAACCGCAGGGGCAGAGCCCCGGTTCCCCTCGTCCGCCTCCCGGGAGTGAAGGGTGGGGGGATTGGAGGGGGGGGGTCGGAGACCGAACACGCTTCCTCGACTTCTTTTTATGGCGTCGCTTACCGGAATCTGAAGGCGAAGACTTAGAGTCCGAGGACGACGGCCCCGGTTCCGCGAGCAGTCTCGTGAACGGCCCCTCGACCCGGAGCAGCGGTGAGAGGAGTGCCGGACCTCCAGCAACTTTCGGTGCCGCTCCCGCAAGGCCTTCGGGGCCATGGCCCGACAGTCTCGACAGTCCCGGGAGTCATGATAGGTCTCCAGGCAGTAGAGGCACACATCGTGGGGGCACGCCACCGACATGTTACGGCGGCAAGACCCACAAGACTTAAATCTGGGCATCCAAACGTGCACCAGGAGACAACAGTAGTCAAAAAATGACTCAATGGTAGGTGCTCAATCCGGATCTGCGCTTTCGGCGCGGAAAAAGAAAGAACTTATTTCAGCACGCATGGGTGGCACCTAAGTACCCTCCGTGATGTCGTCTCGGCGCTGATGACGCCAGTGACGGACGTGGAGCCGCAGGTCGCCACCTACTGACGCACAGGGGTACTGCTAATCAAAACTTTCCGGATCCAGTCGGACGCCTGGAGATATTCTAAGGTAAAGAATCTATCACTAACGTGTCTCTTTCAGATAATAGGGATCTGGACTTTTAAGCGAGTTTGTATTTTTTTATAGAGAAAGAGCAAGGAGAGTGAGGCAACCGGACTAACAGTGAATGTCAACGTGCAGGAACATCCACAACAAGAATTCTATGACAGGACTGGTGGCCAAGATTATGCTCTTCCTTCTTCATTTTATTTAACAGTAGCCATATAAAAGTTAAACAACAAAACTTAATTTCCCATAAGCAATAGGGAAAAAAAGAACATTAACCAATAAGGAACCAGAATATCTTTTCATATGCTCCTGTCTGCTCACCCCGCCCCCCCCCCCTCTTTCTTCGCTGCTCCAGGATTGGGACCACAGTCCTCTTTTTTTGCCTCCGTGTTTCATTTGGTGATTTTCTTAAAGTTTGCAGTCCAATGCACATTTTTGATTGTCCTTCGCAGACAGTTGATTTCCCGGCCTCTTAGGGAGAGCAGAGTGAGCGCACAGTGGTCTTCCTGCAGCTGACGTGTGTGTCGTTCCGAGCCTCCACAGACCGAAGAGGACATCAGCACTTCCTGTGCTCGACAGCCGAGCTTCGACTTACCCCTACCCCGACTAGAGTCCATACACCCAGCAGGGTCTGTACTGTTATTTCATAGAGGCGCCCACCTTCCGCTCAGTGAGACACTGACCCAGGTGGCAATCGAAGAGCCCACTAAATATTTAAAAGGACGTGTGGTGTCCTGAGAGGCCCAAAGCCTTCAATATTGCAAGTGACTGTGGCGCTTCGCTACCCCAACATTCTCTGAGTTCCCCATAGCTATTGATTGCCCTCTATACGTGTATACACATGTGTACTCATATTTATCTATTATAGAAATATGAGGACTCATAAGCTGAGGTGGAAGAGATCTCCTACTTCACAGTCATAGATGAGTTCTGTGAGGCAGTAGACACCTCTATTCACAAGGCGGTCTCGGACGTGGTGGCGCCCTTGGAGAAGAAGCTCCTAGCTATGGCGCAAAAGTGCCCACAACCCCTTCCCCGAGAGCAGATCTACCAGAACCTTTGGCCTCCCTACCACCAGGGCTGACTGATGCCAAACAAGCAAGAACCCGTAAAAAACGCCAGCAGACCCTTGGGGTTGACCTGCCCACTTTCTCCAGGTTTATAAAAGGCCTTCCTGGGCCATGGGCCCCCAGCACCCCTATCCTAATGCACTAGAGGGCCTTCATGCACCAGGAACAGACCTGCCCAAATTCCTCCGACTCAAATGAATCTCCCACTGGGTCCGATGAGGAAATCGGACCACGACCGGTCACGGCAACCAACAGCTAACCACCCCCCCATCTGGGTTAGACCCTGCCACAGAGGAGGCCCGCAGCCCAGAATCAGACATGCTTGAGGAACTGATGCACCTTCATTCCTCTGAATAGACACCGTTGATAGAGTAGCCACATATTTGACGGGAAGGCTGAGCAAGCCCCTTGACAAAGAGATACACAACTCCCTGACCTTGCCCCTAATTGGACATCAAGGTGGACATAACACCAGAGATTGACCCCAGAATGGCCACGTTTCTGATGTGGCTATTCTATGGTCAAAGAGGGCCATTGGCCGCTCCTGGTGGACACATGACGGGCCATTGGCAAGAATACTCAACATGGCAGAGGATACCAATGCCTCAGGTGCGCCTCATCTCCCCAGAAGTACTTTCTGGTTGGGCCCAGTGTGCCATTATTTTCCTGGGCAACACCAATTGCGCCATCTCTACTGAGAGGCACAGATTACCGCTGATCAAAATAGACCTGAAGTTGGGGAATCTGGCGATCCCAGACCTGGGTAGGTTGTGGTTGGCAGGTTCTTTGGTGAACCTTTCATCAAGGAGCTCTGCAAGCTTGTCTCGACCTTCAACTCTCTGAACAAAGCCCAGTCCTTAATAAAGTGCATCTTCACCCCTCGAGTTTTCATGGGGCTGGCCGTGGCAGAGGGTGCGGTGCTGTCGCCCTCAGTCTCAAGCCTCCAATAGAGGTCAGACCACCAGGCGGGGTCAATGGCAGGATGCCTCCCGTTCAGGGCTTTCTACCCCACCAAGGAGTACACTCAACACAGAAGATCTCTAGGTGATTCCAAGGAGGAAGTCCTTCAGCCAAGATACATGGTGTGTGTTGTTTCACACACAGGCGTTTTGAGAGGGGAGGTCTGGAACATTTCGTACACCTTTGGAAAACTTTCACGTCCGACACCTTCAGGGTTTCCATATAGAATTCTATGGGTCCCCCTTCCAACCTCAACCCCTATACTTCTCAGAGACAGAATCCGCCCATATCCAGTTAGAGATCCAGGAATTCCTTTCCAAGGTAGCCATCTCCCCATCCACGCCCCACCTCTGGGGCATCTTCAGCAATTTAATTTCAGAAGTTTCCTGACAAGGGGATGCTCCCCCACTGGAAGGCCTCCCACATGGGCATCACCCGAAGAGATTCCTGACCAAAAGGTGTTGACCGATCTATAGGCCATCCTGTCTGCCGCCAATGAGGCCAGGAAGTTCGGGATATTGACAACATCCGTGCCCACGGGACCCAGGTCCCACTGCTGACACCAAACCAACCATCGAGGCCAAGCCAATCAGTAGAGTTTGATCGTAAACGTTCCCCCAGGTTCAAGAGAGGTCTGCAGCTTTTTTTGAAACATCCCAAGACATGCAAGAGACTAGCATCAACACAAAAATGTTCGGAGCCCATTCTATCAGAGGGGCTATGGTGTCAAAAGCCTTCACTCTTGGAGCACGCTTGGAGGATATTCTGAACGCAGTGGACTGGTCCTCAGATTCGACCTCCAAAAGGTTCTACTTCAAACCGGTTCCTTCCATTGCGCTCTAGTGGTAGATAGGTTTTAAACTAGCATAGTCCACGCCTCCGGTCCAGACATAGAATGAACAATTTCCTAGCTTCCATAACAGTAAGTTTCAATTCTATTAAGGACATGGAGGCAAGAATTAGCCCTCCCATTGCTCTCGGAACGCCAGGATCAAGGATACATTTATTTTTGAGTAAGTACTATACTATACAATATGTTTGCAATTTGACAGGAGTACATGCCCTAGTTGGGGGGTTGTCTGTACCTTCCAATGCACTTTCCAAATACTGGTTGGATTGTTTGTTCGCCTATGAGGTACACCTATGAATAAAAAATCTGATCCTTTGGTGCAGGAAGAGCGAGGGGGAAGCGAGCAGTCAGGAGTTTATGAAGGGATATCTTTGCTCCTGATTGGTTAATGGACTTCAACCTTTCCCTATGGCTTACAGGACATTAAGTTTTATTCTTTTAACTTTGATATGGGTGTTGTTAAATAAAATTAACAAAGAAGGGCATAATCCTTGACTCTGTTTCCTTTAATAGAATTGAAACTTTCCGCTACGAAGCTAGGACATTTTTAATTCATGGATAAGGAAGTATGCGCATGATAATAATAAAAGAGGAGTCAACTCAGTGTGTCAGACTGAAGACTCCCTAAATCTACCTAAAGGGGAAATGTTTTCATTTTTATAAAAGTACTCTTTATACACTGATCAGAACAGTGGCATGCTTCACAGATACACAATATATCGGGGCATGCTTATGACCTCAATCCTCGAGGGAGTATCAAGTATATTGAGAGGGACCTTGAAAGAGTAAAATTGTCTACACAGAGCCCTAGATTTGCATTTTAATATGTGTCAGTGTGGCAAGATTAGAAACTAAAAGTGATGCCTTTGAGGTTGTTTTATTCAAGCATCTATTGCGGTCCACATGTTTCAGCCATCTTTTCGGCCAGCTTATGGTCATACGGCTTTCCTCAGGACAAAAATAGGTCCATAGACCTTCCATAATTTTGTGCGTGTCAAGCACACTTTGCTCAGTCTCACTCACTCCAACACATTCATATAAACAGATCTGGGAGGACTGCTCCGTATTGTGATCAGTATCGGTTTTTGCCCCTTAGGGTGCTGGTGGCCTGGGGGAAGGGAGGATGGGGGGGGGGGGGGGGGGGGGGGAGGTTAGAGGGATTGCGCCTTCAGAGCCACCTAGTTCTCATCTCCAGTCCTTGAATGGAGCACATCCAAAATTTCATAATGGCACTGGTGAGTGGAAAGCGTTCTTATAGATAAAAGAAGTGAGGCATGTACATTCAAATTAACATTACAGAGAATGGACGCGGCGGCAGGGGGAGAATCAGGTACGTGTGGTAAGGTCTCCTGTGACCGACGGTAGAAAATCAGGGAACCTGTGGTTAAAAGTCTATTTCCTCACGACAGAAGAATGGTGCACTGTGACAGAACGAAAGTAATGGTTAAATTATAGACCACTGATAAAGGAAGAGGGAATTACAACGGTCATGCATGCTCTCACAGAACACAGGGAATGCGTTGAATCTATTCATTTAGCAATTGAGGAAGCATATGTGTATACATGACCGTAGTGATAAGGCACGCAAACTGGGAATCGCAGTTAAAAAAGGAAAGAAATAAGATGACAGTCCTGGGTAGCTGCCAGTATAAAAGTAAATACTTGTGTCAAACCAATCACCATTTTGGAGACCTATGCAACTTCCATCCTTCCTACTCAATAGACCCAATTTTGTCTCACCTGGGATTGTTCTGTATTGAGCGAAGTGCCAGACTGAATGCCAAATTCCTACAGGACTCTTCTGCAGAACTCATTAATCTCTGGAGATCAGTCTGTTTGGATACAAAGATACACTATCAGATACCTAAAATAAGAGCCAAATAAGTTTGGCACTACATACATAGCATATATATGCAAGGTGTGGAAAGTGGAAATGAGTAACGAATGCAAAGAGAACACTGTAATTTTCCAAAGTTAAATAATACAGGCTTGTGAATCAAATTCTCAAACTCCAAGGTATTTTGTACATTCAGACACAATCAGAAGCAGGGTAGAATATGGCTGTGTCTCCTAGCAGCCTCTTTGGCATCCAATGGCGAGCAGGTGCTCCTGGGCAACTAGAGCAGCAGAACAGCCTGCTTCTGTCTTCCTTTCAAACCAGCAGTGATCCGAGGACTGTGTGCCTGGGGTTCTACCTTCATGACATCTTCTTGTTTGTGGGAGGGGAGGACTCATTAGCCCATTAGGCAGTAGTTCCTACAAGGCAACGCTTTCCATTCTACCTCATTTGCTGGGAGTTTTGCCACCAAACAATCGCATGATACACTTCTCTACTCAAATCCAATACCTCGGGACCCTTCTTCTCAGGGACAGAGCTCTGAGCTCAACGCAGGGGTCTATCCAGCACAATGAGCCACGCCTTCTGTGATTAGCTTGTGCAACATTGTTTCCACCTCTTGAGGAGATGCAAGCCTGTTTGCCTAAACTAGAGTGGGCAGGGGCAGGTGTGATCACCATCTGCTTCACTGTGGCGATAGCCGCTGGAGGCAGGTGCATCTGTAGCCACACACCCGGTAGTCATCCTGCTGGAGGTGGTCCCATATCCTCCCACCAGCAATTCTCTTAGTTTCCTGTTCACACTTCCTAGCAAGCGGCCAGTATGCCGTCTCTAGTGACAAATGCAGCAGATAGACAGGAAAGGCTAACAGAGGTAACAAAGGCAACAAAGTGGTGACTTCTAAAGTCACCATTCTATTAAAAGGTACCTTAAATCCGACCTCTGGAATGAGCTGGGCTTAATGTAACGATTAATTTGATACCCTGGAGTAAAATCCTCAGCAGTCCAAAGTGGAAGCAAGCAATTAGCGCTGTGGCTAGTGAAACTCCATGTTAACCAATGGGAGCATCTGCCTTGCTACAGTGAAAACTGCAATTTCGGGTATTCGCTGTCCAGTCATTTTAAATACAAAATAAACATGTCTTCCTTTCAATATTAAGCACCCTGTCTGGTGGGCTACCAAGGACTTTCCTAGGGATTATTTGTTAATATTAAAATGAAGGTTTTGACCTGGCAAATTTACTTTGTCATGGCCAGCTTTTACGCTGCTGGACTAGGCTGCAATGGCAGGCATATAGTCACATTTTCTCCTCATCACTGCAGTGGCGGCAAAATTAAAGTGTTTCAGTCCACTAGTGACATTTAACTTACTAGCAATAGATATCTCTGGTATCATATACTAAGAGTTTATAGGTAAGTTAAATAAACAAATTAGGTATTAGCCAATTGCACACATACCTTGGGGGTCAGAGCACATGGGTCTCGACAGCAGAGCCCTGTGTATTACAAAGCCACAAAAACCAGCAGTATCAGTCCAAAAATGTGGTGGAGCTGTGGGGTGATCATACACAATGAGGTCCTTTCCTCCTGGTATGATGTGTAGATGCTCAGAGAGAATATACATTTTCAACTTCACATCCTTTTGTTTATTGTTTTAATCTTAATAACATTGGCATTACAGCAACTTTGAATGTGAATATTCCATGGTAGATGTGCAGATGAAAAGGTGCACGTCCTCCATGCACATGTGCATATGTCACTACATATGTTGTGACACACAGAGCTGAATAATGTTTACGGCACAATTTTATATGTGATGTTTTGAAACAGTGCCCATGAAGAGTAAATATGTGTTTGGCCAGTGACATACTCTGCCTACTACTTTGCTAAAGACCAATCGTGTTCTCGTTTACACTTTTCTACTTCTTTTAAAAGGCAACTGTCCTTGCAGGAGGTATGCTTCTTCCAGGGAGTGGAGGGCAAACATGTCTCACAACAATATTATTTAGGTAGTATGCAGTCTGCATTAGGCCCTGCTTTCATGGCCCCCTGATTGGGTGACGTCACTGTTTTCTCCCCTGCAAAATATTCAACAATATGACTTACAGTGCCTGCTCTAAAGTCATCTCTTCATGCTTTTTTGGCCAATGGGTAAGGTCACCATCAATTAGTCATTGCATACTCTGTTACCCAAAGAATCACTTGATTGAGGGAAATCATGGCTAATTTCTTCAGTCACAAAGTATATACTGCCAAGCAAAGTCGTCTAGGAGGAGACTTCCCTTCTAAGAGCCAGAGGGGTCCTTTTTACTGTAGGGTAATGTGCTCTTATCACTAACTGTATATGTACAAAGGTAAAAGATTGTAGTTCACTGATTGGCATGTAGATATGAAGAATCATACTTGTGGATCGAAGTAAGGCTACAGCAGAGGAATATATTAGATTGCACTGGGATCTGCCAGACCTAGGCACTTATACTGCCTGTGGGACCATCCTGCTGGTTTATTATGACTCAGTGTGAATATAATTTTTTCAAAAATATGCTGTCTGAAGTGAAGAACTAAAAGTCACTAAAACACCAACTTCATGTCTTCATCCTCCCCCTTTCACAATGGCCTTTATCACTAAAGACATAAAAGCTCTAGCGTCATAGCCAGCTGGATGGCAGTGAACGGCGTTTGTGTGGTATCATTAAAGGTATGAGGATACATAAATAAATAAGGGAAGTGTTACTTAGCCTGCAACTATGTGTTTGAAGGTTGTAGTCCTGTAAATTCACATGCTCTGCACGCTACTGCCACCTAATGTTGGGAAGGAAGCACCAAGTTGTGTTGCTTTAAAGTATAAGCTTCAATATCAAGGTGTCTCGTGATCTTTCCGAGTAACCCACAATGCACAAGGACAAATACTCCACCTCTGACTTGGAGCTTGGGTTTCCTACGTGGGGTTTGGTAAATGCAACAAAAACTGTTCGGTTGGGAGAACGGATTTGGTAGGGTCAATGTAATACATTAGAGCCCTCTTTACACGTTTGTGTGCAATGCTTTTTCCGCCATTGTTTGAGAGTGTGGAAATAATTAAGTCAACTGTTTGATTGACAAGGAATAGGGAGACAACCTTTGATGGGAAAATCAGTTCCATCCTCAGCATGCAGCTTACTAACCCTGCACAATTCCTTATTACAGGTTGGAACACAGTGACAAACCCTATTTTTAGTATACCGACCTAGGAGCAGAATAAAATTGTTGAGGCCCACTAGTACGGTATTTTTAATTCACTCACACCCACTCCACTACACTTTTTGCACCACACATAGTCCTTCACAAAAAAAGTTCTCCTACGTAGTTCGTCAGTCGCAGCACGCCCCTTTTCGTAGAGAACTGGGATGGCCCCAATGATGAAGCATGTCACCATGGGGCAACCCCGGTGAGTGAGGGGACACTAGAAAGAAATTTTTCTTTCTTTTGGTTTCACTGATCAAATTGATTAGCAACCACTACATAAACTAGGTCTTGGAGCCCAACATTTTGGGGGCTCTCATTTTCTCCTGCTTAACAAGCCCATAATGTCACTGTCCATCCCTGGCAGATGCTCTGCTAGGAGCAACATGTGAAGCCATTTGGCCCAATACCATACTGACTGCAACAGTGCCAACAGCTGAGCAAAGTGAGTGCCTCCTTTTTTTGGATGATACCAATCAAAGATGTGTTATCTATTCTTACTAGAACTGTCTTGATGCATGTAAAATACTGTAAGTCCTAAGTGTACTACAGTCAACTCTACAAAATTGATATGAATGTTCTGCTGTTGCTGCAATCATACCCTGAACAGTCAAATCAATCATTACTAGCCCTTTGGCTAGTAATGATTGAAGCATCTGTGGTGATGGTCAAGTGCGCTTGTGGGATGGCATACGATCTGTCCTGTAACATTCTTATAGTTCCACTGTAAGAAAATGCCCCTTTTTGACATGGTCACTCACACTTTTTGCCTTATATTTGATGCACTTTTAACAGAAGTGCATTCTGTTCCTGCTATCCAGGTCCACAGTCCACATTTCTTTCACTCTTGTTCCTCTAATCGGCAATAACATTAGCACCCCCTGTAAGTCCTTAGTAAATAGTACCCCTTGTAGCAAGGGCAGGGAGGCTAAACAGGGACCCTAAAGGCTGCAGCAGGTATTGTGCCACCCTAAGGAACCCCTCACCACACTCATGCAAGCTGCCATCGCAGATGCATCACATGGTGCAGAGAAAAGTGAAGACATGACATGGCACACTTTCTGTGTGCCATTCCTGCAGACACAGCATGTAATATACTTAAGCTAAACGGCAAAAAAACTGAGGTTCATATTTTGGGTAAAAATAAAAATCTTTGGGGCCCCCAGCATTGGCCGTGTGAAATGGGTGCTCTTCCTCAGCCCACTGATTATGTCCGTAATTTGGGAGTCCTCATTGATAACAAACTATCTATGAAGCAGCAGGCATTAAAGGTGGCAGCCACCTGTTTCACAATTTTTAAATGGTTGAAAAAAATTATTTGGATGCTTCCGGTCTCCACTCAGAAAACCGTAGTCCAGGCGCTTGTGACATCTAGAATAGACTACGGAAACATCCTTTATTTGGGAACAAATAAGAATGTTACACAGAAATTACAGGTGGTACGAAACTCTGCTGCCAGGCTGCTCTGCCAGCTCTCTAAAACTTCTTCCACCTCCAGTGCTTTGCGAAATCTTCATTGGCTTAAGTTTGAAAACCATGTTAAGTTTAAGGCCCTGAGTTATATGCATAAAATCAAAGTTGGCTCTGCTCCTAAAAATTTGCAAACTCTAGTTCACCCTTACCAACCTCTTCGCTTACTTCGTTCGACCACTCAGGGAAAATTCTTGGTGCCCAGGATTAAACTCACAAGAATGGGAGGTCGTTCATTTGCCTGCCTTGGTCCATCTACGTGGAATTCTCTGCCCATTGCACTCCGCAATGAAACTTGTTGCATGAATTTTCGCAAACTTTTAAAAACGTGGTTATTTAACCAATAATTCACTTTGTACTGCATTTCTTGTTTCTTTTTATTCTTTTTGTCTTCTGTCAGGTTTAGCGCTGGGAAACCCTTGTTGGGAAGCTGTGCGCTGTATAAAACTAATATAACATAACATAACATAAAACGTTTAAGTAGTCACCCCTACAGCAGGCCTTACAGCCCCAAGGCAGGGTAAATGATATTACATGTGAGGACATATCTGCATGAGGAGATATGCCCCTGTGATGCTCATGTCGGTCCTTGGACATTGCAATTGAGTAGGGAAGCTATCTTGAGTATATGTACTGCGCACTGGTGATTAGGAGTTACCCAGCTACATGATGGTTTCACTGAAACTCAACTTGTATTAATAGGCCCACACTGATTCCAGTGATGGATTTAATAGTACATACACACAGCGGGCACCTTAGAAATCCTACCAACCTCTCATGTACCGGCTCACTTGTGTAGACCAGCTTGCCACCACAGACAGATTTCTAACCTCCTGCCGTTGAGAGCCCACACTCTCTGAGGGCAGAAACAATACTTGCTCCGGCCAGAGGTGTTCTCACCTTCTCCAAGCAAGATGGCTAAATAATCAGCCTATCAAGGCAGGAGGCTTCAAAGGCCTCTGCTGCCTTTGATGTGCATCCCGCCTTCCCGCCAGACTTGGGAGATGCCACTCCCTGCCCGGAGGCCAATTTGGCACCTGGACAGGCCGGAAAAATAGCTAGTCAGGAGGCGTGTTCTCAATCAGGCTAGGTTCCACCCCTAAGGTGGGCTATCTGATGTGAACACAAAAACTAGAATTCCACCATCTTGTTTTTTGGCGCAATTAGGCTCACTGGGTCAAGGTTTTGCCCACTTCCCACAGAAAGTGCTCATATAGAGGGTGCAGTCACCCTAAAGGTAAGTAGCACATTGGCTACTACTTGTCACTCCTCTTAATGCCCCTACATTGAGTACTTAGAGGCACCTTTGATGCCAGGAACTTAGATTTGATGGATCCAGAAGAAGAGGACAAAGAAGAGTCGCCAGGAAGCTAGAACTTAAGACTGCTGTGAACGTTTGGCGCCAAACCCTATCTATCTGCACCAGCATCGAGCTATGACCAAGTGACTCATCCTGCAGCTGAGTATGTGACAAGAACCCAGGTAGACTGCCAGCCTTTCGCAAATTGCAAGCAATCTCCATTGCAGTGGAGGAGCTACTCCCCTGCAGTCCGGAGGCACAGAAGAAGCAGAGCCCGGTTTACTGTGTTGCCACTCCCCGGCTAGCCCAACACAGCAGCCCCGGAGAATAGGTACCTGTGCTCCTGAAGGGCAGATGTGTCCCTCCACCGAGTGAGTACACACCAGGATCGACCTGAGCCACACAGCACTAATACCTTGGGTATCAGACACCTTTCAGCAAACAGGGCTTGTTTAAGTTCAAGGGGACTCTAATAGCACTGGGACCGAGCAGTTGTCGAGGGACGTCAGCACCGTAGAGACCCACTTCCAGAGTGGCCCATCTGTCCTGATTTATGCCCCCTCAACTGGCGAGACGGACAGCCGCTAGGGCCTTGGATGCAGAGAGCCCAGCCAACCTATCTACTCAGCACTCACATGTCCCATCCCAGGTAGCCAAACACCAGCTGCCCCCCCTTGCTCTCAGGACCCTTGGGACCACAGTCCCTGTTGTGAGTTCCCGTACTTGTCCCCAAGTCCCTCTCTGCAGCCTGTTTCTAGGTGCCCCCCCTTCTTTCTACCGGCATAGCGTGCAAAGTTACCAATCCAGCCAGGACCTCTGCACGCGGATGCCCCAGGGTAGGTAACGAGTAACTGCTGGTGGTACTTTGTACCTTTGCCCCCTACGACCCTAAGTCCAGAAGGAGACCCCAGAAACCCACTGTAAATAACTATACAACATATGCCTTTTTTCCGATAGGAAAGTATTGCTGCGTAAAGAAGCATTTAAGTGAACATTTTACTTATCTTTAAAAATCGATATTTAAAAAAAGTACTTACTTGACAACGAAGTTCTTCGCATCAAACTTTAAATACAAAAATATGAAATTTTTCTAAAGTGGTCTCAGATTTATTCTTGAGTGTGTCTCTCATTTAATTAGCTCTGTGAGTACAACCAATGCTTAGCACTACCACAAAAGAGGGCATTTAGTGTTATCATTTCTGCCTCTGTGAACCAATCAGGGTTGCCTGGACTCTCTGCAGAGCATACCTCGTTTTGGTACACTATACAGTGATCTAGCTTCCTACATCCACCATTTGAGATTGTGCTGGACCCTCGGCTCTAAAGCTGTGCTGAACACTGGGCTCTACAAATATTAGATCTTCCTATTGACCCATCACTTGTGACAATTGCCTGGATAGTCACTCCTGTAATGGACATGCGCAGTCGAGAGTGCAACACTAAAGCAATGCACAAAGCCTTCATCCCTAACAATTTAATGATTGTTCTTTCTGTTAGAGGTCGTGATGTCTGATAAAGAGGGCGTAGCCTCTGAAATGCCAAAACTCTATCCTCGTTGGCATAAGCTTTGCCTGTTACTATGTTTAACATCAGTACCTCAAAATGTTGCATCTGATCCACTGGATAACATATAGTTTGTTCATTCGCTTGAGATCGAGGATAGGTGAGAAATTCTTTAATAGCTTGCTGACTGCTGAAAGTTTACATTCTTGTAACAGTTGAAGGTTGCTTATACAGTATTCCATGACTTGAGATCCTGTGTATCCTCTTTGTTTTGGTTTTGTCACAATGTTCATTGAAACCACATGTATGAAAATATATGAATTTATTTATTTATTTTATTTATGACTTCTGTCCTTGTTTACATAGCTTACACGCTCACAACGTGCTAGAGAATTCCCTTACTGGCCAGCTACGTGATTCACAAACTCACTTTCAAACTAAGACTACTATGTGCCCAGATTTTCTTTAACGGCAAGAAATGGCCTACATCACCTGTTCTTGATTTTACCTGGACGTATATAAAACATTAAAAAAAGGTGAAGGCTAAGATTGGCAGTATGACCAAATAATTATCTTGGAAGTCACTCTTTGGGGAGTATTTTCTGTTCTTTTCGTCAAGTCCAGCACCCATCCAGGGTGCAGCAGTAAACCTTTGACTGGTTGAAGAATGTTGCATACTCACAGCAAAGAAGGTGAGAATCTCGGGTCTACGTTTAGACATTTCATCGATATCACCCAGAATCTGTAAGATGTCTGAGAAAGAAACAAGGAAACACTGAATTATTTAAGCAGGTGAGGCCACAATTGCAAAAGAATATTTATGTTCAAAATGAAACCCCCTCAGAATCCAAACCTTGGTTCTACCCAGCCCCACTCAAACCATTGTCTTCAAACATATACTCAACACCTTAGAGGCTGGAAAGACAGGGAAACAAGGTACATTGTGAATAAAGAAGGTAGAGGGATCCATAGATAACCAGTTCAATCCTTCGGCGAATGGTCATGCCACAGGCATGCTGTGATATCTGCTACTTCTCTGTGCATTTTTTTGGTCTATGCTCGTTGGCTCAGCATCCAATTGACCTCTCCTCAGTCTAATCTCTACATACACTTCTCTTTTAGTTTAAAATAGGACATATTTTAACTTTAGTAGGCCCAGTCCAACAACAACCATAAAACACACAGGAGAGAACAGACATAATGGAAACATCGAACAGCAGTATAAACAAAATCAAAGATATTTACAACAGTTTAATTACTTTAAAGTGTAAGATAATGGTTTTCAGATCTGCCTTAAAGACACCAAATGTAAAATGAGCTCACTGTAATCCCACCAACTGTATTCATAAAATTGATCTCACAACAGCCAAACTCCTTCCTCATGCTTGGTACCTGAATATATAAGAGTATCACACACAATGAGAGGCGTGGGTGTGTGAAAGAGGGGAGGGCGGGAGAGAAGTGTCCCTCTGAATCCACACAGCTTGCAGAGGCAGTGGATGAGACTTATCACCCACTATGTCAAACAAGCCTAGGCGAAAGCTCTTGAGGGGGCTGCTTTTCACTTTCTTATCAGCAAAACCAATTGAGTACATTTAGCAGCCTCTTCCAATCCGAGACAAACCTCAGCACTTATTGTGTCTTCTGCTTCTTTTAAGAATGAAATCTGTCTTACTCAGGCAGTAGATGTCTGAGCTGCCAGAGGGTGAGCAGTAGTCTTCACCTTGTACTCTCCACCACATACATATAGTACATGCCTACGAAAATCTGCAAGGCATCATTCTGTACTGATGAACTAAACAAACAGTCCAAGTAGCGGACTAATTCACAGAACCTATATGAATGTCAGCAGCCCTACATGCCAAGAACAGATGCATACTGGTAAGTAGCATTTGCAGTTCGAGGCATGTGGGCTGCTGAATTCATATCTGTGCATAGAATACATAGCAGTCCCTCCATTAGCGGCGGCCGCCCGTGCCAGCTGCAGCCGTCTGAAAAAGCGTTTTGAGAACAGCCTGGCCAACAGCTGCCTGTTGTTTAGAGTGCACATCTACACAGTAATGCTTTGTGAAAGTATGTGTGGTTGACCATGTAGCTGCTCTACAAATATCTTCTAAGGGAATGTTACCTAGGAAAGCCATAGAGGCCCCCAACTTTCTAGTGGAGTGGGCTCTTGGTGGAATTGTGAGAGTGCGTTTAGCTTTAGCGTAACAGATCTGAATGCATTTCACTATCCACCTAGCGATCCCAGCTTTGGAGATACCGTTTCCCTTGTGGTGTGTGGCAAAAGCAACGAAAAGCTGCTTTGTTTTGCGAAAATCTTTTGTCCTGTCTACATAGTACATCAAGGCTCTCTTAACGTCAAGGGTGTGGAGCATCCGCTCCGCCAGCGTCTCTGGGTTCTGGAAAAACACTGGCAACTCAATTGTCTGGTTCATATGGAATTGAGATACCACCTTGGGTAAGAATTTAGGGTTAGTGCGGAGCACAACCCTGTTAGCGTGTACCTGGAAGAAAGGTTCTTGGATGGTGAGCGCCTGCAGCTCGCTAACCCTCCGTAGCGATGTGATTGCTACTAAGAACGCAACCTTCCAAGTTAGGAACTGAAGCTCACAAGAGTGCAGTGGCTCGAAGGGAGGACCCATCAGTCTGGTAAGAACCACATTGAGGTTCCATTCTGGAGCTGGTGGTGTCCTTGGTGGAATGACTCTCTTGAGTCCTTCCAAAAAAGCCTTGATCGCAGGGACCTTAAAGAGCGACAGATGTTGCCTATTCTGGAGGTATGCCGCCATAGCAGACAGGTGAATGCGGATGGAAGAGTACGCCAAATTGCATTGATACAGGTGGAACAGGTAACAAATGATGTTTTGAATGGAAGCATCTAGCGGGTCAATATTGTGGTTAACACAGTAGATGACAAACCTGTTCCATTTAGCCGCATAGCAAGCTCTAGTAGTGGGCTTCCTTGCCTCTCGAATGATGTCCATGCAATCGGGAGGAAGATTGAGGTAGCCAAACTCTAGGACTTCAGGAGCCAGATCGCCAGGTTGAGCTGTTGCGGATCTGGGTGCTGAATGTCGCCATGGCTCTGCGTCAGAAGGCTGGGGGCGAGATGAAGCCTCTGATGCGGTACCACGGAGAGTTCCAGAAACGTGGTGTACCATGGTTGGCGAGCCCATGTTGGAGCAACCAGGATGAGAGTCATCGAGTGCTGCCTGAGTTTGCGTGCCACCAGCGGTATCAGAGGTGCTGGGGGAAAAGCGTACGCAAATCTGCCTGACCAGTTCATCCACATCGCATTGCCCTGTGATTGCGGGTGTGGGAACCTGGCGGCGAAGCTTTGGCATTTTGCGTTCTCTTTCGTGGCGAACAGGTCTATCTCTGGATGACCCCACTTTTGGAAGTACGGTTGGAGTACTGATGGATGTATCTCCCACTCGTGCATCTGATGGCTGTGCCTGCTGAGCAGATCCGCCATCTGATTGTCCTTGCCCGGGAGATGCTCTGCCATGAGGAAGATGTTCCTCTGAATGGCCCACTTCCACATGCTCTGAGCCAGATGAGACAGCTGTGGAGAGTGTGTGCCTCCCTGCTTCTGGATGTAGTACATGGCCGTCATGTTGTCCGTCCGGATCAACACGACCTTGTTGCACAGATGTACTTTGAACGCCTTTAAGGCCATGAAGACTGCCATCAGTTCCAACACATTGATGTGCATCTTCCTTTGCTGTAGTGTCCATAGTCCCTGCACCGTGTACTGGAGTACATGCGCTCCCCATCCCTGGAGAGAGGCGTCCGTTGTCAGGACAATCTGTGGCACAGGCTCCTGGAATGGTCGGCCCATGCAAAGGTTTTGTGGATTCCACCAATGCAGAGAGTCGTATGCCCGACCGCTCACCAACACTAGGTCTGTCAGTTGCCCATGAGCCAGAGTCCACTGACGTGCAAGGCACTCCTGAAGCGGACGCATATGTAGTCTCGCGTGCGGGACGATGGAGATGCAGGAGGCCATCATGCCTATCAACTGCATGAACACCTTCGCTGGAAGCGAGTGTTGAGGTCTGAACCGTTGGATCAGCGCCTGAATACTGGCGATTCTCACTGAATTTGGCTGCGCAGTGGCTGCCAGAGTGTTGATAGTCGCGCCCAGATACTGTCGCACGTGGGCTGGCTGGAGATGGGACTTGGGGTAGTTCAGAGAGAATCCCAGATCGTGCAGGAGATGAATGGTGCGTGACACATGGTCGACGCACAGTTGTTCTGTCTTTGCTTGAATGAGCCAGTCGTCCAGGTAGGGGTAGACATGGACGTTCTGGCGCCGGAGATGCGCCGCCACGGTCGCCAGGCACTTTGTAAATACCCTCGGCGCCGTGGTGACCCCGAACGGCAGAACCCTGAACTGGTAATGCTGGTCTTGAATCGTGAACCTGAGATACTTCCTGTGGGAAGGATGCAGTGGGATATGAAAATATGCATCTTTCAGATCCAGCGTAGCCAGGAAGTCCCCCTGCTGAAGCAGAGGGAGTACTTGCTGTAACGTGAGCATATGGAAGTTCTCCGAGAGAATGTACCAGTTGAGGGGCCTGAGGTCCAGGATGGGCCTGAGGGATCCATCCTTTTTGGGAATTAGAAAATACAGGGAGTAAACCCCTGTTCCCCTTTCCTGCAACGGAACGGGCTCTATTGCCCCTTTTTGCAGCATGACCAGGACTTCCTGCTGCAACAAGGTCAAGTGCTCGCCGGACATAGGACGGCTTCTTGGGGGTATGTTTGGTGGAATGGAAGTAAGTTCCAGACAGTAACCGTACTGGATAAGAGACTTGACCCACCTGTCCGTGGTGATGGATTTCCACGCGGGCAGGAACTGCTGGAGTCTCCCCCGACCGGTGTTGTATGGTCGGGGGGCAGTGACAAGACGTCACTGTTTGTTGGCGGTGGTGGACCTGGAGCTGTTGTTTCCACGTCCCCGGCCCTTGATGTTATTGCCTCTGTAGCCACCTCTATCCTTGTTGTTGTATGAGGGTTGGGTGTTACTTTTGTAATACTGGGTGGATTGCGATGCCTGACCCCTTGAGGTGCCTCTGGAATTGGAGCGACGAAAGGAACCGCTCCGAAACTGCTGAGACTGGAGGGCCCCCATAGACTTGGCAGTGTCCGTATCTTTCTTCATCTTTTCCAGCGTCGCATCCACCTCAGGGCCAAATAGGTGGTCAGGATTAACAGTTTGGTTCAGTATTGTCGTTTGAATATCGGGCTTGAACCCTGAAATTCTCAGCCAAGCATGCCGTCTAAGCAACACACTAGTGTTGATTACCCTGGAGGCCGTATCAGCCACATCCAGCGCACATTTAATGGATGCATTTGTGATGAGCTTGCCTTCCTGAATAAGCATTTCTCCTGCCTCCTTGTACTGGTCAGGCAGGTGTTGCAGCAGTGTTTCTAAGGTGTCATAATGAGCCCTATCATAGCGTGCAAGTAGGGCCTGTGTGTTTGAGATTCTCCAAATGTTTGCTGCCTGTGCAGCAATTCGTTTCCCAGAGGCCTCGAAGATCTTGGACTCTTTGTCTGGGGGAGGAGCGTCACCAGTGGTCTGCGAGTTCGCCCTCTTCCGAGCGTTGGATACAACCAACGAGTCCAGTGGCAAGTGTCCCTTGATGTATGTGGGATCCGAGGGCGCTGCCTTATATTTTCTGTCTATGCGAGGGTTGATGACACGCGCCCGGGTGGGCTCCCTGAAGACCTCCGTTGCGTGTTTTAGCACCCCCTTAAGCATCGGCAGTGTCTTGACTGACTTTTCGGCTACTGAGAAAGTGTCAAATAAAAAGTCCACATCCACCGGGTCTGAGTGCAGCTCGACGTCGTGGTTAGCCGCAGCTCTCTCGAGGAGAGCGTTGAAGGCCGCTGAGTCCTCCGTCGGTGAGGTCTTTGCCGCAAAGAGCTGCGGTTCCTGACCCGATTGCGGGTCGTCTGGGTCGGCTCCGGCAGACCAAGGAGCAGGTTCCTCCTCCGGATCCGAGTACGCCGGATAGTTGTACTCGTCGTACTCCTCATCGTCACCTTCCCCTGCATTAGAACGAGTAGGATAACGTTCTACATGTGTGGGAGACGAAGGCTCCATAAGGTCCGAACCACCCGTCGAGTCCTTCTTGTTCTTCAGAGGAATCCGAAAACGCCCCAGCACCGGTTCCGCAGTGATTTTTCTCTTGAGGAGGGACAATTTCCCTGTATTGGCGTCGATGACGACCTCTCGGCGCTCTTCCTCTGCGAGTGACTGGAGCCGAGGCTTCAACACCCCTAACGCCTGCTTCGGAGCGAAGGCCTTCGGCGCCGATTTCGGCGGCAGGGTGTAGCGAATAGGCGTCTGCGCCTTCGCCGGCTTCGATGCAGGCTTCGGCTTCACTCCCTCCGGCTCGAGAACTTCAGCGCTTCGAATCCGTTGGAGGGATTCCACTACCTTCTTCGCCAATACCGGAGAGGGCTTGACTGGCTTGTGAGCCCTCCCGGAGTCGGAAGTCGAATCTGCCGGGGACAGCGTCTTCGGAGTCGACACCTTTCCATCCTTGGTTCCGACGGTCGGAGCCGGTACAGCCGGAGCCGTGGAATCGCTTTGGCGCTTCTTCGGAGCCTTTTTTGGGTCGTCGACCCCCAATGTCTTCGGCGCCGACGCAGCTGCGTCGGCCGCCTTTGGTTTCGGCGTCGACCCCGAGGCCCTGGGGTCGGCCATCTTGGCGTGGCTCTTCAAGTCGGCCATCTTGAGTGCCTTAGGTGTTGACACCTCCCGAGCCTTCTGCCCCATCAATGGAGCTTTCACTTTCGGTTTCGAAACCGACTGCGTGGATCCCGATGGCTTCACTTTCGCTTCCTTCAACGGGAGTGGCCCCTCCAAAATGTCCGTGGCCTGGCCGAGAGGCGGGGCTGCTGGACTAGTAACGAGGTCTTGGGTAAGGCCCGAAGGCGATCCCTCGACCTGGGCCGTGTCTTTGGGATTAACCCCTGAGTCAGTTTGGGGATGCTCTTCCTCCGAGCTATCCCCCACGGTGGCAATGGCCTCATCGTCGCCCCCTACCTCGTCGCCGGCTTCATAAAAGTCCGCATCTTCCGCGTCGCCGGTTTCCTCTTCCTCCGACGCAGGGTTAGAGTCCGAAACTTCAAAACCTTCGAAGATGTTGTCCGGCAGGCTCGCAGGGGGTTCCGCCAACTGGGCCTGGAGCCGAGCGGCGCGACGCTGCTTTAGGGTCTTCTTGCACCGGAACTTTGAACAGGCCATACACCTGGTCTCGTCATGTTTCGGTGATAAACATTTGTTGCACACAGGGTGCACGTCGAGGTGCGAATATTTGGAATTGCACACCGGGCACTTCTTGAACGGAGTACGTTCCATGATAGGAGCTTCGAGCGTCGAGTAGGCCCGTCCGCGCCGAGAGCACGCGGAGGGGCAGAGAGTGTTCAGAGCTGAGAATAAGATAACCCGAACGAAACAGTACCGACGCCCAGCCTAAAGACCGTTAGGTCTCAAGTAGAAACAGAAAAGTACTATCGGTTCCGACAGCGGGACCGAAACACATCCGAACCCAATGGCGGAAAAAAACAATCTGGGGATGGAGGCGATGCCCATGCGCACTGTAGTCCAGGGGAGGAGCCACCTATCTCGTGATACTTCGAAGACTCTTCCAGGACAACAATGTGCAATCATCCGGACCCAACACTAGGCGGCGATCTATGCACAGATATGAATTCAGCAGCCCACATGCCTCGAACCTAAAAGCACCACTTATGAGTTAGTTCTTGAAGTCTTGAGTGAAAGAAGAAGAAAGAAGTATGTGCAAGTTCTTAACAGTCGCTTTCTGAATAAAATGTAGAAAAATGCAATTTTCCTGCAGCTTTTGTGGAAAATAACAGAGGTATTAATTCATAACTGCACCGGGCTTGAATTATGTGCACATTTATACTGTGGTGAGCGGAACAAGGTCCAGATCACCAGGCTCTCCTGAGCCCTTTAAGCCTGCCAAGACACACATGTAGTTAATTCAACTTTCCGAGTTGTATCCCAAAAGAACACAATGCTGGAAATCTTCCCAACTCTAATATATCCAGCTCCCCAAATCTAGACGAGGATAGACCTAATGTCTAAATGCGCGAAGTTAACAGCTGATGGATTACCATGAAGGACACAATGATCTAAGAAAGCTGGAGAGGCCCCCTACCTTAAATTACTGCCATACTCTGTGCATAGATATAGTAATTTCTCATTTCATCTCACCAACCGCTCACACTACATTCTTTGTGCAGCTCCGCAATTAGACTCGCTCAACATTCACAGAGACAACCCTTTCTAGAAAGATATGAAGTCACTGCTCATTACCATATGAATTACCGAATAATGAGATGGCAGTAAACCAGGTATCTTAACCTGTTATGGAAGGATTTACATTTTTGCAATTGCAGAGCCTCTTTTTTTATTCACAGTTGCTCTCTTCTTACGCTGTGATTTTTGAGTCAGCAAATTCTTAAAATGTGAAATGCGATAATGGTCTGTATGGTGAGGAGTCGTGTTCTCCAATTTAAGTACTGTTTTAATCTCCAAATCTTTAATTCTTTAATTTCCTGGTGTATTTAGGTTGCAAACGTCTGTGCTTTTTGATTGAGATCTACATGATAGTATGATAAATCTCCTAATATTTAGGTATATACTTAAACTGTGCTAATCTGCTTGTTGAATTCTTGATGTATTTATGTTAGATTTTATATGCAATTGTGTATGTTTTTATGCTATCTTTTATGTCAAAAACACAAATCAATCAGTCAATGAACCAAAGTACTCCACAGTTGTTAGAAGAGGACATGTTCATCACTACAAGAAACACTTAAAATTAACAAAAATTTAATATTTTAATATAATAACGATTTTTTAATTTAATAACGATTTTTAAAGCGCCTGGTGACCCAAGGGCATCCCCGCGCTGTAAATTTTGTAATCCTGTTGAGGGGGAGGTGGGGTGGAGAGATGCTTGTATGGGAACTCTATTTCGGAAATAGGTGGGTCTTTAGTTTTTTGCGAAAAGCAAGGTAGTTAGGTTCAAGTCTGAGGGAGCGTGGAAGGGCGTTCCAACCAGCAGCCGCTTGAACGGAGAATTGTCGTCCTCCTGTACGAGTTTTTTTAAATCTCGGTATACTGGCCAGGTTCTCATTCTGGGATCGCAGAGATCTGGTTGTAGTGTAGGGTGTGATCATTTTGCTGAGAATCGCGGGGCCAGATCCGTTGATCAGCTTATGTGTTGTGCACATCGCCTTGAATTGCACCCTTTGGCGCACAGGGAGCCAGTGCAGGGCTTTGAGGGCCGGCTTTATCCTTTAAAAATATCCTTTAAAAATATCCTTTCAAATCAGTATACTGGCCGTTTTCTTCAGAGGAAGAAGAGGCAACGGTCTGAAAACAAAATTTTCAAAACCTTAAAGCCTGGGTTTAAAAGCAGGCTTTGCCTGCACAGATGAACAAAGCATTTTTGCATGGTTTTAACCGACATAACTGGGATTGAAATGGAACTCTTAGTTAACAGTGACATCAAGAACACAGTCACCCCTTCTCTCTTTCAAATTAACTGTTGTTGTGAGAGCTGCTTGCTCTCAGTAATTTTACTGGTTTACTGTATCAAACAGCCATAAATGAGGCCTATGTCAACAGAAGTTCAAGTATTCAGTAACAGGTATTTATTACAGCTCGTAAGCACTGGGTAAAGTCAGTTTCAAGGCTTATGTTGCAAAGGGGGATACTATATGAGGTTCACCAGCCTGACTTTAGTACAAGTTATTAATTTTACATACATAGCGACAGGAGATTCTTAACCTCTTCGAGGCTATTGACGGAACCGTTCCGTCACGGCTCGCGGGTGAGCTGTGCTCATGACGGAACGGTTCCGTCACGGCCCGGCCGCCGCAGCGCTGATTTCGCACCTGCGCGGCGCGTTTAATTGAGCGGGCGGGGCCGTGACGGAACCGTTCCGTCATGAGCACAGCTCACCCGCGAGCCGAGACAGAACGGTTCTGTCACCCGCGCAGCTCACCCGCGCGCCCCCCGCGACCGTTAGCGCTGCGGCGGAATAGCCGCCGCAGCGAAAGGGTTAAGGTCAGTCGAACATGGAAGAAGTAACCTCTGCCTAAGGATGTTGAGAGGCTAAATAAATGTTTGACAACTGTTTGAAAAGCCACAATCTAAAGTAAAGTGTTTGCTAAACTGCATGCGCTTCAGAAAAAGATACAATGATGGAGAATGTGTGCTAATCATATATTTCCTATGAGTAGTGTATTAATATTGCTTCACTACTTTTAAATGTTAACGCATTCATAAGGTCAATCTTACTCTTGACAATAACACCACGGAACTCTGATGAAGAAACAAACAAACACTACAGCTTGTCTCCAGCAATCAGCTTTCTTATAGTGCAATGCATTCTATGGTAACCAATTACCTTCTAGAGTCTGGCTCCTGGAGATCCTCTTTAGATAGGGAGCCATTTCAGCTGCTGTTAAAGGAGTGAACACAGACATACTGACTAGAGGCAGAGACCCTGGAGTAGCCTCATCTGTAAAGCAAAAGAAAATGAAAAATCAGATCCAAAAAAACTTCCTGAAAAACCCCAGCAAGCAGATGACTATGTAGACCAAAGATTCTATGTGACGACTCAGTTTCACTGAGACACTTTTTTACTTTCTACATCAAACTCTGACCCAAAGTAAAAAGGTAAAAGCATTTTAATATATTTTAGATTGTTATAAGATGGTTAGTTTGGTAGTTGGCCTGAAAAGGAAATGTAGAAAGAACAAATCCAACCCACCTTGATGAAATTGCAATCATCTGAAGATAAAGACAATTTGTATTTAGGGATAAAATAATGAAACTGCAAGATTGTTGCTCAACTGCCTACAATAGAGTCTTGAAGTTTTACATTACTTGCCAATGAAAAACGTTGCAAATCTCACAACCTGTTTGTATTATAGATATGATGTGGCTACATACCAGTGTTTACAATGCCAAATAATTAGCCTTTGTAGTTGGCTGGAACACAATCACCGGATTATGACGTGGTTAACAACCTATAGGCTCACCTTCTTTTTCTTCTTCTGATGTCCTTTCCAAACCACCAGTCTTACTAGGTAGGCTCAATCCAGCCAATAAGGATTTCAGCATTACCAGATCACTGTTCTCTGAAGATAGACCACTGAAAAAAGCAAAGGAAACACAAGAAGATATATTAACTACCACCAACTCATCAGAGGACATGCATATGAAAGTTCGGAAAATAGAACCGTTGTTAAGGAATGAGGAGTAGGATTGGTGCAAAAGAGAGGTTTACATCACAATTGACTAAGTTTATGATCACAATGATTGAGGTACTTTCAGCATCCTGAAGAGTGTCAAAATAGAAATATTGCCAGCACCTCTCTACTACTTAACTCGTCAGGGGAATGAGCCCTATGACATAAATGTCAGATATAGAGAACTTTCAAGGTAGGGTTGTTCATCTTTCTTGTGAAGCACCACTCAGTGTGAAGATTCTAGTTAATAGATGTGCTAAAAGCACCCTATTTCATGGCAAGCACTTCCAAATTAATAAATGAACCCACTTGGTGTACCACAAGTACTCTTAGCTTACCACTCACGTTTTCATAATATACAGTTAATATTACACTCATGTTTATCCAGAAGGATTAAATACGTAGATTTGAGAGTGCACATGGAGGGTGAGCGGGTCATATAAAAAGAAGTTCAGATACTTGTCTAAAACCACCAGAATTATTACTTGTAAACATAATGCTTCATCATCTGCAATTATTCTTAAAATGCTTAGACAGTAGGTTAGAGCATTTTCTTAGTTCTGTTCCTATCCGGACAGTTCAGACATTCCAATACAACCATGCAATTCCCGTCTGACAGCTGGTAGTGCCTATAGGAACTAGAAAGTGGATTGGTTTTATTTACAAAATAAAGTTAAGAAACATTCAGATCTGATAAGATTAGTCATTTTAATTTGGGCATCTGATTCTACTTTTCAGCTCATGGCATTAGGTGACAGGAAAAATGTGACATTAACATAGGGTCTGTGGTGGATCTTATCATCTCGGTGAATGAGCAAACTACAATATGAAGTGGTGGCTGTTCTAATAATAGTTCTACAGATTGGATATGACAAAGTGATCACCTCTACAGACTTCAGAATCAAGACTGTAATGTCTTGTGGAAGATGTGGGCTGAACACAGTACCTTCACAAGCCCATGTCCTCACAGCCCAGCACATGTCCTCAATAGGGACAACCTGGACAGACCTGACAAGGCAACTTTCAATCTCGTGGAAGAGCCCTGATCCCCTGAGAAGGTTCCTTTTTGGGAGCAGCACAGGAAATCATAACAAACAGCACATTATATCTGAATAAAATACTCTTTTGAGTGCCCCTGCCCTTCTTGGCACCCACATATCTAATGAACAACTGATCATTGATCAAGTTTTTCAGAGCCCTGTCTGCATTGAATCTCATCACACTGCGACAATCCAAACAATGGATCCTTTCCTCCTTTTTGGTTGAATGAAGAGGCTGGTATAATGCAGGCAGGGTGATAGCCTGACCTAAGAGTCCATTTTTGGAGACATGAGACTTCGACTTTCAAAACCAGTTTGTCTGGAAAAAAATAATAGTAAATGAAGGATGGACGCAGACCCTAAAGTTTGCTTACTCGCTAAACAGAAATACTGGTAATCAGAAAAAACTGTTTTCCTTGTCAACAGCCACAACACGATGCTGTACATGGTGTGTAACTCAGACACTATCAAAAAGGTGAACAGCAAGTTAAAGTACCATTGTTGTACTAATAAGTTTGAAGGCTGAAACATGTACACCCCTTAAAGGAATCTCATAATGACAGAGGACAAACAAAGCTGGTAGGTCAGGTAAACAAAGAAAAGCTGAAAGGTTGCCTTTAACCTCTTGCATGCGGCGCAAATTTTCGCGCTGTGCGGGCGAAATGAAGAGTGGGCGTCACAAGTAAAACAAAAGAGTTAGAGTTGTTCCTCTCTAACTTCAGGTATGACGGAGCAGGCTCTGGAGGTTGGGATGCAGAACCTGCTTCTCCCATTTTTGCCTGGGCCGCTTTCAGTTCCCAATCAGACCATGGATTTCCCCTCATCTTTTCTCTCTTTTGGATCTTCTCAGGAACTGATGCTCTATCAACAGCATTCTTGAAAATGAACCTTACTCAACAATGAAAAGATCAGCATCCAAATCTCAAGTTCATCTTTGATGACAAAATGCTGGCTTTTTTAGCATGTCATTTTCTCCTAAGAGAGGTATGATCCAAAAAACGGATTAGAAATTCAGTGCTGTTACATGTACTTTTCTGACTCAAGAGGTTTGTGTGGAGACCTATGTGCTCTTTAGTTTCTTTTAGATGGACTGTACTTTAGCCCTGAAGATTTTCCTCCTTTGTCTTCAAAGTGAAATATATTTATATAAATTTAAAGAGGTGTCCTCAAACGAGTCCGGATACTGACCTTCAGAATTGAAACTTTGGAATCCAAACGGACTCAGACTCATTAATTCTGCGGTGCTGCACTATGGTGATGAAGCAATGCTCAGCTCATGTAGACTCAGCAGAGACCCCTCTCATCCCCCGACCCAAACACAAGCAGAACAATATTTCTCTAGTTGAATTATCAGGCTCTACGTCCTCATTAATGTATGTTATGGTTGAGTGCCACTTTTTTCATCTAGTTAGAAAAAAGGCACTGTTCCTAACCAAGCCACTAAATCGCTGGATTATCCAAAGCAGGTAAATCAAATAGATCTATGCTGATAAACCAGTCTTAACACCAGGGTAGAGGAGTCTAATTAATTAGCATTTAGCATGCTAAGATTACCACGGCAGCGGTCTGCATTATCTATTGTTACCAATTACTTAAAATATGCATGAGTAAGCTCTGGCTACACCCACCAGAAGATTAAATCTCTCTCACCAAAAGCTATTGGCTGTTTTGTGTATCATTTCACCTGCCAGGGAATGTTTACACTCAATCATCTATCTCACAGAGGCAGCGTAGACAGAATACAGATGTTTTTGTGTTACTTTTGCACAACAAAGGCTTTTACGTGGTTTTGTTTTTTCACTTCTAGTTTAGACTCAAAATGCAAGTCAGGATAATAGTTTTTTTGCTAATGCTTTGTACTCTATGTAGTGAATTAATCATGACACGCAATAGGCTCATTAATCAGCAGGTCCGTTCACCCGATGCACTGCAGACCCTGCAAACTAAAGTTTTTCTAACTAAAGCTTATTTTTGCATACGTCTTTGAAAGGTAAAAAGTAAATAATAGTGTCAGTGCAAATATACTTCTTTTCAGTGAAAACTGTGTACAATGTCGACAAATCGGTTAGTCACAGAGAACTGTCTGAGACCCTATCCAGGCAGTGAAAGAATGCGAGATAACTTCAAGGGGAGAGACAAATGCATAACGAGCATTTGCAATGCAATAGGTCTCGAATTCACACGAGTTTGAGCTAGTACCATTGTAAATGACAATGCCTTTTATTTATGTTTTGGGTTTTAAAACATAAATAAAAGGCTGATATTACATGCTACATTGAGTGATCCTTACGTATATTCTTATACCTTGGACCTATACCCATGAAACTTCTCTTAACCTATGGGTATCTACACCTTTATAAGATCCTTTTGAGGACTTTGACTCTAATTTGATGAGACAAGATTAGTGGGTGACGACGGCGGTTTTCCTTCGGGTCACCGCATTCTCTCTTCATTTGAAGCTTTTTTCTTTCAATGCCCTGAAGAAGTCCCCTGTTGGGACGAAACGCGTCAGATGTATGGTGTTTAATCTTGCACTGAAATAAAGAAATTGAATCGAGGAAGCAGCATCTCTGTGACTCATTGGAACCACATTATATAACAATTTATTTTATGTCTAATATTGTGGTGCACCTGTGCTGTTTTGCATAAATAAAAGGCATTGTCATTTACAATACAATTAGCTTAAACTCTCACAAATGCGAGACCTATTGCATTGCAATAAAGGGCCTTCTCGACCGCTTGTTAGATTGTGATGATCAGTGGAAGAGACCGGCCTGCGATGTCTTCAAAGTAATGATAAATAGTGCAGTGAAGAAGATGAATAAGTGTTGTAAATTACACAGACACAAAGTGTGAAGTGAGAGTTACATATGATCCGAGCTATAAACACGAACAAAGCGCTCCAACACCTTTTGCTATGGGACTACACTGTTGCGGCTCAGGTGGATGAGGGGGGGCTATTTCCTGTCCTCTCCGTGATTTGATATGCAGTGTGGCATTGCATAAAGTTATTGCTATCTGTGGTCTAATAAACACTCCAACTGTAGAAGGGCCCTGGCTTCACCTCCTGGTGCAGGGCGGGCTGTGATTTATGGCAGGCGAGGAAGGGAGGGATGGCCTTGGCTGCAGCTCCGGCCTCGTCCGGTGGTGGGGGTATTAGTGGTATTGGTGGTGGTATTAGTGGTATTGGTGGTGATGGTATTGGTGGTGGCGGTATTATTGGTGGTGGTGGGATTGGTAGTGATGGTGGTATTGATGGCGATGGTATTGGTGGTAGTAGTATTGGTGGTGCTACTGGTAATGGTGGTATTGATGGTGGTGGTGGTATTGGTGGCAGTGGAATTGGTGTTGGTATTGGTGGTGGTTGTTGTGGTATTGGTGGTGGTTGTTGTGGTATTGGTGGTGGTATTGGTGGTGGTGATGGTATTGGTGGTGGTGATGGTATTGGTGGTGGTGATGGTATTGGCGGTGGTGCTGGTATTGGTGGTGGTGCTGGCATTGGTGGTGGTATTGGTGTTAATAAAATAGGCTTTTGAAAACAACCCTGTCAAGTGGCTTTAGTGCAGATGGCATGTAACACAAATGTGCTGTTGTTAGCTTCAGTCCATTAGCACACGATTATGTGCTACCTGGAATTCACATTCTGAGCTGGGATGGTGCAGTGAGCTAAATAACGGTGATGGATCAAGCCCTGATCTTTGGACTGGGTAAGAGTGGTCTGCTTAATTCAGACACTCTGTTCATCACCACCCCCTTTTCTGAATCACCTGGAATTCACGTGACTTAATTCGCTAATCATTTCTAAATCCATTTTACATCGAAGGTTGATAATGCTTTTAAAGTGATTGAAAGCGGGCTCCCATGTTACGGGGGTGGCCGGGCTGCTTTAAAACACAAGCGATTTCAGCTGAAGCAGTTCATGTCCAGTCTGCAGTAAGAGAAACTCAATAAAGTAAATAGTGCCCACAGACTAAACAACAGGTCCCGTGTAACAACAGAAGTAAAGGGACCAGTAGCCATGGGAGGTTACAAATGAAGACAAGGCAATACTAAGGAGGAACTAAAAAGCCTATTAATGAATCCGAAGGCAGCATTTACGAAAGACAATGACACAAGCCAATGAAAAATATAGGCGGAGAGTGGGTGCTGGCTTCTCTCCCATACCCAACTACAGCAGTCTCACAGAGCGAGCAACGCATACACGCTGCCTCCACGCTCTATTTAATAAAAAGGGACAAGCGCTGCTAAATTGAAACATCTGTGTTGACGGAAAGGGAGAAATGGACTCCATGCCGGACAACTAGAAATATACAACAAAGCAAGCAAATCTACTAAAGATGCACAGGCTGGCGACCTGTTCTCATTGGGAACAGCTTCACCTTGATGTGAGAGTCTGATCTCAATTCACGTTATGGCCCTTGGTGCAAAACGTAAGCACTGATGGGAGCGGGAGGGGGGTCAAGGGGTTGGAATACTTTGGCCCCCTTCGGCTATGTGGCAGAGAAGACCTAGCCTTCATTGTTTGCAGATGCTAAAACAAAACTGTGAAATGCCACAGAAATAAACAAATCTTGCAAAAAAGTCTCTGTGGAGATCCCACTTGTGGAACTCTGAAACGGTTCTTAATTGGGTGGTGGTTCCAAGAGAGAAACAAAACAAAAAAGAGAGGAGGAAGAGTGAAAATAGAGATATTGGGAAAAAACAGGAATGTAAAAGAGCCCCCAAGCCTAAAATAAAAAGCCAGGAGGGCTTTAATTGGGCCGGGTCCCTCAGCTCCTAGACCCTGCAGTAACTAAAAAACGGACATTGAAACACGTCCCTATCTGACCCTATATTCACGTTGTTGGCAATACTGGCAAATAACACTGACGATTTCTGACCAATAATGTAAAAGGCATTTAGGTAATCCTGGTCCGCGATTTAGTTCCTGTTTACATACATGTCAACATTTTGAAAGAGGGAGAAAGTGAAAAGAATCTGTGGAAATACATGTTCCCTACTGACTAAGATTAAAACAGAATCACTTTTAGGCAAGAGAGACAGATAAAAGAAAGCCATGGTGGGCTTTAGGAATCGAGGTCTGCTGGCATGTTTGGGTTATTATTTCACGTTTTACTTATTCTTGCATTCCCTTGGTCTGTTGGTTATTTCCAGAATGTTGCGTTTCTGAATTTGTTTCGTATAGCATATTACTCTTGTAAAGTGCATACTTTGAACTAAGTTGCCTTGAAGTTATTTTGCTTTAAACAGCCACGATTGACCGCTCTGTAGTAGCGGTTGAAGGCAGTCAGAGTTTCTCCCAATCGCAGTCAGTGGATCAAATAAGGTGTTCAGAATCACATTGTCATCCAGTCCTTGCCCTTTCGGCAGAGTGCAAATGTGCGTGAGGCAGGTACACAGTTGTCAAAATATTGACACAGCAAAATTAATACACAATATAGTGGTTACAGGTGAGTGGATGTATTGTGTGCATATGGAGGGTGGTGAAGTGGAGATGCAAGGACGTGTATTCAGGAGAAAGTGAAAAGAGGGTGCTGAAGAGGAAAGAAATAAGGTATAAGATGTGCAGATGGACGAGATGTGGAGAGAAAAAGAGCGACCATGTTTAAAAGAGTCATTATAATACGCACCACAACCCTCAGTAATGTTTAATTTACAGTCTCACATTTTCAGAATTGTAATATTTTCAATATATATTTTATTTACAACAAAATAATTGGTTACTCATTTACCTTAAACAGCTAACAACTAATGACAAAGCCAATAGTCCTGTTTGGTTTTAGGTGTATGTCAGTTGTGTTATATATCTGGAGGTAATAACAAAGAACAGAACGAGACCAAAATATTGGCCCAGTGGCACACTATGGGAAGCACAGAAATTTAGTTTAGATGTTTAAGTCACGTCCGTTACATAGGCAGCGCCCAACTTTTTGGATCCCACTTAAAGCCATGAGAGCCATTAAGCGTAGGATGGTGGAATAAAGCAGGATGAGATGGAATCAAGACTCTAGAACCTTGGTATTCAACAACCATAGCATTTGGCAATGCAATAATTTACAAATGAAGCATTGCTCCATCCAAGATGTGCCACTCAACTAGCTTTCCCGATCAGACCAGGCGAGTGCCCCACTGTCGACTGCATGTCTCACTTTAAAGACCCATTCCATACCATCTGAGCCGTCCTTGCAAGAACCTCCCACAGTGAAAAATCTGAATGCTGGATCTGGTTGACTTGTAAGCCCAGGATTGAAAACTCTCAAATGCATGCCCCACTGAGGCAAACGCACACCTTCCAAATTCTCATTTTCACCGAACAGCAATTATTCCATCCACTACTCAAGGTGCCGTGACCTTCCACACAATTGAGTATGAAGTCTAAGTTTATGTCCAAGGGAAAACAAGCCTTCTGTGGGGTGTCTTTAAGCCATCTGCCACAAGTGGGATAACATTGCTTCAAGGTCTGAGGCTGGTACCAAGTGCTTGAACCTCCCTCGTAGGCACGTAGAGTTATTGAGTCAACTTTAGATACGTGTTAAGAAAGTTAAGATCATAAGCAAAAGAGAAATATTTTTAAAAACTGTGCTATTCACCAGCTGCTAAAGGTTTAAAAAAGTGCCTCTTTTGTCAAACAGTGAGAATTTAACAGATGTATTATGGAACTTGAGATTAACAGCTTCATTTATTTACCTGGGATGCAAAAGTTACACGTCTTGGATCTGTCAAGAACCACAAATGAAACTAAAATCTACCTGCACACTTAGCCGGGAGCAAGCATAAATAAATGGCAATCAGTTATCACAAGCACAATAAGTAAAAACTCAGGTGCGATGAAAGCCACTTACTGCAGAGGGTCCGAGTGCTTTTGCAGGAAAGCTACAGCTGCTTGTGCATCGCATGTGATGTACTTGTGAATAAACTGCACAAACTTGTTGATGAAAAATGTCAGGAAACGGGATGATTTTTTGTGCGACTAAGAGCAGAAAACAGAAGTAGTGCATTACAATAATGTCAGACATTGGTGACCCCCATCACTGAAAAGTGCGGGATGCGAACATGCTGCTCACCATTTTTACACTATATTTCATTGAATTTAATTCAAGTAATAAATACACCAGCCACAAAACAAATGATGCATCTCGGTGCTGTCACACTCAACAACAACTATGGGGTCTAAAAGCGCACTTAGTACATCTCCAATTATGTACAGCAGATAACTTTCATTTACAACAATAAATGGGAACACAGCTCAATGTGTCATTAAATGCTCTCACAGTGCTTGCAGGGGTAATGCTGGCACGTGTCAAGCCTCGTTTCAACACCATAGCTCCAAACTTCACTTCGGTATGGGGACACAAGCAATGAATGTTGAACTTGGTCATCATGGGACAGTATCATGAACATGTTGTACATCAGTCTGCAGACTCGCAACAGGTTCATGCACCTGTTTTTTGTTAAACTTGAACTGTCTCGATCACATTCTGGAAAACACAGAGAAATGTTTGCCTCTTCATGTGTTTGAGCTGCACTGTGTGCAGATCAGATTCTAATTCGTAGATTTTCAGGGTTAATGTTAATGATGTAGGGAGCAAAGCCAGTAAATGGATGCCTTCTAAGTTCATGCATGTTCTTGAAATGTCCCCTAATCTTTATGCAAGGCGCTGTGTTGTTCCTTTGTTATGCTTTTCAGACCATAAAAATTAAAAACAAAGCACGGAGTACTATGTGAGGTGCTTTTTGGAAGACATGTATTATCTCAGGTATTTGTGTGCACAGTGATCTTTGTTGCCAGATGAGCACTAGAAACCGATGCTCCAACCTGCTCTCAGTGAAGGATGACATCATGGTGATGCCCTTCACTGAGATTCTTCTCAGAGTTCAGTTGCGGACTTGGAGGC